>NC_059331.1:74658726-75300976 GCF_018350155.1 Leopardus geoffroyi | reverse complement strand
ACCCTATGTCTTTTGATTGGAGCATTTAGTCCATTGACATTTAGAGTGAGTACTGAAGAGAGGAATTTATTGCCATTTTGTTGCTTGTAGCATTGGAGTTTCTGGTGGTGTTCTCTGGTCCTTTCTAGTCTTTTTTGCTTTTGGTATTTATTTATTTATTTATTTATTTATTTATTTATTCGTCTCTTCTCCCCTCAGAGAGTCCCCCTTAAAATTTCTTGCAGGGCTGGGGCGCCTGGGTGGCGCAGTCGGTTAAGCGTCCGACTTCAGCCAGGTCACGATCTCGCGGTCCGTGAGTTCGAGCCCCGCGTCGGGCTCTGGGCTGATGGCTCAGAGCCTGGAGCCTGCTTCCAATTCTGTGTCTCCCTCTCTCTCTGCCCCTCCCCCATTCATGCTCTGTCTCTCTCTGTCTCAAAAATGAATAAAACATTAAAAAAAAATTAAAAAAAAATTTCTTGCAGGGCTGGTTTAGTGGTCACAAATTTCTTTGATTTTTGTTTGTCTGGGAAACTTTTTATCTTTCCTTGTATTTTGAATGACAGCCTTGCTGGATAAAGAATTCTTGGTTGCATATTTTTCTGATTCAGCACATTGAATATATCCTGCCACTCCTTTCTGGCCTGCCAAGTTTCTGTGGATAGGTCTGCTGCAAACCTGCTTTGTCTTCCCTTGTAGGTTAAGGGCTTTTTTCCCTTGCTGCTTTCATGATTCTTTTCTTGCCTGAATATCTTGTGAATTTGACTATGATATGCCTTGTTGATGGTCGGTATTTGTTGAATCTAATGGAGGTCCTTTGTGCTTCCTGGATTTTGATGTCTGTGTCTTTCCCCAGGTTAAGAAAGTTTTCTGCTATGATTTGCTCACATAACCCTTTTACCCCTTTTTCTCTCTCTTCATCTTCTGGGACCCCTATGATTCTGATGTTCCTTTTTAATGAGTCACTGAGTTCTGTAATTCTTAAATCATGCTCTTTTGTCTTAGTCTCCCTCTTTTTTTTTCTGCTTCATTATTCTCCATAAGTTTGTCCTCTATATCGCTGATTCTCTGCTCTGCCATATCCATCCTTGCCACTGTGGCATCCACTCAAGATTGCAGCTCAGTTATAGCATTTTTTACTTCATTCTGACTAGCTTTTACTTCTTTCATCTCTGCAGAAAGGGATTCTAATCTATTTTCGACTCCAGCTAGTATTCTTATTATCGTGATTCTAAATTCTGGTTCAGACATCTTGCTTGTATCTGTATTGGTTAAGTCCCTGGCTGTTTTCTTCCTGCTCTTTCTTTTGGGGTGAATTCCTTTGTTTCTTCATTTTGAAGGAACAAAAGGAATTAATGAAGTAAAAAAAATTAAAACAGAATAAAAGGAAATGATGGAAGTAAAATAGAATTTGAAAAAATTTGCACAAAGGTAAAAAATATAGTAGAAAAAAATTAAATAAAAATATTTTTAATAAAAATTGAAAATAAAAATAAATTTTTCTTTCTGTATTCAAGAAAAAGAAAAGAAAAAAAAAGAAAATTGAACACATGGACGAGTAAACAGATTGAAATACGATTGAAATTACTTCATATTCTCCTAGAAGTCAAACTATGAAGCACTTTATAGTCGGTAAACTAAGCAGGCAGAGAGATTTGTGTTCCTGAAGAGCAAGGTTGGCCCAGTTGGGAGGAGCTTAGTGTAACGGCTCCCTTCTCCACTAGATGGCGCTGCTAGCCTACTGGGGTGGATCGTTGTGGTGATTGCAGGTGTGTATGCACATGCGCGGGAGCAGTGAAAATGGGGTCACCCAGCTACCCAGTCTCTAGTATTGGAGCTCTGTTCTCCTCAATCAACAATTGCACACCTGTCCTTTGTCTTCGGCCTCCGTTCACTCCCCGTTTTTACACTGTCGGTGACCAAGCCCCAAGCACCACCTCCCTCCTGAGTTTTATCTCAGATGCAGCTGTGTTTCCCGACCTCACTTCTGAGGGACTGCGGCTTTGACCCGTTCTGCCCCTCTGTGGGAAGGTCTCACTGAGCAATGGCCAGGTGCCGGCCACACCCAGGAACGTTTGTGGGACCCCGCTGCTGCGGAGGCCCAGAGACTGCGTCTGGGTGCCAGCTCCCCCAGAGAAAGTTCACGTGACCGTGTAGCAGCAGCATTTCAGGGATTATGGCAAATCACAACACGCATCTGGAGCCAGGCTTCACCCCCAATGTCCTTGTTCCAGCACCGGCGAATGTGGTTGTTCTCCAGGATCCGCTGGGACCTTTGCCTGTGGGGAGTCCTCCCAGCAGGGGAACCGCCTCTCCCCATGTGGCCTGAAGACCCCCAGACTTCACTCTGCTCCTGGGGAATCACCCTTCCCACCAGAGCACCACCAGGTATTGAGCTGGGGCGTTTCAGACTCTGCGCTCCCCCTGTTTATAGAGTCTTAATGGAATTTAAGCCCTCTGCTTTCTCCTTTCTCCCTTTTTAGTTCAGTCCCTGCGGCTGTTTCCACTTTTCCACTTTCTCTCCAGCTGCTTTTGCGGGGGGCTGTGGTTTTCCTGTATTCTCCCCCCGCCCCCATCTCCATCCTCTCTCCACAAACAAAAACAGCTCCCTGCCCTCTGTGGTATCTCTCTCCCCCAGTTCACCTCTCTGCGTCGTGTACCTGCTGAGTTCTGTGGTTCAGGTTGTGCAGATTGTCGTGTTAATCCTCAGATCAGTTTTCTAGATGTGCAGGATGGTTTAGTGTTGATCTGGCTGTATTTCATGGACGCCAGACGCACAAAAAAAACTTCCATGCTGTTCTGCCATCTTGGTTCCTCCCCTATGTTTATTTATTTTTGAGAGAGAGAGAGAGACAGAGTGTGAGCAGGGGAGGGGCAGAGAGAGGGAGACACAGAATCTGAAGCAGGCTCCAGGCTCTGAGCTGTCAGCACAGAGCCCAATGTGGGGCTTGAACCCATGAGTTGTGAGATCATGACCTGAGCTAAAGTCAGAGACTTAACCAACTGAACCACCCAGGAGCCCAGCGTTTTTATTTCTAAACAATTTTTTTTAAGAGCAGAAATATTAAATTTTGATAAAGCCCAATTTTCCATGTTTTTCCTTTGTGGTTGGTGCTTTTCGTACCTTGTCTAAGACGCTTTGCCCCGCAGTGGGCATTTGGCAGTATCTATAGCGTCTAGAGACATTTTTGTTTGTCACAACTCAGGTGGGTGGATAGCTAATAGCACCTAATGGGCAGAGGGCAGGGATACTGCTGAGCATCCCGCAGTGGCCATGACATCCTCCTCACCGTGTGGAATTATCCAGCCCCAAATGTCAATAGTGTCAAAGTTTGAGAAACTGGTTTCAAGTGACACAGGAATGTCCAAATGACTTTTCCCTTTTTCTTATTGGAGGTTTCTTATTGGGAAGATTGGTCCATTGAAAGTATTCATTTGTAAGGTCTTATAGTCTGTATTATGCTATAGCTACCATTTATTGAGCAGGCTCCACCCTCGTACTTCATGTATTATCTCACATAAGTCTGACAAGTAAGTATTCTCCCCACTTTACAGATAGAAAAACAAAAGCCAGAAAGGACCCCCTACTCCCCCCGCCCTCACCCACCCCAGAGGTCAAAGAGTCAAGATTTCTGTTTAGATCAGTGTGACAGTTTCCTGTAAGATTCAAAGTGTTCTTGGTGTTTATTTTCATATAAAATTTAAATTATCACTTAGATTACTGACTGTACTTTAATCTTATTATAATACTGATACTCCGAAAAAAGGTGTGCTGTGTTTGCATTGTGATAGAATACTTCAGGTGGAAACACAGGGCAGTAAGGAGATAGATACTTTCATTTCCACTTTAGAGATTGCCAAGCTAAGCAGCAGCGGTCAAGTGCTTTGTCTGATACCCGGGAATGAATTTAGGCAATTGACTGCTCTTCCCTCTATTTTTGTTTTTGTTTTCCATTTTACTGTCCAACTTTCTGATGATTGAAAGTAGTATAGAGTAGGTTTTGCTTAGGATTAATAAAAGATATAAGCAATTTTTCCTGACAGCCCCGAAAACAATGTAAGTAAACTACTTATGAAAATTGTAGTGTACTTTCAGAGTGTTTTGAACAATTTGAATGAGTAATAGGAAATATATTTGTATGCTGAGACCTTTGAGGCTTCTTTCAACAATATTGGGTACTTTGGATACTACAAGTGGATATCTTTCCAGAAATCCTACCATTGATTTGGAGTGATTCTCCAAATCACTCATTAGGTTTTCTGCCATCATCCAATTACATGGATGCTCTGTGCTCTGTGATGTAAATTTAGATTGTGGTACCACAGAGCTCCAAACCCTTTGCCCACAAGGGCTGTTTTCAACCTGTGCCCAAGCCTTAGGAGTGTAACCCTATGTCACCCCCATGGAGAGCAAGGATGGACTGTGCCTGCCTGGTCCAAGGTCCTCCAAATTCATTTAGAGCAGCTCTGCTATTGTGATTTATTTACATTTCTGAAGTGTGATTTCACAGTGCTTGAAAAATTTTCATATCCAGACAAAGCACTAACATCTAACACTGAAAATTATGGCTGACCGTGAGTTGCCTCTTTGCCAACGTTGCTTACCACATCGCCTTCTCTTCCCCCATAAACATGCAACTTGTGCTCCATCCATGGAAAAAACTTCTTTTATTTAAGTTTTTTTTTAACATTTATTTATTTTTGAAAGAGAGAAAGAAAGAGAGCAAGTGGGGAAGGGGCAGAGAGAGGGAGACAGAGGATCCGAAGCAAGCTCCATGCTGTGAGTGCAGAACCGAACATGGGGCTCGAACCCATGAACCTTGAGATCATGACCTAAACTGAAATCAAGAGTCAGATGTTTAAATGACTGAGCCACCCAGGTACCCCATCCATAGAAAATTTATGCAGTTCTCTGGGGTTATCTGAAGGTGTCTTATTTCATACCTCTGTCTATTAGTACATGCTGGATTGTTTTGTTTTGTATTCATTGACATTCTTTTCTACTTGGGGTATGAGAATGTTTAAATTTAAAAGATAAGGCTAATTTGTATTTCAAATGGATACACCAATTTCTATTTTTACAAAGCATATTTAAGATTGTCCATTGACCCATGTGCTTTCCAATACTTGGTGTAACCAAATTTATTATTTTTTTCCAATCTAAGGAGAGTAAAATTGTATCTTATTGTTTTCTAACTGCATTTCCCCAAGTATAAATGAAGTTAAGCATCTTTTCATACATTTATTTGCCATTTCTTTCTTAGCTTCTGTGAAAAGTATTTTTTTTTGTTTTGCCCACACTCTCTATTGTTTTTCCCATATTATATACTCATTATGTATTCAGAATACCAATATTTTGTTGCTAATATTCATTCTAAAAATGGTGTCTCTATTTTTGCCTTAGATTCTTACTTTAAAAAAATTTTTTAAATATTTATTTTTGAACAACAGTGTGTGGGGGGGGGGATGGGCAGAGAGAGAGGGAGACACAGAATCCAAAACAGGCTCCAGGGTCTGAGCTATCAACACAGAGCCCGAGGCAGAGCTTGAGCCCATGAACTGTGAGATCATAACCTGAGCTGAAGTCAGACACTCAACCTACTGAGCCACCCAGGTGCCCAGATTCTTACTTTCTTTATGGTGCATTTTGATGGGCAGAAGTTTTTAATTTTGATGCAAGTACAATGAATTTTAAAACTATTTTATGCTTGTTGCTTTCAGTGTCTTGCTTAAGAAATCTTGACCCACCTCCATGTTTTAAAGATACTCTCTTTATATTTTTTAAATATTTAAGACTTACTTTTGCTGTTCACATTTAAGTCTTCAATCCACCCGGAATTATTATTTCTTTTTGTTTGCTGAGTACAAGGATCCAATTTCATCTTATTTTTTCTGTCTGGATAACCCAATGTCCCTGATGGTATTTAATAAATACTCAATCTTTTCCCCAGTTATCTTCTGTGTTATCTCTGTCATAGATTAAAATTTCATTTATGTGAGTGTCTATTTCTTGGCTTTTAATTCTGTCATTAACATTCTTTCTTAACTCTGCGTCACAAAGGTCTTGATATCTGGTAGGGCAGGTTCCCCAAACCTTGGTCAGATTTTGACTTGAATGTCTTTTTTAAAGACTTGGGAGAATTAACATCTCAATGCCCTTGGGTTTTCCAATCAATGGTCATGGTATATCTCCTCAATTACATAGGTTTTAATTAATGTCTTTTTATAATAACTTATACATATTCATGGAAAAATTGTACAGTTCTTTTTGTACACATTGTGAATATCTTCTTAAAATTATTCTTAGGTACCTTGTAATTTTGCTGCTTTTATTTTTAACAGAACTTTTTCAACTATTTGTACTGTTTTAAACTTAGCTTTTCTAATCGTTGTTATATAGATTATAAATTGCTTGTCTCTATTTCTAGTATTTTGTCTTATATTCTTTTGGGTCTTTTATGTGGACAATTATACAATGTGAAATTTTTACTTTTTTGTTTCTTTCCATTCTATCTTTTATGCCTTTGATTTTGTGTCCTATGATACCAGCTAAGATCTTGGCTTCAATATTTAATAAAAATAGTGGTAGAATGTTTGACTTACTGCTCATCTTAAAGGTACCTGCCATTTTTCATAATCAAGAATGATGTTTCCCGTAAGTTTGTTATAGAAATCCTTTAAAATGGTAGGGACATTCCTTTTATTTCTAGTTGGCTAAAAATTTTTTCTTATATTTTATATTGATAGTGGAATTTTAACGAAATACTTTTCTGAAATCATCAAAATTATCATATAATTGTTCACTTTTAATGATATAATATATTGAACATCCTTTATAGTTTTTAAAATATTAAATCATCCTTGCATTCTGTGATAAAATGTGACTTGATTGTGATCTATTATTTTTATACACCACTAGCTTCTGTTCGCTAATATTTTATAGATTTTTGAGTCTTGGTTCATGAATGAGATTAGCCTGTAAATATATTTTGTCCTATATCCTGGTTTAGTTTTGGTTTTAAAGTTTTACTGACTTCACAGATTGGGAGTATTTCCTCTTTTTTATTCTTTGAAGGAGTATTTACAGATTACAATGACTTTTTAAAAGTTTTTTTTTTAATGTTTATTTATTTACTTTTGAGAGAGAGAGAGAAAGAGGGGCAGAGAGAGAGGGAGAGAAAATCCCAAGCAGGCTTTGCATTGTCAGCGTGGAGCCCAAGGCCGGGCTCGATCCCATCATCTGTGAGATCATGACCTGAACTGAAATCAAGAGCTAGATGCTTAACCGAATGCACCACCCAGGCTCACTTTTTAAAAGTTTTATTTGTGGAATTATCTGATCTAATTTGTGTATGCATATGTAGAATTTAAAATTAGGGATTCAATTTATTCAATAAGATTGGAGATATTCATGCTTTCTGTCTATTCCTGAGTCTCTTAGGAAGAGTTTGTTTTCTGGGAAGTTGTCCATTTGACCAGTAATTGATATTCATAGGTATACATTTTTTATTGAATTCTCTCATTAGCTTTTTAATTTTTTTATTTAAATTTGATTAAATGATTTAATTTAGTAGCTGCTTACAATATTTGTTTTATTTGTAATTATATTTCCATGGTTTATTTGCACATTTTCTCTCTCTTTTTGTCTAGATTATTCTTGCTTGAGATCTGAGGGTTTATTAGCTTTTTCAGAGGAACATTTTTTTTTTTTTGCTGATCTTCTCCATTGAATCATTTTTTTAAAGTTAACTAAACTTTCTTATCTGTATTAGCTCTTTCCTTCTACTGTCTTTGAGTTAATTGTATTGATTTTTCATTAACTATTGAGATGAATGTTTAGGCCATTAATTTGCTCTTTATTATTTTCCAATGTAGGCATTTAAGTTTGTCACTTCCCCCCCAGAAGAACTAGTTTCTTTGTATCCAACAAGTTTTAGCATATAATGTATTCATCATAATTCAGGTCTATTTTAAATTTCTGTTATGATAGACATAGCCCATGAGTTATTTACTAGAGTTTGTGGACATTACCAAATACATGGAGATTCTGAAAATAGACATTTTGACATTGACTTCTTTTTAAAAATTTTTTTTTCAACGTTTATTTTTTATTTTTGGGACAGAGAGAGACACAGCATGAACGGGGGAGGGGGGGCGCAGAGAGAGAGGGAGACACAGAATCGGAAACAAGCTCCAGGCTCTGAGCCATCAGCCCAGAGCCTGACGCAGGGCTCGAACTCACGGACCGCGAGATCGTGACCTGGCTGAAGTCGGACGCTTAACCGACTGCGCCACCTAGGCGCCCCGACATTGACTTCTAAATTAATTATATTTGGTCAGACAAAGTGGTATGCTTAAAGCTGAGTTTTTGAAATTTTTTGAGATTTGCTTTATGGTCTAGCTAGTTTACAGAAGTATTCCATGTTGTTAAGAATGATATTAATTTTATTATCACTAGATACAGAATTCTACACAGGTCTATTTTCTCAACTTTGTTACTTGTCTTGTTCACATTGTCTGTATTTTTATCAATTTTTTATGTTTGTTATAGCAAAAATAGAGATGTATGAAAATCTCCCACTCTGGTGGTAAGTTTAAAAGATATCTCTACTGATCTATTATTTCTTTATATATTTTTAGGCTCTCTTGGTTAGATGCATATAAGTTTAGTATTGTCTTAGTTTTCAAACGAATCAAATATTTTATAACTATCTACTGATCATCTCCATCTAACAATAAGTTTTGTCTTTTTTTGTTTGTTTGCTTAAAGTTTATTTATTTATTTTTAGAGACAGGACCAGCAGGGGAGGAGTAGAAAGAGAGGGCACAGAGGACCCGAAGCAGCCTCTGTGCTGACAGTAGAGAGCCTGATGTAGGGCTTGAACTCACAAACCATGAGATCATGACATGAGCCAAAATTGGACTCAACCAACTGAGCTACCCAGGTGCTCCATAATAAGTTTTGTCTTAAAGATTATTTGTCTGGGGGGCCAGCTGGCTGGCTCAGTCGGTAGAACATTCAACTGTTGATCCGAGGGTCATGAGTTCAAGCCTCATATTGGGTGTGGAGCCTCCCTAAAAAAAAAAAAAAAAAAAAAAAAAAGATTATTTGTCTGAATTAATATAGTTTGCCTTCATTTCTTTTGATTAGTACATGTCTGGTATATATGTCTGGTATATGTTTCATCTAATTTTCATATCAACCTTCCTATATTTTATGTCGTAATGTTTTATATACGTTTCTTGTAAACAGTGTAGAACTGATTTTAATAATGAGTGGCAATTTATAACTATTTACATTTATGAGGCTGAAAATAAAATCGGGCTTATTTCTTTCAATTTCCTTTTTATTTTCTCTCTTGGGCTCACTTTTTTTTTTGTTTTGTTTTTGTTTTTGTTTTTGTTTTTGTTTTTATCCTTGTCGAGACAGTTTGAGTTTTTGAGGTGTCTATTTCTCATCTCAGCTCCTTGTCTCTTTATTGCATTAAAGCGACTCTTAAACTATTTTGATTCTCTAAGTGGTTACATTTGGTATTTCTATCATGCATATTTAACTCTTACAAAGGCCTAAAGCTAAATATTTTAACTTCCTGAAGAAACAATAAAAGGATATTTAAAAAATCTAATTCCATTGACTTCCTTCCCTAGTTCCATGTTACTGATGTTCCATATTTTAGTTCTGTCTTTTTTTTTAATACTCTGTAGGTTGGTCATTGTTTTATATAGACGTATTTGCTTGGATTTATCTGTGTGTTTAACATTTTCATTGATGGCTATAATATCTTTCATTTCAATTCATTCTTCTCCCTAAACTACTTTTTTTCCCTCAAAGGTCCGATAATGAAAATATGTTGATGGTAAATGCTCTGTTTATACTTGACTGAAATGTCTCTTTTCTGCCCTTGTTTTTAAAAGGTAATCTTTGTAGATCTATAACTCTGTTTGTCTTTGGTGTTCTGCAGTTTCACTAAAATATGTCCAAGTTTATGCTTCTTCTTATTTCTTTGTTTTGGGAAATGTTACATTTCCAGAATATGCGGATTTACACTTACATCATTTCTGGAGAATTTTGATTGATAATCTCTTCAAATATTGCCTTCTCTGAATTCTCTTTATTCTCTCCTTCTGAGACTATTAAAGATATGTTGGACCTTCTGGTATCTACTATGTCTCTTAATTTTTCTTTCATATTTTCCTTCTACTGGTTCCTCTGTGCTGCATCCCAGAACATTTCTTTAACTATATCTTTAAGTATTTCAGTTCTGACTTCAGTAATGCCTAATTTGCTTTTGAATTAATCTATCTAAAAAGATGTGAAGGGGTGAAAAAGGATAGTTTGACTCTTTAAAGGAGAGGCATCTAGGCAGAGGGCAGCAGGTGCGGAGACACTGATGTGAGAGTGTGCCGGGGGTTAGAGGAATTGCAGGAGAGGCAGGGTAGCCGCAGAGCCCCACAGCAGAGGGAGCGGGGGATTGAGGGGGTGGTGGGGTACAGGGCCGACAGGCCACATCGTGCATGGCTTCTAGGCCATTGCTTTGGTTTTTCCTCTGAGTCAGCTGAGAAGTCATCAGAGTGTTTTATTCAGAGTGACATGACACAAACAAGGGATCCCTGTTGACGGATGACTGGGCAGGGTGACAGCAGGGAGACCAGTTAGGAAGCTAGTGAAATAATCCCAAGGAATAATGGCATGGACCATGGTGGGGTGGGGGTGGGAAGTGCCAGAGTTGGCCACAGGTGTTTAGATTCTGGGCACATTTTGCTTTATTGTTGGATTGGTTGTGGGATGTGAGAAAAAGAGACATGACCCAAAGGCTTTGACCTGAGTTGCTGGAAGGACAAAATTGCCATTTGCTGAGATGGGGAAGCCTGTGGGAGGAACAGGCTTTGCAGGGTGAAAGGCAGTCATTCAGGCTTTGACAAGTAAAGCTGAAGATGTTATTAGATACTCAAGTGGAAATAATATTGAGTGAGTAGTTGAATGTTTGAGAGGAGCCCTTAGAACCCAGCTCTAAGCTGGAATTAATTATTTGGGGATGTCAGCATCTGGGTGGGCTCTGAAGTCAGGAGTCTGGGTAGTGCCTCCAAAGGAGAGAGGGCAGGTAGAGAAGAGACTGAGGGGGCCGGACTCAAGGGCGCTTCAGTGCTCAGAAAATGGGACCTGAAGAGGAGCCCGCAAAGGGGCTGCTGAGGCCCGGGAGGAGAAGGACACTGTGTCCTGGAAGCCAAGAGGGTTTTAAGGAAAAGGGAATGATTGATTATGTCAAAGCCTGCTAAAAGGTCAAGTCATATGAGTGCCGAGAATCGACGATTGGATTTAGAGATGTGACCCATCTGGTGACCTTTAGCAGAGCAACATGTAGTAAACAGTACCTACCGCCCTGGCTTGTTGAGAGGAGAGCCCCGTCAGGCACCAGGCACAGTGGAAGCATCACCGCTAATCTGACCACTTGAGTTCAGCTTTTCCCCCACTTTCTAGAAAACAGCTGCCAAAAAACAAACCAAAACAAAAATGCAAAAATAAAAAACACATGTGGTGTCTTCACCCAGCCATGTGCTGTTCCATCAGGACACAGGGTCTCTGTATCAAGTGGGCAGATAGAGGCCGCCTCCTGTGCTCTCCCAGGGACTTAATGCCCTGGAATTGTGTCCGATAGGACTAGGCTTTGGTACAGCAGAGACACGCCAAGGTGTGCCACGCCAAGGCACTGGAATTTGGTTAGGGGCTGTCTGCTTCAAGTGATCCTCAGGATAAGAGAAGGATTTTAAAAGCCCTGGGGGTGGGGGGCGCCTGGGTGGCTCAGTCGGTTAAGCATCCGACTTTGGCTCAGGTCACAATTTCACAGTTCATGCGTTCGAGCCCCATGTTGGGCTCTGTGCTGATGGCTCGGAGCCTGGAGCCTGCTTTGGATTCTGTTGTCTCCCTCTCTGTCTGCTCCTCCCTTGCTCTCTTGGGGCACGCACTTTGTCTCTCTAAAAAATAAACAAACATTAAAAAGAAAAAGAAAAAAAAAGCCCTGGGAGGTTGGGGGAGATGCTGCTGCTGTTGGAGCAGAATTAAAATCTTGCTTAGATAAAAAAAAATAGTGTTAACCCTGCCCCCTTCCAGTAATTGGCATGGGCAGAGGATGAATTGAGTTCTCCAAGTGTGGAAAAGGTGATGCCCAGAATGTAGCTAGGGAAGTAGATGATACAAGCCTATTACTGACAGTCCTCAAGAAAAATCTAGAATGTTTAGGAGCAGCAAGGGCAATTGAGAAGGAGTGGCCAGTGAGGAAGGAGGAGAAACTGGCCAGGGCAACACCCAACTGGAGTGTATCTGTGATCTGTGTCCCAACAGAGAATCTTTTTCCTGTGCTAAAGATAGCCCGAGTCTGCAAACTGGACAGCTCTCAAAGAACCATTATATTTAATAGATTATTTGTTTAAAAAAAATGTTAGCACTTACATTGTACACCAGCATAAATTCCGGATGAGTTTAACAGTTAGATAGAAAAGGGAACTATATGAAAAAGGTAGAATGAAAACAAATAAGAGACTATTTATCTGCTATTAGATTAGAAAGAAATTTTGCCAGGTATAAATAAGCCCAGAAAAAAAGTTGCAGAAGTGAAAAAACGAAGAGGTTTGACTAAATAAAAACGTGAAATTTTTATAAGCTAAACATGCTATACACGAAATCCAAAAGCAACTGGAAACTCAAAAACATATGCATAAATAAGACCAAAGGTTGACATCATTCCTATAAACAGTTCCTACAGTGGATGAGAGAAATAATACTCCAGGATAGAAAATGTTCAGAGAAATAATAAACATGTAAGATGAAAACTACATGAAGTGTCTAGGCACACCCAAAACTTAAAGGAAGAAAGCTAAATTTCTGTGATGCTATTTTTCATGTGAGAAATTTATGAAAATGAAAACAATTGGCAATGTGTAAAATGTTAAAGGAAGGAGGTGTTGGAATGAAATGTACTTAGACCTTTTTTGGAAAACAATTTGACATCCTTTGTTTTAGTCAAAACAATTTGACTAAAATCCTTAAGATTATAAATCTAAGTGAGGAAATTTTTTTCACGTTAGAAGCTCTTATGTGATTATAACGATCCAGGCCAACTACGTTGAAAACCAAAAATAGACCTCAGAGTTTCTTTAAATATTAAAATACTGTTGGGGCACCTGGGTGGTTCAGTCGGTTAGGCGACCAACTTCAGCTGAGGTCATGATCTTGCGGTTTGCGGGTTCGAGCCCCGCATCTGGCTCTGTGCTGACAGTTCAGAGCCTGGAGCCTGCTTCAGATTCTGTGTCTCCCTCTCTCTCTGCCCCTCCCCTGCTCACACTCTGTCTCTCTCTGTCTCTCTTTCTCTCAAAAATAAATAAACATTAAAAAATATTAAAATACTGTAAATAGCTTAAGTATCCAACCATACACAATGATTACCTTAAATATTACACAGCCACAATGGTGCAATTGTTGAGGAATTTTGAGTTGGAAAAATGGTAGCAGTATAATTTTAAGTGATTGAAAGAGGATAGTAAATAATACTATATGATACCAAATTTGTGTATGTATAATATGTATTAAAGAAAGGTATTAAGTAGTGTGGTTGTGGACAATATACCTTTTCTATTTCATTTATACTGTTTTCCAAATTATCTTCAATAAGCATGAGCTTCTTTAAATATTATTTATTAATATTATATGAATTCTTATATGTTATTATTAATGCTTATAATAATAAGCATATTTTAGTACAAAGAAGCCAAGAGAAAGAAGAAAAAAAATAAAACCAAGGAGTGATACTACCAAGAGCTGTGGAGTTCATCTGGGGCCATTTAGGGGTATAAAGAGGCATTTTCTAAAGCTGAGAGTTTTTCCATTTTTCTCAACTGTCTTCAGAGAGCTGAAGGAGTCGATTCTTCCCAAACTTGGAGGAAGCTGGCCCAGAGAGACAAATGGGATGATTTCCATTTTGCCTCAGATAATCAGCTGGATCACTGAAATCATTTTCTTGCACAAAGAAAATGTTTCAAAGCATAAGCAAAAGGGGACAAGAACCTTAGTGTAGCAGCTACACCTACAGAATGTGGGTGAAATGGTCTCTTTTGCATGGTTGGCACCTTCTGTTGTCTGAAAGGCACCTGCCAGCCTGCGTCATGGTCACCTCATGATGTGGCCCAAGAGGTGGTGCCTTTGGCCAGAACCTACTGTTATGTTGGTTTTTAGAAAAATGATCTGTAAGCCATTGTATTAGAAGCTAAGTTCGTAAAGGACAATTATTAGAATCAGCACAATAAATTTGTGGTATCAATAATACTTTCTTAGATTTATAATGCAAATAGAAATATTATTGGAGAAAACATGTCATTTTAAGGTCCCCATGTGAACATGAGCATGTAACAAAACATCTATCCCATTTCTCTATTAGCATTTTATTTACTAAATGGCCCTTCTTTCTCCTTTGAAAAGGAGCCGAATTTCCTCCCTCCTATCATTTAGCTTGATTAGAACCGCACTTCTTATCTGATTGCTAGGACTCAGGACTCTGTGCTATCACAAGCTGACTTGGGGGATTTTGTGTTTTCATATTTCACTGATGTGTCCTACTGGATCTGACTTCTGAATCAAGAAGGATGCTACTCATTTATCTACCTGTTTTTTTTATTTTTAATGTTTATTTTTGAGAGAGAGAGATAGAGACAGAGCCAAGTGGGAGAGGGGCAGAGAGAGAGGGAGACACAGAATCGGAAGCAAGCTCCAGGCTCCGAGCTGTCAGCACAGAGCCGGACGGGGGGCTTGAACCCATGAGGCGCAAGATCATGACCTGAGCTGAAGTTGGCCGCTTCTCTCATTTTTTTTTAGATCAGTGTTGTATTTTGGATGCTTTAAAGAAGACACATTTCCCTGAAGTGTTTAGATGCGAAGAGCTGGTTCATTTGTTACCCCTGTGGACTTTCCTGTGGGCACTGGCTGGTGGACTTGATGTAGAAACTTTGACTCAGAACTCTTCTACCCTCTGATCAGAAAAATATCACAAAGGCCAGATTGTGGGGGAGATTCTAACTATAGTGAGTCCTTCTACAATGTGCTAAAAGAAACTATAGACAGTCTCTATTGTACCTGAGAACGTCAACATAGCGTTATTCGATAAAAAAGGGGAAAAAGGCATTTAGTAAAAACTTTGGTACAGTCTACCCCTGAAAAGATACTAGTGGATGGAATTGCTACAATGTGCAGTAACTTTAGGACAGTCGGTTGAACGAGATTTTCATACACCAGTCACACCTGTTTGCTAGGGTTCAATGTGTTCTCGCCTTCTTGGAGCAAGGATGTCGTCCATGAAAGTGGTACATTGCATGGGAGAGCTTTTATTCCCAAAGGAGCTGTCCTCATGTTAATTCTGCAATAAACTTGCACAAAGTACAGGGAAATTCAGATGTAAGCCTGCCGTGCTGAGAGTTTCCTTTGTTGTTGTTGTTTTTTAATTTTTTTTAACGTTTATTTATTTTTGAGACAGAGAGAGACAGAGCATGAACGGGGGAGGGGCAGAGAGAGAGGGAGACACAGACTCTGAAACAGGCTCCAGGCTCTGAGCTGTCAGCACAGAGCCTGACGTGGGGCTCGGACCCACGGACCGCGAGATCATGACCTGAGCTGAAGTCGGACACCCAACCGACTGAGCCACCCAGGCGCCCCCGAGAGTTTCCTTTGTTTTATCCGGGTATTCCAGGACACTGGCTATTCAGCATGCTCTGAAGCCCCTGAAACACCTTGCCACCACACAGGCCATGTTTTTTAATAACCACTTTAACACAGTGCAAGGGATATCTCAGCCACGCACAGCTCAGGATGCTATAACCAGGGAGCCTCCTGGGGGCAGTCGGTCCACTCCTAGGCTTGTTTTCTCATGATACACATCTTCTTTCTAAATTCTTTAGCAAGGATTCTCGGGCCTCTGAGTGGTAAAGAGCAGGGACACCCCATGCTTTCCCCAGTTGTGAAACAGATGACAAACGTGTTAGTGGGGCAGGGCTGGTGACTGTGCCAGTTCAACTTCGCCGAGCGTGTGTGACAAAACAAGTGTGCGAGGTTTCCTTGGTGTCTGCCTAGGGAGAGAAAAATATTCCTGGAAGGACCAGTAACCCCCCGTGATTGTAAGCATATCACAACTCAGGTGTTTTTAGACATTGAGGGAATATATGCTATATGCTGGTGAACAGGTACCTAAGATCAGCACAGACATATTTGGTGGGGAAGCATATACCCGGAGAACTGATGTAGTTAGAAACACGTATGTGTGTATGGCTATAATGACATTTCCTTGTACCCCATCTATCAGGTTCCAAGCATCTTATAATTTTCTTTTTCTACTCATAGCCAAACATTATAATGGCATAAACCATAAATCAACATCAACACGGAACATTGCTTAGCAAATATAAATGTATGTGCATTGCAGAATGATCTGAGATCACAAAAATATATCAGAAGTCAAAAGTAGCTGGTGGAGAAAACGCTACGTCTTTAGTTTATTGAGATTGTTCGGAGGATCCTAATGTACTGTCACTGAAAGAATAATTTTTCCTTTACAATCTACTTAGCAAAGATTTATTGATCCTTTCCCCCTTCATAGAGAATTACTGATCCATTTTAGAAAATCAGATTTTCACACCTTTCATGAGAATGTGCCCAGCGAGGTTCTCCGGGGACTGCTGGGGAAGTTGACTTTGACATGCAGTCCCTTGGAACTTGCACAGCAGAGCCTAGAGTCTCATCACTGATTTGTTGCACCAGGCAGGAAAATACTTTCATACATTTATGGAGAAATGATTGTACTGCAAGGACTTACTTTTCCATGCTACTGGATGTATTCAGAGCCCCATTATTTGTGTAAACAGCATTTTTCAGATGTGATGCTTTTTCTTTTTCTTCCCCCCCCCCCCCCAGTCTTCTCAGCTGTGATGTTATGAACAGTAAGGGAAGATAAAAGTTGTTGAAATTCATGCTGCAAAGCCGTGGGATGCTGTGGAATTTCTCAGTGTGTGTGTAAATAACTTTCTTGGAGAGGTACATTTCTGCTCTCCCCTCATTACCAGGGTATCTGAGGTAGCAAAGCAGCCTGCACGTTATATTGAAGTATGCGTCATAACGAAGGTGATTTATTATAATTAAAACAGCGTGGAGAGGAGCTTCGTATGAGACATATTGTTTCACAGACGAGCTTAATAAAGAGCATTATTATTAGTTATAGATTTGGGTGAAGGATGTTGTGTACTGGGAGGTATGTGAGTGTTAGTCTAAGCCTGAAGTTGCTCTTTTGAGATGCTCTGTGTTGGGAGAGAAAGAAGCGTTCAGTAAATGAAGAATTTTAATACTGGCAGGAGGCTAGAGTGTATGTGTTTGCGCGCAAGTAGGAGAGAGAGAGGGGAGAAAGAGTGAGAGGAAGATGAAATGCACCTGAAGTGTTCTCCGAAGGAGCGGTTCTGGAATTCTTTATTACATATCTATGGAGACAATGGCATGGACTGTAAGTAGCTCCTGTCTCTTGATATAATAATGCACATAAAGTCGGGGTCAGACTGGGTTCGCTCTGGGCTTTGATGTTGCGGAAGGTCACTGGGGGAATCGATGGACCAAAATGAGCCCTGACTTTCATGCAATCAATGTGATTTTTCTATTTAAAGTGGACACTGCTGGGTGTGAGTTGCAAGCTTCCAATGTGGTCTGGCTCAGCTTTTCAGATCAAGAGTAGATTGCAATGCAAATGAGTTGTTTAGTCTCATCACTGAGATGGGAAGATCCGGTGCATGCAGAGCTGGAGAGGCCTTCTGCCAACGCGGCTTTCAAGTTTGGCGCCCTGTTATTTGAGCAACCAAATTAGTAGCTGCTTGATTGGCGGGGGATACCTTGTTCTCTGCGTATTTTGCTATTTTTAATGAATCAAAAAAGTGAACGCTTTACAATGCAAAATAAATTGCTACTAAAACCAAAATATTTTTTTTTTTAATGCTTACTTAGTTTTGAGAGAGAAAGAGACAGAGACAGAGTGCAAGCAGGGGAGGGGCAGAGAAAGAGGGAGACATATATTCTGAAGCAGGCTCCAGGCTCTGAGCTGTCGGCACAGAGCCCGATGCTGAGCTCGAACTCAGGGGCCACAAGATCATGACCTGAGCCGAAGTCCCTCGCTTAAGTGACTGAGCCACCCACGTGCCCCACAACCAAAATATTTCTAAATTTTTTCTGTATTCTATCCATCCACCTATCCATCCATTTATCTATCCATCATCAGGGTTTGCTGATTAGAAGAAAGGTTCTTTCATGTATATTTTTTCACCAATATTATTTGTTTATCAATATCATAGCAATATCATATCAGTAACATTTATTTATTAATATCATGCACTTAATATTAAAAATTTTAAAGTCTTGTCAGATCAGAATGTGGAAGGAATATTTTTGATTGTCCGCACAGCTCAAAGTTCTGATTATGCCTGGATTCCTCAGGCTCTCTGAGTCTCTGCTTTGGCAAACAGCTTCCTATTTTAAAGAACAAATTATAAATGCAGCTTTCCCACCAGAATGAAAGTTCTGGAGCTGCTGAAGGATCTTTTATGGGTTTCTCTTCATCATGTCACATCGCCACTGAGATAGGCTGTGTGTCATTTAGGGAACATTACTGGGAGAAGGCACTGTTGCTTTCTGTTGGAGGGAGAAGGCAAGTGAAGAAGGACCTAAATTTATAAGAATATTCTAAGTAAGTCTCTGAAGGACACCTCTTTCGCTCTCTCCTACAGGAGGACTGGCAGGGACACAGACAAGAGTAACTGGCAGATTCTGCATTTTACTTAGGAAAAAACTTGACTCCTTTCCCGCAAATCAAGGTTTCTTCTAATCTACTGAGAAAAGTATGCAGAAGACTTCCAGTTATTAAAAGGGCCAGAAGCTGGAGAAATTAAGGAATGCAAATCTTCCATTAAATTGAAACACATTTACCACTGCTTTGCTACTTGATGTTTTCGTTTCCACTCTAAAAGATAATACTGCTACCTAGCTTTTAATTTAAACTTAATATAATTTGGACTTTCAGGGTTTTAATTTAGTAAAAGAAGGTGAGAGGAAATAGGTTGAGATCACTGTTGACCGATGGCAGAAAGCCAAGTTCAGGCTCCCTCACATATGCCTGGCAGACTTACATATCAAATAAACTTTTTTTTTTTTTTACAGACAGCTAATTTTTTCTTTAATGTTTACTTATTTTTGAGAGACAGAGAGAGCACAATTGGGGGAGGGGCAGAGAGAGTGAGAGCAAGAGAGAGAGGGAGGAAGACACAGAATCTGAAGCAGGCTCCAGACTCCAAGCTGTCACAATGGAGCCCAACGCAGGGCTTGAACTCATGAGCTGTGAGATCAAGACCTGAGCCAAAGACCGACACTTAACCGACTGAGCCACCCAGGCGCCCTTACTGACAGCTAATTGAGTACAGTATATGTAATAGTACAGATCACAGGTCAAGTACCAAAAGGTTCTAATTTATTTGCTGAGACTGGAAAAATGCCCCGCCAGAATAGGAGGTGATAGAACGTGGGGTGGAGCATTTTGCCTATGAGATGCTGTTAGCAGGGTGCACCCAGGACATGGTGCTTTATGCCTGCAGGTATGGGTCTTGGACTCTAGGGTCCAGTTGTAGTATTTGGGTTTGTGTTTTCATCCTTGTCCCTCAAAAGTCTTCTTTTAATGATACCTAGAGTTTTTTTGCAGTAGGAATGATTAGAGTTTTGGGCCCACCCATTTTGAGTTCGTGTGTTTAACAATCCCCAAACAACTCAGAAATAAGCTACCCAAAATAGCATTGTAGAGTATGGTTTCCATTGGGTAGAACCTTAACTCTGAGGAATTTGGAACACTATGTAAAGCTCTGGTATGGAAAGCCTGATTTAATTATAATTAATTGTCGTGAATAATGCAGTACTCTTTGATTCTCGTTACCAAGTTACTTTCTTAAGTGAGTCTTCAACGTTTATTCTACATAATACTAAATACAAAATTTCACTTATGGGCAGAATGATTTTTTTTTTTTTATGCCTTACCAATGATTTTATAAGACACGTTCCCTTTAAAAATGGGAGGAAGGGGAAACTTTGAAATTTGCAGCTTTCCAGAATAACTTTATTTGTGAAAATAATAGGGTGCTTAAATTTTCCCCACCTTAGATGTCCTCTGGACCATATGTTTTACATTCCAGGAAGGAATACCTGGTCAACAGAGAACAAGAAATGTGCTTTTGCACATGAACTTACAACATGTGTTATTTTATATTTTGCAATATATTCTATAATATTTATATTGTTATATTTATCATTCCATGTATATTTATTATTCACTATATTTATTATTTTACTTTTGTATTTATTATTATATTTATTATTTCATTTAACTCTTGGTGTCCCGGTATGTTGACTTATGGGGCCCATGGGAAAATGAAAAGCTACCCCCTCACGATCATGATTTTGAAATCTTTCTTACACAGTCTTCATTTGAAAAATGGATTTCAGAGACTCAGTCCCTGTGAAGAGACCCTGAGGCCTTTTGGGGAGGGTTAATTAAGCCTACCCTTGAGATGCTTCTTCCTACAAAACCCCCTCCCTTCAGATGAGAATCCTGGGATAATGGGAAAGTCCTTAATCTCAAAGCATCCCTGAACGTGCCACCCTGAAAATTAACCTCATTCATCCCCTTCCCCCACCTTTACTCTTCCTCTTTTCTTGAGATCGCAGGGAAATTGAGAATATAAATTCAAGTGTCCTGTTTGCTGCCCTACCTTCTGTGACCAGCACTTACTCAACAGAACCCTGGGTTCAGCGACCTTGACAATGTCACAGCGGTCCTATTTTCACCCAGATGAACTATGCATGAGCAATCTACTCAACCTTGATTTCAGAGATGAAGGCTACCTTCTTTTTCGTCTTGTTTTGGAAAAGACATTTATTATGGCCATTTCTGGGAAAGCCCTGTTTTGTTTGCTTTCTACTGTGCTTCTCCGGGTGAATAAGGGAGCATAGGATGTTATTCTGCACTTCTGCATTTTCGTTTCTATCTGGAGGTACCCCTTCCATGTTGCCAGTACCAGAGACCAAGTCACGTTTATTGATGTTTCTCAAAAACTTGTCTAGTCCTAAGGACAGGTTTTGGTTGATGATGCTCTCTGGAGAGATCCTTTTGCCCATTGCGCTGATCAGTTAGAAACACCATCAGTAGAGGTTAGGATATCTTTCCAGTTTTCTCTCTCTGGCAACTTTTGCTCTCCTGGGCAATCTACTAGAGGGACCAGTTGAATGGATGGATGTTGCCCACAGACCTGTGACAATAGAAGCTACAGCTAATTGAGCATTCAAAGATTAAGGTTGAAAGTGGCTTAGCAGCCCTCGAGTCCCTCTCCTTTTCAGTGTAGGATTGTTCTTTTCCACTGGGGGGAACCTTCTGCAGGACACTCTGTCCCACCAGGCTGTAGGTACCCCTCACATTTTTCTGCCCAGTTTCCTTCATTCTTAAGTTGTACTTTCCCACCATTTAGGTCATCCGGTCCCTCTGGACATTAAAATTTGGGGGAAAATTAAGCTATTTCTAAGGAACTTGAATACTCCTATAAATATTTGAGGACCTTTAATTGTCACAGAAAATGGCAGCCAAGAGTAAATGTATATGAAGCCCAGAAAGTTTACATTTTACATTTTTTAATGTAAGTTTACATGTAAAAGAAGATAGCCAATAGCAAAGGTCCCACACGAAAAGCTTAGATCATTAACACTCTTAGCCTTAAGGCAGTTTGCATCTTGGAGAAATGTCTCTCCACTTCTCAAAATGGCTTGGCTTTATTATAATGTTGGAATTCAGTGCAGGGTTTATTCTTTCTTGTAGATCCCATTAAAAACCTCTTTAGCGGGGCACCTGGGTGGCTCTTGATTTCATCTCAGGTCATGATCCCAGGGTCGTGGATCGAGCCCTGCATCAGGCTCTGTGCTGAGCGTGGATCCTGTTTGGGATTCTCTCTCTCTCTCTCTCTCTCTCTCTCTCTCTCTCTCTCTCCCCCTCCCTCTGCCCCTCTCTCCCGCTTGCACTCTCTCTCTCTGTCTTTAAAACCAAACCAAAACAAAACAAAAAAATAAATAAATAAAACCCACCCAAACCAAAAAACCTCTTTAGTAATGCTGCTAGATTCCTAAAAAACCTTGCCTTATTTCCTATACTCACTTGGGTTTTTCCTGTTCCCTTGATCAAATCTTTCAGTCCTCTAGTTAAATCTTGACTGGTATAGAGTATGCCCCAATGAAAAGAACACTTCTTGGGCTGACATGAGTTGTACCTTCTTGGTTTGTTTTGGGCAAATGAGAGAGGCTTCCTTTACTGATGGAGAATATTACATCACCGCAGAGACACCAGAGGGGAAAACGTGGGTGCTTAATAAGGGTGGAAGACAAAATTGCTGATAGAATGCTTTTAGTTCCTCTGGAAGAGGCGGTATATAAATACATGGATTAAGGGCATACATTCAAGCCAGTCTGGATTCACATAACTTTTGTTGGACAATTGTATCACAATATTGACTCGAGTCCAGATTAGGGCCTCTGGGGTGTCTCTTTCTCTACTGATTTGCAGTTTATTGGTTCTACGATTCCATTACTCTCTATCTGATTTTCTCAACATTTCCCTTGCTGTTTTACTGTGGTCAAAAGTTCTGTTTGGGAATGACAGATACAAGAGGTTACTCGTGTACAGAATGCCGGCATCACATTTAATTTCCTTGATTCTGGGACACTTGCTTTGTTCTCTACAATTTAGTAAAAGAAGAAGAATCAATAGTTGAGAAACCTTATTAGTTAATTTCCATTGAAATCTGACTTTTTCGTCATCTATATTCTCTGATGGCGACATCTTCAATTTTGCGAAGTATAGATGTGCCCCTTTGTGCATGCATCAACTAATTGCCTTCGCTTAAAGAAAAAAGGAAAACGCTATTTTTTTTCTTTACTCACTCACTGTAGACATGCTCCACGATTGCAAAAAGTAATGTACAATAGCTATCCCAAGTAATCCTAATTAGCTCAATGGATATTTGAGCTCTATCAATTACTTAAATAACTTAGGGAGTGGGGGTGAAGAATCATCAGCCTGTGGGTTGGTAGTCCCAGCCAAAACAATTGGCTTGAAATCCAGGCAATGTCCTCGACTCTGGTCTTGAGATACCTCTGAGAATAGTGCCCGATGAATGACGGTGCCTGAAAAGTTGCATTTCTGATTTTTGAACAACGGGTAAAGGCTAGGTGAGGAACGCATCTGGAAATTAGGCGGTGGGGAGAAAAAAAAATGTTTGATTGGGGCTCGACGTGGCGAGGTATCGGATTAAGCACAGAGCTCCACGCAGTGACTTCAAATCCCTGGTGACTGCAGGTTTCTGGAATCCTGGGCTTAAGCAGTTGCCCTAGAATTCCCTCACCTGCCTTTTATCAGCAGCCGTATTGACAAGATTTTCATTACTTCCTAAATGTCTGCACTGGCTTGCTTTATTTTTCTTGTTAAAGTTTGATATTTATATATATATGAAAGCCATTGGTAGCTCTCCTATGTTAGTCATCACCAATTTCATCATCCTTTCCATTTATTAATGGTCTTGCTTCCTCTCTAATACCTCTTTTCTTCCTGACATATCTGTGAACCCATCTTCTTCCCCTGAAACTCCTTTATTGGGAATGAGCCCAGTCAATTCCGCTGCCTTTTGTTTCTGCTGCGAGCATCCCGGGGCTAGTAATCTTCTCCACGTAAAATAATGCACGTGTAGTAAAATACACAACAGATCTACTAATAACATTTCTTTATCTCTACTGCCGTAAGCACTGGTCTATATTTTTTCAGTAAATTTAAGAAACAAAATGTGGTTACATAGTATTAGCCTGAGTTACGTTTAATAAAATTTAGTCATCCTCTAAGATATATTTTGTAACCTCCCCTTGAATCGATAATTGATGCCACTCCTAAGGCAACAAACCACATTATTTCCTAAGGAAATAATCAGAAATGGAGTCTGAATTTACGTGCAGTTAACAAGGTGAACTCGTTTGAAAACAACCCAAAGCTGTGTTTTCCTAGGAAAGATGAATGAAATACTCCAAAATATTAACAGCAAAGCAGTAGAGGAATTATGGGTCATTTATATCTTCTCATTTATCATTTTTAATATTTTGTAATTTTCATATGGTAATAATGTATTACTTTTGTGATAAAATTCTTAAATCTTAATTTAACTACTAAAGCAACATACGTCCAATAGAACAAATTCAAACAATGCCAAAGTATGAAAAGTGCAGTGATACCGTGCCTTTTGTCCCACTGTGGTTCTTCTCCTGTTTTTGTTAACCCTTCCTGATATTTTTTCTGCACCTCTATGCTTACATGCAAATACATGTGCACATACTCACATACTCACATCCACATACGTACTTAAAAAAAAAAATAAAAACAGTCCCATGTAATGGCCTGCAGACATTTGCAAACCGATTACTAAACTGTTAGTGGCTTGAACGCAGCCATGGTGAGACTGTTTACTGCATGGATATCAGCAAACACTAATCAAAGCTTCCTTTTTAAATGAGAGCTGGTTTCTCAGTATACTACTGACCCATACTAGATATTTTATTTTATAAGTTGCTTTTTGCTTAGCAATGCAAACCATGTTCCATATCAGGACTTATAGCTCTTATCTGATTCTTTTTATGGTTATATGATTTTCTATTGCATAGATGTAATGATCTCTCCATTGGTAAACTTTAATGCTTTTTCCAGTTTTTGATATCACAAACAATACTATAAGAAGAACAGTACGAAGTATAAGTATACTTATATCCCTTGATGTATTTGTGCAAGTCATTATATAGGACAGATCCTCAGAAGTGAATACTCTTTAGTCATAAAACACACAAATTTGAAGTTTGACTACTACTGGCAAATTGCTCTCTAAAATCAATGTTCTAGTTTGTATCCCAACCAACTCTCTATCCTCTGGCCACCACTTGATATTATCCATCTTTTAAAACTTTGTAATTTATAGGCAAAATAATTGGTACTTTATTTAATTATTACAAGCTAATCATATTTTTAAACTTTTAAAAAAGTTTTTAATGCTTATTCATTTTTGAGAGACAGAAACAGAGCAGGAGTGGGGGAGGGGCAGCGAAAGAGGGAGACACAAAATCCAAAGCAGGCTCCAGGCTCTGAGCTATCAGCACAGACCCCGATGTGGGGCTTGAACTCACAAATTGTGAGATCATGACCTGAGCCAAAAATCAACACACTTAACTGACTGAGCCACCCAGGTGCCCCATATATATTTTTAAACTAAAAAAAAATTTTTTTTAATGTTTATTTATTTTTGAGGGAAAGAGAGAGCACAAGCAGGGGAGGGGAAGAAAGGGAGGGAGACACAGATTCTGAAGCAGGCTCTAGGCTCTGAGCTGTCAGCACAGAGCCTGATGCAGGGCTCAAACTTATGATCTGTGAGGTCATGACCTGAGCTTAAGTAGAACACTTAACTGACTGAGTCACCCAGGTGCCCCTAAGCTAGTCACATTTTGTAAGTTTATTGTTCACATACATTTCTTCTAGTCTTTTGTTATTGATTTGTAGTCACTCTTTATATATTATGGATATCAAACTTTTGTTATAAATGTAGTAAATATTTCCTTCCAATATATTATTTTTCTATCTTCTTTAAGGCTTATTTTACCTTATGAGAGTTATAATTTTGTTTTATGACATCCAAGTTACATGTCAGAATTGCAAAGGTTTTTCTAATCTAAGGCTATACAATTATTAGGTGATGTCCTTAGACTTCTTCTGTATGTTTTCATGGAAAAGGCCACTTCAGTTCCTACCTAAAGACCCAAAGAGTGTTGAGATGATCTCCTCTCTGCTTATTTACTTGCCCCCATGAGAGGAGAAATTGCTAATTTTATTGGTGAGAATTTTGAGTGTTTTTTGGGCCAGATTTACAAATATGTGGCCTGAGTGTTAAAAAGTCATAGTTTTCTATGGCCCATCCTCTTGGCTTCTTGGGCATTTACACTAAAGCATGGAGAGAGGATGGAGAGAAGGGCATGTGGGAATAATGGAGAGAACAGTTGGTCTTACATCATACAGTTTTGTAGAAGGGACTTTTCAATGTTTGTTGAAACTATGAATATAAGATGTTTGAGGAAGCAAAGAAAACAGACAATTAAAATTTGGGTTGTCAAGCTGTGAGAGATACAGACAGGAAGTAAAATGACCATTAAAATGCTACCCACCATTGTAGCATACATTCCTAGTGTTTAGTTTTATGGTCCATGTGCTTGTTTGTCCCTTTGAAGTTACGGAAGGCCATTCGACAGCTCTGGCCAGTAGCAGGTGGAGAGAAGTGATGTGTGTTACTGCACAGCCAGAACCTTAGTTGAGGCTGTGAGTCCTTCAATGGCAGTTGGTCATGGAAGCATGTGTTGAGAAGGACCCTCTATCAGCAGGGTCTCTGAATGACTGTGGTGAGCAGCGACTCCTCCCGCCCCAAAGCATAGAGCGCGAGCACGAAAACAATGCTGTTTTAAAGTCCCTGAGATTTTGTTGCTGTTTATTACTGCAGCCTAACCTAGCCTATGCCGACTGTCACATTCATCCACAAATGGCGTTGGCCCCACCCCTCAGCTCATTCCTTTTAATGCCAGCCTCCTTAGTGGGGCCTGCCTTGCCTCACCTGTTTCCGAGTAGAAAAGGGACCTTATTTGAACCTGCTGGGGACCCAGGGAGATGCCTGCTCTTCCTTTGTTTCAGCATTTCATTTCCATGTGGATGGCTAAGTCATATCTTCAATGCACACTGACCTGTTTTTAATTGGGGCAGAGCAAATAGAAATCTTTTTGTCCCAGGCTCTGTCCTATGCTGCCTCCAATCAGAAAGCCTGCCTTTTGGCGGGGGTCGAGAACACCTGCCAGGGCACGAATAAAACTGGCGCTTTGATCCCCATTGGGCAAGTGACTCTTGAGGGTGTCTATGTTCCCTGTAGGTTGGAACCCAGAGGGGATAATGGAGAGAACTGGACTTTTTCATATCCAACAGAAGAGCTTCTCCTTCATTTTATTCTTGTAGGAATTTTATATTTAGATCATAGGGGCAAAGTTTTAACAAGTTATATTTTGCACATTATTGTGTTTAACATGACACATTTAATTCAGGAATGTAGTCCTCAACTCCATCACCTTTCAGTGTAAAAATGGCAAGGAACTACATTAGAGAAAAAAAAAAATGTAGCTCTTGGCAATTTCACTATCTGGTCTAGGAATGGACACCAGTACCGCAAAGTAGCAAGGGCTGTTTGTGAGAGCCATTTGGGTGACATTATTCTGCTGTCTATAAATATGTCCTAGCTACAAGAAGACCAAGGAGGGGCCACTCCCCTGTAATGCTCACTTAGGGAAAAGGAGGCCTGTTTTCCAAACCAAGGCGAGTGCCATTGCAGTAATGGGGCCTCAAACAGGCAAAATTGTACGTGTTGTCAATGGCTACAATGTAATTTTATTGATTTACAATGTTTAAAGTGAAGACATGATTTCTAGCTTCTAGAAGGTGTCACATTGGAGTAATTGCACCCCAACTGGATTTTATGACCAGAAAAGAACATGGTAATGCCCACACAGATTTCTCAGGCTGCCTTGCATTTGTGGCTGATCAGTAATCAGGGAGTTATTATTAGCGATTGTCGTGCTTGGATACTCAGAGAAGGCACGGATGTTGTGTGGCATGGATATGGTTTTAGCAGACATATTTGAATCATCCAAAGGAAATCATCTTCCTGTCGCTTCCTTGGTTGAGTCCAGGCCCCTTCTGTCCCTTTGGTCTCCTATTGCCCAGGTTTTCACCAACATCCTCTGCTATGCCCTTTAACATATGTCATGCCCAAGGACAAAAGCTTTGCGAAATATTGCTCTCGTTAAGCAGGGTGCCTGAGTCTGGAGCAGTGTGTCTCCAGGTGTGATTTTCACATCACCTGCGTCTGAATCACTGGGTTGCCAGGCCCCTTGAAAAGTGCATCTTGGGGGCGCCTGGGTGGCTCAGTCGGTGAAGCGTCAGACTTCGACTCAGGTCATGATCTCACAGTCCGTGAGTTCAAGCCCCGCCGTCGGGCTCTGTGCTGACAGCTTGGAGCCTGGAGCCTGTTTCAGATTCTGTGTCTCCCTCTCTCTCTGACCCTCCCCCATTCATGCTCTTTCTCTGTCTCAAAAATAAAAATAAACATTAAACAAAAAACTTAAAAAAAAAGAAAAGTGCATCTTGAACAAGCACCCTCGTGTATTCTTTTTTTTTTTAAGTTTATTTCATTTTTTAGAGAGAGAGAGAGAGAGAGAGAGACAGAGCATGAGTGCAGGAGGGGCAGAAAGACACAGAAGAATCCAAGCAGGCTCCAGGCTCTGAGCCATCAGCACAGAGCCTGATGTGGGGATCAAACCCACAAACTGTGAGATCATGACCTTGAGCCAAAGCCAAGGCTCAACCTACTGAGCCACCCAGGGGCCCCACCCTAGTGCATTCTTATGCATAGCAGAGTCTGGGTACCTGGAAGTGAGGAAAGATGAGCCTAAACAATGACCCAAATGAAAATTTTAAAGAATATATGGGTTTTTATTTTCATAACCATCCTGCTTTATGTCTGTGTCCTACCTTTGCTCAGAGAAACTCAGATATCCAAGTTTATATCAGCTTTCCAAATAATGTCCATGCTGTTTTAAGGCAGGTCACATTAAAGATGTGTCATGCATAAGAATACATGCATAAGAATAGATCTTATAATGCATATTTTACGTAAAGAAGTTTGGGGTTCACCTGTGCCATTTTGACACTGAAAATGCTTCAAGATCTTTTGGGAGAATTGTCTCTAATTCTAAGGAGCAGACTGTAGCATTTATATTTGAAATTAAAATGTTAGTTTTTCTGAGACTGATCCAAGTTTGGAAAGTGATTTAAAAAATATTTGCCACCTCTGTCATAAAATAATAAATGTTTTCTGAGACAAACCACTACTGTGATATGATTAAATTAGAAATCCATTTCTGTTCTTACAAGTTGTTGTGGTCAACACAAGATGTCATTTCTCACAGGCTAAAAATTGCTGACCGAGCCATGAATAAGTTGATAAATACGAGCATTTTTTCTGCAGAAAAAAAAAAAAAAGGTGCTCATGTTAGCATTCAAAATAAGAAAAGATATCTTTTCATATGATGCTTTATTTATTTTTTTAAATTATTTTTTAACATTTATTTTTGAGAGAGAGAGAGAGAGAGAGAGAGAGATCAAGCAGGGGAGGGGCAGAGAGAGAGACACACACAGAATCTGAAGCAGGCTCTAGACGCTGAGCTGTCAGCACAGAGCCCGATGCGGGGCTCGAACTCACAACCTGAGATCACAACCTGAGCCAAAGTTGGACACTCAACCGACTGAGCACCCAGGCACCCCTCCTATGATGCTTTATACGAAGGATGTGATTTATTTATTTTGATCTTTCTGCAGTTGTGATTGGTTTATCTGGGACACACATTAGCCAGTAATTACTACCAGCACTACTTGAAGGCACAAAAGGTTGATTCCTATCTGTGATCATTCCAGAGGTGTGGGTTCACCTATTTCTGAGCCTGTGCCAAATGCAAATCTTACCCGATTTACTCTGTAGCATCTATGTAAAGCAGGCTGTGGCCTTCCAGTTAGTGACTTGTCCGGGTACACATGCACCCCACCCGCACCTTGCAATGACTTTCCTTCAAACTCTTTCAAATTGACAACCGTGTAAGTTACAGCTGTAGTACACCCCTCTATCATTTTCATTTCTCACAGCTATAAGCATCATGAAGTCACAGCCAATACATCTTGAGTTAAAAAACTGTTAGCACCTTGGTCAGCTACAAGACCCAGTGGGTGGAGGCCAGAGGAGGGGGCCAGGAATTCCCACCTTAAAATGCCCCAGCACACTAAGGCTTTCTAAACATAAACTGGTGGCAAACCCAGACCTGATTCATCCCAGGAGATGGAAGGAAAAGTTTGCCCAGATTCTAAGGCACATCACGATTAGACTTGATGGTATTTACCAATATTTGTTTATTCACCTTAAGCCTCACTCTCTTCTGACATCTCTTCCATTATCACCTGCATTTTCACATGGAGACTAGATCCTTTGGAGTGCTGACCAACTTTGATTAAAAAAAAGGAATCTTCATTGACGCGTAATTTACATACCATTTATTCACTCATTGTAAATGTACACTTTGCTGATTTCTAATGAATTTGTAGAGCTGTGCAGCCATCACCACAAACCAGTTTTAAGACAGGCCCATCTTTCCAAAATACTTCCTCACGACCACTTGCAGCCAGACTCCTCTCCCACCTCTAACAATTCTCTCCCACCCCCAATCTGCTTTCTATCACTACAAATTTGCCTTTTTCACATGTTTTCTTTATCTATTTTTATTTTAATTTCCACCACATTTTATTTATCCATTCATAGTTGATGGACACTGCTGGGACCATTTCCAGTCTTTTGCGATTCTAGTAATGTTGCTGTGATCATTCACATACAACTCTTTGTATGGACATATGTTTTCACTTCTCGTAGGTAGATTCCTTGGAGTGGAATTTCTGGGTCATATTGATAGAGTTATGTTTCACTTTTTAGGAGTGGGTGTGGAGTTTTGTCATATGTCTCTTCTTTATGTCTATTGAAGTGGTCACGTAAGATGATTTTCAGATGTTAAATCAAACATGCATTCCTAGGATAAGTCTCACTTGGCAATACTGTAAAATATTTTTTATCTGTGGATTGGTTGGGTTTGCTAATTTTTAAAAGGATTTTTGCTTCTATACTCATGAAGAATATTGATGTACAATTTCATTTTATGATGATGTTTTTGGCTGGTTTTGTTAAAAGGGTAAAACTGACCTCCTAGAATGATTTGAAAATTCTTTACTCTTTGCCTGTTTTCTGAAAGATTGGTATTTAAATGTATGATAGAATTCATCAATGAGGTGATCTAGGATTGGCATTTTCTTTGTGGGAAGGTTTTTAAATTAGTAATTCAATGTCTTTAGTAGTTAAAGATCTATACACATTTTCTATTTCTTCTTGAGTCAGTTTTGATAATTTCTATCTTTCTAGAAATGTGTCCATTTCATTGATTTTTCAAATTGGTTGGCATAAAATTGTTAATAATATCTACTTAAAATATTTTTAAGTTCTTTTAGGTTAGTATTGATGCTCTCTCTTTTCTTCATTTTGGTAATTTGTGCCTTTTTTCTTTTTTCTTAATTTAGCTAAAGATATGTCAATTTTGTTGATCTTTACAAAGAATAACTTTTGGTTTCACTATTTTCTCTAATCTTTTATATTTCTTTGATTTCCATATGAACCTATCTTATTTCCTTTTTTGTTTGTTTTGGGTTCAGTTTGCTCTTATTTATGTAGTTTTTTTTTTTTTAATAGGCAGCTTATATTATTAATTTGAGACCCTTTCTCTTTTTTGTTATAGCTATCAATTTCCCTGTATGCACTGCTTTAGCTGCATACCACACAACATTTTATAATCCTCCTTGACTGTGAATTTCAAGAAGTGTGTTCTTCATTTTTTTTTAAGTTTATTTATTTATTTTGAGAGGGACAGAGAGTGTGTGAGTGGGGGAGGGACAGAGAGAGAGAGAGAGAGAGAGAATCGCAGGCTGGCTTCATGCTGTCAGCGCAGGGCTTGATGCAAGCCTCAATCTCACAACCTTGAGCTCATGACCTGAGCCGAAATCAGGAGTTGGACACTTAACCAACAGAGACACTCGGGTGCCCCAAGAAGTGTATTCTTCAATTTCCATGTATTTAGGGATTTATCAGATTTCTTTCTTTTGTTGATTTATTTAATTTTGTTGTAGTCATAGAACATAATATACAATCTCAGTCCTTTGCATTTGTTGACATTTATTTTATAGCCAAGCACAGAGGTCAGCAAACTATGGCTTGCATCTTAACTTATTACAGTCAGCTTCACCATAATTCCATTGTGTCATATCTGCCATTGAGCCTCTGCAGTGAGATTTTTGTTTCACTTCTTGTACTTGTTACCTCCAGAATTTCCATTTGGTTTTTTTAAATAATTTCTATGTCTTTATTGAGGTCCTCTATTTTTTGTCATCGTTGTGGTACTTTCCTTTAATTCCTAAATGTGATTTCCTTTAGTTCTTTGAACATGTGTATAACACTGAGTTGAAGTCTTCATTGGCTGGAGCTGACATTTGAGGACACCCTGAGCAATTTCTATTAACTGCCCTTTCCCCTCTGCTCTGGGAAATGCTTTCTTGTTTCCTTGCATGGCTTCTAATTTTTTGTTGTATATGGAGCATTTTTAGAAATCATATTATAGCAACTCTGGATTCTGATTTTTCCCTCCCAGTGGGTTATTATCATTGCTGTTTTAAAGAATGTGCTTATATCTTTATTTAGTAACTTATTTAGGCTACATTTTTGAAATTCATATCCTCTACAGTCTGTGGCCACTGATCTCTCTGCTCAGTTCTTCCCTCCCGCCTTGTTCCTATTTTTAATCCTGACCTCTTAGGAGTTCCTCTCTTTCTACATGACCTAGTGGTGAGCCAATGATCGGTCAGAGGTTGGGCACAAACATCTTAAGCCAGTAAATCTTCTCTCGGTTGGTGGGTCTGTCTGTGGGTTCTGAAGCACATTCAAAGGGTAAGTGGTTTTCAAATCTTTTCCTTCTTTTACTTCCCACTGGACATGCTACCATCTTCTGTGCCAAGGCAGGGAGGCTCCTGGAACAACACGGAAATGTGAATAGCTTGGGCCCCCTCCATTCTTCCCTGTGTGTACACCTCCCTTTCAATCGGTCAAGGATATCAAGTGTCTCCATGGCTGCCTCATTTCCCTAATCTGTTAAATTTCTGGCCGGCCCACCAGGGTCCCTTGCGGGTTTGCAACCTCGGGTTATTGACACCGCTGGCTGTCCCAATTCATTTGTCATCGTGATGGTCACTACTGATGAATCAGTTGGGCATGGAATTTTCCAACTACTGCTCCCAATCAAGTCCCTTTCTTCCTACAGTTAAGCTGATGGATACCCACTATTCTGACCCCAAATTCAGTAGTGTTTCATTAATCTGTGCTTATTGGTTTGTTCTAAGCTTTTGGTCAGTTTCTAAGGCACTGAAGTTCTTGGCTTTGAAACATTTTTCCAGCTTTATGGTTTCTGTTTGGTGACCTCCTCACTCCACTGGTCCATTAGCATTGCTTTTTGTGTCCCCACAAAATGCAGCATCTCGGATCATTTCCTTGAGCACCTGCAGGTCCCAAGTTTGCCCAGGTTATAGGACACCTCCCATTGCCCAGTCTAGTGCTCTAATGATGGGGCTCAGGCTTCCTGGAGAAGAAAGAATTAAATATGTTTTTATTATTTTGTATTTTAATGCTGGTGAGCCTCGGGTCATGACTTAGAGTGGATTTCTGGTAGGCAAAATTCTACGAGCAAAGGAGGACACCAAGGAGAGAAAGAACAGGTCATGTTGTACACAACACAAACAACTCATTTTTCTGCTTTTGCTTAAAATCAAACTGTAGAGGGGCGCCTGGGTGGCGCAGTCGGTTAAGCGTCCGACTTCAGCCAGGTCACGATCTCGCGGTCCGTGAGTTTGAGCCCCGCGTCAGGCTCTGGGCTGATGGCTCAGAGCCTGAAGCCTGTTTCCGATTCTGTGTCTCCCTCTCTCTCTGCCCCTCCCCCGTTCATGCTCTGTCTCTCTCTGTCCCAAAAATAAATAAACGTTGAAAAAAAAATTAAAAAAAAAAAATCAAACTGTAGAGCTGGCTAGTTTTCATGTTGTTTTGTATCCTAAAATATATATTTGAAAGGGTTTGGTTAGAAAATGCCCATGAGAGCCTGTGTTCAGTAGTCTTCTTGTTAGTTTATATGCACATAATATTCAGAGTGCTGAGTTATCTGATGGAAAACATCAGAATGTTTGAGGAATGATCGCATTTTTCTACCCATGCTTTTCAGAGATACTCTGCAGAAATATTAATCTTGAAAAAGAAAGTCAAAGCTCCTGGTGTATGAATTGGACAATGTTTGAGTAGGGCACTTAGTAATAATCTTTGAAACTTGTATAGGAGAGAATTTTTTTCACCCAGGTGTAGCTGTTCTTCTCACATTGATTGCTATTCTCTCTGGGAAAAGGAAGTATGTTCTGTTAAAACACATGTTACTAAGGCATCTCCTCAGAAGTAATATGGACCTAGTGGGTTGGCAAGGGAAAAGGAGCCTCCTGACAAAGTGTTTGATTCTGTTTCCTTACTCAAATCCAGTGTATCCATGAGTATTTTGACCTCTCTCTAGTTCATTTAGTCTCTGCTTGATGAAGCTATGGTGTTCTTGTGATGCATAATAATGTGTTGAGAGGTGCAGAAATCAACTGTGTGTGTGTGCAATTTGTGTGGCTGTTCACCTCTCACATACTCATGAACTTTGAACCTGGCCAGGCTCTTTCCTTCTAATAACAGTCACAGGTGATGGGAGGGTGGCCACTGATCATTTGACTGTCAGATGATCCAACCCTGAAGCTCAGTGTCTACCCAGTGGCACATGCAACTTTCAGAGATCTTGGGATAACAGCAGAAAACAAGCATGTGGTGCCTTTACAATGTTTTAGGTGCTGTACTAGACTAGTTTAGTGTCCATTATTCTTTAAAAGAATTTTTTTTAATATTTATTCATTTTTGAGAGACAGAGTATGAGCAGGGGAGGGGAAGAGAGAGACACACACACACACAGAATCCGAAACAGGCTCCAGACTCTGAGCTGTCAACACAGAGCCCAATGCGGGGCTCAAACTTATGAACCACAAGATCATGATCTGAGCCGAAGATGGACGCTCACCCAACTGACCCACCCAGGCACCCCATAATGTCCATTATTCTTAATCTTTAAAATAATTTTATAAAATAGATATTGTGACTCCAATATAAAGTTGAGAAAAATTTAGGCCTGGGGAAATTAAGTAATAAACAAATATAACAAAGCCAGTAAGTAGGAGAGCGAGATATGAGATTTCATGTATCTGATTGCAAAGCATGTGCTCCTGGCCCCTACAGTATACTGCTTCCTTAGGCCACTCACAGAAGTTTAGCATAAACAAATGTCACTCATTCATTTACCCAATCATTTATTCATATATCCAGTATTTATAGGGTGCCCAACATGTGCCAGAACCATGCTAGCTCTTAGCTTTGTCTATTCTCTTAGCTATTTGCATGACTCTACTTCTGAGATCTTCTGTCCTGGCCGTTGGGCCTTCAGAGCTCTTCACCCTGAAGGTCAGGATCCCCAGACCAGCATCATCAGCATTATCAGGGAACTTGTTTAAAAGGCAGATCCTTGGGCCTGCCCCAGACCTACTGAATCAGAAACTCTAGGAAAATATTGAAGAGGCAGAATATATCACACTCCTTGACAGGTCTTGGTAGGGCTCATCCATGATGGAATAGCCCCTGGAGGATGATGGGAGAAGAGGGCTTACTTTTCCTGTTTCAGATGTAACTAAGTAAAGAAGGAAAATTCAAGAGACTGCATCACAAATCTATCATATGGGCCTTTTATATTTATTCTAGAAAGTAGGTATTCACTGGGGGAAGTTTACAGTGTATTAACTATATCAAACTTTGTTTCCTACGTTTGGTTCTTGGTAACTTTTTGTCTACTGAGGGACACTATGGTAGAGAATGCTAATCGTTCTTTTCTTTTCCTCTTTTTAAAATTTCTTCCCTGTCCTTCTGTCCCTTTCTCCCTACTTTTCTCCTTCTTCCTCAGATATATTAAATATATATACACATTTGACAACACTACTACCAAAGATCCCTAGGGTGAAGACGGAATACTTAATATATATAATGTTCTTTTTCTTTTTTTTTAATGTTTATTTATTTTTGAGAGAAAAAAAGAAGGAAACAGAATATGAGCTGGGGAGGCACAGAAAGAGGGAGACACAGAATCTGAAACAGGCTCCAGGCTCTGAGCTGTCAGTGCAGAGCCAGACGCGGGCTCGAACTCACAAACTATGAGATTGTGACCTGAGCCGAAGTCAGACAATTAACCGACTGAGCCACCCAGGCACCCCTAAAATGTTCTTTTTCTAAATACATGAAATGGATATTTCATTTGTGTGTTCACATGTATATGATCTGTAAGCATATGTTGTAGGTAATTGCCAATTTGTTCTGCCCTTTACTGTTGGTTTTACCATTCTTTGGAGGGTATCAGAAACTTTCCTCAGGCTGAAATGCTGTATAAATAGTTTTGAAACATTCTATGTCTCTGACCTAAAAGAAATCAGTACTGACAAATGAAACAACGAAATGAAATTTGAAGAAATATGTCCTTAAACATTTTTAAAGTTTGTATTTTTTTCCTCTTATAATCAAAACTGCTACAAGGCAATTTCTACAACTTACATTCAGGTGTATGATGCGTCAAATAATGTCTTTTGCAAACAATAATTATTCTATTAATTACTATTACACAATCCTTTATAAAAAGTTACCAAAGTTATTATCAGCTCTTCCCCTCACAGCAGTCAGGGAAGGTATAATTGTTCCTATTTTATAGATAAGACTAATAAAGCCACAGAAAGGGTAAGTAACCTACTGAAACTGACAACATAGTGTGGTGGCATTGAATAATGGAGTGAATGGAAACCTAAAAGGAGTGGGTTCACTTTGGATCTCTGATACCTTCAAAATAACCATGTTTTATTTAATTTTCTGGGATTGAGGGGTAGAACATAATTATGGATTAATACAGGTGATGGTCCTTCAAACGTTGGTATAGAATTGGAGGAGACAAATATTGAGAGGAAAGGGGAACAGTAGTGCCCTGAGGAAAGATGTTGACACAGAGACAGAAGTTGAGTGGGACACAACTGTGAGCTACGGTGGGTGGCGGCTGAGGAAGAGGAGGAGGGAGAGAAGTACTCCTTGCAGAGCACAGGAAAGATCAGAGCTTTTTTGAAGGAACTGAAAGAACATCGGTGTAAGCACATAGGAAAAAATTTATAGAAGTTGAGGATGAGAGGTGGGTGAAGGCACGTCGTGTAAGGATTATTTGTTATCCTCTGGATCATAGAAGATCCTGAAGAATCTTTTTTTTTTTTTTTTTTCAACGTTTATTTATTTTTGGGACAGAGAGAGACAGAGCATGAACGGGGGAGGGGCAGAGAGAGAGGGAGAGAGAGAGGGAGACACAGAATCAGAAACAGGCTCCAGGCTCTGAGCCATCAACCCAGAGCCCGACGCGGGGCTCGAACTCACAGACCGCGAGATCGTGACCTGGCTGAAGTCGGACGCTTAACCGACTGCGCCACCTAGGCGCCCCAATCCTGAAGAATCTTAAAGGGGGTTAGAGTCTCTTTGTGGGGTAGGACAACATGATCACATTTGCCATTTAAAATGATCACTGAGTACAGAGAGGAGAGTAGATTGAATGGTGGCAAGAGTACCTGAAAGTGACTTGGGCTAGACCTGGTGGACCATGGGGGACCAAGTAGGAGACACAGTCAAAAGACATCAGGAGAATGGATTGATTGGATTTGAGGATTAAGTGTGGGTGGTGAGCAAAGGGAAATGGTATTTAAATGTGTGGCTGTTAGAATGTTTTGTTTGTTCCTTTAAGCTATTAATACATTTATGAAAGAGCTGTGTGATGCTGTGATTTATATGTTGTTTACAGCTTTTTCTTTGGATATAAGAAAAGACGCAATGGCAGGCTTTCTTCCTCTAAGGCAGGAGATGATTCATCATTGTATTCCAGGAAAGCACCAGGCTCAGAACACTGCCAAACTTGAATCTTATTTTTGACAGCAAATTCTGTTTTTCTGAACACTAATAGATTCACAATTTTAAAAAATTCTGCCTTCATGAGTGAGAATGCTAAATAAATAATTTCCTGAAGTTACTCTGCCTGTTAAAGATGTTTCTTCTTAAGACCTTCAATTACAGGCAAATGGAATTTTTTTTCTTTCAAACCATGACTTCTTTCTTCTTCTTTTTCTTCTCTGTGAAGTCCCATGTATTTCATTTTGTGATTAGATTCCATATGTTTGACCAAAACCAAACATACAAAGCAGATAAAGAATATTCTAGGAATTGATAGGAAAAATTACTCCTAAAGCTGAAAATAGTAGATTGCTTCTAGAGCCACACAAACACAACATACAGTTTTTCTTTGCCATATCAAACAATATTACTGAGTCTTGATGTTGACGCTTCTGTCAATTTTTCCTGAGGCATGATGGAATCTCAAACTTTAAATTTGAGTCTCCTTTTATTTCTAAAAATGTTATTAGAGTATGCTTTATTTTTTCCCAGTATTTTGGTTCTCTTCTTCTCATATTCAGTTTGAATATGTTTTGCCTGGATTCCTCATCTACCAATAGGTCTCTAATCTTAAAAAACAAAACAAAACAAAACAAAACAAAACAAAACAAAACAAAAACCCACAACTCTTGGTTTTGTTTTGTTGCATTTATTTTTGCTTGGCTTTCAATCCATTCTGCTACATTCTCAGCAATATCTATCCTCTCAGGTATGGCTTCAGTTTTGTCTTTATTCTTGTGATTTTGTTTTTCTACTTTTTTCTTGAGCTCTGCCAGCTCATGTTTTATCTCTGTGGTCTTATGTGTCTTCCCTGAGTTTTTGAGTCTCTGCTTTCTATTCTTGTTTTATAGAGGTTATTGTTCCATTAGGTTTAAAAATGTATAACAACATATTTTGATATGTTGCTTAAACTGTATCATGACAGAAGCTTTCTGGTGTCTGTTCCTTGCCTGCCTGGTGGTGTTTTCGTTTTTGGTTTTTTGTTTGTTTTTTTGTTATTGCTGCTACCCCATCCTTTTTATAGTATTATTTTTATATGGACAGACTATTGGTTCCTTTTTTGGTTATTACTCTAGGAGCTTAGGACTTTTTAGAATTCAGGACTAGAGCTAAATAAAAACTATGTGTGTGTGTTGAGGGATGTGGGGGTGATAGTGTGTGTTGCTAATGTTGTTTTCCATGCCAGCAGAAACTTTTTAATGACAGGATTGTGCATATGGGGGTGCTCTTGGAGACCTTACTTCTCCCAGTCAACTGAGGACTGAAATAGGCACTGTGGGGTTGGTCACAAGTTGACAACACAAAATTTTTTGTTACCCTGTCTTACCAATAGAATGCTTTTGGAAAATATGACTTATCTGTGTGATTTTTTTCTTCTCTTCCCTTTGGAATCAAGCAAGATTCAGAGAAGCTTTATTTCTGTCTCAGCTCCTGTTTCCCAGTTCCATTGTTAAAAAAGTAATGATTGTTGGTTTTGACCTCAGAATGTGCTCTTCATGGAGAAGGGTGCTTGGCATCATTTTCTGAGCTCTGAACTTGTGACTGTCCTCTCTCTTAAGTCTTCTCTTACCCCACTGTACTTTCATTGCTTTATGGTTCAAGGCTTCAGTCTCCTTGTTTTGTTGAAGGTGGAGTTTGTGCTTCTATTTCTCATTATCCTTATTACTTTACATGCCTTTCAAAAGGTAGTTGGGGAAGCCTCCCATTTACACCACCATTTTAAAACTAAAAATATAATTAAACATTTTTTTTAATTTGAAGAAAAAAGGTAGATTGTGGTTTTAGTTTATTCAGTTTCAAGTTATTAGTCTCAGTCTATTATTTGATTCTTAATTGTTTTTATAGTGTTTTTGACCCTTAGAAGTTCAATATTTTTGTGTAAATTGATATTTTTCTTTGTAACTTTTTTTCACTGCTCTATGATTGGAAAACAGTCCCCTATTGTAAGACCTGTTAATTTTCACACTTTTATTCTATTTTATTATAGTTTTATCTTTTGTGGTTAGCTCTTTATTCCCATTGAATTTATTTTAGTGTCTAATGTGACATGAGACTTTGAGCTGAGAGTTCCCCAGGTAATCATTTTTCTGAAATCATTCACTGAAAATCTTTTCCTTTCTCAGTGATTTGTGATGTTTTTTATGGTAGGTATTTTCTAACATAGTCTATTTCTCACATAGCAAGACCCACACTAGATATTTGTTTTTTCCTCTGGATGGAGATCAGGATTGTCTCCGGAAATCTTCTTGGTCCACCCAACTCCTGGCTGACAGGCAAGGTTAATGAATAGAATCTGTCCACCACTTGTGCCTGGCAGATCCTCAGACTATAAAGTCTGGGAGACTCCATTGAATGTCTCTCCTCTTCTAACTTTTAGATTTTCTCATCATTCCATAAAGCCAGTAACGATATCTATTTGCTCCTTGTTTAAATGTACCCGAAGCACAGCTTCCTCTAGCATGTGTGCTCGTCTCTAAATTACCTGCTCGTCCTTTATGGAAGGTGCTCTTCCTTTATGGAAGGTGATACACCAGCTTCTTAGTGAATTCTATGGAATTCACTAAGAATTCCAAAGTCTACAGAGGAATTTGGAGAGTGAGAGGAGCGACTGATAGGTTGGGGGCGGAATTAGAAGAGAAAAAAGGTAAGAATCTTACCTTTGCAAGGTGAATCCTTGCATATCAGGAGTAGGCCAGATGGGCATGAACCAACCAGTCTTCTGAGCACTTCAGAGTGCCTACACTTTGGGAGTGCAATTCTGCAGTGATTCCAATTCATCACCAATCAGACACTACAGTTGCTGTGTATCTCCCCCTGAAATTTGGGAAATCATCTTTTTTCATCAGTCTACATTCTTGTTTCTGGAATTAAGTCACTTTCAAGGCTCTCAAGGATTAGAATTTGGAGATGAGTGAATCTATCCCCATGGAAACCTGAGATTGCAAGGAACGGATTTAGATGATCCTAATATTTGGAATGTCTTAGGGACATAAAATATGTTTTATATAATTAGGTATGTATGGGGATTTACTTACTTATCAGTTTGGTATTGCAAATACTCATTAACATTTCCCTGTAATTTGAATGATGAAAGGAACATCTATGAAAATTCAAATTGTGGGTAATTTATACTTGGGGAAAGAGTTTTATTAATTTGAATATTCTTAGCTCCTGACTCCATACCAACACTCCAAATCTTCATTTAATTTTTTTTATGTATTTTTATTAAAATAAAGTGTTTAATTTCCTGAGAAGATAAGAAATAGTTTCAAAGACTTAGGAAAATAAAAGTGTAAAACTACAAGTGTTTCAGAAAGATGCTGTCACAGCAAATAAAGGTTCTTGGAATGTTTTTGTATGGTACCTTTTTGGTAAGCTGATAAAACAGCATGGGAATAACGAAGCAGCATAATCGTTTCCATGACTTCTCAGAAAATGAGACACATTATCCTCCAATGTTCACACAGGAACTCAAATCATAAGCTCCAAGAAGAATTTTGAAATATTATACTTAGAGATGAGATAAAGCTTTTAATTAAGAAAGAAGGCAATGCTGAGATCTTTTAGATTGAGTTCTCAGGTAAATGCATATGTAGTTCTAGGAGACTCAGGAGAACAAAGAATAGAGGCATGGGGAATACATTGAGAAGCTTCAGAAACTTGCATGTAATAGTTTAAATGAGCGGCCAGATCTCATTCATAAATATAATAATTAAAACATGCTCAATTTCTTAAAACCACAATGAGATACCACTAGGATGGCTATAATTAAAAAAAAAAAAAATGGAGAGGCGCCTGGGTGGCTCACTCGGTGAGCCTCTGACTCTTGATTTCGGCTCAGGTCATGATCCCAGGGTCATGGAATTGAGCCCTGCATCAAGCTCTGCACTAAGTATGGAGCCTGCTTAAGATTCTCTCCCTCCCTCTCTCTCTCTCTCTTGCTCTCTCTCTTGCTCTCCCTCCCTCCCTCCCTCCCTCCCTCCCTCCCTCTTCCATTCCTCTCCCCGACTCATGCTCTCTCTCTCTCTAAAAAATAAAAGACAAAGTGGAAAATCACAAGTGTTAGAAAAGACGTGAAGAAATTGGAAGCCTTATACATCGTTGATGGGAATGTAAAATGGTGCAGATGCTGTGGAAAACAGTGGCTGCTCCTCAAAAGTGAAACATATAATTACCATATGATCCTGTAATTATGCTCGTAAGCACCTGTCCAAGAGAATTTAAGACGTACGTATGTAAAAAAACTTGTACGCAAAAGTCTATAGCAACACTATTCATAATAGCCAAAAGAAGTGGAGACAACCCAGATACCCATCGATTGATACAGCCATACAATGGAATACTTACTCCTCGGCCATAAGAAGAAATGAAGTACATGAGCACAGCCCAGATGAGCTCTGACAGTACTGTGCTAAGTTAAAGGAGCCAGGCACAAAAAGTCTCATACTGAATGACTCCATCTATATAGGATGTCTAGAACAGGTACATCTGTAAAGGCAGAAAGAATATCAGTGGTTTGGTTCTTTTTGGTTTTGTTTTTTAGAGCTAAGGGAGTGAGAACACAAGGGAATATAGCTCAAGAATTTCCTTTTTGGGGGGTATCGAAGTATTCTAAAATTTACTGTGGGGGTGGTTGTACAAGCCTATGAATATACTAAAACCCGCTGAATTTGACACTCAGACATGGTGAGTTTCATGGCATGTGAATTATATCTCCAATTTCTACAAAAGAAAAAAGTTCTCAAATTGCCACTCTAATATATGAGGGAATTTTGAAAACGTGAAAACGTAAGGAATCCCCAACTACAACTAATAGCCCCTTATTATCCAAATCTAAGAGGAATTTTTACTAACTTCAAGATAGGTGAAATTTGAAGGAAAACACAGTTGCTGGCCCAACAATGCTCTAGAGCCGGAGGGAAACAGAAAGTAGAAAATTGCCCCAACCTAGCTGCACAAAATGCAGTGGTGGCTCTCAGACTTTTTGATTTTAAGACTTCATTACAGCCTTCAAAATTATTGAGAGCTACAAAGAGCTTTCATTTAAGTGGGTAATATCCACTGACACTTATCAAATTGGAAATGTAAACTGAGGAGATTTTGAAATATTACATATTAATGCAGTTAGTGTTTTATTAATACACTTTAAGTAATGAAGTCGAAAGTTAACAAATGTTTTTACTAAAAAGCCATATTTTTCAAAATAAAATAATTTAGAAGGGTGATATTATTTTACATTTTGATGATTTTATTTAATAAAAATTTCATAGAAGGCAGTTGGAGTTATATTTATTTCTGTGTTTATTCTGTTGTGATATGTTCCTTTGGTTGAGATATATGAAGAAATCAAGTGGCACTCAGATATGCGATAGGAAAAGAAAGGAGTATTTTAGTTGCCTTTTAGGACAATTGTGGTTATTCTTTGATACCACACCAAAATCCAACAAATAGTAGTTATGTAAAGCTTCACTGCGATGTGGAACCAAACGTCATACTAACAATAGTTTTGTACTCATTTACCCTAAAATCCATTGCTCTGTCTTGTACTTTGAAAAGATCGTTTTCCCAATGCATAATTTTGCAACATCATGCACTGGTCATTTGGAAAATTCTGATTCAGTATGTTAGGTAGCTTTTCCAAATGTTGGCATGTTTCATTACACAGTACCAAAAATCATATTTGTTAATATCGCCACTTAGTTTACCAGAAAAGTCTGTAAGTGTTGGGAAGTTCTCAAACTTTTGGTGGCAGATACAAGTTTTCTTAAATTCTAATTTTCTCTTTCATGCTTGAATTTTATCATTGGAAACAAGTACTTAACAGTTGTTTGTTTTTTGAAGTGACAGGCTCATTTCATTCATTTCCCCACCAAATGTCTGCTTGCCAAATACCCAAGGCTGAAAAAGCATAGTTTGTCTATTGCTGATTTTCCAAGTATGCAACTCAAACAATCACACAAGTGCTTTTCCTTGAAACAATCATAATTTGGAATGCAGCCAAGATGCCTCGTGTGTACTTCCCAGTTCATTACACACAATATTTATTTTAAAAAATGTATTTAAGTGTTGAAATTTAATCAAACCAGTATTTTTTGCTACTCCATCAAGGAAATTTTTAAACAAAATGAAATTTTATTTATTTATTTATTTATTTATTTATTTATTTATTATTTTAATGTTCATTTATTTATTCTTGAGAGAAAGTGCAAGCAGGAGAGGGGCAGAGAGAGAGAGAGGGAGACAGAATCCAAAGCAGGCTTCAGGCTCTGAGCTCTCAGCATAGAGCCTGATGACGCGGGGCTTGAGCCCACAAACTATGAGATCATGACCCGAGTTGAAGTCAGACACTTAAGTGACTGAGCCACCCAGATGCCCCAAAACTAGATTTTTAAAAAGGTTTTATTTTTTAAGGTTAGTTATTTATTTGGAGAGCGAGAATCCTAAGCAGGCTTTACACTGTCAGTGCAGACCCTGACGCAGGGCTCGAACTCACGAACTGTGAGATCAAGACCAGAGCTGAAGTTGGATGCTTAAGTGACTGAGCCACCCAGGTGCCCCATCTAGATTTTTTTTTTTAATTGTAGTGTAAGTTCACGGATACTGCAAATGTAGTTTGGTACCATCGTTAGGATTTATGCCAAGACATCAGCAGTTTTGTCCACCATGGCTATTGTATCATGAGTAGAAGTGTCAACACAGTGAAAAGGCAAATAGTGTCTAACGTTATCACGAAATAGTTAGCATTACAACATTGTAGTATTACTATGAAAATAATTTTGACCCTGCAGACACCCTTAAAGAGTTTCAGGGACCCTAGGGATTTGCAACCCATGCTTTGAGAACTGTTGAATGAAAGAACTTGAAAGGGGTCCCTTTTCTCATGGCTTATCATAGTTTGAGGCAGTTTGAACATGAATCAAACTGTGAACCTTCCTCCACTCTTCTTCACCTTTTATATGTAGTCGGAATTTATTACTGCCAAAAGCAACAGCGTAGAAAGTAAAGGGTGGAAGGCAACCTCCCGTTCTATCCTGAAATATGAAAGCTTGCCCATGAAAGCACTGAGTGGCGGCAGATACAGGCAGAGCCCGGGGAGAACTACTGCATGCTGGTGACTGTACTTTCTTATGGATAATATCAGAGTGGCAGAGAGTCAGGCAGAGAGAGCAGAAGATCCAGTATCAGCCATACTGCATAAAGCTGGAGTAGATATAGAACCTTCCGTGTGATAACGGTCTTCGGAGGAAACAACGAGAGTAGAGACAAAGAAGAAAAATTCTAAGACACTGCAAATGAACCAGGAGCTCTGTGTAAGCAAACTCCGGGTTACTGTAATCTTGAGAAAGAGATTTGGTGGTTCACTTATGTGGGCTTTTGAAAATGGAGCTAAAGTCACCTTTTGGCCTAGTAAATAATAGTCTGGATAGCTTTCTTTTGAGGTACAGATACATAGAAGGAAAAAAAAAGAATAATACTGGGCTTATATAAAGATGCTACAGAACAAGGGCATAGAAACATTATTATGGACACTCTATAACAGCAAGCTTCTAAATGTGATTTATGGTAAGAATCAGAAGAAGGGTTTAGAAAATCCATTAGCATCCTTAAAAGTATATAGAAACCCACAGCCTTCCTGTCATAGGATCAGAAAATCCTCAGATGAACGGAACAGAAGGGGAAAGGCAACAGGGCAGGATGCAAAGTGGAATTCTGTGAGGTAAGAAAGCATCTCATTGACAAAATCAAAATTAACATTAGAGAATCAACATGTAGGCTTTCCATTGACAAATTAAGTCAGCGTATAAGGGGGAGACTCACAAAACTCTTGCAAAATGGAACCCAACCAAGCCAGAGGAGCTTAAAATGGTGAGAGGCAATGGATATCAAGAACAGAGAATGGGCAGCAATCTACGACTTCCTGAAGACCAGATGAAAAGAATTTAAAATAAAGCAATGGTTATGGCCATATTGAAGGACAACTTGAATCTGAGTGGTGGAAAAATCCCTGAGAATTGAAGATTGACAGGATTCTCTCAGTTCTAAGGAAATCAATGAAAGGGATCCACCCCAGAGATATCTTGAACTTTTTATCTTTTTAATAACAAAGAGAAACAGAATAATTTTATAAGCATGTGGCAACAAACAAAAAATAATGTCATTTATAAAGGAAACCAAAACCAGGTTAGTCTCAAAACATTCCCATTAGAAACAAATTCCAGCGGACATTTGAATAATCTCTGTAGAGCGTTGAGTAGCAATATAAGAGATTTACTCAGATATCTTCAATGTGCAAAGGCCACGGAAAGATATTACCAGATAAACAAGAACTTGGACAATATACCCCATGCATAATCTTCTTTCAGAAATTATTAAAAGGCAAAATAAATAAATACATAAAATAAGGAATAAAAAAAATAAAAAATCACTAAAAGGCAAATGAAAGATGAGTCAAAAGGGGAGTTAACGAGCTGCTATAGAACTTGAAAGCCAGTTGATACAGAGTGGACAAAATAATTATAATATATTTAATAGTTAAGAAATTGACTAGAAACACAAGATAATATTGAAGGAAAAGATTATAGAATATAAAACACTTTATAATAATAGTAAATTTGAAAAAAATGCTAAGTTAAAGACTTGAGGAATGGTTGTATACAGCTGTATGAAGCCATTCCTTTAAAACAAAATCTAACAGAGATGGGATGCTTTTTTGATATCATTATATTCTCAAGGATGATAGTTACACACTAAAACCTAATATATATATATATATATATATGCATATATATATAAGGTATTATATATATATATATTTTTTTTTTAAATAGTAGTAACAACTTAAGGAACTAAAAGCAGGCTATAAAACTTCTAAATTTCTAGCAAAGATCAATACAAACACACACGAATCAAACAAAAACTGGACAAAACAAACAAAAAAAGAGGCAGAGTAACTGAAGAAATGAAAAGAATAATAAAACTATAAATAACTGAAAAAAAAACACTGAGGTAACTTATTTAAGGCCAAATCTACTGATTATGACAATGAATATAAATGTTTTAAATTTCTCCATAAGATACAAACTACAGGGGCGCTTGGGTAGCGCAGTTGGTGGAGCATATGACTCTTGATCTTGGGAGTTTTAAGTTCGAGCCCCATGTTGGGTGTAGAGATTACTTTTAAAAAAATTAAAATCTTTAAAGGAAAAGATACAAACTGCAAATCCAGATATCTTAGTGACAAGAAGCACAACTAAAATAAAATACTATAAAAATGGTAAAAGCAAAGAAAAAGCAAATGTTTATCATTAAAATTTAAAGAAACAAAATAGAACTCAAGACAAGAAATACAAAGTGATAAAAATAGAATAGAATCACCTGAGGACACAATAGCTTTTCTATATAAGAGCAATAACCATGTATATAACTTCATTATAGAGAGAGGAATTGATTTTATTCAAAACAAGAACAAAGCAAAATATTTGGAAATTTTAAAATAAAAATGTCTATAATAAATATGAGACAAACCCCACATGTGACTAATAAGAAAAGAAAATTTATTTAAAAAAAAAATTTTTTGGGGGCGCCTGGGTGGCGCAGTCGGTTAAGCGTCCGACTTCAGCCAGGTCACGATCTCGCGGTCCGTGAGTTCGAGCCCCGCGTCGGGCTCTGGGCTGATGGCTCAGAGCCTGGAGCCTGTTTCCGATTCTGTGTCTCCCTCTCTCTGTGCCCCTCCCCCGTTCATGCTCTGTCTCTCTCTGTCCCAAAAATAAATAAACGTTGAAAAAAAAAAAAAATTAAAAAAAAAAAATTTTTTTTTAATGTTTATTTATTTTTGAGACAGAGACAGAGCATGAACAGGGGAGGGGCGGAGAGAGAGGGAGACACAGAATCTGAAACGGGCTCCAGGCTCTGAGCTGTCAGCACAGAGCCCGACGCGGGGCTCGAACTCACAGACCGTGAGATCATGACCTGAGCCGAAGTCGGACGCTTAACCGACTGAGCCACCCAGGCGCCCCAGAAAATTTAAATAAATGAAGAAAAGGACCATTTCTTGATGGTGGCACTGAATATTATAAAGATATTTATTTCTCTCTTTAATTTTAGAAGTTGACAACAATGGTTCTAAATTTCATCTGGAAAATAAACAGCTGAGAATATGTATGAAATTTTTTAAAAATTGGAATAGAGTACAAAGGATTTTGCTCTAATATATATATTATGTAATATATAATATACATATTAATATATGTTAATCTAATTTCTAAAATGTATATATTACATACAGTATGTATGTATATACTTAACATATACATATGGCATTCTGTATGGTCACACATATATATCGTACAAAACCAGAACTGAGATTCCATTAGAACTTTCCATTAGATTCTGTTAGAACTGTGCAAATGATTATTCAATTAATTGTGCTCTAAAAATTGACTATTTGGGAAACTGTAACATTTTCAGTTAATGCCATACAGCCACATAAACTCCAGATAGATTCTAGAATTACATTGAGGCTAAAAATCATAGAAAATAAAAAATATTGGTGAATGTTTATGCCTTCTCGTGGATGATTTCTCATCATAAAAGCAATAGTATAAGACGTGAAGGAAAGAAAACTGCCAAATATGACTGAATACAAATTTTTTACATATTTCTTAGAAAATCAACGTTAATAAAAAATCACAGAGAAATAACAAATTGTAGAAAAAATATTTGGAGTTCTTGCAGCTTGGAATCAAGAAGACTGCCAAAATAACATGTTATTTACCTTTGTTCATCTCAATTTCATTATCAGTGACAAACACCAGCATAATAATGTTCTTGTTTGTTGAGAAGGCTAGAAATAAAGTATACACTTAGAGCAAAATAAGTTTCAGCTGTTCTTTCTTTTTTTTAAAAAATTTTTTTTTTTTCAACATTTATTTATTTTTGGGACAGAGAGAGACAGAGCATGAACGGGGGAGGGGCAGAGAGAGAGGGAGACACAGAATCGGAAACAGGCTCCAGGCTCTGAGCCATCAGCCCAGAGCCCGACGCGGGGCTCGAACTCACGGACCGCGAGATCGTGACCTGGCTGAAGTCGGACGCTTAACCGACTGCGCCACCCAGGCGCCCCATCTTTCTTATACTTCTATATATCCATAGAAAGTTCAGTGAGGGAAATACTCAGACCAGCAAAGGATGGTGATTTATGAAAGAAGAAACTTAATTAGCTAATAAACTTGAGAAATTTAACCTTGCTAATGAGATGCAAATTAAAACATTAGTAAAATGCCAGTTTCTATCTAATAAGTCAGAAAAAATTAAAAAATATATATATAATATGAAAGAGAAGCTTCCTCATACACTGGGAGCATAAATTTTCCACCAACTGACCTTGAAAGCAATTTGGCAATGGTCCATACTCTTTTACCTATAATCTCACTCCTGAGAATATATTTAAAACTGTCAAAATTTTATTTTTGTGTGAATAAATGGACACATCTTAAATCAAGGGACTCCAAGGTTTTGTGATAACCCAGCTTTACTGAGGAAAATAATTTTTACCATGTACTCTTAATATATGTACATTTATTTATTTATTGGTTTTTGTACATTCATTTTTACCACTAAAAAACATACCCCAAATGGAATTGAAAAATTTGAAATAAAAATAGAAATTCTACCACCTGGGTGGCTCAGTCATTATGCATCTGAATTTGGTTCAGGTCATAATCTCACAGTTCATGAGTTTGAGTTCTATATCAGTTGAGCTCGAGATCTGCTTTGGGTGAACATGAGCCCTGTTTCTCTCTCTCTCCCTTTCTCTCTCTGTCTCTCTGTCTCTCTGTCTCTCTCTCTGTCTCTCTCTCTCCCCCTTCTCTGCCCCTCTCTCACTTGCACCCTCTCTTTCTCAAAAAAAAAAAAGAAAGAAAGAAAGAAAGAAATTCTAATGCTTTCTTCCTGCACCCTACTGCATTGTGCATTGTCTTGCACATCTCCTGGTGTGTATTCACCCACTTCAAAACCACAACCCAGAATGTTCTGCAGTTAGAAAAGAATTAAATAGGGGCATCTGGGTGGCTCAGTCAGTTAGGCATCCTACTTCAGCTTAGGCCGACTTCAGCTCAGGTCATGTTCGCATGGTTCATGGTTCGAGCACTGCATCGGGCTCTGTGCTGACAGCTCAGAGCCTGGGGCCTGGTCCGATTCTGTGTCTCCCTCTCTCTGCCCCTCCCCCGCTCACGCTCTGTCTCTCTCTCTCTCAAAAATAAATAAACATTAAAAAAAGAAGAAGAAAAAAAAGAAAAGAATTAAATAAATCATGGCACATCCATCAGAGTAAATATTATTGAGATCACAACTTTGGATAATGTTGAATTTGAGAACATGGTTACTATATAATAATAACATCTGTGAGGGCAAATAAGGTGCCCATCTGTCTCACCATGTACTAGCTGTAGCACATATTAGGTCTTCGATAAATATTCATTGAATGAAAAAGTGAGTTATGTTATAGAAGCAGGACACTAACTTGTATATGCAATGTGGATCTAAAAACATGAACACAGATTACAAAGATTGTATACAGATATACTATACGAGTGTGTGCATATATATATATACATATATGCATGCATATATATAATTTCAAAAATGAAAGTGAGTTACATAATTGTAAAGTAAAATTCAAGGTAGATAGTGAAAAAATAGAGCTTAAAATATAATATGACTGTCAAAATGAGCGACAATTTTGAAAGGATAAAAGATAAAATCTGAAATATCGAGAATATGAAATAAACCATTCAAGACCCCAAATTGTGACTCAGAGGAATAAGAGGAATTTATGAAAGGTTTTCTTTTATGTCAAAGTTATTATAAATCTGGGTTGTCCTAGGATGTGCATCGTTCTGAAACGTTGGGGAAGCTTGGTAACCCTTTCCTTAGAGTATGCCTAAAAGGTGGGAGTTCTCACATTTCAATGTTTGAAAGCATTTCCTGAGGATCTTGTTAAAAGTAGGATTCTGAGCCCTGCCCTCTGCAATTCTGATTGGGCAGGTTTGAGGAAGGGTCCAGGAATCTAACCCCACCTGGCCCAGGTGGTTCTGATCCCCCAGGCCCTGATAATCACAGTTGGAAGTTGTGGAGGTGGGACCAAGCATTTACCCTTAATCACACAGAACCTCAGCCACATGGCCCATCCAGAAAAAATGGCAACAGAGAGTTGGCGTAGACAGAGGTGGAGGCTTGAAAAGCAGTAGCTTTTTACAAGTGCCACCATGGAACCAAAAGCTGCATTAAGGAGAGGACTCAAAAACAGAAATCTCCAAACTGAAGTCTGTGCAAGCTATTAAAAATTGAAAAGGGTTTTTTTTTTTGTTTTTTTTTTTTTTTTTTATCATATGGGAGTAGGTCAAAAAGCCCAGAACACAAGTGACCAGTGTGTTAGAAGAACTTCCTTCAAGAGGTAGACCAGACAGGTTTCTTCGAAAATCATGCCCAGGCAGTGGGAGGGACATTAATGTCTGGAGAATCCTGTAGGTCACTGTCTTTTTCCATGTATGGTCCTTAAGACCCACTGGGAAGTGACAATTATTATTTTAGCTGAAAGAACGATTCAGAGAGGTTAAGGTGACTTTTCTAAGACTGCACTGGGATCTAGTCAAATGTCCACAGCAACGGACTTAGTGATGTTGGGGACCCTCCTGCCCGGCTCCTTTCTCACCCAGCTGCATGCACCTGCCCAGGGGTCTTTGGTAATAAGCCAGTTAGGCCTGACAGGTGAGTGAGGAAACAGCCCGTGCATGTTCTACAAAAGCAGATAAAGCTGAGAAATGGTTCATTTGATTAATTTCTCCAAAGAAATTAAGTTGATATAAAGGCTGTTGCGATAAGATAGTGAAAAAAAATGTGGCTTACATTTGAGTTTTCATAAGAGTTGAGTTACTGAAATTTTTTTCTGGATCCATAGAAATAATGCCTTTTATACAGTACACCTTCTGCAATCCCTTATTTTTAATTAAAACTTTATCAGAAAAAGGGAGGACAAGGAAAACTTTCAGAGATGGTAGATGTGTTTATTACCTGCATTGTGGTGATGGTTTCACACGTGTATATATATGTTCAAAGTCACCAAATTGTATACACTGAATATGTGCAGTTTTTAAAATATCAATGGTATCTCAATGAAGCTATTGTTTTTTTGATCTTGTATGCAAACCACAAGGCCTTTCCCTCCATGCTTCACTCCTACTTCCCCCACAAGGCAGCCTCTTAAGTGGTGAGTCATACTCCGTCATATCTTGCTCAAAATCCTCAAATGGTTTCCCCTTGTGCTTGGAACTAAATCCCGAGTCCCCGCAACGGCCCAGAAGACCCCACCTGATCTCGCCCTTGGCCACTTCTCTGGCACCCACTTCTCTGGTCTCACCTCCAACCATGTCCACTCACCTCCCCTCAGCCACCTTGACCTCCTGGTCCCTGGAGGCCACTCAGCTGGCTCCCAGGCCAGGGCCATTTTCTCAACATCCCCTTATGATGTTCACATGACCTCCCCTCACTCATGGAGGCCTCTGCCCAAGGGCTCCCTTATCTGTGCAGCCTCTCTGATCATCCTATGAAAGTTACACACCCACACTCCTCTGCACATTTGACCCCGCTTTGTCTCTCTTCACAGCACTTGTCACTCCGCAGCATCATGGTATTTCTTCAACTCTGTATTTGACTTGTATTTGGCAGTTGTCCGTCTCCCAGGATCATTGCAGTTGCGAGAAGGGCCTGTGTTTGATCTGTCTTGTTCAGTGATGTGTTCCCATAGCCTTGAAGAGTGGGTGGCCTGGCTCACAGTACTCACTCGATACATATTTGTGGAATAAATGACTAATTAGCATTTAAAAACACTCCCAATATCAAAGTGAAATGGAGAGAAAAAATTCTCCATGAATCCTCATGCAACAACAAATCAAACTGTTTTCCACTGGATTTAACAAAACTTACTCGATTTTTAAAAATTGATTGTAATTGACTCTATGTTTGTATTGAAAACAATCTTGGGAATCGGTTTCCCGTTTATTTCGGTGCTAATTTGAATTCACTTTTCTGCCTGTTTTTAACCTTAAAGATGATTTCTCGCTGATTTTTTTTTAATGGCGTACTCTACAGGTTTGATTAGAGTTTTTGTTTGACGTACTAAGGAAATGCGCGCCCGCAGGCGGCCCCCTCAGGATCCGAAAGCCAAGGGCAAAGCTTGGAGGCAGAGCACAGATCTGCAGGGCTCCCAGCGGGGCCCAAGGAGAAAAGTAGGGACATGGGGCGCGCCCCTAGCTGAAGTCAGTGAGGAAGCCAGCAACAGTCCATTTCTCATTTGTTTTGTGCAGGAAACAGAACACTTAAAGGCCAAAGGTGTGGGCACATGGAAAGTACAGAATAGGGAAGGTCAGTGGAGCAAAGTGAAAGTTGGCTGTGTGATAAGGCTGCACTCCAGCCATGGACGAGTGAGCCTGCTGGGGGCCCGGTACATGAATGTCATTGGAGTGGGATCCACTTACCAGTCAGTTTGGGGATAATTCACCCAGCATTGCGCCGAAATGGTCTATTTTTGTTCTATAAAGCATTTGTCTAAGCAAATTAATGGTAGAGGGGTAAGAATCGGGAAAAATGATGGCTTCCAAACCCACTGAAAAGAGCCAGTTGTTTATAAAGACTGTAGCACATCTATTATATATATATATATATATATATATATATATATATATATATATATTTATGAGTGTGCCTTAGTGATTTGTTAAAACAGGTCCGTTTTCCTCTTGACAACATATTACCTATTCTTGTTACTGTAGGTGCTTGAGGATATTAGGGAAGCAATTCTTTAAAAATACACCGTGACAAACAGTAGTAACTCAGATTCTCACCTGCTCCATTGCTATAGCCCCTCATTGTCAGTGACCCTGCTGTTGGCTGTGTGGATACCTTGTTTTCTTGTGTGAGTCCTCAGTAGCAGATTTTAAAAATCCCTAAAATAAGGAATTAAGGCTTGAAAAGCCCAGTGAAAACTCCCTGGGTGGAGCAAAATGTTTGTTCACTGGTATCCTAATGATGGTAAAACAGTGCTTCAAGGCAAGGGTGTTGCGTTTGTGGGTGCGCATGCATGGTCAGCACTTTGCAGAAAGGGAGCCTAAGGATGCTAGGAAAATGTTAGGTCTGTGAAAGAAAGTATCCTAGGCTCATGGAAGATGCTGAATACTGTTACTCTCTTTCCTTGCCTGATGTCTACTAGATGGTGGGGTTTTTGATGGTAGCAAATGTTTCTTGATCCCTACATTCCCCATGGTCCCCAGCACACCACTTTGTACATGGTGAACTGTCAATAAAATATTTCTTGAACTGCATCAGGTTTGTCTAAGTAGACCCTGCTTCAGAGCCATCCCCCCAGTCATGCAAACTACTGAGGACATAAATAAATGTGAATAAAAGCCAGCCCTTGATTTCAAAGACTGGAGATTTAAATAAATACTTAATTAAGTCTCTTTTTATTAAATATGTTTAATAGTGGTTAATAAGATAGCTGACGGTGTGGGGAGAACCCCTAAAAATCAACCTTCCAGTTCATGTATTTTTAAGTGCCCAAATCCCCAGGAACGAGAAAATTTAGCTAATCTTTCCAATCACATGGTTCCTCCCTCCCCACCCCCACCCATCTCCTTGGAATTACGTTATCGCGGCTCCTTTTAAAAGCTCAGAAGCCTTTTGAATTGGAGCCGCATTCAAAGGACAGTCAAGGGTCACCCTTGGAATATTAAAGGCGAGTGGATTACAGGAGAGGCAGGGAAAGGGAGCAGCTGTGCTAGGCGGAGCCCCTGTGCAGACCCAAGGCGGAAAATGCGAGAACTCCGGAGGAGCTGGTGTTGGCCAAGAGAGCTGCCGGAGGAAGCACCGTCCTGACCCGACCCACGGCGTTAGTGTCCGGCTCTTGCCGCTGCAGACTGAGAGGAAAGAAAAGGAAAACACAGATCAGTGAAATCAATTAAGCATTGGCCTTTTGAACAGAACTAGAATGGTTCCTTCAGAGACTAAAAGCTACATGAACCTTGAAAAATTAAAAGCCAGGGACTGTTTTAATTCAAGGATCCAGTTCTGCAGAATTTACGGGGAGCTGACCAACACTCCTTTCTTAAAATAACAAGGGCTTAGGATTTACAAATTCCTTCTCAAAAGATGTCAAAGTGATTTAGTTTTCAAAATCTGTTTCTTGACCTTTCTTCCATCATTTATAGGTATTGATTCTTGGTTTTGTATTTTAAATAAAATCGATGAATATTTAGTGAGGGCTTATTATGTGCCAAGCACTGCCCTAATATTTGGAGTGGCTGGATACAGGGGCAGGCCCTCACTCCTCAGCAGTGGTTACTTACTGATGTGGGGGGGGGGGGGGGGAATCATGAATCCCTTTGAAAAATCTGATGAAGCTAAGATGCTTCTCCACAATAAAATGCGCGCACACTCATCCTTCACAGGACAGCTGCACACAGAGATCGGTATATATACATCTCCTATTATCACGATGCAGTGGGACCTATTCTAAGTACTGTTTGTGAATTACTTATTTATATGCAAACCTATCTCATGAGGTATGCGCTTTTACTCCCATTTCCTCTCAGGGAAATTGAGGTGCAGAGAGATGTGGTAAGTCCTTTGCCCAAGGTTCTTCAGTGCATTGGAAGTGACGCCAGGTGCAAGCACAGGCTCTTTGCCCCAGTGCCCATGTTCCCGCCCTGGCAGTGCTGGCCTGGGGTCTTTCTAGATCCCCGTGAGGCTGACCACTACTGTTGCTGTGGGCCAAGGGGAGGGCGTCTGTGCAAGGTAGACCCGAGGGTCACCCGATATTTTATCGCCACCTGCCAGAAAATCATCCTCGTAGAAGTGTGTGAATGGCCCATTCTGTGGCTGCACAGTGCCTGTCCACATGCCAGGGACAGAGGAAGGCTGTATCCAGGCTGAACCGGGAGCGTCTGGCATGTTATGCAGCTGGGTTTTGACCCAACTCAGAAGGTACCGTGATTAAGACCGTCAGCTTCAAAACTGGATTTTTAGGAATGTTAGTCTGTCAGCAGGGGGCAGAATGGATTTTTCTATTTGTTTATGGAAATTTGAAACTATAGGGGACTGGATATTTTCTGAACAAAAAGTTTTTCTCCCCAGCTAGATGTCCTTTGCCATTCGGGATGGAACAATAGAATTAGATGTCTCCACATATTTAATGTATTATTCATTTAAATGAATATTTGCCTCTGAGAAAAAGGATAGAATTAGAACATTGGTAATAAAATCATATTTCTAATATGCTGTGCGTGTTTGCTGATACTGCCCCTGAATGACAGGAGAGCTAATTGTGTAGGAGCAGTGTTGGGTTCCCCTTAGTGAGCCTGAGATTCTTCCTGGCTGAACAAAGGGCAGGGACAGAGCTTGGAGGCTTAGGCTCCGGGTGGGCGGGTCTTGGGCTCATCTGGGGCCACGCCCACAAGCTCCAGCGCTGATGTTATCTCCCCAGCCAGTGGTATCTTTTCTCAGGTTCAACCGAGTCTGGGGGTAAAACAACACTCTCCTTTTCCTCTTCAGTGTTGATATTAAATTCTTCCATTTTATCCCATGGTAAAAAAAAGTAACACAAGCACACAAAGCCAAAGTCACATCTCTGGAAGTGGAATGCAAGTCAGTGTATATGGGTATGCAGTGTTAGACAGGGAAGACAGCCAGGTGAGGACTCAGTTTCATATTGTGCAGTTTCAGACAGGATTAAATGTATTTTTAAACATTAAAACTATCAACCAAAGACAGTCCTTGTCTTCACCTTCCCTTCCTTCCTTCCGGCCCTCCTCACAACCAATCAATCATTGATCAATCAATCAATCAATCAAGCCAGACACATTTTTTGAGAGCTTATTTTGTATCAGACCCAAGAGCCAGAATTCTGAGACATGTTTGCCTACCAAAAAATTAAAGCATCTCAGCTGGAGAGGCGAAGGCTTAAGTATTTTGGAGAAGTGATTAACCAATGGAAAACTGTCATGATTTTATTGCATCTGTGATACATAGCAAATAAGTAATACAGGCAGAACTGTGATACCCTGTCCCCGAGTATATTGAAAACTCCATGTTAAAAGGATGAACCACCAATATGGTGGCTAAAAGTTTGGAGTGGACACTTTGATCCTTCCTTGTCTCCCTTGGGGATCCTGGAGGCACCTCCCTAAAACCCTTAGTTCAGTGCTCAATTTCAAAATTCTGAAAACTAGAGGCAAAGTTTTTCCATTCTGTGAACTATGTCATCCACTTTTGCAAAAGTTTGCAAATACTGAGATTGTATGTATTAAGTACCTCCAGAAAGGAAGCATTTTTAGGACAGAGATTGGTTGTTCCCTGTTTGTACCTTCAAACCACTAAATGCAAGTTCACTTTAATTTGAGTTGTATTCTAATTAAATCCTGATGCCTATTTGAAGCCAACAGATCATGAGGAATCCATGGATATAGGGTATATGTATGCCATGTCAATACCACTGCATAACCCCATTACCAAAAGACCAGATCTAGATGAGCCTGAATTGAACTTTTATTGATGCTTTTTCATGAAGGCAGCAGAAATTGAATTGATGGTGCTATTAGGTTGTCAAATAGCAGTGTCTCCCTTTTTTTCCCAGATAAGAATACATGAAGCATCATCCACACAGTCATTAAAACTTCTTGGGGGCAAAAGAGCTATAGAAGTTCAAGGTGATGGTCTAGATGTGTGTCTAACTGCACACTAGATGCTTGGTAGAAGTTCAGAACTTGCAGACTCCCATTTGATTGATTATTACATTGTTATTCCAACATACAGATTTGTACTGATGAGCTGTGTTGTTTGCTTTTTTGCTTGTGTTTAGATACATCTGTGTCTCATGCTTTAATCTTTAATTGGAATCATCAATAAATGTGTTGATACTTAATGCTTGTCAACAAGCATATATAAGCATAGTTAAGCCAGCATAAACATACTTAAGAAGATGTGACACTCATGGTGGGGCTGGGAGAGAAATAGGGACCCTCGGTGGTGACTGACAGGGAAGAAGGAGGTTGCTTGTCTAAGGTTCAACCAAAAGACAGACTCTTAAACTAAGCCCACATGTACATTTAAATGAAATACCATTTTCTGACATCAGGGCAAATCAGATATTCTGCAGTCCTATTTTTTCATTTAAACATGATTGCGAGCATTCACCTTAACTAAATAACTCCTGGATAAAATTTTGGGGATTGGTGGGGGAAGCAAATAGTATAACTTTCCCAGAGCATCTTCTCTAGAGGGGACCCTATTTCACTCTATAATGACTGGTCTACTCCCAAGACAACATTCATCTAATTGTGGGTCAACATCCAGTATGGTGGGTTGTGTTGCAAGTGGCCTAGATTACATTTTTTACACACAACTGTTGTGTCCTTTCTGGTAGATAATGGTAGTCAGTAATGGTTAGAAATGGGTGAAGTCTTGTTACATTCCCAGAGACTTGCTACCTGGTTACAATGAAAACAAGCTCTGAGGCCAAGAGGTGCCATCCATACAGGTATTTATTGAGCACACTTTTATTAGCAAATAATCCCCAAATCATTTATTCAACCTATCTGAAAGCTTAATAAAGTCATAATTGTCTATCATTTTAGGTGAACCTAGAATACCTTGTACAGAAGTTCTGTTAAGGCAGATATGGCAAGATTTTAGAAGCCAGATCTGTTTCTCCCACAGTCAGCATCATGCAACTAGAACTCTCTGACCCAAGGACTGGACATGGACAGTTTAGGGATCAAGCCATAGGCCACAGGGACTTGCTAGATTCTTAACATCTTTTGGTTGCACTCAAGGGAGGGAAATGCCTCTAAACTATTTTAGCCAGTACATATATCTCGAATATGACTAACCAAACGAAAACTCATTTCTAGCCTCCATTAATACTGGTCAACAAGTTATTTATCTCACTCAAATTAATATAAATTATACTAATTAGCAAAATGCTGGGTGAGGGTGCGGTAGACCGTGAATGGAGGTAGCTGAACAGTGAGTGGTACCCAAGCCTGAGGTAGGGTCTTTCTGAGGAAATGGTAACCCTGAAGCATGAATGTTGATTAAGGCAACTGACTGAATCTAAGATTGAGCTCAGGGGTCAGAAAACCTTTTCTGTAAGGAGGCAGAGAGTAAATATCTTAGGCTCTGCAGGCCAATTAGCAAAATCAAGACTGACCCCTGAGGAGAGCTTGGAGAGGCAGCCGCCTTCAGGCAAAGGCAAGTCCTGGGGGAGAACTCAGCTGCAAGTCATCTCAGCCAACATCCCTGGCAGCTGGGAAACGAGAGTGTTAGTGGTAAGAGGGGATCTGGGCGGCACACCACAGCATACGTGACAGTATATACTTCTGTTCCAACTGGACCCATGGCCAATTGGATGCTTCAATGTGGGTAGTAGTGTGGTGGAAGATGGTCTCTCTGTGTAATACTTTCTATCTTTCTAAACATACTCATATATATTATCTGTGCGTCTTCTCACTCAAGTCTCACAGTATCCCCCTTGAGAAATATAGAGCTATGTTGGTATGGAAACCAAGATGGGAGAGAGAGTGATTCGTCTGTGGTCATGGACCCCAATGTTTATACCAGTGCTATCAACAATAGCCAAACTATGGAAAGAGCCCAAATTTCCATCGACTGATGAGTGGATAAAGAAGATGTGGTATACACATACAATGGAATATTACTCAACCATCAAAAAGAATGAAACCTTGACATTTGCAACAACATGGATGGAACTAGAATGTACTATGCTAAGTGAAATGAGTCATTCAGAGAAAGACAAATATCATATGATTTCACTCATATGTGGAATTTAAGAAACAAAACATATGAACATAGGAGAAGGGAAGGAAAAATAAAATAAGATAAAAACAGAGAGAGGGGCAAACCATAAGAGACTCTTAAGTGTAGAGAACAAACTGAGGATTGATGGAGGGGTGGTGGGTGGGGGGATGGCCTAAATGGGTGACAGCCATTGAGGAGGGCCTATTGGGATGAGCACTGGGTGTCATATGTAAGTGATGAATCACTGGGTTCTACTCCTGAAACCATTATGCTATATGTTAACTAACTTGAATCTAAAAATCAAAACAAAACAACACAGTTGGAATATTGGGTTGAGGAAGGAAATCCAGCTTGGTATCAACATTTTGCTGTGAAAGTCTATTGTGAAATGAACAAGGGTATATACGTTCAAGCTTTGTAATCAAGTTCCTTATAATGTAAATTTCATCTCTTGAGTATTTGCTAAAAAACGTGGGTTTTTCTGCTTTTCTCAAAACAATTTTTATTTGCAGTTTAGGAGGTGACATTTAAAATTACTGGGGTGCCTGGGTGGCTCAGTCCGTTAAGGCTTCTGACTCTTGGTTTCGACTTGGGTCATAATCTCACGGTTCATGAGATCAAGCCCCATGTTTGGCTCTGTGCTGACAGTGCAGAGCCTGCTTGGGATTCTCTCTCTCGGTCTCTCTCTCTGCCCCTCCCCTGCTCTCTCTTCCTCTCTCTCTCAAAACAAACAAACAAACAAACAAACAAACAAACAAACAAACTTTAAAATTAAATAAGCAGTGGTGGGTGAATTTACGGTATTTTTAGTGTTTTAATCTTCATTAATTTTCAAAGTTTTCACAATAAATATATATACTTACATCAATAGAAAAAAATTATAAACTGTGGTGTTATTTCCAAAAGTCAAAAAGAATGTCTTTTTGAAACTTATTGAGAGAACTAGGAAATAATGAATGGTAAGAAAATAGAAATTCCTTGTAACTTTTGAGGGAAAGTTTCTTTAGTACATTAAATATCATAATGAGAACCAACAGACTTAGTAATATTTGGTAATTGGTAAAAAAAAATAGATAAAGTTGTTTAACTTCATGACTAAGATAACAAAATTCACACTTGAAGTTTTCTTTCTCCAAACCCATGAAAGTCTAGTTTTATCATCTTAATTATCTGTGATTTTGATTTTACCTCTTCTCAGCGGGAGAAATTAAATATGAAATATGATGTTGTCTTTGCATCTTAAATTGGCTGTAGGTAATTTGCATCGACCTTTTTCCTAAATTGAAATGTGTGTGGGGGGGCGATACATTATTTTCCTTTATAATGGATATAATTTTTCTGTTGAATTCTAGAAATAGATCTGTTGAGTATTACTTTGCCATACACTGGCACTTTGCAAACAAATGAATTGTCTCCCTGGATTTTTGAAGCCTGCCTGTCTTATTTACATTTTCCTCAAAGCTTTCAGATTGCCTGTTTCATAGTTAGTTTGTATGTACATAAAAATATGCTGGACCCAGTTCAAGCTCGGTTTAGATGGGCGCGGGTATTTCCACCGCGTGGCTGCCACTGGACACGGATGCTTTGCTGAGTTAATCATCTCGCTATCTTTAGTTTCTCTGACTATAAAATGAGGATGATTATGCTTACAAAAACTCTGTTGGTTAAATTATTGCAGGCCTTTAGCTGAATTATCTCTTTGTTTATCAGGGATTATTGATGACAGCCCAGTGAAAGCTCAAGCTGAATTCTCTTTCCTCATACGGTGCCCTCTATTTGCTCTTCCAATAAAGGGTTTACAGCAGAAATATATGGGGACATCTTTATTTAAAAATTATATTAAAGGACACCAGGAATTAGTATCTGATGATAATATATATGGTTAGTATGTGCTAAGTTGTATGTGACCATGTAGAAATAAACTGTAAGGAATATTAGGAAAAAGCTATTCGAATCTGGGAAGCATGGGGCAAATGTGTACTTGCTGAAGCCTTCTGGCTTATAATTGCAGCATGGTTGACAATTAGAGCTCTAATTTACATTAGCTGTGATCTAAGTGGGTACATTCTAAAATGAGTTTCGTGGGGCGCCTGGGTGGTCAGTTAAGCGTCAGACTTCGGCTCAGGTCATGATCTCCTGGTTTGCGGATTTGAGCCCCATGCTGGGCTCTGTGCTGACAGCTTGGAGCCTAGAGCCTGCTTTGGATTCTGTGTCTCCCTCTCTCTCTCTGACCCTCCCCCCACCCCCACGCTCTGTCTCTCTCTCTGTCTCTCTCAAAAATAAATAAACATTAAAAAAATTTTTAAATGAGTTTTAGGAAGCGCCAGATCCATTGGATAATACAATAGAGAGAGATTACAAGGAAAAGTCCTTCCTTGGCCAGATGATTTTTTTTTTAAATTTATTTATTTAAATTCAAGTTAGTTAACATACAGTGTAGTATTGGTTTCAGGAGTAGAATCCAGAGATTCATCACTTACATACAACACCCAGTGCTCATCCCAACGAGTGTCCTCCTTAATGCCCATCACCCATTTAGCCCATCCCCCCACCCGCCTCCCCTCCAGCAACACTCAGTTCGTTCTTTGTATTTAAGAGTCTCTTAGGTTTTGCCTCCCCCTCTGTTTTTATCTTATTTTTCCTTCCCTTCCCTTATGTCCATCTGTTTTATTTCTTAAATTCCACATATGAGTGAAATCATATGATATTTGTCTTTGACTGACTTATTTCGCTTAGCATAATACACTCTAGTTGCATCCATGTTGTTGCAAATGGCAGGATTTCATTCTTTTTGATTGCCAAGTTGTATTCCATTATATATATATATATATACACCATATCTTCTTTAATGGCCAGATGGTTCAGGGAAAGCGAGATTAAGCAGAGCTGAATCGGTTTCTTTCCTGGTAGACTCTTCTGTTGAGTTTTCCATGTGGGTAGGATTGCAAAACTCTGTTATGTAGAATATCCTTGGGGCGAGCATTCTGTGGACTGCACTTTGGATAAAGTACTGTTTTATTCCAACCTTTTCATTTCCTAGATAAGGAAATTGAGGGTGGTGGTGGTCACATGATTCGCTAAGTTTACATAGACAATGAACCTGAATGCAAATCTGGATATTTGACGCTATCTGATGTCCTGTCTACTACACTGTGTCACCCCATTGATTGTGGAACCACAAGCAGTGTTGGACAGAGAACTGTTTTGTTCCTAGAGTCTGCAGGGAGAAAGATACTACACACAATATGCTCTGGGAACAGTTGCCCAAGGTTTTAACACCCTTCAGGGTCCATAATTCAAGTTCTGGGAAAACCCATGAGTTGCTAAATTTATGAACCTTGGTTTTTCATCCAGTACAGTATAAAAGGGTGCTGTGCTTTGGAGACGAATCTGCTGAAGTTCAAAATACACCTTTACTTTATTAGCTGTGTGGCTTTGGGACAAGTTACGTAGCTTCTCTGAGTCTCAGGCCTTTATCCCTCAAATTGGGGACTAATACCTTGCACAGTTTGGGTGACATTACATACATCTGAAATGGCTCTCTTCATTCGATACACGGGACCTAATTTTGTTCTTTAACAATGCCCGAATAAGATTTAAAGAATTGCTGGGTGGTTCTGGTGTTAATTGCAGCCCTTTCATTGTAGGACGTGGTGAAATTTTTTCTTCACGTTTTGCGAATGGAACCTACCTCTCTCCTGCTTCTTCTCCTCTCAGCGTCTGGCTCTGAGGTCTCTGGTGACCCTTGTGAGTCAGCATGTATTGGCACATGCTGACACATGCCATGTCCTATTCTTGAATCTACTCACCACTCTTCCATATTGACCCAGTCATTTTTCTTCTGTTGGGGCTGATAAAAGAGTTTCAGGGAAGTCCCAACTCCTTCGACTGTGGTTGTGACAATTGCAGATTTTTAAGCGAGAAGTCTTCACCCCTTCTATTTTTTGCCAGCATTAGCTATTTCCGTTCCTGGGTGCTGCTGCAGAGATCCTTGTGCGGGTTGAAGATGCGGCTTTCTTACATTCCCGCGAGCATCTGTGTTGGCGCTTGTTGGAAAATCCTTTCTTCACTCTGGCAGAAAGGATTTTTACAGACTGCCATCCCTTTTGGCAGGGGAGAATGACTTCCAAGCCGAGAGCTGCTTGAAAGAGGCACTCCCTCATCACTTATGACTGTACTCAGTGGTTACTGCTTGTGACACATTTTCAAATGGACCCCCCAGTGGCTGCAGCTGTGATTAAAAGCTGTCTGCTTTCTGCCTCACTGGGGGTTTGCTGTTTAACCATGTCGTGCACATATATATATCTGGGCTACAGCTGCATCTTGGAAAACGTAAAGTGTTTTGTAAGATAAAAAAATCAAATGAGTACCTGAATGGCAGACTCCTGAATTTTCTAAGCTCCAGTCACTGAGAGGCACTACTTGGGAACCTAGCCCTGGATGAGGTACATAAAAGTCATTTAAGGAAGAGGAGCTAAGGTGGAGCTAAGGTCAGTGAATGTATACCATCTGCCAGCACATGCTTCGCACACATAGGCCGACCTGAACATCTTAAAGATTTAAGTGCTCTTGAACTTAGCAGTTGCATTTCGGCTACCCTCTGTGCTCAGGATTCAGTTTGACCATTCACAAGTAAAACAAGAACAGAATTTTTTTTTTTTTTTTTTGGTAAGACTATCCAGATACCCCTGATATGTGAATAACCACATTTAGCTTCTCATGAGGGTTTTAAATGCCATTCTAAACATAAGTTTACCATGAACACTACCTTAAAAAAACATTCAAATGAACAGTGCGCCCTCAGAGATAGGCTGTGCCTTTGAAAGGCACAGGTCACAACCCTTCCTCTAGATTAGAGAGATTGAGTATGCAACATTTTAGAAAGTAAAAATGTACTAGAATTTAAATCTGGGCTCTTTGCTGCATATGAGGAGGACACTTACCAAAAGCATAAGGTGAAGGAGGGCTCCCATCCCTATCCTCTGGGCCCCACTCACTGAATCAGAAGAATCCAAATGCGCCTTTTCTTAGATGCATAGGAAGGAAACTTGGGGGACATAGGAGAATTTTGCATCCGCTTTCCCCCTGTGCCTGCCTCCCCCCATCCCCGAAAGTCAAGTGCTCCAAATCTCGGTGACCAAAGGCAGTCAATGAAATGCTAATCTATCACCAGCAAATTTAGGCTGACAATACTGTGAATCGACCACATTGATGACATTGATTATATTTCAAATATTTACAATATGGTGAGACAAGCCTAATTTATTTTCTAAAGAGTTCAAGGTAGGTATCACCGATTCAGAGGGGGGAAACAATGGAGAAATGTTTGTGGTTGCTATCTGCAATAATCTGATGCTGACAGAGAGTAGTATTTTATTTAGTAATTAACAGTGTAAAGGGGAGAGGAGCTGTCATGTTGGTTCTTAAGCTGGGGAATGTGATGAAAGATGATATCTACGATCTCATCCTTTCCACTTGTTTAGGATTGTCAGGATGAGAAATGTCAGCATTATGAAAGCTCGGCTCTGCTCTTGATATGATAAAACCCTTCAAAAGCCAGTCTTTCTCTCCCTGGTCCCCCTCCTTTCCAGCTCTCTCTCTCTCTCTGCACTTGCTTTTTTATTTATCCTGTTTTGTTAGATGGCAGAAATATAATTCTTTTCTTTCTTCCTATTATAAGCCACCATTTTTGTTTTATTATATGTTTCACAACCCCTAATGCCCCACTGAAAATTACCTTGTTAAATGACAGTGTTTCGAAGCCATGAATCCTTTCCACCATTCCCTCAGAGGTTTGAAACAGTCAACAGACTGTAAAGAATAAATAATAAAAAAGTATTGATTATTTTGATGACTGTGAGATTCAATTAAGTATTAATTTTGCCCTCCAGTGGACCTATCAAGGTATTCAAAAGGGAGGATTCGGCTCAGCTAAATGCGTGCTGAGTGCTTCAGCCTTAAATAGGGAGAAAATGTGTTTACCTACAGTATTTGAAGAAGAAGTGCATTGATGCACAGAGTCCAATATTTAAGTGCTGTGCACATTAAGCCCTGGTGACAGTGACATTGTTTTCAGTGGTATGAGTATTGACTAAAGAAGTGCATTTGATGACAGCTTAAACTATTTGTATTGATTAACATTTTCATAGATTATCATGTGTCATATCAAATTCACTTTTCAGGCATGAATACATTAAAAAAAAAAAATCACCACAGGCATACGGCAACCAATGTAACGATGGGACAAGAGAGCATGCCGCCCCACCAGCTCCCGTGCTGGTCACCTGTTTCCTGCTCAGGAACCATTTAGGCATGAACTTGGCAATAAATACCTCCCAGATAACACAAAAAGGGCACTTCCTGCTTTTCTTTTCCTTGTGCACCCGACGTTTGTGCCAAAACAATATCATGCATCTTAGTTTGCAAATGGAATAGCAGGCTATCCTTGGAAAATACTTCTGATCCTAAGACGCCTTCCTAATGAGCTGAAGATAAAGCAGATTTAAATTATTGGGGGTGGGGGGAAGTTTGTCTTTTTCGGAGGTGATTTTTGTTTCCTTTTTCTTTAATGCTCTGGGCGTATGATGCTCTAGGTATCGGAAGTATTGAACACAGTTTGTAAGTATTTTTTTCCAATTTCTTTAAAAAATTTTTTTAAACCAATTAAAAAAAATCGATTTTACTGTGTATTGTTTGCTTTAAAATGTTCATTTGCTTTGGGGTCAGCTTCACTCCCAAATCTGGGACCAGGGAAGTCAACTTCTGAGGGTACTGATGCAATTTACATGAGAAATCTCTTTTATTCCATTGAAAGCATTTTGAGGACTCTTTTCTCCCTATCTCTTTTCTCTGCTCTGGGGATAGGGTTTAATTGCTTCTCCCCCAGGGAGAGTGCTTCTTAAAATAGCCCGTGGTTCCTCCATAGGGTGCTTCTTCCTTTTTAGTGTGTTGCTGAAGTACAAACCCAGCATTTTCTTTTTTCTTACTGCATTAAAGACGGAACAAGGTGTAAAAACATTCGCACAAAAAGCACATCCCACAATTAAAGCTGTGTTGGTTTAGGTGGCTTTCAAAGAAGTTTTTTTTCCCCCCTTCTTCCCTCCGAAGCTTCCTGAATCTCTCACATGCTAGTTGAGCTTTAATAGGGTGGGGAGTAATGGAGAACTCCTCGGATCTGTAATAGCTCTTCACTTGACTGCAGCCAGCAATAACAGCGGGAGCAGCCAGAGATAAGAGAGAGAGGAGAGAGGGAGAGTGTGTGTGTGGAAGAGAGAGAGAGAGGAGAGAGGGAGAGGGAGAGAGGACACGCACACTAAAGCTGCCACTTTTTTTTCCTCCCCTTCACTCTTTTCCCCCATCCTAGGATCCAATGATAGCTGGACAAGTCAGTAAGCCCTTGCTGTCAGTGCGGAGTGAAATGAACACGGAGTTGAGAGGTGAGGACAAGGCTGCTACTTCAGACAGCGAGCTGAATGAGCCCCTGCTTGCGCCTGTGGAATCTAATGACAGTGAGGACACTCCCAGCAAGCTCTTCGGTAAGTCTGTCTAGGTATTTCATTTCAGCCCTACCATCTTGTCCAGAAGAGCGATCCACACCACCCCCCCCCCCCACCCTTTCCCTGTTGTTCATTCCATTTTCTTGTAAGTGCTAAAGAGGAGCTTGGCATCTTGGAGGGGCCAAGCCACCGGGAGCCCACTCCGGCCGGCTAGCAGGGTGTCCTGCAAACTTTTCCCAGCAAGGAACTTCCTCACTGCTCCTTCGGGCTTGTCTGATATTGCCAGAGTCCCCGGGCTAGAAATTATTTAAAAAAAAAAAAAAGAAGAAGAAGAAGAAGAAGAAGGAAAAGAAGAAGAAGAAGAAGATGGTAATAATAATCAGGAAATCAGTTCCATTGTGAGAATTGGTTAACATTTATTGAATAAATATCGACTTGGTTTCTGGTTGCTTTGCAGCCTTTTGTTAAGGGGAAGGAGAGTAAAGAGTTATTATCTGTAGTCAAAAGATGGAAGGGGGAACTGAGAAATATCAATACAAGCCTTTCTGTGCCAGGTAAACAAAGGTGGCCATGGGAATTGCTGGGAGATCTAACATTTTGTAATCACAATTAGAATGAGTATCTCTTCTTCTAAAAGGTGAGTGGGGAAGGAAAATAGGTCCTGTGCGTCCCTCCCCTACTGCCTCTTGCCTTGACCAGATGTTTATAGCCTCATCCTAAATGTGGAGGCAGCCCAGGACCTTTCAGGAATCTTTGTTCCATAAACAAAACAAGAGCAAGCAGAGTGCCACTCCAGCAAAGACATCTGTCATTCAAACAGATGACACTCTGTAAGCCAACTCAAGCAACTGTGATCTCTAATCAGAAAGGGGAGCGGGTTGTTGAGGCGCGTGACTGAGTGATGGATGGTGATAGATGTCTGTGCTGGAGGAGCACTTTATGGGATAGAGTGACATTAGGTTTTCAGAACACTTCCTCCTGAAACGCTTGCTTTTAATTATTTTCAAGTGCTTACATGCTGATAACACTGGATAAGCGCATGTACACCTTAACCTGTTTATATACATGTGTAAACTAACCTGATATATACATCTGATTATATATGTATATATCAGGCAGAGCACTGCTTGGGCTCAGTTTAAAAACATAGTCGTGTGCCTGAACTTCAAAGAAAAACAACACTATGGCACAGACTGCTTTGTTGAGAAAGTCATTAATTCAGCTGAAGAAAAAAAATAAGCTTAATTTTTTTAGCCTCCAGGAAGAAAGCAGCTTCGATAGTTTGGCAACTTGAGGCCAGCTTCAACAGAGGATCTTTTCTCTGATTTGAAACACTCACTCAGTCAAACATGAGAGTGGTGTTGCAGAAAAACTTTCTGTTTCAGATTTTCTATTGGTAAAATACTGTTTTACAGTTATGAGGCTAACAGATCCCAGTTTCAAGAAATTCTGTCATATTACCCTGTTCTGGAAAAGCAGCTGTTCCACGCATATGGGTTTTCTATACGTCGGCATTAAGGTTTTAGCATTTTCCCTGTGAGGGAATATTTTGTTGCAGAGTAAGTTTCTACGTGTGTGGGGAGAATCATGTCCTAGAACACTCCTTGCGTTTCAGGGGGTTAGTGAGAGAAGTCAGATAAAATTATAAATTACAGAAAAGCAAGGCCATGCATGCTTCTGCCTCTCTGATGTTGAGTATCCTAATCCCAAGCCCTTTGACTTGTGAAAAGTAATCAGCTGTGAATTCAACAGGACTGCGGATCCTGGATTACTTGTTCCTAAACTTTGCCTGTATTTGAAAAAAGTAAATGCATTTTTGTAGACTTTCACCTAGAACCCCAACTTGTTTCCTTTTTCCTTCAAGTCAACTAATAGAGGAGTAATTAACATGGCTTCTCAATGTTTATTTCGATTTTCCACTGTTGGAAATTGTTGCAGATTTGTTATGTCACTTCTTACCAATTTGCACATGCAGAGAAATAAGCTTAAAAAAAAAAAACCCAGGAGGGCCAAAGAAATTCGAATTGAGTTCACTGAAGACACGTGTGAAGTGGACTATTTATGGGTAATACTAAGGAATCGTAGTTTAGTAAAGAAATTGTAGTAGGTGTTAGAGTATGCCCATATTCACGTTCACATTTTCCACTTCTGAATTTGAGAGAGGGGACCCACCAAAACCTGCATCTTATATCTGATATTCCTTGTGTATCCACTTCATTTTATTTGGCCTCTGGGGTGCTTTTAAAACACAATGAGAATATTTTCCAGTTTCCAATTCGGTGAAGAAGCAACCAGTAGATGAACAATTTTGAAAACTTGAGGAAAAAATGGGAGACAGCCTAAGACAGAGGGACTAGGACATCCATCGGAGGAAGCACCCAATGTTCTCCAGGGCTTCCTTAGCTATTGGGTCCATTATGCTGTCTCCTGTTAATACGACTGGGACTTAGCCTTAGAAATTCCAGTTTATGTAACTGACTAAAACTTTCTAGAAGAATTCTCCCCCAGAATTTTTAGCAACTTTGGCCACACCTAATGGATGATAATTTAATGGACCATCAGCTTATTTGACATGAATACGCTCAAGTGTTTTGGTTCTTATACGTAATTTTCATTGCACTCATTCCTTGACAATGAAGAGTTACATTTTTTCCTGAAAAACTGAGAGCATCCAGATTTATCTCCCAACAATGATTTTCTAATGCACTCTCTCCAACCATCATTGTCATAGCCTACACGCTGCATTATTGAAAACTGTGTTTCGGTAATGAAAGGAGCAGATTAAGACAAATCGTGTGCATCTTGATTTGTTTACTTTTGTGGAGAGACATTCCCCAACAACAGGAGACAGGCAGAACTCCGTTGTGTCCTGTACCTGAAATTTCAGTCTTGATGGATTCCTTTGGAGTTGTTCCCCCTTCTGTTTCTTGTTGAAATTAGCAGTCCACAGGGCAAGTCTGTTTCTCTCACAGTATGGGCACCTTCAGCCCAAAACTGCAGGAGAAAGGCTAATACTGATGCCCTCTATGGGTAAACAAAGGAAATTCCAGGAACCATTGGGTCTTTTATGCCTCTCTTAAATTGCACCCTCTGCTCTTAACAGCATCCAAAGGGAAACATACTGTGCAGAATGTTTCAGTGCTCTGTGCAGCTCAGAATATACCAGAAGGAGAACCCAGAAGCCATATGCCAGCTTCAGTAGAAAGTTCAGAACAGGGCCCTTGTGTTTTATAAAGTAATTACATCAGAGATAACATTTTGCTTAACTTGAACAGCTATGGAAACTCAAGTACACTTAGGAGAGATGAATCCGCATTTCATTGAGAAACGTGTGGTTAGGTAGTTCTCTGTGATATCATTAAGTGGTGCATTATTTATTCTCGGAAAGCTGGTAAGATAACTGTCTCCTTTTTCGGTCCGTGACTGTATTATGCTGAGCTCTGAGCTGTAAGGAAACTGTATGGAGGAGAACAGACTTGGATATGAGGGGGTCGTATCAGAGAATCTGGCTCTGTGTCTCCCTGTGTTTCGGCTGCGAGATCAAATGAGTGATGCCATGCGGGACCAGGCATTTAATATGTGACTGGTGATGTACATATTCGAAACCATTCTCCAAACCGGCCTTTGGCGAACAATCTCAAAGGGGAGAGGTTGCTGTGTTTCTCTAGTGACATTTATAGCACAGTGTCAATGTGGTGCCTCATTTTTAGTTATGCTCATCAAGAATTCAGTGTTCCACATTCAGTCACATTGGATGCTAAAATTCAAATGGTAGCATCAACAACTTGGTCAGGAGGATGGCCACGGAAAGGATAAAAGTAATATATACCCCTAGAAAAATATCTGTACTAAAGTTTTGCCATGCAGTCTCAGCTGAAAAAGTGAGACCACATAAAACAGGCCCTAAATATTTTCTCCCATATATATTTGAAATTTGAAAGATGATTTATTAACAGTGTTCCTCCTGGGAGTATTTTTATTGTTTCAAGATAAACCTCATGATTGCTTTCCTCAAAGTCCCAACTACCTCGGGTGGCCAGGTTAGTCTGTGGCTTGCTGTTCAGTATTATCGTACTGTACATGAACTGGGCCCACAGCTCGAAAGCCTTGAGCTGAGATGTAAACAAAAACCCATTTATAAACATCGCACCCGAGGTAAAAAGCGATGGTTGGTTTTCTGTTATGATCTTGTGGTTTTCTAGTCTAAAAGAGATTGCATATAATGATACTTGTGAACGTGGGTATTTTCAATGTCATTTATCTGTGAACTTTTGGAAAAGGGTTGAAAGTTGGATGAGTGATTCTTCCTTGCCAGAAAATGTGCTATCTGTAGGGATTTTCTTTTCCTTTCCTTTCTGTTATCTTTCTCATAAGAAACGTGCATTATAAGATTTTTTTTTTTTTAAATTGCCATCCAGTTTGACTTGATTAGAATTTATGGCACTGGAGTTGTTTTCAATGACAAAAGGATAAAGGACTAAATTGTCTGTCACCCCTTGAGACAGTGGTCTCTGCAGGTCAGCGTGGAGGTCATTGGTAGGGCATTATGGGGACTGTACTTTGTGGTATGCTGCCTGTGTATAAGTGGGAGCCTTCATTATGGAATCACTGTCTTTATTACTTTATTTAAATGTCTCTCTCAAGGTTCCAATGCCTGGGACGTTTATAATATTCTGATAAAATATGCTGGGGCCGGTAATCAGTACATAGGGCTTAAGCCCCAGAAGGATTTAGCTGGGAGGCGATGAGGAAAATTCCCCAGAGAAATATATTTATTTAACCTATGCATCATGCTTCTATATTTTTTAAAAGTTTTGGTATTCTGCTCATGGAAGATTTTTCCTATTTTTCACTGAAGAAAGTGTGTTTTGTTAGGGAAATATTAAGGGAGTATATTTTTAAATCAACTAAATGACTTGGATAATAGATTCTATGCAAAAATAGTTACTGAAAAGAAACCAAAAGAAATCTGTATTTATGTAAGTAAATGAGGTGCATGATAAGGTATGGCTTAATGGGCTGTTCTCTGACTACTGAGGGGAAAAATGCACATTGAGATACATTTCTGAACATTGACGAAAACCTTACACACTTAAGCATTTCTTAAAAAAGACTCCGGGGTGTGTGTGGATAAATTCAGTCTTAGTGGGTTTTTCCCCCTAGAATACCACTGTAATACTGCCTGGATAAGTAAATCTGCTTTAAGTAGCGTTAATGTGTAAGTTTTGAAATAAAAATAAATCCATGTACCATAGCGCTGATGTTCAAACTTTTTAACCAGATCTGTTCGTGGAGCTATGCTCATTTCTGAGTGACTCTTTAATGGAGGACAGTGCACACTACGTGACATAAGGTTCAGTGGGGACTCTCTCAGTGGCTCCCTTTTCTGTTTCTGCCATGCCTGGGGGGCTCAGGTCAGACATCTGTTTAAAGAAGAAAGTTCAATATTGCCACGTCTGAAGATGCTCTCTGTGCTAACACATTAGCAAACCAAAATGCTGATATGGTTTTACATTTTTCTTTTATCTTGATGGCTACGATTCTCCTGTTTTGTTGTTGTTGTCATAAGGTCCTATGTAGAATTGGAAATAAGGCGAAGTAATAGACATTGCATTAATCTGCACATCCACCCCTTCCAGTGATCTCATTTTGGTCTTTTCAGTGTCTTGGATATTTCTGACTTAAAGATTACAGGGCATTACAGTGTTTTTGTAGTTCACCCAGACCAGTTTATATCATAATTAATAAATAGAGGGGCATTCCAGATTCAGGCTCGCAAGGCTCAGCCTTAAGTAGATTGCCTTCTTTCTCAATTACCTGATTTAATCATAGAGTTAGCATTATTCTTGTAAGAATTGACCAAATAAAAATTTCCCCCACTTGACAAATGAGACTTAAGTGAGGATTTCAAGGGGACCTGGCTTGCTGTTACTCAGTAAACAATTTGTGAGAGGGCTGGTTCTTTCTTTGGTTGGTGATCTGGCTGGTTTATGTTTGGGGATTAATAATACATCAGACATTCACACATTGAAAAGAAAGTAGATGTGAAGGGTGCTGTTCTGCTACTGCGCTGTTCCCGATTATCCGGGCCCTTCCCCGGGTCCCGAGACCGGCCGAAGAGCAATCACATCTGCCCAAATCTGCACCTGCCTCTACTTAACATGTTTCTTGGTTTTCTTATGCTAAAGAAAAAGATAGCAAAGTGTTTATACCAAGCTGGCATCCTGTCAGGGGGCAATCTGTGTAAAGTTTCCCGCTGTCAGGTTAATAAATTTTTTAAAAATATCCAAAGGCAGAGGTAGCTGGAGAAAGCTCCCAGTAACACCTGCCATTCTCCAGCAGATGGGCTTCTCTTTAATATCCAGCGTGGCTCTGGAATTTTCTTGTTTGTTGTCTTCCGAGGTTCTGTACTTCGCTGGGGTTTTTGTTTGGCTTTCCTTTTATTAATGACATTTCGGTCTTTCTTTTAAAATGGTTATCCTTTAAAATTTCAAACATCTTCTTAGAAGGAAATAAGTGAGCGTAATTTGTTTCAGTCTGGTATTTGCAGTCGAACATACACCTTCATGCTATGAGCCTGAACGAGCTTCTAAACCGGTCAACATTGGACTTTTCTTTGGGAATACCTCCGAGTAACATTTATATTAAAATCCGTTCGTTCATAAAGGAGTATCTGGGCTTTGGCTCTGTGGGGGCTTTCAAGGATGCCCGTGTGTTACTCATGTTGACCTGACTCAGTCTTTTACATGTAAGCTCCCACCTTCTGATTCTCAAAGTCAGAGTTTATACAAATATGAACCAAGTGTGGACTAGTTTGGTAACACCTCTTACTCTATGTTGTGACAAAGAGCCAAAAATGGACTAAGCTTTTTTAATGTGAACACAGAGGTCAGCAAGAACAGCACTGACTCTCTTTTGGTTGAAGACAGTCTTTCGTTCTCAGAGAAATGGAAATAAACTTTGTTTTGTTAAGCATTCAAAGATCGTTTTTAAAAAACCACCTTATAAAATTGCACAGCTCCTGACATCTCTTCGTAAAATTAAGCTGCTACTTCTAAAAAACAATCCTGGTATGTTATATGAATGTCTATATTTTATTTGAGAATTGAAAAGAAAATCCATGCTCAAATTTCTCCTACAGTCTTTCCTTTGAAAGTGCTTGTCAGGTCTCATACGTGGCGAGAAGATACTGTTGTTTATTTTCATTAAAAAATTAGCCACCTGGAACAACAAAACTAATACGGTCTAGGTCACTTTTATTAGAGGACTGCTCTGCCCTCACGACTAATTGAAAATATAAAGAAAGGTGATCAGATTACAATGAGAGAAACTAATATCATTACACAGAAACTAAATGCTTAAGAGGTCCGCTTATACCGAAGACCATTAGAAAATGGGATTCTGTAATGAAACCTGCATTCATTAACATGGTTTAAAAAACGTTCTTAGTAAAAACCTAAAATAAAACCTGTTCATTTAGCCTGAGGACGAGGTAGACTATGAGGGTATTTTTAGCAGTCTCGGAACATCTCAATGATAATCAACATGGCATGATTTAACAATTTCACGAATGTGTTTGTCCTGCAATATATAGTTTGGCTTTAGCAGTTTCCTTGGTGTTTCATCTTTTTCTAAAACAATCAGTGTTTTCTAGATTGGTGTCCTTTCCAAATCTCATGTGACTTTGATTTCATTCTATTAATTAAAAAAACCCCACCAAACCCTAATTGTGACAAAAGTTTGTGAAAGCCAAGAAACCCCTATTTAAAGACTAATATTAGCATAGTGTTTTAAAGTAACAATGCTCATTTTTCATTTTCTCATCATGTCCATACTTTGTAGACATGTTTTCTTTCTGTTTTCTTTCCTAAGCGCTATGAATGCACTGCTACCCACACGTTTTACACACGTGTGTGCGTTCTCTAGTGTGTTCTCCATATTTTCCCCTGTGTTCCTATGACACTTCAGATTTGTCTTCCTAAACTTGTAGTATGTCTATATTTGCTTTATCAAAACATTAATAAAGCCTAATTTATAATAATAAGCTTTTTTTTAGTTTATGCTATCTGTATATCACTTAAATGTGCTTCTACTCTACCTATGAACCTATGAATATTGAAACACATAGTTTCCAGATAAAAATCTCAAAATTAATAGTTTACCAATAAGGGACAAGCAATTATACTATTGCTTCAGGCGTAGTTGGGCTATTATCCAAATTTCAGTGTCTTCTTTGCAGCTGCTAACCACTGAGCATTTCTCAGAATTTGTGCAGTTAATTCAGTAAAGAGATTTGGGGGTTTCTGCACAGTTTGATTTATAGGATATTTGTGTATATATATATATACACACACATATACATATAATATAAATATAAACTGTCTCAAGAAATATGTGTGTGTGTGTGTGTGTGACAGATCTTGCTCAAACTAGGGAAGACCCTTAGGATCTAAACATTAGGAACCCAAGTATTTGTCTACCTGTGGGATATACGTAGATTACAATGTAAACATTTATATTTTTTCTTTTTTAAGTAAAACGCATCTGTCTTATAGTTGGTAAGCACAATTTTGTGCCTGTGAGGATTTCGTGGACCTAAATATACACTTACCTGTACACATATCAAGATAGAATGGGGGTTTGATGCACAATAAAGAAATCACATTTTAAGCATTTGCTATTAAAATAGTATGGGGGACTTAATCTCCCTCTGCAGTCCTCCATGGCCACACGTGTGGTGATTTGTCTTTTAATAGCAATATGGCAAGATTTACTTTTATAAATTAATGGTTTGGGGTTACTTATTGCATGAGAGAATCACCACTGTTGAAGAAGAAGAGGGGCTGAGGGATTAATTTGATTTAAAAATGCAAACATTTGAAGCTGTTTATAAAGCATGAAAAATTATTACTGCAGAGTGAATTTTTGCCAAAATCAACCAAGGGTAGAAAGAATAAAACATCAAATGGAAAAACATATTTTCCTGTATTTAAAAATGTGTAGACGCTCAGGTGGAATGGGGGTGGGGGTGGAATGGCCTTTTCCAAACCTGCGTTTTTTTTCTTTGATAGATCCAATTTCATGTAGCAAAATATTGCAAAATAGAAACACGTCAAAAAGAAAACATGCTGTTTTCAAAAGGAGAAGCATTGAAGATAGTGAAGAAAGCTAACATTTTAATGGATTCGCTTGCTATCCATTAATCTAACTGTAATCTATACATGGGTGAATAGTCAGAAAAGGGATCGTCTGGATTATGTGGGAAAACTTTCATAAACTTTTGGAAACAAACCTGCGTCATTATTTTAGATGTTGATTGACTCATCTCTTTCTGATTCCTAAGATTAAGGCAGGTTTTACTCTTAAGAGTTACTAAGAAATTATTCAGATTTATAATTTAATGCTGGTCTATTTCCTTGCTTTAATTAACAATTTTTTTAATGTTTATTTATTTTTGAGAGAGAGAGAGAGAGAGAGAGAGAGAGAGAGAAAGCATAAGCAGGGGAGGGGAAGAGAGGGAGACACAGAATCCAAAGCAGGCTCCAGGCTCTGAGCTGTCATCACAGAGCCCGACACGGGGCTCGAACTCACGAACGGTGAGATCATGACCCGAGCTGAAGCTGGACATTTAACCGACTTTGCCACCCAGGCGCCCCTCCTTGATCTAGTTTAGAATCTTCCGTTCTGCCATTAGCTTCCATGTTTAATGTAATTTGCTAACATTCCAATCAGAATCTGCAGGCAATCAGAAAAGTGTCAGCAATTAGGCACCATGCTTCAAAAGGGATTAATATCTATAGTTGCCTGCTGAAAATGATCAAAAGCAAACAAAAAAAGACCCAGAACTGGTCAGATTGGACATTGCTGATGGTGTGGAGATGGTTGCACTAGCTTAGGATGGTAGCTACCTGTCTTGTCATCTGTAGTATATCAATATGTTTTTATAATGATACAATCACCTGAACCCTGTAACAGTTTATAGTCCTTTTGAGAATTCTTATGGATTCGTAGAGTGACGGAGGTCTGAGAAAAGATCTTGAAAGCTTTCACAAAATCTGGCTGGGTGACAGAAAACTAGCACGGCTGTGATTTAGCAGCTATGGAATCCCGTTGACTGGGAACATCATTAAACTTTTAAGTTAAAACAAAACCCACAAAACAAATGGTAGATACGAAGGGTGAGGGGCACCCAATTTCGGACAGCCGAAATTAAGAGGTGCCAAAGGCTCTGCGAGGAGAGGCCAAATTCAGCAAGCCCAATGTTGATCTTGATATTCTACTTAGAAAGGGGATTTTGTTGATATACTGTTCTCAATATTATGAGAGGCCCTGGAAATTAGGGCCTTTCCTTCATGGGATCTATCAGACTTGGTCGTTGTGTTTTCATTTTCCCTGGCTATTTTTAGTCAATGATAAATAAAGAACTTGAATTTGGAATCTGGCACCAGTGAGATCACAAAACCAGAAACAGCAGGAAGTAACCACAACAAGTGACTTCGCATCAGTGTACGCAAGGTAGATCTCAGTCCTCTTAACATTTGTAACGCTGCTAATTTCTGCGGACTTTTAAAAATACGCTTCCACATGAGCTCTCAAAACCCATAAAAGTGTGGCATGTAAAGTAAATTGTTTGTCACTTGCCGACGACCTGCCATATTTATTGTCAGGAGAAATGGACATTAGTTGGGAAAGCAGTTGTTAAAGGCCAAACAATTTTTAAAGATGGCAAAGATGCGCGAGGGTTTTCCTTTTTCTAACAATGAGCCACCCCTTCAGACATCAAAAGACAAGATAATAAGACACTTCAAGCACAATTCAAGATTATATTCAACATCTAAAGGCTCATCTCTTGTCAGTTTGCATTTACTCTTCCAGGGATGTGATGCTTCTATCATCTTTCTGTCAAGGGGAGTCTGGCAGAAGAGGCGAGGGCTCTTATTTCACACACTTAGGGTTTTTTTTTTATCAAATAGCCCACACTCGTTCTGATTCAACCAAAATGGGGGGATAATTTGAAGAAGGTCATGCACAAGCGCAAAAATCTCATATTGATTTGTGTGATTAGAAGGCATTAAAATTGCACGTTTATGTTAGTCGCTGAGATGTTTTGTCAGTTTATTTGGTAATACACTTTTGCAGCCTAGGGGGGAGAAAAACAGATGACTTAAAATTTAAAAATAGATAGCTGAAAGCTGAAATGGGTTCCTTTAAAGTGACCGTATTTGAACATTTAACAAGTGAACGTAAAAATAATTTAATGGTTTAGTTTAACAATATTTGAAATTAGCTTCTACAACGAAATGCTTCGTTCGGTATAAAGGAAAACAAACCAGTGGTGCCTCTCTGAGGAAAGAAATATATATGTGAGGTTATTTTTTAAATACTTTAAACATTGATTTCATATCTTTAATATATAGATAAAGGGGATGACATTTTCAATATAAATGTAATTATGAGGCTATTTTATAATGGTCATCAAATTTTTAACATTTTGTACTCCTTGAAATTACAACATCATTATATTGGTCATTTTATGCCATTCTTAGTATATGTGCCCTTTTCCAGAGAGGGTACTAAAGAGTCAATAAAGGAGTTTTCAGGTTATTATTATTCTTTGTCAAAATTTATCACATTTCCTCCTTCGTTCTCTGACGGTCACAAAGCTGTACAAGATAACATTCTTTTTTTTTTCTTCTTCTTCTTCTTTCTGGTGGAGGGAGGACATCTAGAGAAGTTAGAAGAACCAGCTTTTCCACTCACAATAAAACAATTGGTGAAAATAAAACCATGATATCCTGGGATCATTTCTCTATTGAATCTTTGAAATTACTCTTCCTAGGAATTTTCATCAACTCTTGGTGTCTTCATTTCTCATATTTCTCTTTTATGCTGTGAAGTGTTCTGAAGCTGACTTTCATACTTTTGTGCCGCTTTCAGGTATCGAAACAAAAAAGATACGCATATGTACAATGGAGTTACAGCATAAGCTGAGTAAAAGTGAAACCCATGGTTTGTTCTATTTGTTACACAAGCCTTTTCCATGCTGTGGGGTTTATGCATTCCATATTCAACAGTTAATTCACCCGCTCAACAACAAATGTTTGTTGAGTACCTGTTCTGTGGTGGGAGCTGTGCTGTGCTCTCTGGACTCGGTGGAGAAAACACCAGAAAGAATCAACCACCCAGTCTTGCTCACCCACCACACTGGGCGCCGAGGTTGCAAAAATGAACCAGGCATGGTGACTCTAACCCTCAGTAGCCTGCAGCCAACATTATATATTGACTTTCCATTTACTTCATTGTTTCCTGTGACTCTTTGGGAAATCTCAGTCTTCAAAACTGTGCATTTCCGAAGCAGTTCATTGCTCAGAAGCCTAAACATTTGAGAAAAACTATGATGCCCAAAAAGTGAGGAAGAATTTTCAAAAGCATTATTAAGTGATTCGGACAAAAGGCATGGATGATGTTTTCATCATCGAGTTTGGTGCTGATCCTGTAAAACGGGTGTGATTCTTTAGCAATTGTTTCCTGGTCATGTCCAAAGGAAGAATCAGCTAGATGTATCTTTTCCTCCCCGTCTCTCCTGCCTCCTTTCTCCTCCCAAGAATCTTGTCGGTTTATCATGTAACATAATGTAGTAGGTCAAGGCTCTGGAGTCTTGTGTTTTGTTAGCTGGTTGGGCCAGGAACATAATGGGGTTAGGCCTCAGCTTCCCCATTTCTATATGGAAGAATTGATGGTACTTACTTCATAGGGAAGCTTGAGGTCGAAATGAGGTGATGTGTGTAGAGCCCTACTAAGTGCCCAGAATGTAACCAGCATTCAGCAAATGTTAGCCATACCATACTTTATTAAGAGTTGAAAATTAACTTGCCTTTTTGGATGGAATTTGGTTAATTTTTAGCAACAGGTGTCAGAAAACCAACAAAAAAAATTTCTGAGGCTTTCAAAAATTAGCCATGCTCCTCCCCGAGGAAACATCAGCGCCTGCCCCCCCTCCCCCTCCCTCCCCACCCCGCCCCTGCCCAGGCCAGGGCTCTTTTGGCCAAAGTAAAGTTCTGGGGATCTTTTTCTCTTGATGACAATACCCCTTCCTTCTTCAGGGCATTGGACACTGCTTTCTTCCAGAGTCCATTTAGGAAAGGATTCAGACTTGTGAATAGATGACAAGCAGGTTCTAGAGGAAGCCATAATTCACTATTTTCATGTTGGGGAGTATGTGGGCAGTGCGATGGGCAAGGATGGAAAGGGGCAGTTACATATCTTACTCTTCTCTAAATTTAAAATATTGGAGTGTGTGATTCTTTCAGATCATAGAAATTTTAAAAATAATGTTGGCATCGAGAAGTGATATGTAACCAGATGTCTGTGGGCGACAGCAAATGCTTCTCTAACTTGTGGTTGGGTCGGTACCCTGATGGCAGCCTGCCTTTCGGTGGTTTCCCTCCAAGACATGAGTCGTCTCTCTAAGGGAATTTGCCAGATTTCAGGCCAGGCACTTATTTCTTTCTACCTGGACCATATTGTTGCCAAAATTAGAGACATAACATTTGCCTCCAAAGAAATGTTTAGAGATCTTCCTGAGGATGGTCACCATATCAAGGTGAACCACACAACATTTCAGAGAGAAACTGTCCATTGAACTTGCATGAAGACGGGAGAAGAATGGCTCAGCAGAAGAATTGTAACCAGGGTTCCTATCACTGCTCCTGAGCCACGCAAAGGGGTATGACTTCTTGTGCCTCCGTTTCCTCTTCTTTAACACCAGAGGTCAGATAACAGTCCGACAAGGTGTTGAAGATTACGTAAAGGAAGGCGAGTGAGGTGCCTACACTTTGGGGGTGTTTAATAAATGTGAGTTTCTTTCCCCCACTTCTTAGACCAATAGTGTTGCCTTTATCAGATCTGAGAAGTGACTCTGTAGGGAGTGTGGATCCAGACATTAATAGTTAGATGAAGTAGAGGTTTTGAACCCTAAGATCTGCTTTCCTAATCTAACTTTTTCCATGAAAGCCAAAACTCAGGCTAGAAACAGAGAGAATAATCTCTGTTCCAGAAGTAGAGGAGATTCAGTTAGGATGTGGATCTTCGCTGTACCAGTGGGGAGCTCTTTTCTGCCTCCAAAGTAAAGCACTCCTCACAAAGGGTTAGTTATGTGGTAAGTATTGGATTATGGCTGCAAGTAAAAATCCACAGCGTCTCCATTCCTTTGGGAATTTTCATAGGCAATGTTCACTGGGACTTTCTAATCTTGCAGAGTGAACCCTTTATACATTTTTTTAAAAAATGAATAAACCAAAAATAAAATGACAACCTCAAAAAGTCTTTCAGGGCAACATTTCTAAGAATTGAAAATATGGTGCAATTTAAGTAGGTTAAGTTGACATTTGAGCCCATATTTAGGGGGAAATGTGTTATTACATTTATTAAGGGTATTTAGAGATTTTCGTTGATATTACTAAAACCTTTTATAGACACCAAAGTAGTCAGGATGACTCCAGGAGCAGCTCTGTGTTGTTGTTACCATGGCAACCCCACACATTTTTAATTACATATTTACCCATGCCCCTTGCACTTTTGTCAGAAATTATTGGCACTTCTAAAGCCACTTACTTAACGTGTGTCGATTGATATTAATAAATAAAAAGTGATATTGAGAAATATTAAATCATACTTTCAAATTGAACTAATGTACATGTTTGTGTTAATGTTAAATTAGAAGAGGCAAACTTTCCTTGAAGCCAGTGGCAGTGACCATCCCCTTCATATAATGTGCCTATTTGACAGTTTTGACTTTCTTTGCTGAGCGTACGGGAAGTTTTGTCCCTTGGGAAGAAAACTCACCTCCTCATACTGTGGCCTCGATTGGGTACAGATTTATTTACTGAGCCTCTCATCCAGCTCTGATAAATGTGAGTTGTACCTTTCCCTACACCATTCCCTTCTAGCCACCACCTTCAAGGGCTGAACCATCCAGTTTTTCATATTTTTATAAAATTAAGTTGTATGTTTAATCAGTCTTGACTAAAAGTCACTTAGGAGAAAAATTATTTCTTCTAGGTAAGATTTTTTTTTAACTGATTTCTCTGCTTTTATGTCTCCTGGTGGCTCAAAAATCTTCTTTTCTCAAAATCTTCAAGACTATCACAGTCTTAGACACCCCTAGGAATTTGTAGCTTACATTCTTCATTTAAATTTTAAATCTGGCTTGTATTAGACTTTTTTAAAGGTGATTTACCTCACGAAAATGGCAATACTTTTACACTACCTTTTGGAAGGACGCTTTGATTCTTAGTCTTCTGCCCCTCAAAGAGGCATTTTTTTCCTATAAGACACCAGTCTTTTAGAGGAAAATCTATAGAACCTGTATAGCCATACACTGTTAGCTCCTATCCCTTCATTTCAATTAGGTGAAAGGGGCCAGGTGCAAATAATCATTTAATATCTTGATGTGTTCTCTAAGCTGCTTATAATGAACTTATTGAGAGGTTAATTTATTTAGATCCACTTACTGAGGGTGTCCCCGTCTGCTGCCCCTTCCCCTTTCTGTGGTCAAAATATTTTGGTGAAGCTCCTTGATTTCACACATTACAATGAATCTTGCCTTCCCTCGCTTTCCAACTAACCCCTCATTTTTTAAACCTCTTTTGCAGCCATTTCCAGTGTTTGCCTAGTATTATAATGACTTGTGCATTTGTCTGCCTTCCTTGCTGGGTAGCAAGCCCCTAGAGGATAGATAATAGATCTTGCATATATTAAGTGCCAGATAAATGTTTTTTGAATTGAACTGCTTCTGAATTGGATGTTTCTGGACATCATCCACACTTGGTAAATACTTAACTGAATATTAAGAGGAAATAGACTCTATCCACAGGAGTCTATTCTCCAACTAAAGGAAGAATGTGTGTGTGTGTGTGTGTGTGTGTGTTTCAACAAAAATGAATAAGAAAACAAAGGTAAAGAAGTGTTTGCTTACAGTCAACAAATATTTATTGAGCACTTTTGCGTAAAGCGTTGTACAAGGGGCTGAGAATGTGATAATGAATTAGACAGACTTTGTCCCTGTTTTCTTAGAGTTTAGAGATGGTAGGGAACTGGTTAGAAGTGTTTTTGCAAGTACTGGATGCTATAGAAATGAATAAAGAAGGACATGACTCAGTCTGAGGGTCAGGTTTTATGATGGACATTGAGTGAACATTATGTGGATGTTACTTTGGCAAAGTACTCCTTTCCAGTTAAAGATAGTCTTGGTGGAACGGTCAAACAAGATGTTCCATCTTTTCAGGACAAAGAGATTGTATGTGCCCCAAGGTAGATAATTAGTTTGTTCTCTCTTGGGAAGATAATTCTTGAACTGAGTGATCCAAGTATTTAAAAACAGCTCCATGGAGTGTGTGTACATGGTGGTGATCCTAGAAAATGCCAGGAGTTTTTACCACCTTGATTCCTGGACGAGCCTTGAATAACATCTTTTCAGAAATCTAGATATTTAGCATTTTCCTTTGATTCCATGACTACCCCAAAACCTTACAACAAATTTTTTTCCTCCTTTCTCATCTTTGCTTAAGTAGGGCCAGTCTAGGTTCATGTTCCTTGCAACGGAATAACCCTTGTAACACTGGTATGTTCGTGATCTCCAGGGCTACATTTAGGCAAGACATTTTTCTAAAATTGCTTCCTCAGAGTTAGAATGGAGAAGTCATTCCAGGCTAGGCAAACAGCATGGGCAAAGGAACAGAGTGAGAGAGGTGTGGTCAGCTAGAACTTTCTCTGGTGGGAAGTAAGGAATGAGAAGAATTCTAATTCATCCTGGTAGAAAAAGGGGGGTAGCACCAGGTGGAGTGTTAGTTACGAATTACTGAAATCTGCCTCTGAATTAGCTAAGCTAAGAAAGCTTAAGGGAAACTACACAGGCTTGGGGCACCCGGGTGGCTCAGTCGGTTGAGCATCCGACTTTGGCTCAGGTCATGATCTCACAGTTTGTGGGTTCGAGCCCTGTGTCAGACTCCGTGCTGACAGCTCAGAACCTGGAGCCTCCTTCAGATTCTGTGTGTGTCTCTTTCTCTCTGCCCCTCCCCCCCTCATGCTCTGTCTTTCAAAAATAAATAAATGCTAAAAAAATTAAAAAAAAAAAAAAAAAAAAAAGGAGAAACTACACAGGCTAAAATTCTAAGGGTCCCTCCCATTCTTCCTGCCTGGCTTCGGACCCATCCAGAACACCACTACCAACACTGTACTAAAACAAAAAGTTTTGACACATAAAGTAATGACACATAATCTCATTACAATGATAAGGTTTTTCACATTGTCTATGGCTGCATTATAACCCAACCCCAAACTCTTAGTGGCTTATACAATGACATTTATTTTGCTTACAGATCTTCAGTTCAGGGATGGGTTGGTAGAGTCCATGCGTTTCTCTTACCCTTGGCTTCAACTGAGGCAATTCCAAGGCTGGTGGTTGGAATCATCTGAAGGCTTGTTTCTTCACATGTCTGGTGGTTGATGCTAATTGTTGGTTAGGACCGTTTCTGGGATTGTTGACTGGAATACTTATGTATTCCCCATGTGACTTGGGCTTCCTCTCACTATGGTGGCTGGGTTCCAAGGGCAAGGAGAAAGAGAGAGAGAGAGAGGAAGTGAGGGGAGGGGAGGAGAGAAAAGGGGAGAAAAGGGAGGAGGGGAAGAGGGAAATGGGGAGGGAAAGGGAAGGGAAGGGGAAGGAAGGAAAGGGAAGGAGAGAAGAGAAAGGCAGTGGAATCTGGCTTTCATAAACTAGACCTCTCTACCTTATCCTTGGAAGTCAACAGCATCACTTCTACCACTTTCTATTCATTAGAATCATGAGTCATTAAGGTTTCCTCATATTTAGAAAGAGGGGAACTAAAACTCTACTTTTTTGATGAGGAGACTGTCAACAAATTTGTGGAAAGTTATAAAACCACTACAAAAGCAATATTACTTATACACGTTTATTCCTTTTCTCTCTGATAAACTAAAGTAAGGAAATGTTGGGGTGCCTGGGTGGCTCAGTTGGTTAAGTGTCCGACTCCTGATTTTGGCTCAGGTCATGATCTCACGGTTTGTGAGATCAAGCCCGGCGTCAGGCTCTGTGATCAGAGCCCGCTTGAGATTTTCTCTCTGCCCTTCTCCTGCTCATGTGTGCATGTGCATGTGCACGCATGCATGTCCCTCTCAAAATAAATACGTAAACATTTAAAAAATATATTTAAAGTAAGTAAATGCCTTTTGGGGGGTGGTGTCTTCTTGTTAGTGAATAGATATTCCTAACAAAATCAGAAGATTTTGTTTGAGGCAAGGTGAAATGGATAGCTTCTACCCCATGTAATGAGCATAGATCAATTCTCTTTTAGATATCTGTGTGTCCAGTTCTACAGAAAGTTACCTTCTTTATCACTTTCATTTTTCTTAGAGATGAAGAGGTTTAGCTTAGAGTTTGGAAGCTGGGTCTTTATAAACACGAGAAAAATAAAGGAAGTCTCATCTTAGGGTGTCAGGGGCAGACGGAGGGTAGAATCCGAAAGTCCACTATGTCTACGCTTATGACAGACCATTGGTTACAGCAAATGAAAACAGATTTCCCAAACCTCACATATTAAGTTCAATACATTTCTCTTTGGTAATAACTGGAAGAAATTTCAGTGATAATAAACCATTTCTGAGCCTTTATGTCTACCACTAGACACTGTAAGGAAGGATGGACTGGTAAAAGAAAGTTGGTACATTTGAAGGCATTTCATGTAATTATTGTTGTTTATAAGAAAATCATCCACACCACAGTTTTCTAAAAATCTTTAAAAATTAAATGAATTCTATACTTGAGAGTTTCATACTTCAATTTTTTTCTGACTCTACCTAAAATATTTCCTCTTTAAACACGTTGAATTCTTAATTGATTCCCCATTTTCTGATGTCTAATGATTTCTATCAAGAACGATCACCAGAGGCAAGAATGTGTATTCCTGGTGTTTTAGACAGACACATATATACATGAAATATAAGGTTTTTTCTGGTTCTGTTGAGAAAAGTGGAGGAGCAAAGACCATATTAAAACCCAGAGCTATCTGTGGTTATTTTAAGTATGGACCCAGCAAATTAAAATTTGCTCAACTGCTATGAGTTGCTCAAATAGTGGCCAGACTAAGCAGTTTTTATTAACTGTGAAAGTCATGAACTGAATTCTGAGGTTTTTCTTCCACTATGATAAAAATTCTAGCTCCGAATCTTATTTTCCTTGAACCAGTACCCTCCAGCCCTCCTTTCCTCCAGGAAATACATAAGAAGCCAGGATGGAACCTTCCTGAGTGCCAGCCTTCTCACACAGTGCTGTCAGTGAATGAGCCCAGATGGGAAGGGAAGCAGGGCACCATGGGAAAGTGTCCAGTTTGTAGCTTGTGACCATTCTCTGTAGGTCGAGGCATATGCCACAAACGTGCAATATGAAATGCCAGTCTGCAGAACCCTTCACAAAAAGGTTTCCTTTACATCCAAATAGAAGAACTTCATAGTAAAGTAGATTTCCGAGTGTGTCTATAAGGGAAACTTCTCTTACTTCCAGGCTTTCTTTAGTGATGATGGTGATGATAATGATGATTACATAGATTAGCGTTTTCAAAGTATGTTTACTCGCAGAAATTCCATGAGGTAGATGTTTCCCAGGATTTGGTGGTCAGACTTCAGGTAACATAGAATTTATAGAGTTGGGAGCATTGTTTTTCTCCACTACTTAAAGCCTTATGGTGGCTGCCTATTGATTTCAGAATAAATTTCAAACTCCATAAAATGGCGCCTGTGCTCTTTGCTTACCTGTAGGTGATCTACAATCACACTGTAAGAAAATGCTTTTTTGTAGCTTGCCCTTTCCGTATTTAGCTTGTTTGTATGTTAACTATATATGGTAAACGTTTTTCTAAACAAACATTTTTACAGCAACAGCTTAAATGACTATGAAATACTTTATCATATGGGTGTGTCTATTTACTTATGTATTGGCTTTGTAGCAAGATAGTTTTCCTTAAAATTTTTTTATTAAAGAATAACTAATATACAATATTGTATTAGTTTCAGGTGTACAATATAGTGATTCAATATTTATATACATTACAAAATGATCACGATAAGTCCAGTTACCATCTGTCACAGTAAAAAGTTATCACAATATTATTGACTATATCCTTGTGTCTTATGTATTTTATAACTGGAAGATTGTACTTCTTAATATTTCACCCATCCCCCACCCTTTTCACTCTGGTATGCAACTAGTTTGTTCTCTGTATCTATGAGTCTGTTTCTGTTTGTTTTGTTTGTTTTTTTTTTAGATTCCACATATAACTGAAATCACACAGTATTTGTCTTTGTCTGATTTATTTCGCTTAGCATATACCACCTCGGTCCATCCATGTTGTTGCAAATGGCAAGATTTTGTTCTTTTTGATGGCTGAGTAATATTCCATTGTGTATATATACCATATCTTCTTTATCCATTCATTTAGAAATTAACTTTTAGGTTGCTTCTATATCATGGCTATTGTAAATATTGCTGTGATGAACATAGGGTGCATATTGTCATTTATTTAATTAATCCTCTGTAGTTGAACAGATTGTTTCTAATTTAAAATTAAAATTTAAACAATCATTTCCTTAGGATTAATTAATAGAATTACTAGATTAATAAACATGCACATTTTAAAGCCCTCCAGGAAAGATACACAAATTTATATATTTATGAACTATATTTGAGACTAATCATTTTCTGACTCTTTCACTGAATTTGATTTTTTAAAATTATTTTTCGTATTGGAAAATTTGATGGGTGAGTAGTGGGATTTCTTTTACTCTGCATTTCTTTGATTACTAATCAGACTTAAATAGTCTTTTTGTGAGTTCTGGCTAGTGGTAATTCCTCTGTGAATTGCCTGTTTTTGATTTCTTCTGTTGGGGAATCCATCTTTTTTCTTATTGCTTTATGTAAGCTTTTTATATAAAAAGACCCCAGTATTAATTTTCCCATACTTATCAACTTCAATAGACTTTGCTAGATAAGAGCAAATAAAACAAACAAAAGTATGAAAGGCACACATTTTCTTTTGAATTAGCTAGTTATCTAAAGACCAGCAATTTTTTACACATGACAGAATACTATAGTGTTGTAGTTCCTGGCAAGAAAGAGATCGCACACTCAAATTTGTTAAATTGAGTAGAGTGTAATGATGGCACTATTTAGAAAAGTTTAAGTAGAATGTAGGGAAATAAAAAGTATAGGAAACCTCCTCCCCAAAGGTTAGTCACACAGTGTCTTTATCACCCTTGGACTTCATCATCCTTGGACCCATGCGCTCGCCCTTTATCTGAACAGGTAAAGTTACCTTGGAAGGGTAAAGGAGCAGCAGATACCAGAACTCAGAAGGGGAGTGTCATTTGGATAGGACCACGTTTGTTACATGATACAGCCATCCCTCGACCCCCCCAGGAAGAGAGACGGCGGGGGTGGGGGAGGGTAAATGTCCCAATTTTATTCTCTTCTTTCCTTCCACTGACAAAACTCAACTGGAAACTAGAGAGAATAAAAGGTTTTGGTAGTCCGTATAGGTGAGACTCCTAGAGGACTGAACAAGATGGAAAAGAGTAGAGTGATAATCTGGAAGGACACATGGTTTCAGCACAGTGCGATATAACTACGATTCTGGAATTAGTCTCAAGAAAGCTCAAGTCGCCAGCCTTGCCACTAACTGTTATTTAACACCTATGACTTTCACCTGTAACATGAGGATGACCATAGTACCTGCCTCATATGGTTATTGTGATAGTTGGAGTTAAAGCACTTGACATAGTTTTGACATATAGGGTGTAAGGAGGCCGGGATGTTTTGCTTCTCTTTCTTTTTGCCCCTCTGGTTTAATAATCCCTGCTTCTACCCTAGCCTGGCTGCTGGTTGGGATCTCGCTAGGCACCCAGAGTATGAATCCTCAGGGACCAACCTTAGTCCTTTCCTCAGAACTCAGTTTGAGAGTTCATGGCAGTGACTCCCACCCAGCGTCCAGGTAGATCTGCACATCATCCTGAGGATCCTCTGACTGCCGGCTCAGGGGAGGCTGCGGGCTACCTGTGCCAGGTCCCCAGATATTTTACCATGTTCATCCAGCCTAGTCACTCTCCAGCTGTGGCACACACACTCAGGAACTCTCTCCCAGAGATGCTTTCACTTGCTCTGAGAAACTATAATATAAAATAAATGCACTCCCAAAACGGTAGTTTTTTTTTTTTCTCGTTCTCACAATAACCATATGAGATGGGTCTCTAGGAGCTATCTACAGACTTTTGTTTCAGCGTTGGTTTTCTGGATAAAAAATAAAACAAAATCATCAAACCAACAAAATAAGTGTGCAGAGAGGTTTGTAGATTGAGTATGCACTGACACATTTTCTAGATACTCATTTGCAACAAAAAGCATATCTCCTTTGTAGCATAAATAGAAGAATTTCCCAATCAAAACTAAAATAAAATTTCAAAAATACAATTATAAGCAAAAATTACTTCAGTTATGCATTGGGTTTCCTAATTTTCCTAATTATTATTAGTTTCTGAATGAAGTAAGGTTAATTCTATTATAATTATTGTCATTTCAATACTCACTAATAGGTATGAAATTGTCAGATTGTGTTTGTTGGGATTAATCCAAGGTATTGATATTTAGCATGAGTTGGTATTTGGGAAGGAATAAATTTTGCCTGATAAATATGAGCATAAGGTGTCCATGCATATGATCAGAGATTCCTTCCATCTGTTTGACAAGGATTTTAGGTTATTCCAAGAAGCAACTTTAGTTCTTAAGTATGGGCTTACAATGTTTTTATCGCATTAGTAAAAAGAATTGTTTGATTTCATAGAGTAATTTATGTCACATTTAAATGACTTAGAATAAATATTAGAGATGTAGTTCTGGTACATATATTTACAGAGTAGGGAATATAAATCATATGAGTGGCATTGCTGAGGAAGTTATTTTGGGCTTAAATTTTATGTAATAGTTTCAATTTAAATCAATGATTCTATGGCTCAAGAGGGAGTCTAGTAGATCAAGGTAGATTTTGAAAACTTGAATATATCTCCATGTCTATCACCAGTGATGTACTGGAACCAGCTCATGCTGGCTCATGAGAGACTATCGTTACATTCAGGAATTTTGTGAACCAGTTGTTAAATATAGTCACAATTAAGAATTAAATTACATAATGCTATAATTATACAAATTATATTTTAAAACAAAGGAAATAAATACTCAAAACTCATCGTTTTCTAAATGATCATTTTTCTATACTTTATTTTTTATGCCTTTATTTATTTATTGTATCTGAGTGGTGGAAATACTATATAGTGATATGGTGTGTCTTTCCCCAGCCCTACATTTGGTGAGGTCACGTTGGTAGCTTGAAATTGCCATGGAGAGAGTATTTCTACCATGAAAATTTGCAAATACTAAAAATTAGGACTTCATTGATTGTCTTGTTGATTTTCTAGACTTGAGAAAGTGAAGGAGAAAATGCTAATAATGTAAATTAAACTTAAACACGTGCTGTCTCTGTAAGTATTATATTATGAATAACACAAAGAAATGAATAAATAACTCTTCCAGCATTCAAAAAGTATTATATGATTCTACAAAGAGGTCCCTTATGCCATTAATTGATGAACGTGTGAAGTTCCAACATGAGTCTTCAGTATTTCACTTTCCTCTTATTAACGTAAATGAAAATATCCACCAATATGCAGTCAGAATGTTTGTCAATGGCATGAGTGGTTTTTTTGTCAAATCAGATAGTAATCAAACATTTATTTGTAGTCTAATTCTGCAACACTCTTGTTGATGATAGAAACTTGCAGTGGATTTTGTAGGAAATAGTAAAATAACAGAATTATAGGTATACAGAATTTTAAATAAGTAGTATTGTACTTTTTCTACTATTTGTAAACTGTGTTACAGTTCTTTATGTCAGTTTATAATAAATGCATGTGCACGTGTATATGCATACTTTGTTTCCCCCAGAGAGCTGGCTGTTAAGCAGTTCTCGGCACACAGTTGATTGGATGCTATTAGTTCTAAAACAAATCTGGGAAACTCTGTATCTTAGTCTCAACATACTAGCTTTAGGTTTGTGGGCATCCACAAAGAGATTCAGAAGTTTTGTTAGGAATTATATGACCCCAGAAACATCAAGAAGACTTTTAGGAAGAATTTTTATAGGAGCGTTTACCTTCAGTACCAATTTATTTTTTTGTTTTCTTACAAGAAGAAACAGTTTATGAATTATTCTTAGTATTTATATTTCTGTGGATAGTAAAATTACAGTAAAAATCTAGAAAATTTAGATGAATATCGCCTTTCTGCCCAATCATTTAGTTTTTTTGGTTCATGTTTCTCTGCATAAGGAATTAAAGAAATATTAAAATCATGGATGTTAGCTGTCATATTCCATAGCTGTACTATTATTTTTTTAACTTAAATTCTGGTTGGTTAACATCAGTGCAATATTGGTTTCAGGAGTAGAATTCAGTGATTCATCACTTACGTACAACACCCAGTGCTCATCACAACAAGTACCTTCCTTAATACCTATCACCCATCTAGGCCATCCCCCACTCTCCTCCCTCCAACAACCCTCAGTTTGTTTGCTACCATTAAGAGATTCATGTGGTTTGTTTCCTTGTCTCCTCCTTTTTTCCCCCCCTTCCTACAGGTTCACCTCTTTTGTTTCTTAAATTCCTCATAAGAGTGAAATCATATACTTGTCTTTCTCTGACTGACTTATTTCATTTAGCATAATACATTCTAGCTCCATCCACATTGTTGCAAATGGCAAGATTTCATTCTTTTTGATGGCTGAGTAATATTCCATTACGCACGTGCACGCGCACGCGCGCGCACACACACACACACACACACCACATGTTCTTTATCCATTCATCTGTCAACTGTCTCCATAGTTTGGCTATTGTTGATAATGCTGCTATACACTGGGGCACACATACCTCTTCAAATCTGTATTTTTATATCTTTTGGGTAAATACCTAGTAGTCCATAGCCATATTATAAGCACGTATACTTAGCTAGATTAGATACAGGTACAGATATAAACATAGATGTATAGATGTATGTACATAAACTCAAATGACATGATTACTCTTAAAAGAGAAGAGCATTTAATTCTAGACACTGCTCTGTTTAGGAAGCATAGAACTTCAGCATGGTCAAATGAGAATGCGCTGGAAAACAGAAGGATTCACAGCCATGGCACTCAAGCACTGAATAGCGAAACAGAACAATCGACCTGCAGTAATGAAAACTTAGAAGAACATGGGAGAGGTCTGCAGATATTGGAAAGTTTTATTAAAATGTGGGAGAAAGAATAGGTTTATTCTGGGTGGCTTCAGAGGGCCGAACAAACCCCAGTGGATGGAATCGTGGGGGGGATGGGTTTGGCGTGATGTAAGAGGAATTATCCAATAGCTGGTTCTGTCCAAATTAAAATGTGCCTACTAAAAAGGCAGTGATTTCTTCCTCCCAAGTCCTCAGGCAGAGCTGATAGATGGGATTCAGAAGGCCTTTGTGGTCACCCTTCCAATCTGTAATTCTGAGGCACCTGATTTCTCACTTGCATATTAAATCCAAAGCAGGAGCTTGCCCTTGTAAATGTGTCTGCTTATATGAAATTTGCTGAGCGTGGTGGTTTAGAAAGTTAAAAATTAAAATTAGTCTTTCAAATGTGGTAACTTAAATGTACACATGATCACATACTACTTCTACATGAATGAATTCAGGTAAATCCCATTGGAATAAATCTCTATACAAAGAAGTGTTCTCTATAACAAAAATGTTTCTGTGTATTGAAGGTAGTACCTAGCACATAAGCCCTGTGATCTAGTAGCAGTTTGTATGCTTATACTTATACTATGCTTGATCACAAATGCTCTCTTTGCCCACTCATTTTTGGGGGTACAGTTATTTTATAACTAAAAAAAAGGGGGCAGGGCAGAGACAAAACATTCAAAAATACTGTTTAAAATGAGTTGCCACTGGCAAGCTATTTCAATAAGTATCCACATAGAATTGCTTAAGGCTTAAGAATTGAGTGGGTTTTTTTCTTCTACTTTTAAAACACAGTATGCCCTCGAGGGGCCAATTATATCCCCCAAATCAGTGTTTTACTTGAAAAAGTTCATAGATCAAATGAACAAAAATGAATCTTGACTGGCACTCTGGAATATTAATTAGACTTGGCATGTAGCTATATAATAACTATGCACTGCAAGGATCTGTGTTGATTAGCAATGCTAATCAGATTTCTAAAGTTTCTGTTCCCCAGAGAAAAGATACTGCCATCTTAAGCTATTATGGATTAGATGTTTACATTTTTAACCCCCGAATTAACTATTCTTGAATTTTACAAGGCAGCTGAAATTTTTAAATTGTAATTTTATTCTTGTAGGAAAAAAAATATCTCCAAGGATCAGAAAACTGATATGAATATCCTGGTTTTATCCTTGAGCCAGTTCAGAATATATATTACAAAGAAAAACAAGATATAAAAAGAAACGGGGAAAACTTTTAAGGTATAGCATTGTCTTGACTTTAAAATCAGAAAAATACCCCTTGGTGCCCACTCTATAGAAAAGAGAAACCTCTCTAAGTGAAATGGATGGGTAGAATTTACTAAGATATGTTTTTTAAGTTGACTTATTTATTTTTCGGAGAGACAGAGACAGCATGAATTGGGGAGGGGCAGAGAGAGAGGGAGAGAGAATCCCAAGCAGGCTGCCTGCTGTCAGCACAGACCCCCACCTGGGGCTCAAACCCACAAAACTGTGAGTCCATGATCTGAGCTGAAACCAAGAGTCGGACGCTCAACTGACTGAGCCACCCAGGCACCCCAGAATTTACTAGGATTTTAATAAAACCACCAAACAGTCTTGTACCGGGGCAACTGTTGCAGTTTCCGAGGTTCAGGCCTGCAGTAGGGACAAGCTACTGTTTGGGGCAGCTCGCCAAGGGAAAAACATACCTCCGTTTTCTCCTCAAATCAGAATACAAAGGGAAGAAAATATGTAAGGAGAGAAAACAGTGAAGGGAATGAAACATTTTTCCTAAAGTTCTATAGAGGAAACGAGCTGAAATGAGCCAGGGTAGAATCAAGGCTCCTGACCATCTGGATACCAACCCAGGCAACTCACAAATGAGGTAGAAATTTAGGGAGAACTGAGTGTGATATCACTGCATCTCTCATCCTAGATTTGTTTAGAAACTGGGCCTCTAAAATAGTTCATCTCTAATCTCTAAATTCTACAAGCTGGGAAAGTTCCTTATTTCAATGAAATCCACCCAAATCAAAGTAACCTGGAAGCCACGCGTACAATGGAGATTTGCCAGAACACATTTGCTTCTGACATGGTGCCTCACCATGGGTCACAGGCTGACTGAAGGTGAGCAGGCATGGAGAATGGAGCAAGGTACCCATTATCAGGAACAAAATTTGAGAAAAATGTCAGATCTAGAGCACACTTTAAATATGCAGGGGTCAGCAGGTTACATATTTTGAGAAACAGTTAATTGAATGCTAATTCGGGGACCACCAGGAAGCTAGACCACAGGGTTGACAAAAAGAATGCATGAATGCATCAGTATATTGGTAAAGGTATATCGAATATGGACATGGGATTGCATACCAAAGTGCCTAGATCACCACACACAGATAAATAAACGTTACAAAGGAAGTCGTCGGGTGAAGCCAAATTCCTTTGTCGTTTTTGTCATTAACAACCAGGTAATAGTTACGGTGGTGGTGGTGATGATTATCACCTTCCATCTGACAGTAAAAATCTTATCCATCTTGGAGTAATTTAAATAAGAGGCAAGCTCATTCATCTATTCTGAAGGGTTAGAATGAATATTTGACTGTAGGAATTTAGCATTTACCCTTCATGGGTCAATGGATAGGTGAGTCTTAAAACCTCTTTAGGTGGAGATTATTCTAATAGAAACTTCCTCCAGCCCCCTGCCTTTCAAAGGCCCAAAGTAATATTCCATATTTCTTAGAAGAAATAAGGTCAAATGTGGGGAAAGTGCAGATAAACAATATCATTCACATGGAAATCATCACCTCAAGTTAATGAAAAGGTGATTTTTCTGGAGGAAAAAAAAAAGAGATGGAACTGATTTTTGATGGTATTAAAGGCAAGGCATTTTATTTAAAAGATTGTTGTTGGCAAGATGCCAAACTACAGTTCTTATGCCATAAAAATGAAGTTGTTAACCCTTACGCCAAAGGAAGACTATTGGTTTTTAATGCTTAATAATAATAATGATAATAATAGCAACAACAAAAATAATAAATATTTGTGCTATAAACGCCATGCTTGCTAATTGGAGAAATTACCAATGTGCCTTTGCTGAAGAGGAACTTTAAATTTTATAAAAGATGCGTAACAAATTAATTGCACACGATATGAGTACGTACACAGGTAGATAGGTAGATAGATACGTGTATATCCGTGTGTTTGTTACAGGCTTGTATTCCTTTGATTTATACAGGTATACGTTATAGTGATTTTAGGTAGCCAAAATACATATTAATGGTTAAAATATATATAGTTAGCAGTTTATGATCCTAGGCATGAAAGAGGAGACACCCCGATACGAGGCAGACAGGGAAAACAAACCGTTGAGATGATTGGTCTACTCTCCCTCCGCAGACAAAACCGTGAGGTCCAAATAGGAACCACTGATCATGCTGCCACCAAGGAGAGAGCCAGACCCGGCCATGTCCTCCTGACTTTTTCCAGCATCCCTCAGATCTCTCTCAGCTGTTCTGTGGTGGCATCAGGAGGTGTGACATGCAGTGACATCTTTCTTCTTAAGAAACTTCAGCTTCCTTTTGTCCCCATATTAAATTTCAGCTTTCCTCGAAACCCTCAAAACTTTGGAAATGCACTTTCAATTTATATTTCTTTTCACTCCTTCTCTGCTTCTTTTTTTCTAATCCATGGGGCTCCAAGGACGTACTTCAGCTAGGAGTTCCCCCCTTGCCTCCCTGCCCTGTTCCCTGGGCTCTGTAGAGCCTGCCACCCACCCTCCCACAGAGATTTCACATCTTTCCAGACCGGACCAGGACTTGCCTAATCCATAAAGACTTCCTCTGTTTTGGGGTACCCGGGTGGCTCAGTCAGTTAAGCATCTGACTCTTGGTTTCTGCTCAGGTCATGACCTCATGGTTCATGGGATCGAGCCCCACCTTGGGTTCCTCGAGGACAGCACTGAACCTGCTCGGGATTCTCTCTCTCTCCCTCTTACTCTCTGCTCCTCCTTTGCTCTCTCTCTCTCTCTCAAAATAAATAAACTGAAAAAATATCTATTTAAAAAAAAAGACTTCTTCCACTTCATGGAAATCCTAGATGTGAGAGCAAAACTTTTCTGTATTTAGTGAGACAAAAACCGTAAGAACCCAAATCAGGCTTGAATGTCGGCTTTGAGGAAAGGTGGAAGGGAATCACATCAAAGCTCTTGGCACTTGGGTGTGGGGCCTGCCACGTTTGCTTTCTAGATGCCACCATTTTTACCAGCTGGAAGGACGAGAGCATTTGGTGAAATTGAAATGTAAGTAAGTAAGATCTCTTTTTTGAAAAAGACATCTTTGTACAATAGAGGTTATCTAGCTCTGGCAATGGCTGTTCTTACCTGGATTATGGGAGAATTTACTTCATTATAGGCCAAATTCAATTTTAAGAGCTTGTTCTCATGTATAGATGAGAAAGTAAGAGATCGTTCTGAGGTTGAGTAACTCGTTCACAGACTTACAGGGGATTTGGGCAAATTGATCCAGGAGACCTGCTTCTCCACGTAGGTGCCTTTGGCCACTGAGCCACTCAGAGGCAGCTCTGGTTAAAACTGTGAAGCTGGTTATCATTGTCATTATCACTATCTTTCGTAATCGTTGTTTATTAAGCCTTTACAAGTGCCAGGCACTTTGCTAAGTAAGCACTTGACACGTACAACCTCACTCTTTCCTCGCAACTCTTAGAAATGGGTATTATCTGTTTTTGCAGATGAGAACACAAAGAGAGGGCTTAACTGTTTAATTTTACACAGCTAGTAACGATGGAAGTGGGATTTGAACTCAGGTCCCTGCGGCCCCCAGAGCTCTCCTCGTCGCCACTAACCTGCTGATCTGTGTAACCACTCTACCTGCTCTTATTCTTCTCGCTATTAAAAATGCTGGCCTACATGGGGCGCCTGGGTGGCGCAGTCGGTTGAGCGTCCGACTTCAGCCAGGTCACGGTCTCGCGGTCCGGGAGTTCGAGCCCCGCGTCGGGCTCTGGGCTGATGGCTCAGAGCCTGGAGCCTGTTTCTGATTCTGTGTCTCCCTCTCTCTCTGCCCCTCCCCCATTCATGCTCTGTCTCTCTCTGTCCCAAAAATAAATAAACGTTGAAAAAAAAAAATGCCGGCCTACAGAAAGCAAACGTGGCAGGCCCAACACCCGAGGGCCAGGAGCTTTGGTTTGATTAACCCCCACATTCCCTGGAAGTTTGGTGCCTTCCACTCACCATTCACTTTCTCTCCAGAACATCTTTCTCTCTTCTGGAAAGAAGAGTAACTCCCTCCCTCCAAATAAAAGTATCATATTTGTATTTATTTTTTACATTTTCATGGTCTTTAAGTTTATTTATTTATTTATTTTGAGAGAGAGAGCACGAGACGGGCAGAGAGAGAAAGAGAGAGAATCCCAAGGAGGCTCCACACTGTCAGCGCAGAGCACAACAGAGGGCTTGAACTCAGGAACCATGAGATCATGACCAGAGCCGAAATCAAGAGTCAGATATGTAACTGACTGAGCCACCCAGGTGCCCCCAAATCTTCATATTTTTAATTTATATGAAGATTTCTGTGTGTTAACACCTCCTAAGGGTACTTGCACATCAAGGAGGGAAACTCTTAAGCAAAAAAAAAAAAGCTTAAAAACTAAAAATAGAATTTTAGGCAGTAAGCCAGACAGTAATTGTGATAGTTTGGGGGTGAATTTGAAACCTATCCTGATTCCTCTGAAATGCCCTTCCATAGTGGGTACCTTCTTGATTGTATGTTAAGCCTGGGAAAGTTCTGTTTTCCAGGTGAATGACAGCCAGGAGGCACATGTATTCAGTTGCATATCAACTTTGTGCATTTTGAAAGATAGGTACGTTTCAAGAGAATTCAGCAGTGTGTATCCAGAAAATTACTTAATAGCAAGTGAATTATTGCTTCACTTGTTGTATAATAAATCATTATGATGATAAGTCTGGTTGCTGAAAGCTTGGGTGTGGGCTATGAGCAGTGGAGAAATAAACACAAATGCCTCACAAAGAGATAAACGTGACTTACCAAAGTACCACACTGGGAAACCAAGTCCCACAGTGACACCACCAGGGGATAGCTCAAACAAACAAACAAACAATAACACTACAGCAGCCTTTTAGTTAAACATGGGAGATTAAACACATGCGTTTCTCTCCACTTGCTACTGAAATGCAATAAACCTAACCACAAAGGAATTTTAAAAGGTATAAAACCACAAAGAACAAGAGGGGCAGGGAGGAGATGACCCTGAACAGGACATGTTGACAAACTTTCAGAAGAGGGGAAATGGATGAGTAACAAGTGATGTAACTGAGGAGAGAGAAAGGTGAGCCCTTCCTGCCCACATGATGAAAAGCCAAGAGGGGAGCCAATCCACCTGCCAGAGCCCCTGGTCCTCTCTGCACCTGGGGATGCCTAGTAACTCTGCACAGGTCATGTCAGGCTACAGCTGCAAGAAAGACAACTCGTTGAAAGTCCTATAAAGAGTAGTTAGAGTTTCAAGACCTTTCCTGCTTCCCCCTTAGAAGGGGAGAGATTCTGGGGTGCCTGGGTGGCTCAGTTGGTTAAGCATCCGACCTCGGCTCAGGTCATGGTCTTGTGGTTCGTGCATTCGAGCCCCCACGTCGGGGTCTGTGCTGACAGCTTGGAGCCTGGAGCTTGCTTTAGATTTTGTGCCTCCTCTCTGCCCCTCCCATGCTCATGCTCTATCTCTCACTGTCTCTCAATAATAAACAAACATTAAAAAAAAAAAAAAGAAAAAGAAGGTGAGAGATTCTTTGGCACCCAGCAGGGATAGGAGTCTTACTCTTTGGGGAAAATGAAACAGAGAGAACCAGTCCCAGGGATAGCCGGACCCAGCAAGGAGGAAACACACAGGACTGAAAACAAAGGCATGAGGGAGAGTTGGAAATACAAAAGTTGAACCCTCAATTCCTTTCCCCTGCTCACCTTCTAGAATGCCAGGAGTTGGTGTTACATGCTTATACCAACACCACCACATCCCCTCTCAGCAGAAGATTAGAGAAATCTTCTTGGGAGAAATGGTGTGATCCAACAGAAAAGACCCACAGATTTTTTTTTAATTTATGTTAATGTTTATTCGTTTTTGAGAGACACAAAGAAACATAGTGTGAGCAGGGGAAGGACAGAGAAAGAGGGCGATACAGAATCTGAAGCAGGCTCCAGGCTCTGAGCTGTCAGCACAGAGCCCTATGTGGGGCTCAGACCCACAAACCATGAGATCATGACCTGAGCTGAAGTCAGATGCTTAACCAGCGAAGCCACCCAGGTACCCCAGGACCCACAGATTTGATGTTAGGTGTTCTTCAGCAAAATGACTGGTTTTCAGCCTGACAAGTCATAAGTCAATAAAACTCACCTATGAATAGAGGGACCAATCAGCTTTTTATTGCCTTACTTTTAAATAACTACTAATAGCCAAAGATTAACTGATATTTGAGGAAAGCTTTCAATATGAAAGATAATAAGGAAATAGAATTTGATTAAGGAACTCTGAAAACAAAATAGAAGCAATGGATACAGCAAAATGAAACTTGAAGAAAAGAATAACCCCTTCAGCAATTTAAGATACTACAATTATGAAACAAGATGAGGACGTTGCAGAAAGTAACATTCAAAAATGAAGAAAGAGCACTTGGAATAAAAAGATACAATCACAAAAATAAAAAAAATTCAACAGAAATTTTGAAATACATAATTGAAATCTACCAGTCGTGTTAATAAACATAGGATTGAACATAGGGTAGAGAAGATGGGATGGAAAACTGGAAAATACAACCAAAAAATTCACTGTCTGGTTAATAGGAGGAGCAGAAGAATGGGAGGAACTTCCCAAAGAAATACTACAAAAACAATTACCCAAAATGAAGGACATGCGCTTCTGGATCAAGAGGGCCCACATACAATGAATGACAGAAGATCACACATCATGACATTTTAGAATGTTCTGAACATTTTCAGAAGCCACAAAAGGGCACATATCTGGGATTGAGATGGTGTCAGACTTCTCAATAGTAGAAGTTACAAGACAACAGAACAATGCTTAGAACTCTCTAAGTTCAGCTAATGTACAACACAAGTGATCATTTTCATCTGCTCATGCTCAACTTCTACACCATATATCTCCCATACACTGCTTCTCAGGAAGGCACCAGAGGATATGTTCTACAAAATGAAAAGATAAATCATGAGAGATGACCAGAGAGCCATAAAAGGGTTGCGACCCGGGACATCAGTGGAGGGAATTCCCAGGAGGATTTTAGAACAAGGCGTGCAAAGCACATGGTCCTGTTTGGAACAAGAAAGCACAGGAGTGTCCAGGGGTGTCTCTAGGCGCTGTTACATGCCTGATGTGTTTGATGATGCTGAGGGCATTTTACTAAAGAGTTTGGGAGAAGAAACAACGATTTGCAGGTAGAGAATTATTCAATCAATAGACAAACCAATGATTTATTACTGAGGAAGTTGTAAGAAATAATTAACTATAATAATCACAGTCTCAGTTGTGAAAAATAAATACATAATAATAATGTAGACACCTTGGGTGCCTGGGTGGCTCAGTCGGTTAACGTCCGACTTTGACCCAGGTCATAATCTCACAGTCCATGGGTTTGAACCCTGCATCAGACTCTCAGCTCAGAGCCTGGAGCCTGCTTCGGATTCGATGTTTCCCTCTCTCCCTGCCCCTCCCCCGTTCATGCTCTGTCTCTCTCTCTCTCTCAAAAATAAATAATCATTAAAAAATTAAAAAAAAAATAATGTAAACACCAAAAACTGATTTTTTCAGAGGCAGTGATATTATTTGGGGAGCAGAGCCAAAAGAAAGATGTGGGGGAGGAGAAAGAAAATGGGGAAGAGGTAAGGAAGTCCTCACCTTTTAAAAGAGAAAGCTGTCAATAGTTGCTAAGGTAGGAAAACCTAGCCATAGCATGTGTACAGAAGTGTTCGTGTGGTGGGGACTAAGGAGTGAGGAAAGATGAGGCAGGATCAAGCAGTTTTTCCTATACTCCTTGTACTTCTTGACTTTAAAAGGTGCCGATGCAGTCAGTAAAAATTAACACTAAGTTAAGAAACGCAAAAAGTTGTCCTATAGCAAAGGTACTCTTGTTTAAGACACCAAATAAATTAAAAGTGGCTCTGGCTCCTTATGCCACAATTTCTCTAGCTTAATAAGAATATATGTCCCAAATGGTTCCGATGGCAAGGCAATGTTTTGAAACCAAGGGCTTGCGATTCATCAAAGAGGGAAGAGTCTATGACAAGTTGAAGTTCTCAGGATAGGGGAGTGCCAGACCCTTATTTGATAACCTGATTTGAAATGGCATGAAATAAAATCCAGGCCATGTGAAGGTGCTGTGTGGTAGGAAGAAATTATAAGCCAGCTCTGCTCTACGAGAGTTTGACAAACATCACACCAGACACTTACTGACCAGAAGCCCATTCATTTCATGGATATGATAATATTTATTAAACAAATTCAGCACGACATCAAACTTCATATATCTGATTATATGCCCTGTATGCTTAAAATAATTACTCATAACAAAGGAATAAGATAGCAATGAAGGCAATAGACTATAACTGCTTCTTTCATTAAAATTCATACTTTTTTTTTAATGTTTATTTACTTTTTTTTGAGACAGAGAGCGTGAATGGGGGAGGGTCAGAGAGAGGGAGACACAGAATCTGAAACAGGCTCCAGGTTCTGAGCTGTCCGCCCAGAGCCCAATGCGGGGCTCGAACCCACGAAACGTGAGATCATGACCTGAGCCTAAGTCGGATGCTTAACCGACTGACCCACCCAGGCGCCCCTAAAATTCATACTTTTTAATAAAAAGCAAGGTGATACATAACATATGTAATAGATTTCTGACCATTATGTCAATCTGTTGAGCAATGAAATACATTGTCTTTTCAGAGCTACTCCATGATAGAAAACCCAAATTATCTAATTTTATTGATTCAGCTCAACAAGATGATCTTTATATTGAAAAAAAAAAAAAATATATATATATATATACTTCTGTACTTCATTTTTGTATTTAAAATTTTTTTTTAATGTTTATTTTTGAGAGAGAGAGAGAGAGAGAGAGAGAGAGACAGAACACGAGTAGGGGAGGTGCAGAGAGAGAGGGAGACACAGAATCTGAAGCAGGCTCCAGGCTCTGAGGTGTTAGCACAGAGCGCAATGCGGGCTCGAACCCACAAACCATGAGATCATGACCTGAGCCGGTCGGATGCTTAACTGACTGAGCCACCCAGGTGTCCCTATTTCATTTTTTAAATGTTGACTTTTACCCCGTGTCATGAAATCAATGTTGTGGCCTAATAACATTTATTTTTTAAAAATGGGAAAAAATAGAATATTGAAGAACATTATGGAATGGAATATTTATGACCCATAATTTGCAAAGTACTGCACAATTCCATATTGCTTTTTTAATAGAAACGTTGTTCCTTTTGCTGTACCTCTCCAAAGCCTCAGTCCTTGTGGGAAACCACTGCCTGAGCACCAGGAGTGACAAGAGTCACATAAATCAGAGAAATCTGGCACACCTGACTTTCCAGCCAATGGACTTTCCAGCCAACTTGTGAGATTCCACTAGGCCACTTAGCTGTTTTTCCAATCCCTTAAAAATGTTTTGAGTAACATAGGTGAAATGGGTGAAGCTGGTCAAAAAAGTACAAACTTTCAATTTTAATGAGTAAGTCCTAGGGATGGGTTGTACAGTGTGGTGACTTTAAATTTCTTTTTTTAACATGATGCACATGTGAAAACATGAATGTTACTGTTCTTTAAAACTTTTGTTTTAATGAGTTCTCTTCTCTCTATTATTATTATTATTATCATTATTATTATTATATAAATAATTCGGGCCAGTTACTTACCTTTGTGAACCTCATGTTCCTTGCCTGGTAAGTGAAAATGTTAGTATCTTCCTCACATGATTCTTTCCAGGATTAAATGCAATAAACCCCTGTTACAACACTTTTCCCAGTTCATGACAGTAGATGTTGGTTTTCATTATCAAATATTTCCTTCTACCCAAACTTGTCTCTCACCAGAATTCTTTGCAAAGGAGCATAATTATGACTGAAAATTTAGAAGTGATTTTTCCCAACTGGGTAGAAAAGACGCATTTAGTATTTCTCTGTCAAGATATGTGCTTCTCATCATGCTTCCTCATTCATTACCTTAGAATAGGCATGTATGTTTGCTGTTTTCTTATTTAATTTATGCATTTGAAAAAATAATTTATGCATTTGGCCAGTGTATCTTTGTTAAAATGTTTGTATGTACCACCCCCCCCCCCCCGCCCCCGGGAGGAAAAGTTTATTTGCATTAACTTAGTTTAGATGGTGTCGTATGCAGATACATACATAGGTAATGGTGGTGATCACTGATCGTATACCAAAAGTAAGAGATCTGATTTCATTTCCATTTCATACCTAATTTGTAATGCAAACTTAAGCCTATCATTTGAACCTTGGGCAAATATCTGTTTTATGAAATGAAATGTTTTATATATATACATATATATACATATAAGTGTAGAATCCTTCTGCTATATATATATGTATATATATATATAGTGCAGTATATATACTCCCCTCAGTTTAATGGGCATGTTCATGACTCACTGTGTGAAGTGAAGTTTGAAAAGTATTTAGCTCAGGGCCTCATCCAGTATTAGCAGTCAAAATATCTTAAAAAAAAACAGCAACAAAAAAACCTTGAGGGGTGCCTGGGTGACTGAGCTGGTTAAGCGTCTGACTCCTGATTTCATCTCAGGTCATGATCTCCCGGTTTATGAGTTTGAGCCCCATAGCAGGCTGTCAGTACAGAGCTCTCTTCCTCTCTCTTTTCCCCTTTCCTGCTCTCTCTCCTCTCTCTCTCTCTCAAAATAAATAAATAACCTTAAAAGAAAAAAGAGCTTGGGATGCCTGAGTGGCCCAGTCGATTAAGTGTCCAACTCTTGATTTCAGCTCATGTCATGATCTCACAGTTGGTGAGATCAAGCCCCACGTCAGGCTCTGCGCTGACAGTGTGGAGCCAGCTTGGAATCTCAATCTCTCTCTCTCTCTCTCTCTGCCCCTCCTCCACTTGTGCTCGCGCGCTCTCTCTCTGTCTCAAAATAAATTAATTAATTAATTAAAAGAGCTTGAAGGATGCACATAACAATAGTCATTCCTCAATAAGGGCTAAAATTATGCAAATGAGTTATCCAGGCCAAGGAAGCCACTGTTTTGTTGTGTTCTATGTAATGAGACTCACTCTTTTGTCATCAGCTTGCTTTCCTCTGGCATGGATATACACCCTGCTCATCCTCTGGGGACAAAAGGAAGATTAGTTCGTCTGTCAGAGAAAATAGGGAAATGCCAAACACAAATCTAAACTAGTAATAAAAAAATCAAGTGTTCAGAAAGTTGATGGGAAAGGAAAGTTGGTTAGGTACCTGAGAAAAAAAAATCTTCTATTTTCTCTGGTGTGGGCCTGAATTAACACATCCACTCCTAACATGTATCCTAAAGTTAAGTGTGATTTTCTCAAGTATTAGAGAATCTGTTGACTGTGAATTTGGGAGCATTTTCAAACTTTTGTGGAGCTTGGCTTGGCCAGGATTTAAAATACAATAACATTTCTATTATCTCTTGCTCTTTTTAAAGATGTCTTGCATATTTTTTAAATTATTTTTTTAATGTTTATTTACTTTTGAGAGCGAGAGAAAGAGTGTGAACAGGGGAGGGGCAGAGAGAGAGGGAGACACGGAATCCAAAGCAGGCTCCAGGCTCCAAGCTGTCAGCACAGAGCCTGATGCGGAGCTCGAACTCACAACTGCGAGATATTGACCTGAACCGAAGTTGGACGCCTAACTGATTGAGCCACCCACCCAGGTGCCCCAATGTCTTGGATATTTTTAAGCCATCTATTTGGATTGTGTTGTCTCATAGCAGTGACTCCTCAGTTTCTTGGAGGGGAAGTTTTAGCTTTCCTTGATCTGGCCTTTATTCTATTATTAATCCTTTCAAAATTACAGGATATAATGACGTTTCGAAGAAAAAAAATCAAGTAGCTGGTTTTGAAATCTATAAATTTAAGTGTTTGTATATATATGTAAGATACAGCTTAAATTCATACGTGCATACCCACATGACTGTATGTGACTAAGAAACCAAAAATGTCCTTCAGTCCTTCCTCTACTTTCATTTCTTCATCTATAGAGTGGGCTTCCCCTGACTTAGGCTCATGCAGATTTACACAGATGAATGAATTCACACCTACGGAACAGTTTTATCTGAACCCTTTGGGAAGCAAGGTCAGTAGAAAAGACACTTCAGTTCTTGACTAGTTTGCTACAAAATTCAGTTACCTACTCAATTTCCACTGGTATGTAAAAACCCATTTATCGTTGTGCATGTTCAGAAATGAAATTGCTCCATGCAAATATAGTGTTTGATGGTCTCTAACTATACTTTTTATGAAACGGCCAGTTGTGTTTTAAAATAAGTAGGAAATATTGGGGTGCCTGTGTGGCTCAGTTAGTTAAGCCTCCGACTTCGGCTCAGATCATGATCTTGCGATTTGTGGGTTTGAGCCCCACATGGGGCTCTGTGCTAACAGCTTAGGATCCTCTCTCTCCCTCTCTCTGCCCCTCCCCTGCTTGTGCTCTTCTCTCTCTCTCTCTCTCTCACTCTCAAAATAAATATATTTAAAAAAAAATTACCTTCCCAACTTCGGCTCAGGTCATGATTTCACGTTTCATGAGTTCGAGCCCCGCTTCAAGCTCAGTGCTGATAGCTCGGAGCCTGGAGCCTGCTTCAGATTCAGTGTCTCCCTCTCTCTCTGCCCCTCCCCCACCCGTGCTCGCTCTCTCTGTCTCTCTCTCTCTCAAAAGTAAATAAAAATTAACAACAACAAAAGAATCTTTAAAATAAGGAAGAAAAACCTCCCAGACAGTGTGAAGAATCTTCTATTGTCATAGCTATTGTCATTCTGGTGAGAACAGTAGTGGCTTTGGGGACATACTGGAGAATGTAATTCTTGAGTGTTCTCCTGCACACTGCCAGGGGCTCATTTCACAGAAGCAGATCAGAAGTCAACTGCAGCAGCAGGCACAACAAGTAAAAGCCCACTGATGAGGAATGAGTCTTGTAGCCAAACCATCACGAGCATTCAGCAGCTACAAACCATGTGGCTCACAGAGTAACTGAGCAGTGGTGGAGGTTCATCAAATAGGTTTTCCCATCTCTGGAAAGCCAGATACATTTTTCACAAGTGGACTTTACCTGCTTTTTGGATGCTTGTGTATCCACACAAGGAGGAAGGCCATGTCGATAGTGCCTGTAGAAACACTGACAAATTTGCCAAGGCAATCCAAGTGTGTGTGAGGCCCCTAATGTTAAGTGTCTACTAAAATGTCTATGTATTACATAACGTATAGAATTATAGATTCTGAGCCCTTATCTGAAAGGACTTATGGCAATGCTCTTTGTTTTTCCTTTCTTGCTTTTTATTTGCACTTAAACTTCCATAAAAAATACAATTCCTCACTTCGCAGATGAAAAAAACACCACGCTGTTCGACTTGAAATCACAGAGTAGCCCAGTACTTACCTTGAAAGTTGGGAACCATGTACACACAAGGCAGGGCTATAGCAGAAAGATTCCCATACAGTTGGAGTTCAGTGTTAGATGGTATTTTTAAAGCTGAAATTAGATTCTCCGCTTTGATTATTTCATTGTGGGTCCCTATTTCTATTTGAGTGTCCTTCACCCTTTCCTCCTTTATTATTTATAACCCGCACTCTTTGAGCAATGACCAGTACTAATCTGTGACCTTCTGTCCTTCTGCCTGATTCGCTGCCTTTTTTGAAACTCCAAGATTGAAGCATATATTCTGAGACTTTCTGTTAAAAAAATATATATTACATTTTTTTTCATATTTCTGAGCCTGAAATGAGAGTCGGTCCTGGGCTTGCTTGTCTTATTCATTTTCAGCAGGCCAGCTTCAAAAACCAAACAAGCAAACAAAAGACAAAACCCACCAAACAACCCACAAGAGAGAGAGAAGGAGAGGGAGGGCGGGAGAGAGAGGAAAAGTATAAAGAAGTCACATTTCTATATTCATTACAATATCTCTCACATAAACACACGAATATACTTTTGCATATCCATTTGTAAAAGAAAAAAAAACTTGTTTTGCTATCTTGATTGCTAGATTAAAGAATTGGGTCTTTCTTGCTTTCCTTGTTGTTGTTGGTGTTGTTTTTCCCTCCATCTACAGTAGCTGGATCCAAATAATAGTAAAAACAAAGAATAGCACTTCATTTGTACTTGCCTGTGCTTTAAAAAGAAGTGGGGCATACAATGACATTAGTGGCAAATTCCCTGAGGACCAAAGACTCCACTGGGTCCAGTCTCCTGAATGGTGCCTGTGCCTCCCACGCAGCTAATGACTGAAATAGGATCCATTGCCACCGGGAGCTTTTAATTTCTTTACATTGTTCAGGTTGCTCTGATGCGATGCAAAGTGACAGCTTCCATTTCAGCCTGGCTCATTATCAGCTCTTACACCAGACGGCAAGGACACACATCTTTATCTGCACGTTGGACCTAACCCCGGTCACCATGAAGACCGAATGTGGCCTTGGCCGAGGTATAAGGTATAAAATAATGTGTGCAAAACACGTCCTATCCAAAGGGATCAGGGAAAAGAAAAAAAAAAGTGGAGGCAAGTCACGGATACCTCAGGAGTCCCAAACTGGAAAACTAATGTTTGGATGAAATCCACCCCTTAGAGGTCAGGAACCCTTCTGAGAAAGGTCCAGCCATGGGAAGGTGAAGGCAGATTTAAGATGTGGATCTGGAAATGAGTACAAGGCTCCTTGGTTCTCTGTGATGTCTACTGTTGACTGTCCCAGTCGGCCATGAGCGCTAAGCAGGATATCGAGTCAGTCCATTCCAGTTAAGTATGTGTTGTGTGTTTCTTTTTCTTCCAGGAATGGCTACATGAACTGTGCCATGGTTCGTGGATTTCTGTCATGCTCAGTCTTTATTTAGAAATAGAAGTTATTGGGGCGCCTGGGTGGCGCAGTCGGTTAAGCGTCCGACTTCAGCCAGGTCACGATCTCGCGGTCCGGGAGTTCGAGCCCCGCGTCGGGCTCTGGGCTGATGGCTCAGAGCCTGGAGCCTGTTTCCGATTCTGTGTCTCCCTCTCTCTCTGCCCCTCCCCGGTTCATGCTCTGTCTCTCTCTGTCCCAAAAATAAATAAACGTTGAAAAAAAAAAATTTATAAAAAAAAAAAAAAAAAAAAAAAAAGAAATAGAAGTTATTGAATCTGGCCTGAGCTTTCCCTAAGCAGGCCTCAGACAACCATTCAGATTCTTGGTATTTTGGTGATCGAGGTCTTGAAAGCTAACACTCTAATGCCACACGTAAGAAAGCTGAAACTAATTGTGTGCATAATTTTCTTAAATGTACGTAGAGACACACGTAGATATTACAGTCTATACCAGGATGTACTTATCTGCAAGGTGCTTGCTGGTATTGAGTGTAGATAGGGTAAGTTAGATCAGTGGGCTAAAATAAATAGATGAAGGACCTAAAAAGTGGGTAAAATAGGCTTTATTCACACTACCCAGTGGAAATTAAAGGTGTGCCTCATATGTCATTTAAATTTTTCTGGTAACCACATTTAAAAAGTAAAAAGGAACAGGTGAAGTCAGTATCAATAATACATTTTTTGAGCTAATATATAAGAATAATAGCCTTCCAGCGTGCAAATTAAATGTATTTATGAGATAAAATAAACATTTTTTGTATTTAGTCTTTGAAAGACAGTATGTTGTTTACACTTACAGCCCATTTCAATTGGACACGGCACGTTTTAAGTGGCTAATCGTAGCTGCTGTAACAGCTTTAGACAGACGTAGTGACTCATCAGAAGCTCTCTTTCCTTACCAAAGTGTGGCTGTTTTTTTTTAATTAAAAAAAATTTGTTTAATGTTTATCTATTTTTGAGACAGAAAGAGAGAGACAGAGAGAGAGAGACAGACAGACAGAGAGAGAGAGAGAGAGAGACAGAGCACAAGCAGGGAAGGGCAGAGAGAGAGAGAGAGAGAGACAGAATCTGAAGCAGGCTCCAGGCTCCAGACCATCAGCACGAGAGCCCGACATAGGGCTTGAACTCACAGACCGTGAGATCATGACTTGAGCCAAAGTCGGTCGCTCATCTGACTGAGCCACCCAGGCACCCCCTGACTCTGACTTCAATTTAAAGTTTTGAGCCAAGACATGACAAGATCTATCTAGATTCTCCATGGAAATAGACAGTTTGGGCATTCCGTTTAGAGAGTTTAGCATGTATGCAGTATATTTTTATTTCTTTCTATTGGTCCATTTCCCTTTTAAACCTATCATCTCTCCCAGATTAATTTCAGGATGAGGCAAATATTCAAATAATGCTATTATTAATGAAGCAACTAATGGTGAGATCTTTCTCTCAAGTATAGAGGAGCTGAGTCCCGGACAGAACTTGCATGTTTGGGCTGGTGCAGAGATTAGGCACCTCATCTGGACATTAGCAAAAATTGGGATGTGTGGATTATTACATAAAAATGGGTTATAGTAGATGTGTATCTTAATTTGATGGATATTCGTGGGGAAATATTCCCACAAAAGACTGTATGTTCTGACTTTTTGGTGTGTAAATGTGGAACTCTGGTCTGGTGTCAGTCTTTACACAAAATTCCTATTATCATCTGTGATGAATGTGCACAGGGTGAAATTGGTAGTATTTTATTCTTATTCCATGTGTATTGCTAGGAAACAAGAAAGAAAACCAAAGGTATCCAGTTACTTGGATCTACGATCGCCATGTTTTCTCAGGCAGCCTGGCAGCCAGATATAAGCCATTTCTTATCTCCTATTAGAATCATAAGTTATTCCTGCTCTCCGATTTAAGTTTTCTGCAGAGTGAGGAAAGTACATTTACCTCTGAAAAGGAATTCAGCTGAAATTCTGTGGGAGTATATTGGACTCTAAGAACAAATCTCTTGCCGACATCCTTATTTAGTAAAAGGCTCTCTAAATGCGGTTAGGATGAAATCCAAGATCAGGATAAGAGTGGATATTGCTTTTGGAATATCATGGTAAAAATAAACATATCTGAAAAGACATGAATGCCCCTCAGGAGTTCAGACTGAATAAAAGGCCAATGAAGGATTCAAAGGGGAGACTCTTTATCTTGGTAATTGGTCATTTCTTAGTGTGGTCAGAAAAATTGTTTTTAAGTTGTGCCTGGCCATCATATCTGTGCTTTCTTACAAGAACAGCTTTCTCCTTGGAAATCTCAGGATTTAGTAATGCCAAAGGAGTCTGTTAGAGCCCCCAGCTCCAGGAGAGCAGAAATTGCACCTGTCTTGTCCACCATAGCATTTTTATTGTCTGAAAGGGCACTTAGCATACAATAGCTGCTCTATAAATACCAGTGAGAGGAAATTTGACCTGAGTTGACTTAAATACAAAATATTCTTTAGGAAAGACTTTATTTTATTTCTTTAAAAAAAATTTTTTTTAATGTCTATTTATTTTTGAGAGAGAGAGAGAAATAGAGAGTTGGAGCAGGGAGGGTCAGAGAGAGAGGGAGACACAGAATCTGAAGCAGGCTCCAGGCTCTGAGCTGTCAGCGCACAGCCCACGCAGGGCTCGAACCCACGAACTGCAAGATCATGACCTGAGCCTAAGTCAGACTCTCAACCGACTCAGCCACCCAGAGGCCCCAAGAAAACCTTTAAAATTACAACTGATTCCCCTTTCCCGTATCCCCATCCTCACTTAAATTGATCGTGGGCTCATATGTAATTTGACTTTGGAGTAATGGGCCATCCTTCAAGTCCATTTGTCAATTGTGATATCATACTCGAACTGGTAACATGTCCATAATAGATAGATAAATGATAGATAGATGGAAGGCTAAATAGATAATAGACAGATGACAGATAATCAAACTTTTGGCTCTTTACTCATATTTTTCAACCAATCTGAGGGATTTTTTTTTATCAGGTAACAATTCAAACTTTAAGTAGCATTATTACAATTATTCAAAATTTTTTCATAACACAGACTCAGGTAAAATATTTAAAAAATTAAAGAAAGGCATGTGTGTATCATCTTTATTAACTGGGAAAAATCATATTTCTTATCGGACAAAACAAAACCAAGGAAGGTAATCAAATTAAAGTAACTTCCCATTACCTGAAGGGCAGGGAAACTCCACCTACAGGATAGGAGACTTACATTTTTCCTTAAGAATTTTACTCTATTTGAGCCTCACATTGGGCTCTGTGCTTACAGCGTGGAGCCTGCTTGGGATTCTCTCTCTCCCTTTCTCTCTGCCCCTCTCCTGCTCACTCTCTCTCTCTCTCAAAATAAATAAACTTAAAAAAAAGAAAGAAAAAGCATTTTACTCTTTAAAAATAGGATTCCCCATTTAGACACACGTAGGCCACCCTATTTGACTTTGTTGACAGCCTATGGAACTGTATCATAGCTATAAAAAATTCACGTAAGAGCAGTTATATAGGTACAAGCAACATGCTGAGCTCAGCTGCTACGGCTTGGAATTTCCTGATTTAAAGCGTTTCCTTATCTCCCTACACAAAACAAAAATGAAGCTACATACAACAAATTAGGGAATCCTTCATAGATTGTGTTTTACAAAGCAGTTTTGTAATTCTATGTGGAAAAGGCACTAAATCACAGTGAAGCTTACTACTCAGAAGCACATCGACAAAAAGATCATTTTTTTTTTCCCAAAGAGGAAGAAAGTGATTTGCTTAAAACAATCTCCTCTGGACCGTGTCCTCAAATATTTCCGAATTTCTGGATGCTCAGTAGGGCCTGGGTGGGACTGTCAGTCACCCAAAATGAACAAGAGGCGCCTTAAAAGAGACTATCTAATTGCAAGGGCGCACTTGGGATTTGGGATTTGGTTTCCTCGCGTCCGTCCGGTCCGGGAGGCATTTGGACCAGCAAGCGCTCCCACCTGCCGGCCCGCGCGCCGCGAGCCTTGTCACTGTGGCTCCCGGATGCAGGTGAACCTGGTACTGAACCACTTTCACAGTCCAGAAAGCATGACATTCCCTGTTACCAGTGGGAGGAAAGGCTAATTGAGAAGTGTGTATAAAGGCTGTAATGAGTAGCATTTACATGTATTGATTAGAAGTAGGGCTACCGTTTCTCATTTATCACCACCAGCAGCTGTGAAATTTTCCCCACGTCGATTGGCACGGCTCATATTCCCGCTCCTCTAGTTCTTTATTGCTTTTTTCCCCCCTTCCCCTCCTGTGCCAGAGTGCTGATCCACCAGCTGGAATGGCCTGGTAATTACTCCGGCTCCTCCACCAGCTGCCACAATCGCCAAACCGCTGGAGTGAAAAATTCCATCCCGCATTTCCGATTTTTTACATTACCATTGCATAATCATATTTGACGAATAATTAACCTGGGTTAATACTTCAGGGAGCCATTTGCAAGTAAATTGATAAGCTGAGTGCTGTAACAGCGAACGAGGGCCGAGGACTTTGGCGGTGGCTTGCTGCTGCTGGGGCCCGGCTGCATTCAGGGGAGTCCGTGTTCTTTGTGGCCACCTACGCTGCCCCGAGCTGCCAGCCTTTGGAAGAGCCCTGGTGGCTCAGTGGAGTCAGAAGAGCCAAGACTCTCAACCTAAGGTCACCTTGAACGACTGGGATCTCTTGTTTCCTGAAGGACATTGTCCACATCCTGCATGTGGAATGGGTGGTTAAAGTGCCATCATAAGCCATTTCGAGAACTGTACCAACTAGGAGATTGTGGGGTGGTGTTTAGGAGATTACTAACTTTATTTTGCTTTTTCTTCCGATCGTCCACCTACACAATGGAAAAGCCCCTTTGGCTGGACAGCCATTCGCTCGCCTTCCTGTGAGTGGCAGTCATCTTGGCAGGAAAGGAGAGGTGTGCTACCGTGTGCAAGAGTGTGCGTGAGTGTGTGACAGAACTGGTGGGAGTGGTCAATCATAACCATATTTCCAGGTCAAAAATAATTTGCCTGGCCATTTTGGAAAGCTGTTGAGACGACTAAAGCAGTAGAAGAGCATCAAAATCCAACCATCTGAATTCAGAGTTGTTGGTAACCCTGTTTTCTGTGACCAGCTGGGATATCAAAGTTTTTTTCGGCGGCTTAATTCTGATACCTCTTGATTTTCTCATCTTTCCACTTGTTCATTTTGGGCCATGCTCTGATACCTCTTGATTTTTTATCTTTTCACTTGTTCATTTTGGGCCATGCTCTCTCTCAAGGCTAATCAAGGGGGAAAGTGATGACCCTGTGATTTCAGAAATACTATTTGTGTCATGTGGTTGGGCTTTGATGTGTGAGCTGACCGTTCTTCAGGTGGAATCGGTACCTACAAGGCAGACAGAAAGTCAGCACTCAGCATTTGTCACTGTGTGAGGCATTGCAAGGAAAAGCACTTCCTTTCAGACTCAACTGTAGCACTAAGTAAAATCAATGGCCAAACAATCTAACACAATTGGTCACATATTGATAGAATTAAACACTGCTGTTAACGTGACTTGTCATCGATCTGACAAAAACAGAGTTCAGGGTAAAAGTAGCCTGAAGCCTTTAGACTCTGTATTTATGGGGAAGGGGGCAGAGGAACGAGCATTGTTTTGCTCTATCTACTTAAAACCTGATTTTTGTATGCTCTAGTCGCTGTACATCACCGTGGAACACACTTTCAGGATCTTGACTCTTTCTCCGTTGGTGGCATAGAAGAAGGAACTAGAAGTAGCTCGCTCTAAAAGTTTAGAGATGATATTGCACTTAAGGAACATCTTCTTGCTGGTGTGTGAAATTACTTCTCTGACAGAACCCTATAGATTCCTGTGGACAAGGAAACAAGTCAGCCCAATTCATAAAACATCACATTAGATTATATCCCATATCTCTACCTATGAACAGAGAGCTGCCTGTCAAATATAATTTCTGAAAGTATTCTCCGTCATTTGCATGCACTCAAATAATATTGCAAACACCTGTGTCCAGAAGAGCCAGACCGTGTCATCCCTCGTGGTGCTTCCGGACCTTGCGGTCAGCTGTTTCTGGGACTCCATCTGCCTTAAGCATCCTTAGGCATATGACTAATAAAAGAACGCCCCCCTCCGAGAGTCAGCTGCTGTGTGTAGCCTGAGTGTACGTTTTGAGTCAAGAGCACCCACATCAATTGCTCTGATTTCTGAAGTGCTGTGTAAGAGGGAGCTGTGTCAGTGTCACATCTCTGCAATGAATAAGGTCAAGACATGGGATATGGTGGAAAGGGGGGAAATCCCTTTCCTTACTTGGTTCCAAAATGGTCGTAGGTGCATTGATGAGTATATTCAAGGATTAGAATATGAAATATCTCTCTCTGTTACGTAGTCTGTTGAGTTCCTTCAGAGCCCCCTCAGAGGTTAGATTTATCTTATGCATTTAATTGTTTACCAGTTTAATGTGTGTCTCCCCTGGCAGGATGCACACTCCATGAGTACAATAACATTGTCTGTCTTGTTCTCCATAACATCACCCTAACGCAGAGCCAGGAGCAGAGCAACAGCCTGTGGTTTGGTAGATTGTGCTGTTCACTGCACAACTCTGGGAGAGGGGGCTGTTCATATAGACTATAATGTACCATCTGTATAAATTCTTCATGACAGCCCTGAGGAGCTAGAACACAGTAGATAATAAATATCTTTGAAATGAATGAATGGATTTTTTCTCAGGTTACTGTGGACAAATAAAATACCCTTCTTTTATTGCCGAATAATGAATATCTATAAGGACAGTGGTTCCCCAGCATGCATGAGAGTCATCTAAAGGCCTTTAAAGATACAAATTGCTGAGCGTCGCTCCCAGGGTCCCTGATACAGGAGATCTGAAGTGAGACTCAAGAATTTACATTTTAACAGTTTCCCAGGTGATGCTAATGCTGCTGGTCTGGGACCACAGTTTGAGAACCACTGATGTAAGGCCCACAGGTAATGATTACAATAATGGTGATGAGTGAGAAGTGATGAAAATGACAATTCTTCTTTGTCCTTCTCCATTCTGTCTTTCATGCTGGAACTCTAGAGTTATTATCCCAAAGAACTGATCTAATGTAAACTTTAATCCTGCTGCAAACTTTTGATCACCCCTTGTATCTGTAGCACGAGGTCCAAATCCTTTCATATAGTGCTTAGAGCCACTTGCCATCTTTGAGGGACATGAGTCATCCTCCTGTGCCCCAGCCTGAACCCTGTGTGTAAGCTCCAGGCACAATAGAACTGCTTATCTCAACCCTGGCTGTGTGTCAGAATCACCCATGGAGCTCTCAAAAGATAGAAATGGCTGGGCCCTCCCTCTTCCAGAGATTCTGATTCCATAGGTCCCAGATGAGCCCCACCTTTTAAAATAGCTTCACAAATAATTCTGATATACAGTTGCACCAAACTACCAACTTTCAGGATGTGGGCAAGGTTATAGTCAAAGGCAGGTTCATAATATCATGATCCTTCATGATAAAAACAATGAATAAAAATAAACAAAAGAGGCAACGATCTTAAGAAGTTAGGAAGAGAACAATAAAAGAAAATTTATAGACTGACATAAAAATGAAGACAAGAGAATTCAGTACATTAGAAAGCAAACAACAAATAGAAAGGAAAAAGAAATCCAGGCCATGGATCTTGAAGAAACTAAGACACAAGCCTCTGATAAATACATGAAAAACTCTATGCCAACAAATTTGAAAAAGATGAAATAGAAAATTTTTTGAGAAAGCCATTATGAACACTGGCTCAAGAGCTTTTAAAAAATACCAATCACAGCCTCTTAACTGAACAAACAATTATCATTGCTGTGTACCAGGCACTGCCCTGAGCACAGTGATATGAACAAAACAGACAAAAATCCCAACCCTGTGGAGTTTACTTTTTATGAATTGGAGTGTTAAACTCCAATAACCCACACACAGAGGGCAATAGACCAACCATACATAAAGATGGGAAATGTAAGTAAAGACTAGGATGCTACATTCAACAGTACATCAAAAGAACACTCATCCATACTCAGCCCAGGATTGTGATGGTTTAGTATTAGCAAATACATTAACACAATGCATCAAATCAATAAGTCCACTAATTTTAAGAATGTTGACCTCCGTAGATGCAAAAAGGTATTCAATAAAATTAAATATTTATTGTATCTTGAAACAGTAAGGAGGATATTTCCTTAACCTGATAAAGGATATCCGAAGCCAAGAGCCAACATCATACTTCATGGTGAGAGAGTGGAGGCATTTCCATTTAAACTAGAAACCAGAGATGAATTCTTACTGTCACTGTTGTTATTTAGCATTGTCTGAAAGTTCAGGCAAATACAATAAGCCATGAAAATAATAAGAGTAACTGTAGAAAGGGGAGACAAAATTATGGTTATATGATGACAGTATGATTAGACACACCTAGGAAATCCAGGGCAACAGCTAAATAATGTTTTGAATTAATAGGCAAGTTCATCAAAAGTGAGTGACTGCAGGATAAATATACAAGAAGCAGTGACATTTCTATAGAACAGCAATAAACATGTTAGAAGATATAATGGCAACTAAAGCCATGAATTATCAAAGAATGTGTGACACCTATGTGAAGAAAGCTACACAATTTTATTGAGCAATATAAAAGGAGATTTGAATAAGTGGAAGTACATATTGCTTCTTAGACGGAAATAATGTAAAATAAAAAGATCTTACTTTTCCCCTAATTAAGTTTTCATATAATTCCAAATGAAATCGATACAGGATTATCTAGTTGGTTTCACAAAGCCTAAATGTAGAAGAATAAAAAATTTAAAAATTCCAAGAAAAAATTGAAAAGTAAATGATGGAGTGGATGGAGTAGGATTTGCCTGGAACTAAATACTAAAATGTGTTATAATAGTACAAACACTATAGGTAGTATACCTAGAATTAAGGGTCAAATCAAAGAACAGTTACAGATACTTCTGAGACAGATGCTAGGTTATGTGAATGTTCCAGGCAGTGTGAATGAAATAGCATGTGCCAAAGTCCTGGGGTAGAAAGGGGTCAACATGTTGAAGAACTTAAGCCTGATGTTTCTGGGGTGTAAATAAGTTTAGTACATATTGGAAAAAGACATTTTTTTCACCGAAGTATAGTTGACACATAATGTTACATACAAGTCTGTATGTTATGCTGTGCTCACCACAAGTGTACCTACCATCTGTCACTATACAAAGCTATTACAGTACCACTGACTATATTCCCTGTGACGTACCTTTTACCCCCATGACTTATTCATTCCATAACTGGAAGCCTCTATCCCCCACTCCCCTTCATCCATTTTGTCCACCCCCCACCCCTTCCCCCTGGCAGCCATCAGTTTGTTCTCTGTGTTTATAGGTCTGATTCTGATGTTTTATTCTTCTGTTTTGTTTTTTACATGCCACATTATAAGTGAAATCATATGGTATTTGTCTTTCTCTGTCTGACTTATTTCATTTAGTATCATATCCTCCAGGTCCATACATGGCAAAATCCCATTCTTTTTTATAGCTGAGTAATATTCCTCTGTGTGTGTGTGTGTGGGGGGGGGGTGCATGTGTGTGTATGTGTGTGTGTATACCACATCTTCTTTGTACATTTATCTATTGTTGGACAATTCAGTTGCTTCCATATCTTGTCTATTGTAAATAATGCTACAATAAAGATAGGGGTGCATGTATCTTTCCAAATTAGTGTTTTGTATTCTTTGGGTAAAAACCCAGGATTAGTATTACTGGATCATATAGTAATTTTATTTTTGAGTTTTTGAGGAACTTCCATACTGTTTTCCACAGTGACTGCACCAATTTGCATTCCTACCAACAGAGCGCAAGGGTTCCCTTTTTCCCACACGTGGAACAAACTTCTTAAGAAACCAATTTTCATATGCTCTTAAAATATGCAATTTTAAGTATAAGAATAAAAAGTCTTTCACCCAATGATTTTTCCTCAAAGACTCATAGAAATGAGTAGTTAGAGGTGCAGATCAATTGAGACTGGAGGTGTTCCTTGAAACAGAGTCAACAGTAACATTGAAACTCAAAACAACTTCAATGACCTGCAACAAGGAACATGGCAATAAATTATGACCCTGCCATAAAAATGGAATATTTTGAAACTATCAAAAAATGTGATTTGAATAACCCAAATATATTAAGTGAAAAACCAGGATTCAAAACTATATTCACTGTATAATCCTGCCCTTAATCAATATGCATACATGCAAAATATCATAGAGAAAAATATATCTAATTGTTGGTAGTGATTACTTCTGGGATGATGGACTTGTAGATTCTTTATAGTTATACAATCTTTTAGTTTTTCAAATTTTCTAATTAATTACCACAAAAATGGACATTAATAAACATAACATATAGATTAGAAGCTCATGTCATTTTCATGCCCAGCTCAACTATCACCTCTTCTGTGAATTTCTCAGTTTTCCCAATTGGCATTAATCTCCCATCTTCCTAGCTCTCATAAACTGCTCATATTGCTTTGTAACACTCTCTATATAACACTCCTGGGTGAGGTGCAGTTAAATGTATGCATGTTGATCTCCTCCATGTAATTCCAGGTTTCTCAGGATTGTGTGCCCTAACTAAGGACTACGCATGAGAAACATTATGACATTTCCAGAGAGATGTCCGCAAACATGGGGGCCTGTAAAGAGATGTTTCCACATGGAGACTGAGTGGCATGAGTGCCATGCAAAGTCTGTCTTAGCTAGTGGGTGTTTTTGTGTGTATTACAGATATTGGGGTCTGTAATATTTTGCTATTAATATAGGTGGTGGTGCTTCTCTGGACACTTGTTGAATGTAAGGCAACAGTGTAATGTAGTAATTAGGAATGAGACACTTAGACATTAGACCCTGGAAAATTAACCCCACTGAGCCTCAGTTTCCTCATTTATAAAACAAGCAGAGCAATATGACCTACTCTTGGACAGCAGTTAAGATTAAATAAGATGCTGGAAGTTCACAGGCAAAATGTCAGGTCCACAATGAGTCTATTGTATAATAAATATACCACTAGGAGAATTCTGTTATTTACAACAATCTGCCTGGAACATCCCCACCTTATCTTTTACATCATGAAGCCATAGCTTCACCTCCTCTTTCATTCAACATGGGAAACTAATTTATCACCTGTCAGGAAAGGGAGGTGTCATTTTTTTGAAGGATAAGCTGCATGGCTTGAGATGTATGCATTCACATGGGACCTGGGCACAGAAGGTCCACACTTTCTGTTGCCACTGTGAAATTTTGACAAACTTTGAACAAGGGGCCCCCACCTTTTCATTTTGCACTAGGTAATGCCAGTTATGTAGCCAGCCCTGTTGGGGAAGCTCTCCCATTTTACTGATCCCACAGCAGTTGCTGACAGGGTATGCTCACTGATGGACTGTGATTGTTCCTAGATTACCGAGGCATTAGGGGTATGACTTGTCTAACTTCCTCATGGGTAGTAAGAACCAGCCTCTGCCTTGAAGAGGCTGTGCCTTGGAAGTGGCTGATAGGCTGATGTTTTACTGTTCCTCTTATGAGCCCGGGTGTAGATCTCTGTTTTGTACCCAATTTATTTGTAAGAGTGGCCACTACTCTTTTGCCATAAATGCTAACCGTTATTTGTTTTTTCTTATTTTTTATGCACTGCTAAAAGCCACATTGCTCCCGCCTCTGGCGGCACTTGTACTTTCTAATGCTGATGCTCTGGACGATGTTCTGCTGTCATTTGCACTCAGATCCTCCTTCTTGTGTGATGGATGACTGTTTCAGAAGCTAGGCTGGGGAGGGTTTTTGAGGGAGAGCTCTCACACAGAAGAGGGTTTCTTTGGATCAGGGCGGATTGCATAGTGGTTTTCCACTGCTTCTGAATCCAGGGAGAGTGGACAAGTGGGATGTGGCACATGGTCCTGGCTTGCTCTGTGAGTTGTCAGCTCTTGATTTACAGATTGATCGAGGCTGTCCCTCCTGGAAAGATATCTGAGTCTGGCTTGTGCTTAACGGCTGTCCTATATCTAGGAAAGCCTCAAGAGCAACCAATGGTTAGATGATTTGAACTCAGGTTGAAAATCAGATGCCGGTGCCGTTTTTATGGGACACTGAACATTCTTGGTAGATTCACCTCAGAAAAAGCACTGCAGACAGTGCTGCAGATAGGAGCCTGATGTTGTCATTAACCAGCTGCTGTGAGTTCAGCTCTGAGCCTCAATTTTCTTACAGCGTTATTACTTACCTTTACCCATATCATGGGGCTATTGTGAGGATCAAATGGGATGGGGACAAGCCCTCTGTAACCTGCAGAGCCCTGGAAATGTGTAAGATCTGCACCCTGTAACTCCTATTTTACCAGTCAAGGCACAGATTCAAAGTTCATTTTTATTTTGCACTTTGGCATCTCTCCACCTCCTGATGTGGAGTTGACAGGAGTCTCTTGGCAGGGGGAACAGTATATGCTAAGGGCTAGAGGCTAAACAGAACCATTTGCTTGGGCAACTACAGATCTTTCCAGAAGTCTAGGGTATAGAAGAGATGGAAGGAGAGAGTGTGTATTAGTTTTCTGTGGCTGCACTAATGAATGATCACAAACGGGGTGGCTTAAAACAGCAGATATTTATTCTCTCACAGTCCTAGAGGCTAGAAGTCCAAAGTCCCAGTGTCAGCAGGCTGGGCTCCCTTTGGGGGCTTCAGGGGAAGCCTGTTCCTGCCTCTTCCAGCTTCTGGGGGCTGCTGACATTCCTTGGCTTGTGGGTACATCCCTCCAGTCTCTGCCTCTGTGATCATATTTCCTCCTCCTCTGTGTCGTCAAATTGCCTTCTGTGCCTCATCTCTTAAGAACGCTTGAGATTGCATTTAGGGCTCCCCAAGACAATCCAGGATAGTCTCCCCAGCTCAAGATCCTTAGCTCTGTCACATCTGCGAAGACCCCTTTTTACCATATAAAGTAGCATCAACAGGTCCCAGGGATTAGGAAGTGGACACCTTTGAGGGGCCATGCCCACCATCGAGGGTGAAGATGGAAGCATCTTGATCCGAGTGTTGCTCAGGGGTTTGGAATTTATCCTGAGTGCAGTGGGGAGGCATTGAAGGCTTGTAAGTGTCTGAGGAGATGGACTGGAGGATCCAGAGTAGAAATAGGAAGCCTCGTTAGAGAACTGCTCCAGTCCGTGTGTATGTGCCTGGGCTATGAGCGGCCCCGTGCCCCTTCCTCAGACTCCAGAGACTGTGTTTCTTTTGGCCAACGTTACAGTCACAACTTATTCTGAGAACCTCTTTTGCCCCTGGGTCCTCCGACCTAATCCACACCAGAGCCTTTGAACCTGAGGTCAAACATCTGAGGAACTGTGTTCTTCCCTGAGGTGCACCTGTTCTCACATTCTCTTTCATTCACTAGCAAAGTGTTGAGAGCACATGGAAGGTGGACTGACCATTGCTGCAACATCTACCTTTCTCAGGAGGACAGTATTTCTAATTTAATGAGCCACAAAGTCTTAATAAAACAACTTGGTTTTTCAGGTATCGGGAAGAAATTGGAGGAGAAAGGGACCCACCTTCCCTCTATGGACAAAGTCCCAAATCCCAATTTATACCCAGACATCTGGGGCTTCCTTATGATTGGATGTAGGATGAGGAAAGACAGGGATGCCCAAGCCTGAAGTTCTCTGAATTATTTAGTCTCTCAAGATACCAGTAGCCTCATTCAATAAAATCTTATCATAGTCTTTACGTGTATTAAACATAATTCCATAGATCTTTGGGGTACTATATGGTTCTGTCGTTAAGGTTTATCCCACAGTCCCGAAGCATATATCCTAATATTGCAAGTAAAATGGAAATATTATGCTCTTAAATTTCTTGTCCTGGTCTCACAAAACATTATCAATAGTATTCATGATGAATATTTGTGTCATTAAAAATAGGTTTACAGTGGAACTTCAGGAATGCCGTGAAAAAAAGTGAAAAAAGTTGCAATGAACAAAACCTCACTGTCTCAACAAAACACTAAAGTGTCCTGTAGTGTATGCCCAGCTCTTACCCTGTTCTGTGAAAGGCATATGGTAGGAAGCCTCCCCTCGAAGGCAGCTCAGAACATCATACGATGAGCCAGCAGAAGACAGTGTTCATGTTACTGTTCTGCTGTTGTGTTTGAACTTTCCATTGGGCAGAGAGGTGGGTAATGAAGGGCCGAAAATTGTTTATAAGCTTGTCGATGTCCCTTTGCATTCAGGTGCAAGTCTGTTTTAAAGGAAGAGAAGGAACTCACTCTGGTAACTAATAAAAAGAGGAAAAGACAAGCACTCCTTTTTAGACACGGATAAAAATACGACTTAATAAAGTTCACACGATGAAATTAGATTTTCATGAAACTTCATCTACCCTTGATTTTGTTTCCGTATTGATGTTCTGTTGTTGTTGAATCATAAAACTCTTGGCTATCAGAAGTACATGGAGTTATCTAGTTCTCTCCCTGGAAGAACTTTGTGTGTTTAGCTGAAGTCCCCTACTTGGTCAGCTCTTCCTCCTTGTGCTGAAGAAAACAAATATATGGCCACCACATCTCCTTTCCTCTAAATCAGCCCCGTGAGCTGACAAATGTTAGCAGTTGGGCGTGTAATCTTCCATATGTCCTCTGCTTCCATACCCATTTAAAAAATATATAAATAGATTTATAAGAGCACACAGACATTTATTTATTTAACATACATTTACCGAAGTAATATTTTATTAATTCAACAGATTTTCATTGAATTGTTATGTATATCCAGCACTGTTGTAGATGCTGGGGATACAGCATTAAACAAAACAAATGAAAACCGCTGTCCTCACTTGCATTCTAGTGGAATTGTTAGGTTTCCTTCCTCCCTCCCTCCCTCCCTCCCTCCCTCACTCTTTCCTTCCTTCCTTCCTTCCTTCCTTCCTTCCTTCCTTCCTTCCTCCCTCCCTCTTTCCTTCCCTCTTTTCTTCCTCCCTCCCTTCCTTCCCCCCTCCCTTTTTCCTTCCTTCCTTCCTTCCTCCCTCCCTTCCTTCCTCCCTCCCTCCCTCTTTCCTTCATCCCTCCCTTCCTTCCTTCCACCCTCCCTCCCTCCCTCCCTGTTTCCTTCCTCCTTCCCTCCCTTCCTTCCATCCTTCCTTCCTCCCTCCCTCCCTTCCTCCCTCTTTCCTTCCCTCTTTCCTTCCCTTTCTTCCTTCCTCCTCCTCTCTCTCTCTCTTTATCTCTCTCTGTCTCCTTCTTTCTTGAAGATAGTCTCAAGATCTGGAGTAGCTTTGGTTTGTAAGTGTACATGAGATGAAGGCATGATGTATCCGAAGCAGTTTGGGGGGTCCTCCTACCTTCAGTGGTCTTCAACTTGGTCCTCCCTATGATAGTTTAGTGTCAGTAGGGAGCTGCCAGAGGGAACATATGGGCTAACAGAACGAAAAGCTCAGTGTGTTGAGCACTCTCCTCCCCATGAGGGGCAAGAGACAAGGACACGAGCTCCTTTGCAAAGGATTTGGTCTAATTGAGGAGATGAAATGTTTAATGCACTTAGGGCTGAAGTCAGATTTGGTTCATCAATGAAGGATTCTGCAAGACTCTGTTTGTTACAAAATTTGAAGATGAAGAATTTTAAATGTTTATTTATTTTTGAGAGAGAGAGAGTGAGCGAGCGCACAAGTGAGGGAGAGGCAGAGAGAGAGAGAGAGAGGGAGACACAGAATCTGAAGCAGGCTCCAGGCTCTGACCTGTCAGCTCAGAGCCCAATATGGGGCTTGAACCCACAAACCATGAGATCATGACCTGAGCCGAAGTACGACTCTCAACTGACTGAGCCACCCAGGTCCCCCAAGATGAAGACTTTTAAAAGTAGTAAAAAGGAAGAGCCCTGTATGCAAAAAGAAATAGCAATATTTACCCACACTGTGTCTGCTTTCTAAGCAAGGTGCCTTAAAGGTGAGCAGAGGTGAGCATTTGGGGAATAAGAGCTAATGAAGGGGTGAGGGAGCTGGGGCCTCTGCAGGACAGAGGGTTTTGTGTTGGCCCTCGAATCCCCCAGATCCAGCTCAGGTTTCGACACATTATAGGCCCTCAGATCATTGTGAAAATAAAGAGACGTGGAGGTGCCAGGGTGGCTCTGTCGGCTGAACGTCCAACTCTTGATTTCGGCCCAGGTCATAATCTCACAGTTGGTGAGTTCGAGCCCCACATTGGGCTCCATGCTGACAGTGTAGAGCCTGTTTGGGATTCTCTCTCTCTCTGCCCCTCCCCTGTCCCCACCATCTCTGTCTCTCTCAAAATAAATAAATAAACTTTAAAGGAAATAAAAAAGAAGTGGGCTAGGGGTGGGGGTGAAGGGAGGAAACTACTGAGGGTCTGGACTGTTCCATTCAAGAGTTTGCACTTGAATGAACTCATTCTAGGTGGCAGGATTATCACTATGGCATAGATTGCAGCCTTCTTTAACATTCACAGATGGATTAAAGAAACTGAGTCCCTGAGAAATCTTCAAAAGTTTTCAGAAGTTGAATTGTGGACTTTGGACAAGCAGGCAAAAGGAGTGGACATATTTAGAAAGTCTAAAATACAAGGGTACCACCACCAGCTGAACAGTTCATAGCATCAAAACAGTCCTTCTTCCTAGTATCCTCCCTCCTTCCCTCCCCTATTCTTCAAATATTTATTAAGTAGCTACAACCAGGTGCCAAGCACCAAGAACACACGATGAAACGCATGTGGCCTCTGCCTTTGAAGAATTTGCCTTCTTAAGAAAACTACTGTACTCTCCTTGCTTCTGAATGAACTCGTAGGGTAAACTTGTTAAAAAGCTCATTTTCAATAGGGAGCATCACATCTGACCATCATCTATCAGAAATAAAAGCGTTGGTCTGAAAAAAAAAAAACTTCTACTGCATAATTGGTTATTTCTGAAAATCTGTGGACAAATGTTTCCCTTGATATGCATTACAACTTTGTCAGAGCCCTATTAATTAATTAACCAATTAATTGCCCTTGGCCTGTGAGTCAGCTATGGCTTCTATCAGTTTTTCCAGCTCTATTCTATCACCGCGTTCACCCTCTATCCATCCCTACTGGACACTCCAAGCCAATAGCTAGATTATTTGGGAAGTTGCTGCTTAAAGAAGTATCTGTAAGGTTGAAATGGCACTTAGACTGTGAGTGGTTACCCCATAATTTATCGGTGGTCAGGCAGCACCCTTGTGAGTTTCTCTAGTGGTTTCGATTGTCTGTCTTGCTCGCTTACACCCCGTGGAAATTACCAATGATCCTTCTCAAAATGCTTACTTTTTACATGGGAGAGCTCAGGCAAAAGTCCCACTTAGTGTAATTGTTATAACAAATCTCCTTAGAATTGTCCAAGGCTATAATTCTTCTTTTAGGGTAGTAGACACCTTGCAGGCACACAAGTTTGAAGATTTGGAAGGTTCTTCTTGTTCCTCCTGGAGGCATTTTTGGCCCATCATTGCCTTCTTTCTCCAGTGGAGACCTGCAGTCTACGCCATTATTTGCTTACAAGCAAGACATGAATGGCTTTATCTAATGAAAGCCTTGTTTCTCCTGCGCTGTGACACAACTGGTCCCTTACACTGTACGTCCCAGGCCAGTTTCCCAGCTACACCTTCTTCACGGTTCTCTCTCCATTTCAATCTGATAATTCAGAGGAAAAGAAATAAAAAGTAAGCCAATTTTTATGACTCTATAACGTCCTTAAAAATTTACTAAATATCAAAATAAACAAGTTACATTCCTTCCATCAATTGACAATCAACATGCTCAATTTGCCATGAGACAAGGTATTACGTAAAAATAGACTGTGCAAACAGCTACATCACCATTTAAATTTTTTTATGTTTATTTATTTTTGAGAGAGAGAGAGATAGAGTGTGAGTGGGGGGAGGGGCAGAGAGAGGGGAGATGCAGAATCCAAAGCAGGCTCCAGGCTCTGAGCTGTCAGCACAGAGCCCAATGTAGGGCTTGAACCCACAAACCGTGAGGTTAGTTGGATGCTTAACCGACTGAGCCACCCAGGCGCCCCATACATCACCATTTTAGATCATACTTGGAATTGGGGAGTGTATGAATGGGTGGGCAGAGAGAGAGCCACATTATACAATTTTGACCAACATATATGTCATTTATTATAAGCTGCCAAAGACAACCTGCCTGTATGTAAGTGATGAACCACAGGAATCTACCCCAAAACCAAAAGCACACTTTACACACTGTATGTTAGCCAACTTGACAATAAATTATACTAAAACAAAACAAAACAAAACAAAAAACAACCGGCCTGAGAGGAGAGAAACAATTTGCAAATGTGTAGAGTGGACGTATCTCATCCCAGCTTTCCTGCTTCTATCTGGCAATAGTTTTTTTTTAACGTTTTATTTATTTTTGAGACAGGGAGAGACAGCATGAACAGGGGAGGGTCAGAGAGAGGGAGACACAGAATCTGAAACAGGCTCCAGGCTCTGAGCTGTCAGCACAGAGCCCAACGCGGGGCTCGAACTCATGGACCGCGAGATCATGACCTGAGCTGAAGTCAGCCGCTTAACCGACTGAGCCACCCAGGCGCCCCTATCTGGCAATAGTTTTAACAGGTGCTAGGGAAAGTGGGATGACCTCTGAAAGGGTCTTGAAGTGTTTGATTAGCTCTGAAATTTTCTTGCACTTTGGCTGCAGGTTAGGGGTGTTTTGATCTCATTGGTCACTTTGTACGGGAATCAAAGGAGGAAGGGCTTACCTGCCTCCCCACCCCTTCTCGGGAGCTACTGTGTATATTTTTAAGACGATAGAATTGTGGGGGCATCTGGGTGGCTCAGTCAGTTAAGCATCCAGCTCTTGGTTTCTGGTCAGGTTCATGGTCATGATAGCGAGCCCTATGTCAGGCTCCACGCTGAGCTGGAGCCTGCTTGAGATTCTCTCTCTCCATCTCTCTCTGCCCCTCCCCACCCTCAAAATAAATAGATAAACATAAAAAGTGTAGGATTGTGGATAATTCTTACTTTATTTTTTATGTTTTAAGAAAGAGAAAGGATTGGGGCACCTGGGTGGCTCAGTCGGTTAAGCGTCCGACTTTGGCTCAGGTCATGATCTCACAGTTGGTGAGTTCAAGCCCCATGTTGGGCTCTGTGCTGACAGCTCAGAGCCTGGAGCCTGCTTCGAATTCTGTGTCTCCCTCTCTCTCAGCCCCTCCCCCACTCGGTCTCTGTCTCTCTCGCTCTCAAAAATAAATAAACATTAAAAACATTTTTTAAAAAGAAAGAGAAAGAATAACATAATTCACCCTGCATATGTTTTTATTTATTTTCTTTTCTTTGCCTCGACTCAGAAAGGTTGTGAGAAAGCGTACGTTAACAGAGATAGTTCAAGGCAAAATGAAATTTAAAGTACAGTTGGCCCTTAAACAATGCAGGATTTAGGGGTACCACAGCCCCCCACCACAGCCTAAAATCCACATATAACTTTTGACTCCCCCAAAACTTTAATAGCCTACTGTTGACCAATTACATAGGCAGTTGATTAAGACATAATTTGTATGTTATATGTATTATATACTGTGTTCTTACAATAAAATAAGCTAGAGAAAAGAAAATATCAAGAAAATCATAAGAGAAAATATATTTACAGTACTGTACTGTACTTGTGGAAAAAATTCACTTTTACGTGGGCCTACGCAGTTCTAATCTGCATTGTTCAAGAGTCAACTGCATTTGAAGGAGGAAAGAGGCAAGGAAACAATTCATTCATTTTTTTTTTAATTTTTTTTTTCAACGTTTATTTATTTTTGGGACAGAGAGAGACAGAGCATGAACGGGGGAGGGGCAGAGAGAGAGGGAGACACAGAATTGGAAACAGGCTCCAGGCTCTGAGCCATCAGCCCAGAGCCCGACGCGGGGCTCGAACTCACGGACCGCGAGATCGTGACCTGGCTGAAGTCAGACGCTTAACCAACTGCGCCACCCAGGCGCCCCTCATTCATTTTTTTTAAACAAATACTTATTGAGTGCCTGCTCTGTCCCAGAATTGGGCTAGGGAGCAGGATACAACAATGAATCAAATAGTTTTGCTTGCATGGGGCTTCTAGTCTATAGAGGAAGACAGATATTTATCAAATAAGCACACACACACACACACACACACGCACACACACACATGCAGTGATAAATGTTATGGGAGAACAAGCACAGGAAATGGTGATCTAATTAACATAAAGGAAGGAGGGTGGATATGATTAGCTTTCTCTGAAGGCTAAATAAAGATGAGCTACTTTTGGAGGGCTGAATGTGGCGGCTGCACAGTGGATGCCAAGGCCCCCAGGCCACAGGACTTGATGCCTTTGAGGAGCTGGCACATATTGGAGGGTAGGAAGGCGAGTGAAGAAGGAGGTTGGCTGGTGGGTGAGGTCAGCTCAGACAAGGGCTTTGTATAAGCAGTAATGCACAGTGAAGCTTTGTATGCACCATTGAGGGGTATCATCCAGAACGTGACTTGCTAGATTTGTTTTTGCAATGACAGCAGAAGAGATATAAAAGCAGATTGGGGTACAGTGAGTACACCAAATCCAAACTGTCATGAATTTCATTCATGGAGGTGGCAGTGACGGGTTGGTGAAATTATTTTGTTCCTAACTCTCAGTCAAAGCACAGGAAACTGAGATTCAGAGAAGTACAGTGACTTGCCCAAGGTCATATAGCACGTCAGTGGCAGAGCAGACTATCCTCAGGCAAGAAATCTTTCCACGAGGCTGCTTTTTATGCCTAAGATGATCAGTTCACACCACTTAAGATAGTTTTATAAATAATTTAATGGCATGAATATTTTTCAAATGTGTAACATTGAATGAAAACTTAAGTTACAAAACACTAGATACAAGTAAGAGTTTAACTATGTAAATGTGTTTCCATATACTTCAATGTGTGTTTGCATATACATGGAAGAATGTACATTAATGCTTTTTAAAAATTTTTATTTTTGAGAGAGAAAGAGAGTGTGTGAGCAGGGAAGGGGTAGAGAAAGACACACACAGATTCCAAAGTAGGCTCCAGGCTCTGAGCTTGACAGCACAGAGCCTGACGCAGGGCTCGAACCCATGGACCATGGGATCATGATCTGAGCCGATGTTGGACACTTCACCAACTGAGCCACCCAGGTGCCCTGGAAGAATACATAGTAAAACATTATTCTATCTAAGTAATAGGATTATGACTAGGGTTTATTAACATCTTTACATTCATTTATATTTTCCAAATTTTCTACAAAAAGAATATTATTTTTTAAATTATTAAAAATGATTGTAAATATTTTCCTGTCTGAAAAATTTTGCAAGAAAGTTAAAAATAGCATAATCGAGTCAATCCTACTGCAAGAGTAGCACACACGTGTATGCATTTTATTGTAGGAAATACTGTACGAGCTGTTGGAGCCTGAACGTATAAAACACAAGCATCCTGGAAAAATACAATTTTAACCTATGCTTGAGCTGAGGTTGCTTATAAACAAATAAAGAAAGAACAAGGAAATAAGTTTTTATTTGTAAAGACTGATTTCAGCAACCACACCTTGAAGAGAGTGGGAAAGAGCCCCAGACTAGGGTAGATGTGTCTGCATACCATTCAATTCTCTCCTCCCCCTTCCCCTCCCCTATTGAAAAAAATTCTCCAGTGCTTTTGTATTTCTATGTTCTTTCCCTCCTACGCATAGCAACTGAGAGAGATGGGAAAGGCTGGGTCATTGGAAGAATCTAGGATGTCCTGGAAATTATAGGGGGAAATAAATTAAAACAGGAGAACAAGTAGGTAACCTTGGGCTACAGCTTGTCTATAATCGCCTAATTTCTACCCCATTCTTCATTTCAGAAGACTTCCTTATCACATAAGCCCCACACACCTAGAAGAGATGTAAATCTGCACCCACTTTCATTTTATGTAGTAGATCTCTCTCTCTCTCTCTCTCTCTCTCTCTCTCTCACAAACACACACACACACACACACACACACACACACACACACACCCCAAATCCTCAAAAAGCCATTTTTAAATATTTCAGATGTTTTCCAAGACACCACTCCCAACCATATCCTTTTTGATCACTTTCACCACACTGTTCCCAACCATATCCTTCTTGGTCACGTTCACCATGCTGTTCCCAACCATATCCCTCTTGGTCACTTTCACCACACCGTGAACTTGGCAGAAGATCTCGTGGGGACACAAAGAAGCTTTTCACAACTAGGATGGGCCCCTCTGCCCATTGACAGAAAGGCTGACACAGAACAGAGGAGTTTCCGTGTTGACTAGGGTATGACTGACCTCTTGGCCAAGGGGTACTGTCCTCTAGACAGGTGCCTCAAAGGTCAGGCTAGACATCCTTAAGAACTGACAGGATGAGTCTAGGGGCCAAGGCTGGGTGTTTAGATTCAGAAACTGGTTTACCTCCCGACTGTGTTCTGATCTCTGGCTTCCCCTTACTCCCTACTCACTGAGTTTATGGTTCTACATTTCTGCTCTCAATCTTGTTACCTCTGGCATGATCGTTTGCTTGTCCCAGCTTCAATTCCTTTGTCCTGGTCTTGAATACCCTCCTCACGAAAGAGTTGACTTTGATGATGATGACAGTGACCACTTTTTGAGTGTTGTCTATGAACACACCATTAACTCGATCCCATTTGTGTACAGAAGGGAAGCCGATAAAGAGGTTACGTAACTTGCCTACTTTAACATAGCTAGTGTAATGCAGATCTGACATTCCAGCTCTGCATCTGACCCCAAGGATGCTGCTTCATCAGAATGGTTATTGGAACCCCTGAATGGGGTGGGGTGGTGGTGAGTAGGGATGGGAGATAATGTAGAGACTAAGAAGGTGAACAGCTAAGAATTTTGTCAGCCAGAGTGGAAGGGGTAGGGGGAATGACCTGTGAAAGATGGAGGGCTTGCTTTCTTGATAGTAGAGCCGTGAGGATATGTATATGCAGAGGGGAAGCACTAGGAGAGAAGAAGGTTAGGATCTGGGCTCTGGAGGTATTGAAGGGGGCCATGAGCAAGTGAGGGAGACCGGTTTTAGGAGGAATCAGACTGGCATTCTGCAGGCTGTAATACATTTGCTTTGTTCCCTCCGTTGCTGTTTCTGTCGGTCCCTCAGGTAGAGAAGTCCATCACGTCTCTGGACAAGATGTGGGCTTGCCATCTATTAATGCTTATGGAGCATCCATTAATTAGCCCATGTAAAAGTGGAGTCTGTATCCAGCCATATACTTCCTTGCAGGAAATGCTATGGTAAAATCTCATCAGAATACCTTTTGAAAAACTATATGAGGTAATTTGTTGAATTGAGGAAAGATTCCTCATTCAGAAAAATAAAAGCTTTTTCTGGTGATACAACTTATTCCTTGAGGATTATGTGCCACGGACTCTTCCCATCTCCTATTCTCATGGAAATCTCTAATCCTATGGAAAGTGGGGAGCTCTGCCCTCTGAGGTCTCACGATCTCAAATACAGTGCTGAAGTGGCATTACTTTCTCTGCTGTTACACATGGGTTTTTTTTTTTGTTTTTTGTTTTTTTTTTTGCCTCTTCTGGAAAGTTCTTTTCCTGCTGGAGGTCAGCAAGCTGCAAGGTCTAGCAATGATTGATCCCCGCCCCACATGGCATTTTACAAAGCTGAGTAACAACAGTCTGAGCTACTGCACAGTAAAAGTGGTTTTATGTTTCCAATGCCTGTCCTAAAGTAGCTTTAGAGGTCAGCATTAATCAATAAATCATTCTGATCATATGTATCCTCTCTGGGGGCCCATTAGCCAGTGATGATGACTTAGCTGTCTCACCATCAGCTTCCTTAGACCAGAAGTCCTTGGGACCATGAGTTCAAATCCCTGTTGAGCTGGAAGAGCTCTTGGCTCTTCTGAGGTAGATAAATTGAGCTTCACAGATTTTGTTGTACAGAGACTTCTACGAAGCATCATCAGCTAGCCAGTGGCAGAACAATACCTATGACCCTTTTTTAAAAAGGGAGACAATGCCTAATCCTATCCCTGTACCCTCTCTTTTCATCCAGCTGTCAAATAAGGCAGATCTATGGCTTCTGGGATGGCTGGATTCCTTTGATTCTTTAAAAAAGAATGTCATGGCGATGACAGCCTTTTGTCAATAATCCTACCCCCTTAACTGTGCACAGATGTTGTGAGGGCTTAGGGGAAAGGTGGTTTCAAATCCAGTGATTCCCCAACTACAGAAGATGATTGGACTCAAGAATTAATCAAGAGTGGGGCTGCTGTAAACCCTCTTGAAAGATGCGAGGTAGCTTTCTCCCACATCCTGCCACGTGTGATTCCAGGGCAGGGCTGTAAATGGCGGTACAGAGGTCCTACCATCTGGATGCTCCCCATCAGGCAGTAACAGAGATTCCTCTGAGGTATTTTTCCTCCGTGTGGCTTGTGACTGGTGAAATTACCAGGATGAGTGAAGCATTCAGGCCTTATCATCCTTCTGTAGCCGGGAAGGCACACGATAGAGAAAGAAAGACCTGCGGTCCCAGGGACATTGTTTGCACCGTGTATTCATACACATATACCCATGCAGGATTAGAAAACGCAGCTAACTATGAATTTTAGTTGGGTCTGGTTGTAACTAAAACTGGAATCCAAAAGTATCAGTATCAGAAATATTCCCATAATTGAGATGCTCAGCAGTCAGTTCATGATTAATCCTCTTCCAAGAATCCCCAGGAAGTCAACCAAGGGTCAGTATTATCGTCTGGGCTTGGGGATGGAGAAGTAGCCCCCAGATGGTCATGAGGGATGGACCATGGCCACTGTTTATCTCACTGGGCTGGAAATGGCATGAGAACTATTTGATCCCCCAAAGCCCAAAAGATGTGAGGAAAGTGTGGGGCCGCAGTTCTGTTCGGGGGCCCAGACCTCTCCTCCCTTGTTTTTGTACCAAGAAGTCTCTGGATCCTATTAACAGAGCCCCCACCCCACCCCTCCAGGAGGTGGTGGGTGGGCGGGCAGTGAGCCGGGCAAGCCCAGAGGCCCTAGTCTCTCCGTGGCTGGGCTGGCTGAGGTTCCCAAGGTCACTCGGCAATGTGCTGCCAGTGCCGGCAGTCAGTCCCCAGGTCCCCTGACTCTGCCTCGTCCTCTCCATCCATTAGACCATGCAGCCTCTCACCGCCAGTGAGACATGCTCAGGACACTTTAATTTCAGAGTTTGATTCGATGTCTATTTTTCAGCTATTTGCTACAACATTCTGGGAAAGTAAGGTTTGAATTTCCTACAATCCAAATCATTTTCTAGTTTACTTATAAGTGATTCTGAAACAGTTGGCCCTGGAAAGCTGACAACTTGATAAAATGTATCTTTCAAATCAACCCAGTGCCGCCTTTATATATAGTTAAATCATCCAAATCCAGGGTGCCGAGTTAAGAAACGGAGATCTTCTGTTCTCAGGCTGCCTGTCACTTTGGGTAAGAAAACACACAGAGTTATGTTCGCTTATGCTTACTCAAGTGTGGTCTCGTGGGAAAAAAATAAGCACTGACTTTTGGCAGGTTTATCTGCTTTTAGCCAATAAGAAATGGTTTCTTTAGTGATGTGCGTTGGACAAAGCTGGTTTGGGGAGACTTAGTGTCAAAACCAGCAGCCAATATAATGTTGATGGAGAAAAGATTTTATTTATTTATTTATTTATTTATTTATTTATTTATTTATTTATTTATATTACTACTAAGGTTACAGGTTGAAGAGCAATCCTGAGCTTTGAACACCGACGATGGCAGTTTCTATTGCCTTAAAAAAATAAGTTGGTGTATATTTGAACTGATATGACATCTATTCATGACACCAAACTGACACTGATGGGACACACCAACCAAGGCTCCCAGACACGGTGGCTTCTCTTGTTTTGCTACAACATGGTTGCATCCTATCATTTGGGTGAAGAAAAGAGGGCCAAGAGCTTGAGAAAATTAAGAGTCATCTCAAAACATCTAGATTTATATGCAGAGACTCTGGGTTTCAACAAAAGGGTTTTGATGTGTTTCTATTTCAGGGTGATCCGGGGAACTGAAATCAGTCTTCATACTGTAACCACTATACTTACTGAGTATTTATTTATTTATTTATTTATTTATTTATATTTTTGAGGGAGTGAGTGGGGAAGGAGCAGAGAGGGAGGGAGAGAGAGAAGATCCGAAGCGGGCTCTGTGCTGACAGTAGAAAGCCCAATGTGGGGTTCGAACTCATGAACTGTGAGATCATGACCTGAGCCAAAATCAAGAGTCAGACACTTAACGGACTGAGTCACCCAGGCACCTCTGAGCCTTCATTTAAATATTAATTTAGGGGCGCCTGGGTGGCTCAGTCCGTTAAGTGTCTGACTTCGGCTCAGGTCATGATCTCACGGTCCGTGAGTTTGAGCCCAGTGTCGGGCTCTGCGATGACAGCTCAGAGCCTGGAGCCTGCTTCGGATTCTGTGGCTCCCTTTCTCTCTGCCCCTCCCCCACTTGTGCTCTGTGTCTCTCTCTGTCCCTCAAAAAACTGAATAAATGTTAAAAAAAATTAAAAAGAAAATATATATTGATTTAAAAAGGGAACAGGTATAGTGATTAGGCGGATCGTGTTTGGATTTCAACTGCCCAAATAAAAGTGTGGTGCCCCCTGTTCAGTTTATCTTCCTTCATTGCTTGTTTTTCTGATGGGTAAGGATGCACAAATCGGTACTGGAGGGCCTGAACATCCAGGCGAGGGGCTGCAGTACCGTGACCAACATCTGGGGCAAAGAGGCTGCTCTTTGACAAGCGCATTCAGCCAGGCTGCTGGGAGGGCAAGTGGCCTGGCGGGTACCCTTGCCACTGATGGTAAGGGTAAGTGAAGGCTAACTTAATATTCTCTGCCAAATATAATGTCCACAAGTAAGCGGTAAGTACATGTAAACCATAATGGTATCTATTAGGAATCTGGCTCTTCCTTGGTGGTAATTGGCTTTAAAAAAGAAAACCAGATTATTTAGATTTGGAGAAATAGCATGTGTTTGGGAAGACAACGAATGTAACACATCTTTTGCAGATTCTCTGCCAAAGATTGCCAAGTACCAACGCTAACCCAAAGAAGTTGTTTAAAATTGAATTGCAAAGCCTGTGTTTCTTACTGACTCCTAAGTCTCTATCCCTCTCTGTGCTGTTCAAGGCCAGTATGGTGGTGGTTAGAACCTGGGCTCCCGAGGAAAGTAGACCTGGGTTTGCATCTTGCTTCTACGGCCTTGATATGTAAGCTCTCTGGGTCCCAGAATAATAATGCCCACATGAGGTTTTTGTAGAATTAAATGAGCTAAGGTATGTTAAGTACTTTGCTTTGTCATTGGCACAGTAAGTGCTCACCTAACAGCACCTGTTACCATTACGTGCTTATGTGTCTGATCGTTATGTCTCAGTTCATGAACATGTAAGGTCCTTAATGGCAAGGTTTATGTCATGATCTCTTCTAAAGAACTTTGATACATCTGAGAATAGTTGAGACATTTTTTTGGAAATAATTTGGATTCAAAATTGCTCCTTTGGGTAGAACCATTTCCAAGTGTTGATGGACCTTGAGTGAAATATGAATTCCTGCCCTTATTTTGTAGAGAGGCTCTATGGGTGAGGTTGGGCCTGCTGGTTGAGTTGAAATGAAGAATGGAGTTGGGGAGGAGAATACCTCCATAGCAATGATGTGCTGCTGAGTGTTCTGGTTCAAGGCGTGGTGATCGTACCCACGTGTTTGCTTCTAATCTAGGGAGAACCAGGACAGTGGAGAAGTCAGCTGTGTTTCCATACTGATTCCCCAGGACCCAGAAATAGGAAAATAGTTCAACACGCCTCATCTAACTGATGCTATGTGCAGGTTCGTGCTTCCAGATTGTAGGAAAACTGGACTTGTGTAAGGGAGGTGGACCCTGTTGGATAAAATGACTCCAGGACTGGGGTCCAAAACAAAACAAAAAACAAAACAACCCATACCTGAAGGATCTTCTTCATAAAGCCAGGTTTAGCAGTGACTCTCCCAGATGACCAGTGCAGTGCAGAGAGTAATAATGCTTATCCCCAAAGCAGACGAAGCAAGATCAGACTGAAGATGAAGATTTGGGGGTTTGAAGGGAGCTGAACAACTTTGGAAAGGAATGATAACTCTAAACCAATATTTCCCTCGCATTTATTGATTTTTTTTTGAGGCGTTCAGTACTAGAGGTTTCCTCTCTTTTTTTGTGTGTGAGATAGAATAACTTTTAGTGGTAGGAAGGAGTTGAAGAGGGCAAGACAGAAAGAGCATTAAGTATCCTTTACACTGTAGCCAGAATGTCTTGCTTTCCAAAGGTCTAAGAAAGTGGCAAAAAGTGGTTTTCGTTTTGGGGAAGAGAAGGGGGAGAATAAGAAGGTGATTTTTTTGGAAGCATTTCTGAAAGAGTATTATTTCCATTCAGGCTAAGCCACCTTGCAAATAGTAAGCTCCAGTATTGCAAATATCTTTGAAAACTCTGCTAGCAGGCTTAAATCAAGAGTATTCTGCAGTATTTATGTTAAACTGGTTTCATGTTTACAGTTATGTTTTCAGTTTGAGGCAACTCCATGTTGTGTCACAGAATAAATGAAATAAAGAACAAACACCCAGCTGTATGATTCACATGTATGATCATACTGTATGATTCAGTGGTCTTAATCTTTGTCCTTTAAGCTTTCTGAAAGGAAGACAGGCTTGAGAGAAAAAAAAAAAAGGTCATTTTATCATATTTTTTTAAGTTTATTTATTTTGAAAGAGACAGAGACAGTGCAAGTGGGGGAGGGGCAGAGAGGGAGGGAGAGAGAGAGTCCCAAGCAGGCACCACGGTGTCAGCGCAGAGCCTGATGTGGGGGTTGAACCCACTAAACTGTGAGATCATGACCTGAGCCAAAACCAAGAGTCAGATGCTTAAACCAACTGAGCCACCCAGGCGCCCCAAAAGTTCATTTTAAAGGTTAACCTATTATTTCGTTTTTACTATGAAAATTTAATGTGTATATTTAAGATGAAATGCGTAAATAACAATATGGCAAACACTAGCCTACCAACCACCCAGATTAAACAATACAACACTGCCTACAGTTGAAGCTTTGAGTACCCATCCTTGAACAAATTCCCCTCTCTACTTCTAAAATGTAACACCTCTCTTGCATCTGGTAGGTCATCTTATTTTTCATATCAAGTAACTATTAAACATTTTTCCAAAAATGCATATCAAGTGCACAGTTTGGCTGATCGGGACACAGTGACCTAAGGAAATGTCTATATCTTGTTCTAAATCACCAAGTAGAATCCCAGTGGTGAGTTTCTTGCCCAGCACAGCATCTAGCACAAATCATGGAAGACTATAATGCTATGACTGAGACTACTGGATTATGGTATGATGGTTAAACATGCATTTTGCAAAAGGCCATCCTAACCACAGACCCCCATCATTTAGTTAGCTGAATGATCACGAAAGAATTGGCAAGTGTTCATTGACTTTTGAGGCTTTTCCATTATTCAGTAGTTATTTTGCAGTTTCCTGTGATTCTGCCCTTTTAGCCCTGTCACGCGTCTTCATCATAGCCACGTGGTTTATGCCCAGTGCTGTGCTTGAGATGAATTGGGATAATATATTAAAAGGGTTTGGGAAATTGTACAGCATGAGACAAATGTCATTTTAATTGCTCTGTCACTGAGAAAGAAGCCAGAGATTCCAGAGGTACCAGTGAAAGGAAAGAAGAACAAAATCCCAGAGTGGGCTTTGCAAACGAATTAGTACACATGAAGGACTAGTCTTTGATTTTTAGATCTTTACAGCTGGAAGGAATCTTCAAGATGGTCTAGTTCATCCCGTTCATTTAAAGATGAGAGTCTCAATAGGGACATTAAAGAACCTGCTCAAAACATTCCGGATCCTTTGAGAAGATTCAGGATAGAAACCAGCCCTCCCCTACTCCTTATTCATGGCTCTTCTCTCTTGCCTGCTTTCCTCTTCAGGACAGGGAGGCTTAGGAGAGATATCTAGATTTTCACCACGGACCATGTAGGTACAAATGCCTTCAGCAGACGTCAAAATCATGCTTCTGTGTCCCTCGGCCAGGCAGCCCCAAACAGAAGGCCTTTCTTTATCATCAGACCTTGTAAAGACCTCACCATTTGCCAAGTAGAGTTTTCCTTTGTTTCTCCTTTAAAGAAAGTGGTTTCTCCCTCATCCTAGTCACCACGAGGTATGTCCTTAGAACTTCTTTGTATTTATTGTAATCTGTGAATATTGTGTTTTACAGCTTGTAAATTAGATATAGAATTGGATACCGAGGCAGAGCCCAGAGTGTTAAAAATGTTCAATTCCAGTGGGGGAACCAGTGAGCGGTTAAGGCCTGCTGCATATAATGTTAATATTACATTAAGTACGATGTTATTGCACGAGATGCTTATTGTTAATGTCTGTGGGGAGGACCCGTTCCAAAGATTTCAATTTCAATAAACAGATTATACAGTTCCACCATATACAATTAGGGAGGTGGTAATGAAATGGTTATAAAGTCCCTTGGGGGCCTGTCATCTTTTTTTTAATTTTGTAAATAACATCAGAAGCACTAGAGGGAAGTGCTTATGCATTTATTTATTATTGATTTTTTAAAAATACATTTAACATTACTAGTTATTGCAAATCCAGTCTCCGTGAGTTGAAGATAAGCTGTTTCTACATTATTAAATGCTGAACGTATAGGGAATTGCGAAGTGGTATCCTTCATAGAAATATATTAAATATTAATGAACAATGATTGCAAGATATTAATTTGAAGCTACATTTACTTGGCAAATAAAACCTTTTCAGGGTTTTACCCTTTTGTTGCACATAGTGCACATTTTAAACATCCCTTTGGTGAATGTTTTGGACGAAGCCAAGTGATTCTGTTCCGCAGCTGGATCCTGCACAACCACAAAGGATCGAGTTGGATTAAACACACGCTCTTAACGGGCAGCAAATTGTCGGAGGGGTGACTTCAGTGAAGCCACCAAACTTTGAAGTATCCATAGTTAACTGCTCTTCCTTCTCGGGACTATAATGAAGCAGGAAGCATTAATGCCGATGGTTAGGAGCCAATTTTTCTCCTTGGAGTAAGATGCTGAATAGAGTAGATAAAAATTCAGAATGCCAGCCTTTCACCCAGAAAACCACACTCCAGTGAGGGGCAGGGATTTGAGGCAGGCTGCCCGGATTCCATTTTTTCCAATGTCAGCAAGTTGTGTAACTTCTCTGAGTTTCGGCATCATCATCTGTATGATGAGAGTAAATGATAATGTCCTGGGGACTTAGGGAGATTAAAGGCATAGCACACAGTAAGCACTAAGCAGAGTATGTTGCTCGTGGTGCTCACTAATTATTAGCCCTTTTTATTTTTATCTATTTTTTAAAAATTTTAACATTTATTCCTTTTTGAGAGACAGAGAGAGAGAGCACGTGCAAAGGAAGGGCAGAGAGAGAGGGTGACACAGAATGCGAAGCCGGCTCCAGGCTCTGAGCTGTCAGCACAGAGCCCGACACAGGGCTCAAACCCACAGATCATGAGATCATGACCTGAGCCGCAGCTGGACGCTTAACTGACTGACCCAGCCACCCAGGCGCCCCAATAATTGTTAGCTCTTTTTAAAAGTGTTTTTCATTCACTCCGGCATTCGGTGAGTAATTGTGAAATATACCATTTGGCAGGACCGTGGATGCAGTGATAAGTAGTCCTCAAGTTTCATGGATCTTGCCAAGTTTCTAGGCATGATTGGGGTACTCTTGGGGAGGGTAGATGCCCTCCGCTTGTGCTTTTACAGGATTCTGTTCTCATGGGCTTCCTCTGATCTTGCTTTTCTTTTTTATTTTATTGGTTGGTTGGTTTGAAGTACAGGTGACACACAATGTTACATCAGTGTCAGGTGCACAGCTTAGCAGTTTGGCAACTCTGTAGGCTGTGCTGTGCTCACCACAAGTGTGGTTACCACAGTGCTCTTTTTTTTTTTTTTTTCAACGTTTATTTATTTTTGGGACAGAGAGAGACAGAGCATGAACGGGGGAGGGGCAGAGAGAGAGGGAGACACAGAATCGGAAACAGGCTCCAGGCTCTGAGCCATCAGCCCAGAGCCAACGCGGGGCTCGAACTCACGGACCGCGAGATCGTGACCTGGCTGAAGTCGGACGCTTAACCGACTGCGCCACCCAGGCGCCCCTCACAGTGCTCTTACAGTACCACTGACCGTGTTCCCTGGGCTGTGCCTTTTGTCCCCATGCTTCGTTTTCTCTCACTGGCGCTTTATAATTACTCAAGAATGTCACAGCTGCTTTTTCTTTCTCTGTTTCTTCCCCAATCCGGTCTTCAACGCTCATCCGCAGAGTGCTATTGGACAGAAAGCTCCTCAAAATCTAAGCTCTGTGGAGCACCTGAATATAATTAACCCACTCAGAAATTATTGTCCAAAGACTTACACTTTTATAGCCTTGCCCATCAGTTTTAATTTCTATATAGTCTTCTCTAAGAGTTGAAATGTATGTGCCTTTCTATTTGGTAAACACATGAGCATATGTAGCTCAATCTAAAAATGTTTTAATGTATATTTTTGAGAGAGAGAGAGAGAGAGAAAGAGAGCATGAGCAGGGGTGGGGCAGAGAGAGAGGGAAACACAGAATCTGAAGCAGGCTTCAGGCTCTGAGCTGTCAGCACAGAGCCCGATGCGGGGCTCGAACTCACGAACCACAAGACCATGACCTGAGCCGAAGTCAGATGCCTAACCGACTAAGCCACCCAGGCGCCTCTATTTAGCCAATCTAAATGATTATTGTGTATCTACTCTGTGCATGGCACTTCAAGAATAAAAAAACAACATAGAACATGTATTGAAATGGGTGTTATATAGGTATTGCAGCGGGAAGAAGTAACAAAAGGAAAGATGACAGATGGTAATAAACAGATAAAATGGTAGGAAGGGAGGGAAGTGAGGGAAGGACGGACAGAGGAGGAAACAAGGCAAAATATGTTGTTTGTTATGCAGAGTTGAAACTGGGAGTTTGGTAATGAGAAAAATGAGAGAGTGGGATTAGGAAGGAGAAGAGGAGAGAGAGGGAGGTGGGGAGGGGAGGGGAGAGGCAGGAAGAAAAAAGAAAAGAAGCTACTTAAACTTGTTGGAAATGAGAGAGTATTAGTGGTTCTCAACCAGAGAGACGTGCCTTCTCAGAATCTTTGGATGACATGCGTGGTTTCCACAAGCCAAGCCCCCACCTGAGAATCCGATACAACATGAAAGGGATGCTACCCTGAGTGTCTCTGGTGGTGTGGCCAGAAGTGGAATCAGGAAGCAGGAGTTGGGGGACTATCAGGAGACCCTGGAGAGGAGGGCGTCCCAAAAGGTGAGAGAGCGTTTCCAAAAGAGGGTGTGGCTACCATAGAGTATGAGTTATGTACGTTGTATATACATGGTAAACACTTAATGAATGTCAGTGATTAAAATCATTCATAAATTCCGTGCGGAGCCTCCAGTAAGGTGGAGAGTCAGAAGAGGCAAGTGGATTTTACACTCTCCATATTATACTGGTGGCGGAAGGCTGATTTTAGAGCTTAAGGGACTGTAGGCTAAGAGAAAAGTCACTCTGCCCCTCCTTTGTTACTCTTCTCACTACTCTACTTACTACAGGATTCTTCTTCTTAGTAGTTTTCCTTCCACCTTAGTGTCTCCAACTGTTCTCTTGGCTTGTTGTCTCTGCCCCAATCCACAGCACAAAATCCTTCAGTGTCCCCCATTCCCTGTTTCCACTATTCCATGACATGCTGCTCAGCCATGTACAAGAGGGGGCCCGTCTGTGTTCTGCCCCATGCAAAACTGCTTTATTTGAACCTGATATTTATCTCAAACTGGGCTTATAGTCTTCTCTCTTCTGGACCCCTGTTCAAGCCCTTTCTCGCCTCCGTGAGTGGAAATCCTGCCCACAAGCTCTCTGTAAACATCAGCATACTTCATGAAGACTTTGCTGATGAATTCTTTGGAATGGGTTTCTTCTAACCTGCCATAATGTTCCGAAAGCACTTAAAATATCCTCACTTGTACGATAGTTGTGAAATTGTGAACATCTCCATGCTAAGAGGTAAGCCCCCTTGGGAGGGGGGGTGCGGTGCTGGTGCATGGAGTGTGGTAAGCTCCCAGAGGATATCCTTTGTCGGGGAATTGTGGAGTAGGAGTATTCCCTTTTTGTCCCTCCTCAAGTACCCAACAGTGTCTTGCATGTGACGGTTACTTGTTAAAACAGAGACTGAATTGAGCTCATGGCAATCACTGATGCCTTCCATTAAACCTTACCTCTTCACCCTTTGTGCACACAGTAAGAATTAATTAGGATGAAAATTCTGGGTCAGACTATCAGAACTGCTAGAGCGTGGGGTAAGAACAAATGCTAAAGACAGGATTCACCACCTCCTAGTTATCTACTCTGGCCTGCCCCCCCGATTCTCGTCACCATCCCTTCCTAAGTTCAGTCTCTTAGACTCTTTTTCTCCTTTTTTTCCCCTTTTCTGTGCTGAGATTAATCATCACAAATCTTTTGATCGGGAGATGGTTTAATACCTTACACTTCAGAAGTACTTTATCTTTTCAAAAGAATATCACCTGCATCTCATTGAAACTGGTACGCTACTTGAGTCATCTCGGTCTGCCTTGAGTGTATTTCTTTGTGCTAACTTGGTCTCATTTCTGCAAAGGTCAGTAGAATTGTACTACTAAAATTTAGTATTTCCCCAGTTTTCAATCTGCCCAAGACAGCCGTATGACAGATATGTTGGTCTAGGTATTAACCCTGCCAGACAGATCCATATCCGTATCTTTGTTTTATAGGTGAAAAAAAGGAGCCCAGAGAGGTCAAGCGATTTTCTCAAGGTAGCTGTGTTCAGAATGGTCTGTGTAAACCGATGAGGTATCTTTCAAGTCCTGAGAGCAAAGCCATGTGGGTATAGCTGGGTTCCCGGTCCCGTTGGTCAGTGACGGTGCCTCAATCTCCCCTCGATGTCGTGATATAAAAGCAGTACTGTGGAAGTTAGGGAGTATCAGCGGAAGAGTGATGAAGAAGAGAGGAAAAGATGGATAGATCATGCATGACAGGAAATAGACTGTCCCGCCTCTGCTTACGTCCATCTTGCTGTGGTATTTAGGGTAAGATTTGGTGTCTTCTTACATATCAGTACCCTATGTGGTACACTGGTTGTCATCTTCAATTTCATTTAAGCCGCATGGTGTAGTAATGCTATCCTTTAATCAGAAAATATGCACCTGACCCACCGTTCATCATGACACAGGCTTTGGGTGTTTTGTTTTGTTTTGTTTTGTTTTGTTTTGTTTTGTTTTGTTTTCTGTATGTGGGGATTCCTTTCTGCTGATCCATCTATACCCTCTCGTGGAGTTTCCATGGCTACCAGGATACATTATTCTAAGACACATGGTTGGGGGCTGTGGGTCTAGTCCGTGGCTGTAGAACATGAAGAAGCTAAGTGCATGGAGCGAGCAATAGGGAAACTTGGTAAATGCAACCATGTAATGTTACGGAAATAGCACAGGGAAAGGGAGACAGAAAGACTAAGTGCCAATAAGACTTAGTGAGGAGCATTTAAAGTACTTAGGGCAATGTTACTTTTCTTTCTCTCTTTCTCTCTCTCTTTCTTTCTTTCTCTTCCTTCCTTATTTTCTTTTTCTATTCTTTTTCTTTTTTTTCTGTTCTTTTTCTTTTCCTTTCCTCTTTCCTTTCCCTGTCTTCCTTCTCTCTTTCTTTCCTTCCTTCCTCTCGTCCTTCCTTCCTTCCTTCCTTCCTTCCTTCCTTCCTTTCTTGCATTTTTGTTTCTAACAATGGGCTCTCTCTAGGACAATGGTACATGTTCACCAAGCAGGGCTGATTGCATGCCAATATGACAATGTTTTATTTCTGGTGGTCCTAATTTTTCCTAAGGATCCGAGAGCTTCCATTTAGCAATTCAGATAAATCCCCGTGATGCAAGCTGCTATCAGTCTTGTGGTGCTGTGCTTCCCAAAGCATGTTCCATGGAGTACCACTTCAGCATGATTTTCACAGGTATAGAGCAAAACTGACAGTTCTGTGGTCCAAGAAGTTTAGTGTAAACAAAATTAGAACAGTCTAGCTGTCTCAGGGCCATTATGCCATTCTGTTGGTAAATTTCTAAGGTGGGGATAGTATTCAGTGTTTCCCAGACTTCTTAATAAATAAAACAATTTTCCCTAGAACATACATTATGCTCTTTGGGGAAACTAAGGCATTGGGTAAATGCTGTTTTCTAGGCACCATCTGTGACACCACTGTATCACCCTAGGAAAGGTAGAACCTGGTATGTCTCTACTGTTCTCTCACACACTCCGGAGGATCCGTATGTTACTGTGCTGTCATCTCACACGGCTTTTAGAGAGCTGGCTTGTGAGCCTTTGCCAGTGTGAGTTGAACTCTTCTGTTCTCATTAGAGACCGTTATAAATGCAACGTGTCAGAGAGGGTGTAGAAGAGTAGATTCTGACTGAGGCGAAGTGAGTATCAAGCCCCAGTCCATTAGAGGGTTTCTGAAAAGCTCCCGAGACACGTGTCTAAACCATCAGAATTGATTTAAAGAAACTGCTTTGTTTTTTAGTGGTTTTTTTTCTAATGTTTATTTATTTTTGAGAGAGAGAGCGCGCACAGGGGAGGGACAGAGAGAGAGAGAGAGGGAGACACAGAATCTGAAGCAGGCTCCAGGCTCTGAGATGTCAGCACAGAACCTGAAGCGGGGCTCGAACTCATGAACGAGGAGATCATGACCTGAGCTGATGTCAGATGTTTGACCGACTGAGCCACCCAGGTGCCCCATAAAGGATCTGCTTTGATCTCCCTGACATTGGCTAGGGTCTCTGGTGGAGACAGCAGGCTGCCCACTGGAGCTGATTGGAGTCACGGGGAAGTTTCTAGAGCACATGGTGGTGGAAGTGACAGCATGAGACACTGTATGTAGTGGGTGGGGTTGTGGATGGAGACGCAGGGTCTCGTCCCTGCATTGATGCTTTGCTTACAAGATGACCTTGAACAAGTCCCCTACAACCTCTCTTGGCCTCAGTTTCCTTTTTAACATTTGAGAGTTAAGCTACCGATGTTTTTCACCATCTTTTCCTTCTCACATCCATGCTTTTCCAAATGAAATCATTTCTATAAAATGGATAAAAGCATGTGTGCTAAGAAGGAAGAGGGGCTCAGGAGTCCACTGCTCTGCCGCCCTGTCACTGCTCCCTGGAACCCCAGGCAGAACTCTGTGGGCTGGGGATGAGCAATCAGGCTGTGCACTCGCTAAGTCCAGATGTGTGCCAGGCCCAGCGTCAGGTGGGAAGGGACACTGGAGCACTTGCCGTCCAAGGCTGCTGGGGGTCATTAGGACTTGCGGTGATGCAGGCCCGGAGCGCAAGGACAGGGTGATGTGTAGGTGTAATCCTGTGTGGGGGAAGGGAGGGACAGGGCATCTTGGCCTTACATGTTATACGGAGAGGAATACAGATGGGAAGGAAAAGCTCAAGTCTACCCCTGAAATTAAAAGTGGGTTTCTACCAAGGATTTTGCGTCTACCAAGTATTTCTTTATGGGAGGCTTTACCAAGAGGTGGTGGTCCTATCATGAGCCAGGTAAGGCTTTCCACCCTCAGGTGGCTCAATTCCCAACCCAGCATTCCCCGCCCTTCCTTCTCATTCATATCAACCCCCGTGCCATCCATTCTCTCTAGTTCCTCGAAGTCATCCTTGGCCTATTTATTTAAATGAAGCACAAGAGTTTGTATTTCCTAAAGTGACGACTTCACAGGGATCGATGACGATGTCACGCGTGCCAGGGGATTAAGGCCACTCTGACTGGCAAGCCCACTCAGAGGTTTCATGAGGCTTTTCCAGCCTGACTGGAATCGAATGTACTGGATGAAAAGGCAGCCATGCTCCCCCTAGCCCATCATAAAGCGCACCCCAGATGGGACTACTCTTGCTTCGTATAACCCTTACAAGCCAGGCTTTGACTGCGTGTTGGTTATGGTTGGTGGAAGAAAACTAATGGAACTTCAGGGCCCAGCAGACCTTGGAGGTCACGTACATACCTCCGTGCCGGTTCCGCGAGAGAACGCAGAGAAGTGATTGGCCAGAGTAGAGGTTAGATGATCATGCGGATGTTTCTAAGCCTTGGCGACATGCTGAGTGTGGTCTAAGTAATTTAAGTATTATTGAGCTTCACTTTCTCTAACATTACCAGGAAGGAATTAGTAGACTTCCTTGGCAAATGAGAAAGTTGAGGGTCACAGAACTTAGGTCACTTGTCCCAGTTCATAAGGCTGCACAGTGGTTGGATTCGATGGAACCCCTTCTGTTTGTCTCAGAGCATGTTCTTCCCCCACCTCCCCACCCACCATCTCTCCACCTCTCCACCCCACCCCTCCCCCGGGCCACATTGCATTGCCTATAGCTGTGGTACTTGGCCTTTTCATTTTTTTGTGTTCTTGCCCCATTTTATTATACTAGAGTTTGGGGTGGCTTGCCGATTTAAAAATGCAATTCCCGGGGTGCCTGGGTGGCTCAGTTGGTTAAGTGTCTAACTTCGGCTCAGGTCATGATCTCTTGGTTCAGGAGTTGGAGCCCCAAATCAGGCTCTCTGCTGTCAGACACAGCCTGCTTTGGAGCCCCTGTCCCCCTGTCTCTCTGCCCCTCCCCTGCTTGTGCTCTCTCTCTGTCTCTCTCAAGATAAATAAATAAACTTAAAAAAATAATACAACTAAAAATGCAAAATTCCCATTAAAAAATAAGAAACAACAACAACAACAACAAACAAAAAGAAAATACCTTCCTACAATGATCACTCTATCCCCCTGGCAAATGGTGTTGCTGCCCAGTGTCCAAAAGAAGCACTCCTTTCTGGATGCATATTGTTCTTGCATGTTCTGTTAGACAGGAATTCTGGTGTGTTTTTTTTTAAGTTTATTTATTTACTTTGAGAGAGAAAGAGAGAGCAGAAGCAAGGGAGGGGCAAAAATAGAGGGAGAGAGAGAATCCCAAGCAGGCTCTTCCCTGCCAGTGCAGAGCCCGATTTGGGGCTTGAACTCACGAACCATGAGATCATGACCTGAGTCGAAACCAAGATTCAGACGCTCAATCGCCTGAGCCACTCAGGTGCCCCAAAGTTTTATTTCATTTTAATAAATATTTGTCAAGTATTTGAAACGTGTCCAGGATAAACCTAAGCATTAAAAAAGGGAGCAAAGAAGTGAAACACTCTTAGAAGTCCTCAAGGAGCTCCTAGTCTACATGAAATAAAATCTTGAAACAGCTTAACAAACCGAATGCACACACACAAAAATCATCATGGATGGTAAATGCTCTCAGAGCTATTAGGAGAAAACCATCTATGGATCTCAGGGGCTTGAATTGGACCTCAAATGGTGGGCTTCATCATGACAAAGAGAATAAGGGCATTCCACGTCCAGAGGGGGTAGCAGGGACAGAGACACAGAGCCACAGATGAGCCTGTGCAGTTGACTCAGTCAGAAGAGGCTAAGTTTGCTCTGCAACTTGAGCAGTTCTGGGAGGTGAAGTTCACCTTGAAAGGTCCAGAGCCTGGGGTAGGGGACTCAGAAACTAATTTGAAGATTTATGCTTTATCCTGAGGGGGATGTAGAGCGCTAAAGGGCTGTGAAAAGCTTAATGCCTATGATGCTTGATGGACATCCACAGGTAGGGGCAAGTGGAGACGGGCACCAGCAGAGAGAACAGTCAGGAGCCTATTATAGCAAAGCAGGCATGGGGTAGGGAACATCTGAAGAGTTGGTGGCTGTGGGAATAAGGATGTGTGGTGAGCTGCTAAAAGAGAGAAAACAAAAATACGTGATTATTAGACATGTAAGATGAAGAGAAGGGGTTGAAACTAGCTCCCGAATTTCAAACGTGAGTGTGGGTTGAGATCCTGGTTAAGGAAAAAAAACAGCATTTATTGAGAATCTACTTTATAAACACAGTATCACACACTGTAATAAAAGCTTTATATGCACTGATTCATTCATTCCGTGGATTACCTTGAGAATCAGACATAAATGCAGAATCTTCACTTTGTACGTGAGGATTCTCCGGCTCAGCGAGGTTATATAGCAAGTTCAAGTTCACACAGCTGATGGGGCCGAGGCCCCAGCACAGGTGCCTATAGCTTCAAAGTCCACACTACCAATCTTTACTATACCTACCATACTGGGTTACTATAAGATGACCCCCTTGTTGGCAAATCCAGTGGACCCTTCTCAGTCTTCTTGTTGACTCTCTGACACAGTAGGCTCTCTCATGACCATTTCTCTCCCTTCTACTTTGGCTTTGCGACATTGTTCTTTTCTGTTTTTTGGTTTTTGTTTTTTAATTTATTAACAGTTTCTTCTGTCTCTACTGATTTTCCTTCCTCCACCTTCCACTTACACTCTGCTGTTCCTGAGGGTTCTGTCCCCACGCCTTCCCTGGGCTTTATTCTTTAGTCCCAAGCTCTCATGACTATGATGCATGATTCCAGTGTTAGTTATTCTATCTCAGACCTTTGTCTGGAACAGGAGACACCTATCTGTCTGTCTCCAGACTATCTCCACCTGGATATCCCATAGATATCTCAAACTCGATATGTCTGTGATTTTCTGCACGACTTCCTTTTACTATCTGTTGATTTTGTGGTTGATCCCGTGTTGCTCCTGTGTCACAACAGGCACCACCACATATCTGGTATCCCAATCTTAGAGGACAATTAACCTGATCCATCATTTTACACACAAGAAACATCTATGTACCTTGTTAAGTTTTCCCCTGGTGTAACCTAAAAAATTTGGAGAGATAAAAGATATTCCCCAGCCCAGGCTGAACCACAAGCAGAAGCTTCTTTAACTTAGTAGCTCCCCTAACTAATTTTTCATATTAAAAAGAAGTGAGGGGCGCCTGAGTGGCTCATTCAGTTAGGGATATGATTTTGGCTCAGGTCATGATCTCGTGGTTCGTGGGTTCGAGCCCCGCGTCGGGCTCTGTGCTGACGGCTCAGAGCCTGGAGCCTGCTTCGGATTCCATGTCTCCCTCTCTCTCTGCCCTTCCCCCGCTCTGTCTCTCACTGTCTCTCAAAAATAAAGACCTGTTAAAAAAAAAAAAAAGAGGTGAGGGGGAGTTACTCAATTCTCCTAAGTATCTCCTGTGTATCCAGAAGGTATACATACTATTAAACTTTTGTTTGTTTTTCTCCTGTTCAAAAATAATAATAAAATAAAAGGAAGTGAGAGCCAGATAAGATGATTAGTATCAAAGTGGGAGCTCTGGAATGATAGAAACGGTTGGCTTCCCAGCCTGGGGTGGAGGATGTTGGACAGGACTCATGTAAACAAACCATAAACTGCTCTGTGTCTGACATACATGCTTCCTAGAACCTTATGCTTGAATTTCACCACTTGGAAATACTGTGAGTTCACTGAAAAAACCCTACTAATTCAGAAAATGATGACAGTTCTAAGAAATACATATGACTTGCAGGCCCTTATTTTTTACCATCATGTAAAGAATTCTTGGTACTGGTGATTATGGAGTGTGAAAATTTTGTTCAGGAACCTTAAAAAATTTAGGACCCCCACCCCACCCCCCTGCGCCCACTGCACGAAATACATTATTGGGTATAGAGAAGGCTGGAAAATCTATTACTTAAGGGTTCCCTTGTACTAGAAGTATGTTCATCTCCCCAAATTTCCTCACTCTTTGCTCTCAGCCCCAACTGAAGACCATACTAGAGAATTTATTTCCACTAAAATATGAAAGATTAAAGTTAGTTATAAAATTAATTGCCTAAAACAGTGATATTTTACATGAGTCCCTGGATCCCTAGAGACTCTGAAGGCAATAATGGCTGTTCATTAACGACTTTTATTGTCTCAAAAGCCAAATAAGAATTACAGATTTATGGAGCACCTGGGTGGCTCAGTTGGTTAAGCGTCTGACTCTTTATTTCAACTCAGGTCATGATCTCACGGTTTGTGAGGAACTTTCTTGAAATTCTCTCTCTCCCTCTCTCTGTGCTCCTCCCTTGCTCATACTCTAAATAAACAAACAAATAAACTTTAAAAAAGTGAATGGCCTTGCTGTCAAGACCTAGGACATTTTATCACTTTAGGTCCTATTTTTCCAAACTAGTATTCTAAAACAGTGGTTTGTTGGTTCCACAATTAAAAATAACTTTGTAAGTATGCCTGGCTGGCTCAGTTGGTAGAGCATACAACTCTTGATCTCAGGGTCATAAGTTCGAATCCCACACTGGGCATAGAGATTACTTAAAATTTTTTTTAACGTGTATTTATTTTTGAGAGGGAGAGACAGAATGTGAGGGGGGCGGGTGCAGACAGAGAAGGAGACACAGAATCTGAAGCAGCGTCCAGACTCTGAGCTGTCAGCACAGCCCAACTCTGGGCTCGAACTCACAAACCATGAGATCATGCTCTGAGCCAAAGTCGGACACCGAACCAAGTGAGCCATCCAGGCACCCCAAAGATTACTTTAAAAATAAATAACTAAAAATTTAAAAAGGACTTTGTAAAATGCTATATACCATAATCCTTTATAGATGTTCATAGTACATTTAACATATTAGAAGTAGTTGGATATTCTCACCAAGATAAACTTGACTTGACCTTGTATTTCCCAAACTTACTTGATCATGGAAACTTAATTTCCCCAGTAGATTACAGTTCTCAGGAATTAATTTCCTGCAAGGCACTAAGAAGCAGATTTTCGAAGAAGGAAGATGTGCTTAGGGAGAAGTACAGTGGGCTTTCATTGTTGGCAGAGCCCGTGGACAGCCCGACTATCACCTGACTATTGCCTATTGTGACTATCATGAAAGCTGGATCATATCACTTGTGATTCGAAAAATCCTATCTCAAGGGAACTGATACCTTGTCTCTACCTGCTCCCATTCCTAGGCTATCTGGAGCTTTTACCTTTCACTAGGATCTTTGTTTACCCTAATCGCTCCTTGTTTGTGACTGGTGAACTGTTAAACCCACCCATGTAATACAGAGTTGGAATGGTCAACACACCCTGGGAGGGCAGAAAGTCTCTTCCCATGCAGGTTCACTTCTTTTCTTTTAATGTTTATTTATTATTTTTGAAAGAGAGAGAGAGTGAGCACAAGTGGGGGAGGGGAGAGATGGGGGGGCAGGGAGAGACAGAAGATATAATAGCACAGAGCCCCGATGCGGGGCTCGAACTCATAAACTGTGAGATTGTGACCTGAGCCGAAGTTGGACACTTAACTGGTTGAGCCACCCAGGCGCCCCTAAGTAGGTTCACTTCTCAGGGGTTAAAGGAGACATTTCTCTGACCAATAGAATTTGAAACTTGAGAGGTTTTCCTTTCAGACTAAAGTTAGCTAAGTAAGTTTTATATATGAATACACAGCAACAAGATGTTGGGAAATTTTTGTGGCCTTTGTTGCTTACTTACAAGGGAGCTCTTGGTAGCTCTTGGTAGCATAGTCAAACGCTATGGGTGTCTTCCCTCACTCCTCACATTCCATTCTCCAGTAAACATTTTGAATATATATATATACATACATATGTATTTGTGTATGTATGTATATATGTATGTATGTACATATGTATGTATGTACGTATGTATATATACATACATACACACATACATATGTATATGTATATGTGTGTATGTATGTATACATACATACATACACACACATATATATGTGTGTATGTATGTATATATACATACATACACACATATATATATGTGTGTATGTATGTGTGTATATATATATATATATATAGAGAGAGAGAGAGAGAGAGAGAGAGAGAGTCGATAGATAATATGTAGGTGTATAAAAAAATACTTTTGTCACAAAGTAGGCCCATCCTTGGGAATACCATTTAGAACTTGTCTCTTTTACCCACCCAAACATCATCCACATCTTTCTATGGCAGGGCTTACTTTTTAACGCCTTTATAGTATCCTAGTATCCCATGTTATGAATGATGCATAATTTATTTAAGGAGTCTCCATGGATTGATTGATTTTTGAGTCCTTTGTAAAGTATTTACCTGTTGAAAATAATGTCCCCGTGAATATGCTTCTATAGCCATCTTTGTATTAGTGTGACTCTTACCACAGAAAGGACATCTAGAAATGAAATTTCTGTGTCCCATGTATAAACAGCTTTCACTTTCAGAGATACCTCAAACTTTCCCTTCAAAATGATGGTACCATTGTGCACACTTCTCCAATTCCTAGTGGTGTTAAGCATCTTTTCTCTTGTTTGTTAGCTATTTGTATTTCCTTTATGAATTGTTTATTCATATCTTTTGCTATTTCCTATTAGATTATTTATCTTTTTATTGTTGATTTATAGGGAGTGTTATATTTTATGAATGTTAACACTCTGACTATTATATATGGGGAAAATTTTATACCAATTCTTCATTGTCTTCCAAATTTATTTGTGCCTCAGAGAAGTTATAAATTTTATATAGTCACATATGTTGCACTTTTTCTTTCGGCTTTTAGGTTTATGTTAATGCTAGTAAGGCATTTTCTAACTTAGGCCTCTACAACTATTCCCATATTTTCATTTGGTACTTTCTCAAATTTATTAATTTTTTTTATAAATAGATATTTAATCTATCTGGAATGTATTTTTGTGGATGGCGTATGATAGGAATTTTCAAGTTGAGAGGGATGTTACAGAAAATGTATCCACGATGGTAACACTATTTATTACATCTTATAAAAGAATTTTTAAAGTCTTAGAAAAAAATGGAATTAGATATTTCAGCCAAGTATCAATTAGAATCTATGCTTATTTCTCAAGAGTCACAATATGACAAAACACTTCACATTTGTGGAGATCCTTAAAATTGTCCAAACATTTTTGTATCTGGATTCTCTTTTTCAGCATCATAACGACCTTATGAGGAGGTAGGCAGAGTCGGTGCTGTTATCTGTCTCAAATGACTTTTCTAAGGTCTCCAAGATGATTAATGGTTATACAAATGCTAGAAATCAGCTCTCTTTACTTCCAATCCTCTTTCTACTACTATAGCAATTACAACCTGGGCACCAGTGAGCACAGTCGAACAATATAGACGTCTTCCCTTCTTTCTGCGTTAGAAAAAAAAAAACAAACCCAAGGCATAAAGTCTTGACTATAATAAAACTGAAAGACTTGGGTTAAGCAATATAGATTTGTTAAAACCATTGGTCACGAGGCCTTTCTGCCCATCTCTGGCCTAACATAAATGGTCGTGACTGAGTTACCAACTCGCTGGAAATGGGGCTAGGGTGGGTGCAGGTGCAGGCTTACCTGGAGAGGCGCAAATTGTGCCAGTGTAATTCCTAATACAAGACAGGAGAAAATTGCTAGCACAATTGAGAGTTGTTAACACAATAGAAAGGACTCTGGAGGAAAACCTGATGTGTGTCTCCTGCATCTTTTTTGTCCCCACTGCCATTTTCTGAGGGGATAAAATGAGATGACATTGGGAAGAAAACTACCACACCAGAGCCGACCGTGATTGCTGCTTTGAATGCCACACAGCTGCGCCAATGTGGCCAGATTGATCCATTTCAAAGCAATGGTCATTATATTGCATTTTACTCTGAAAATGCAGTGCTTTTCTGTTTCCCGACTTGTCTGTTTGTGATGGATGGCTTGATGCTCTACCTCAGTACATTATTTTATGTTTAACAATCCTGCATCCTGGAATTAACAGGGGTGTGCATTTCCATAGCGCCCCCCTCCCCAAGGAAAGTCTGGACCTTGAAGAGAATGCAGATCAAGTTTGAACAGCAGAAGAGAGTTTTATTTTGTCTAGGCCACTGTTCTTTAGATCCGATTAGATCCAGCATCTAAACTTTACTGCAGTATCTCAAGGCCTGCTGATTTTTATTCCTGGAGAAAATTCCCATTCTTAAAAAATTTAACTAAAAACCCCTTGAGTTTCTCTCCTTTATTGCTTTAATTTTTAAAAGCCATTATGGTTTGAAAATGAAAGTTTTGGAGACTTGTTATGCGTGTGCTGTATACGATGCAATCTGGGTACTATGGATAAGTTCATATGGCCAGGAGAGCTGAAAATTTCCAATTTCCTGGCTTTGAACAGCCTAACCATGCAATTTTATTGACACAATATCCTTATATGTATTTAATAGTAAACTAGAAACAATGGAGACAGGAGACATATTAAGACCTACCTAATCTTCATTTAATCTAAGAACCTACATCTCCCTTAGAATTATTAAGCATTTTAAATAACTTCCAAGCAAATGAGAAACAAAAATCAGAATTCAAATGGAGCACACATATATCTTAGATGTATTTTATAATATATATTCATCCTATAAGCTCTGCTATATGAATACTGCTATCAGGTCTGCCGTAAAATTATTAACTAGAAATTAAATAATTTTATTTAGTCAAAATGTGTTAGTAGCTATATTTAAAGGTGAAATATCTGACTTTTAAGTGTCAGGACACATTTTACTTTGGAAAACAATCTGTAAGTTATAAGATTTCTATTATTTAAATTTAGATGTTTCTTAGACATTTTTAGCAAGCCTCTCAGCGCTATGTTGTAAAAAATTGAATCAAAAAGAAAGAAGAAGGGGCCGTTGGATTAAAAACAAAAAAAGATATTCCACTATAAAGCAAAACTAATCCTTCAATTGGTTAATGGCTGTCTTTAATAGACTCTGGCAAGAAATCCAAATTCCAAGTACTTAGCCCTAGGACACCCACCATTGTTTCTTTCCATGTGGTCTCAGATAGGAAGAAATGGTAACCTGTCCTCGGCCCTGTCATAGGCAGCAACACCATCTACTCAATCTCTTTTTTGAAAATCACTCCAGACTTTAACACGTTCAAGTGTTAGAAACTTTTAAAGTCAGGAAAGACATCGTTATGCAGGCATACCTCAGAGACGTGGGTTCAGTCCCGCACGCAATAAAGGGAATAGCTCAATAAAGCCAGTCAAACTTTTTGAATTTTCTGCTTTCCCAGTGTGTATAAAAATTATGTTTACATTATACTATAGCCTATTCAGTGTGCAATAGCATCGTGTCTAAAAAAACATCATTCATACCTTACTTAAAAAATACTTTATTGCTAAAAAGTGCCAACTATCATCTGAGCTTTCACTGAGTTCTGATCTTGCTGGTAGAGGGTCCTGTCTTGATGTTGATGGCTGTTGACTGATCAGGGCAGTGGTTGCTGAGGTGGGGTGGCTATGGCAGTTTCTTAAAATAAAACAACAATGAAGTTTGCCACATGGATTGACTCTTCTTTTCATGAACCTCTGTAGCACGTGATGCTGTTCGATAGCATTTTACCCACAGTAGAATTTCTTTCAAAATTAGAGTCAGTCCTCTCAAACCTTGGTGCTGCCTTATCCACTAAGCTTATATAATATTCCTTTGTGGTCATTTCAACAATCCTCACAGCATCAACAGGAGTAAATCCCATCTTGAGAAACCACTTGTGAGGCACCTGAGTGGCTCAGTCAGTTGAGCGTCCAACTCTTGATTTCAGCTCAGGTCGTGATCCCAGGTTTGTGGGATTGAGCTCCCCGTTCACTCTGTGCTGAGCATGAAGGCTGCTTAAGATTCTCTCTCTCTCCCTCTCTCTCTCTCTCTCTCTCCCCCTCTCTCGTTGACCCCCTCCCTCACTTGTGCTCTCTCTCTCCAAAAAGAAAAAAAACAAGAAAGAAAAGAAAAGAAAAAAGAAACCACTTTCTCTGTTCATTCATAGGAAGCAACTCTTCATCTGTTCAAGTTTTATCATGAGATTATAGCCATTCAGTCATATCTCTAGGCCTGGGCTCCACTTCTAATTCTAGTTCTCATGCTGTTTCCACCACATCTGTGGTTACTTCCTCCACCAAAGTCTTGAACCCCTCAAAGTCATCCATGAGGTTTGGAATCAGCTTGTTCCAAACTCCTATTCATGTTTCTATTTTGACCTTTTCTGACGAATCGTGAAAGTTCTTAATGGCATCTAGGGTGGTGGATCCCGTCCAGAAGGTATTCAATTTATTTTGACCAGATCTATCAGATAAATCACCATCAATGGCAGCAAAAGCCTTATGAAATGTATTTCTTAAATAATAAGACTTAAGAGTCAAAATTGTTCCTTGATCCATGTGCTACAGAATGGATATTGTGTTAGCAAGCATAAAAGCAATGATAATCTCATTGTACATCTCTATCAGGGAGCTCTTGGGTGGCCAGGCACATTGTCAATGAGCAGTAATGTTTTGAAAGGAAGTTTTTTGTTGTTTTTTTTTTCTGAGCAGGCCTCAACAGTGGGCTTAAAATATTCAGGTAACCATGCTGTAAACAGATGTGCTGTCATCCAGGCTTTATGGTTCCACTGATAGAGCACAGGCAGAGCAGATTTAGAAATTCTTTTTTTTTTTTTTATGTTTATTTATTTTAGAAGGAGAGAGATAGAGAGACAGAGTACGATCAGGGGATGGGGCAGACAGAGAGGGAGACCCAAAATTCGGAGCAGGGTCTAGACTCTGAGCTGTCAGCACAGAGCCCAACTCAGGACCCAAACTCACGAACCACGAGAGAGTGACCTGAGCCAAAGTTGGAAGCTTAACCATTGAGTCACCCAGGCACCCCAGATATAGCAAATTCTTAAATGCCCTAGAATTTTCAGAATGGTAAATGAGCATTGGCTTCTCTTTAAGTCACCAGCTGCATTAGCTCCCTAACGAGAGTCATTCTGTCCTTTAAAACTTTGAAGCCAGGCGTTGACTTCTCCTCTCTGGCTATGAAAGTCCTAGATGTCATCTTCTCCCAGTTGATGCCTGTTTCCTCTGCACTACAAATCTGTTTAGGGTAACCACCTTCCTTAATGACTTTAACTAGATCATTTGGATAACTCACTGTAGCTTCCACATCAGCATTGGTGCCTCACCTTGCACGTTACCTTATGGAGATGGTTTCTTTCCTTAAAGCTCATGAACCAAACTTGATAACTTCAGATGTTTCTTCTGCAGCTTCCTCACCTCTCTCAGCCTTCACAGAGTTGAAGAGAGTTAAGGCTTTGTTCTGGATCAGGCTTTGGTTTACAGGAACATTGTGACTGGTTTGATCTTCTGTCCAGACCACTCAAAATAACCCCATGGCAGCAATAAGACTGTTTTGCTTTCTTATCATTCCTGTGTTTACTGGAGTAGCACTTTCACTTTCTTTAAGAACTTTTCCTTTGAATTCATGACTTGGTTTTTTGGCTCAAGAGGCCTGGCTTTTGGCTTCTTTCGGCTTTCAACATGCCTTTGAATTCATGACTTGGTTTTTTGGCTCAAGAGGCCTGGATTTTGGCTTCTCTCGGCTTTCAACATGCCTTCCTCACTAGGCTTAATCATTTCTAGCTTTTGATTTAAAGTGTTCACTTGAACACTTAGAGGCCATTACTAATTACCTAAATCTCAATATTGTTTTGTCTCAGAGAGCAGAGAGGGCCAAGGATTGAGAGAGATGGGGTAATGGCATGTTGGTAGAGTGGTCAGAAACACACAACATTTATCATTAAGTGTGTCATCTTATATTTGCAGTGCCCCCAAACCATGGCAATAGTAACATCAAAGATCACTGATCACCATAAAAAATAATAATAATGAAAAAGTTTGAAATATTGCAAGAATTACCAGAATGTGACAGAGACACAAAATGAGCAAATGCTGTTGGAAAAATGGCGCCGACAGAATTGCTTGAAGCAGGGTTGCCACAAACCTTCAATTTGTTCCTCAAGAAAAGGAAAGAATGCACCATCTGTGAAGCACAATAAAATGAGACCGGCCTTTCTTTAACTTACATCCTTCATGCTTCACAGTTTTGTGATTGTTAAAGAGTTAAAGATTTCATCGGACAATTTTTGCAATTGTTTTTTGTGGTCGTTGTTTACTATTTATTTGGGGTTTTTTTAATGTTTATTTTTGAGAGAGACAGAAACAGAATGTGAGTGGGCTAGAGGCCAAGAGAGAGGGAGACACGGAATCTGAAGCAGGTTCCAGGCTCCGAGCTGTCAGCATAGAGCCTGACTTGGGGCTCAAGCTCACAAGCTGTGAGATCATGACCTAAGCCGATGCTGGATGTTTAACTGACTGAGCCACCCAGGTGCCCCTGTGTTTATTTGTTTTTAAGGGATTGGGGAAGGAGAGCAGAGAGTCTGCAAAAGGGAAGGAAATTGGCTGTACTCAAGCATCATTTCTATAAAAGAAACTCTTTGCTCCTAGTAGAGATGTCAGAAAAATAAGAAGGGTGTAAAGAGATTTTTTTTTAATCACCCCAAACCTCGTCCTCTCCAAGAGATAGTCATTGTTTAACATCTTAGTAAACTGTCTTCTGCTTTGTCTTTGTATGTGTATGTTTCTATAGTTAAGTTGATACTGTACATTGAACAGTAGATCACAAACATTTTCCAGCATGTCGTAAAATCTTAGAAGCATCAGGTTCACGATTTTATTTAACATTTCATCTCATGTATATTCTGCAATTTCCATAACCATTCTCTACTGTTGGACACATAGACTGTTACCAATTGTTCATGAAACGTTTTAGACTGAACTTGTGCATCAGTTTAATTCCTTGCTCACAGAGCCATAAGCAGCTTACTCTACAGAACTCACAGGATTACTCTATAGGGCTTAATATCCTGAAGGTAATTCTTACCTAGAAATATTATTATTTTCAAGACCTGTGGAACCTAGGAAGCATAGGAAAATAATACTTGAGAATCAGTTACTACCCTATCTCTCCCCCATGTTTTAGAAAATTGAAGATGTGAATTAGCAAAGGTCTACGTCTTCAGATCCTCTTGTAAAACTATGGAGAAGTGTTGTCCCATAAAAATATGACACAAGCCCAAAATGCAAGCCACAGATGTAATTTTGAATTTTCTCATAGCCACATGAAAAAGTAGAAACTGAGGAAATTAATTTTAATTTACTTATTCCAAACCCCCCCAATATTATCATTTCAAATGCCATCAATCTGAAAACTTATGAAAGGGATATTTTATAAATATTTTTCATACTAAGTGAAATACTAGAAATATGATATATATTTTGTCTCTACAGAACATCTGTATTTATTCTAGCTACCCTTCAAGAGTTCAATATTTACAGGTAGCTAGTGGCCACCATATTGGACAACACAGCTGTAGAGAAAGGATGGGCAATAGATACAAAGGTGGATTCCATCTCGAGTTTGAGCCAGTTCTGTCACTCATTAGCTAACTTCAAGAAAATTACTTAACTTCTCTATGAGTTTTGGGAATAACAATAGTAACTACTGTGTAGAGTTAATATAGGAATTGATGAGACAATCCATGAAGTGAGTATTCAATAAACCTTTTATATAAGAATCCTGAAAAAGTATAGCTAGTGATCTTACTATAATTTAACCAATTAATTTCATTATCCATGGTCTTCCCCCTTAATCTTGTCACTATTTTCCCTAAGAATGAATTATTTAGAAGATAATAACTGCTGTCATGCTTTGGCCTCTCATAGAGGCCATTGCCTAGATAACCAAAGCAACATGGAATCATGTACCTCTTTGTTATTTCTATAAATTGATGATGGTCCTTTTCTATGACTCATGTTGGGCCTCTTCTAGTAAAGGTCTGCACTATTTTCCTGTGGCCTGTTGGATAATATATTCCAAACATAGTTCCTCCAAGCGGTGGATGGGAATGTAGAGGGAATCATAGGTTCTTAGCATAGCTACTTTCTTTGCTCGGGGGCTGCCATGATAGTTTGTATAGGTTATTTAGGAAAGATTTAAGCCAATTTTGCCTCTCTTCTCAACTTCTAATATTCCAGCCTGAAACAGAGACAATTGAAGAGTATAGCACAACTTTCTGAGCCTGAGAGCTTGCTTCTCATGCTAATTCAAGTGTGTGTGCATCAGTGCTTCTTCCAGAGGAAGGGAGAGACCCACTGAGAAAGCCCATGTGGGAGATGCAAACGAAGAAGTCTCCCTTTGGTTGACCTTGGGGGTGGATTGGATTCCTTAAAGCAGAAGGATTCTGGCTGCACACATAGCCTTTGCACTTAGAGAGTGTGACAGAGGCTGATGCAAATGCTATGTTAAAGGCAAGCACCCTTGCTGACCAACATCTCCGGGCACATTGCACTTAAAAGGCATAACTAGGAACCCACTATTGAATTCAGAGGTCACACTAAAGCACGCATTCCTAATGGTTGCCACTTCTCTACATCCACTCTGGAGTATTGAAAATTGGGTGTTAGCCTCCAATATTTTATATTGTGAGTGTAAACAGTCTTGTTTTTAAGGGTAATTATAAGTAGAAAATCATGGCCAGCACTATCTGCTTTTCATTGCGTTCGTATATTATTGTGATCTCTTTTTTTTTTTAATTTTTTTATGTTTATTCATTTTTGAAAGACAGAAAGACAGACCGCAAGCAGGGGTGGGGCAGGGAGAGAGGGGGACACAGAATCTGAAGCAGGAACCAAGCTCCGAGCTGTCAGCACAGAGCCTGATGCGGGGCTCGAACTCACAAACCGCGAGATCATGACCTGAACCGAAGTCGGACGCTCAACCGACTGAGCCACCCAGGTGCCCCTATTCTGATCTTTTTATGACAATAAAAAGGTGGTATTTGTATGCAAATACCATTGTATTTGGTGCTGAAAACACCTATAAATTTACCTGCGGCCACACCAGTCCTTTGTTCCCCTTCATGTAGGAAAGGTGTCCTATTCCGGTCAAATCTCCCCAGGTGACTGCCCCTCTCTCCTCAGTCCTCAACTCTGATCACTCTTGATTGGCTCCTTCATATCTATTCTTACAGCTACTTGAGTTCCTTCTCATCTTAAAAAACAACAACAAAGCCTTGTTGTTGGACCCCACATCCTCTCCAGTTGTTGCCTGATCTCTGTCTTCCCTAGCATGGCCCAGATACTTGAGGAGCTGACGTCACTTGCTGCATCACTTCCCCCACCCACACCCTCCTCAAGTCTCTGTCATCTGTCTCCCTTCTGGCCATTGAAACCACACCTCTCTCACTGGATTGGCAATGTGCTCCTTGTACTAAATCCAGCCAAGGGGGAACCCACTTGATCCCCCTTCTCATGTGACCTCTCTCCAGTGTTTCATGCTGTTGTCTCTTCCCACCACCGTCGAATCATTTTTTCCGTGATTTGTGACACAACTCTATTTTGTGGGGTTTTCTCCTCCCATGTCTTTATGTCACTAGGCCTTCTTCTGTCCCTCCCCAGAATGTGCTTTCCTCCTCTATTTTTCTCATGCATTGGGTCCCATGGTTTCAATGGAATTTAAAAACCAATAATTCACACCCTATATTTTGACCTCAGGTCTTTCTTCTGGCTTCCAGTCATACCTCCAATTTTTCACTAGACACTTTCACTCAGATGTCCCAATGGGCACCTCAAACTAAGCAGGTCCCAAACATAGGACATCACTGTAAGGTTACCATATGTTCTCCTGTCCAAATTAGGCCACTTTCGAATGTGAAAATGGTACATTCCTAACACTTAAGCCACAATAACAGGTATAAACCCAAACCATCCCAGGCAAGTCGGGAAGTGTGTCTAAGTTCGACTTCATTAGGTACAACAGGTGAAGCCCAGTGACCATGATACTTTTAGGGGTCCATATCAATGTTTTAACTTAATTTAAAAAAAATTTTTTTTAACATTTATGTATTTTTGAGAGACAGAGCACAAGCGGGAGAGGGGGAGAGAGAGAATGAGACACAGAATCCAAAGCAGGCTCCAGGCCCTGAGCTGTCAGCACAGAGCCTGACGTGGGACTCAAACCCACCATCTGTAAGATCATGACCTGAGCTGAAGTCGGACACCCAACCGACTGAGCCACCCAGGCACCCCTCAATGTTTTAATTTTAATTGTGTTTAATATCAGAGGGAAAAAAAAACGTAATAAAGGTATTTACAAACACAAAATATAATAATAAATACATATAGTAATAAAATATAGTACAACAAATATAATAATGTAATAATGAATCTAGCCTAAATTATATGTCTTTAATGTTTATTTATTTTTGAGAGAGAGAGACAGAGTGTGAGCAGGGGAGGGGCAGAGAGAGAGGGAGACACAGAATCTGAAGCAGGCTCCAGGCTTTGAGCTGTCAGCACAGAGCCCGACGCGGGGCATGAACTCACGAACTGCAAGATCATGACCTGAGCTGAAGTCAGATGTTTAACCGACTAAGCCACCCAGGTGCCCCGATTATATCTGTCTTTATACCAATGCAATCTTAAAATACAATTTTGATTTTTTTTTTAATGGAGGAAGAAGCTCCAGTATCTGAGGGACCTCAGAAATCATTGCTTCCTGTCCTGCTTTCTTCATCTCACAGACTGGCCTCCTCCTCATCCACTCAAAAGACCCCAAGCTGGACACCTGGGTTTCATCCTTGCCTGCCCTCCACCTCCATCCTTGCCTTTCCATGCCCACACCTCTTACCAGAAGGGTCCCTGTGACTTAGGTCTTCCCTAAGTTCAGTTTTCATGAAGGAAGTTTGTCCCCCAGGTGTCTTTATCCCAGGTCAGTCAGCATATCAAAGAGCATACTTTTGCCAAACATGTTCCCATTTTTCTTGTTGTCTTCCTTGATCTTTCCTCCTCTCCCTCCTTCACAGCTTTTGGTGTCCTACTGAGCAGAGACATGTTTACCACACATGTTTACCACACAACCACCACTGGCTTGAGGCCCCTGCCCCCAACCCCACCTCCTCTCTCCCATGGAATGTCAAGGAGAGCTTGTCTCACCTCAGGATTCCTGCTGTGGTGTTTGGGGCTGGAGGGCTCATCCCTAAGCCTTTAAATTCTTTGTCAGAGAGAACAAATATGGCTCAATCGCCAAAGCAGCCTCACGTTTCTAGATTATTCTTAATGTTTGCTTTTGAGAGGAATTGCAGCTTAGACCATGTTGATTTTATCTTTAATGCTATGAATAATGAGAATGAGATTTCTCTACGGTGCCTGGGTGTTGCCTGCATGGAGGGTTACACAACACCATCACTGAGCCTCCTCTGTTACCATGTTGTATCTGGTGAGTTAGCATCTGCTCCATAGATTGGACCGATGAGGCAAGACGAGGGGAGGCAGGAAGACAGGGAAAGGTTTCCCTTACCAAAATAGGCTTCCTCAACCAGCATTGCTCTACAGACGTCTAACTGATAATGATTTTGCTATCCTAGTTTTGAAATCTTCTTTCATCCACAAATGAGCATAGCACTGAAGAAAAGTTAAAAAGAAATAGACACATACAAACACACACCCCGCATCTTGGGTTAGCAACAGATCCCATATTTTAAAATTCTAGAACATTGAAGGTTCCCAAAGACCATGTACAACATACTAAATATGAGTCCGTAACATGAAGCATAAAAAATAGGTCAGTAGGCCCTTAATCTGTTAAAAATCAGGAACACATTGGTGCCTACCAGCATAAGTCAATGCACATAATTAAAACACATCAATTTCATTAGAAGGATGGACCTTACTCAGAAAAAATGTCCATAGAAAGCCACAAAATTTATCTATAGACTCATAGACTCACGATTTACTAATTAACTAACCTATCCTTTCTCTACTATTCTCAACTTTTGACACTTTTACCTTTCTTCAGATACAATGTACAGTTATCAGCCTTTTCTCATAAAATGATTTATTTTTATAATAAAAATTAGGCTAGTATAAGGGGATACACATGCATAATTCAGTGTCCATCATTCAATGTATTCATCTCTAGGAGGCTGGCCCGTGCTGTCCTTCATCCCAGCTCCACTCCCAATTTTTGATGATTCAGAAACCGTAAGAATCTCCTCAGGGCTTCCCCAGTGCTGCCCTCACACAGAGCTCAAGGCAGGAATGAGCCAGCCATGCCAGCCATGATGGGTTTGACTAGTAATGTCTGCCGTGAGAAGTCGTGGGGGGCTAGGAGTGGAAACCACGATGGATTTGACTAGTAATATCTTCCATGGGAAGTGGTGGGGGGTTAGGGGTGGAAGCTCAAGTGTGCTGCTTTGTTACATTCTCTGGGATCAGAATATTTGGGGAGACCACCCAAAATTTGGGAAAGAAAAGAAATAAGAATGCTTTCGGAGATTGTAATTTAGAAACAACATAGGACAGACAGAGGCAAAGTCACTTTCAACAGGCTTGGCTTCTGGTTTAATCAGAAGTCCCGTTGCCCAGGATGGAGCAGCACAAGTGGGGAGGATTCCTCCAGGCACTTTGCAGGGGACGGGTCAGCACAGCCTGCGAGAACTTGATCCAAAGGATCCGGCAGCTCCCTATAATCATCGGCTCACAGCCTGATTCCATCACGTATGAGATGTCCAGTTTTCTTTACACTAAGATTTTTAACATTCTCAAATTAAGGAATGTCTCACAATCTCTTATACTTTTGCTATAGCATTTTTATCTAAGAAGTTATTACACTGATGCTGTATTTTAAAACCAGTGATCTCTCTGAATAGATGACTCTAACAAGCATCTTATTCCCCTTGCTATAAATCTGTGTTTACAAACATAGGTTCTAATTGTAAATTGTATTTCATGTAACTCTGCCTGTGTCAGTTTTTTTTCAAGCTTTCAAGAGATTTTAAAAAACCTCTCTTTCCCTAAATATTAAAATGTTACTATCCCTCACTTTTATATTCTCCCCACCCTGTGAAAATCTCTCTATCCTCTCATTGAATAAGGAGAGTTTATGGAGTTTTACATTCTCAAGTTTGATTGCAAAAAAAATGCCTTGATTTTTTATCTTCTATTATAATATTGTAAGTATAATAAAATTTATATTAAAATTGTACTATTAAATAGATTTTTAAAATTACCCATGCAGAAACTCTCCCAACTGGAGAAGCATGGCTTACGGGCAAAGAATCTGTTGTTATTAAATTAAATTTAATATGTTGCCATTTAGGTGTTTACAAGCCTTGTGAGTTTGGTAAATGTGAGTCTGTCTGGGAGAAAAGCTCTTCCCTATGAACTAACAGAATCACAGTAATCAAGTTCACAGAGACGGCAAAGCTGGGAACAGATCCTGGATGGAGGTAACAGCCCAAAGGTAGGCCCCCGTTGGGGCTGCTTGGCAGGGAAGCTGCCTGCCTCCTTTCTAGGGACCTGACGTCTCCAGAGGCCCAAGGACAATGCTTGTGTATTTGTATCCTCTGATCATGACTTCTTTTCCTTCTCCAGATACTTCCACCCCATTAGGGCATTTCTTTTCATGCCCAAGGCAATTACCAGGTGTGTGTCTGAGCTGAGTTTTATTAGGGGAGCAAAAGCTATCTTTTCATAATTAAAATGCATCTGGGTCGTCTCTGAAGGTCTTCTGGAAGCCTAGGTTTCCAGGGTTCTGGCTTCCAGATAACTGGAGTTACAATTACATGATGATAATATGATTGTATTCCACTTTGTTAAAGAAAGAAAACCTAAGTCACCACTACTATATTGAGACTGGTGTCTTAAGTGCTGTGGAATGATCCCAAAAGGCCAGGGAGGGCATTCCTTTGTTTCATCAGTGAGATTGAATAGTGTGATGCTTGAGAACATGCATGTTGGTGCCACACTCCCTGGGCTCAGATCCCAATTCTGTCACTTTTACTGGGTTGGGCAAAGTTACTTAACCTCTCTGTGCCTTTCTTTGGCTGTTTGTAAAAGGTAGGTCACATGGTGCCCTCTCCTTCCACAGCTGGGGCTGTCATGGGGATTAACTGAGTTAGTATATATTATGTGTTCAGTCTGCCATCTGATGAACCCAATGTGAGTCTTTCCTATTATTATTTCCGTGGGATTCAGAGAGCGCACGCACACACACACACGCACACACACACACACACGATCTATGGCACTGGTTCCGTCTTTAAAACACATAGACACCACCCGGGGATCTTTGTTCCCCCCAAGTTTTATTGAGATATAATTGATGTGTATACAGCACTATGTAAGTTTCAGGTGCACAGCATAGTGATGGAGCTTACATGCATCATAAAATGATTACTACAATAAGTTTAGTTAACATCCATCATTTCATATGAAATGTAGTTTCTACCTTTTGTCTACCTTCGTTCAATCCCCCTCCTGCCACCCTCTGCTTCTGATAACTACAAATCTGATTGCTTTTCCTATGAGTTTGGGTTTGCTTGGACTTTTTTTCTTTCTTAGATTTTCCCATATAAGTGAGCTCATACAGTATATGTCTCTCTCTGCCTGACCATTTCACTTAATATAATGCCTTCAAGGTCCATCCGAGTTGTTGCAAATGCCTGGGAATCTGAAGTCTGGGGACCACAGATTCTGATCCAGTAGGCCCGCAGCGATCTGAGACCGTGCAGTCATTGCCTGCCTATAGACCACATTTGAGTTGTAGAGGCCTGGAGCAGATGAAAAACAATGTGTACAGAAAATATTAAGAATGGAAAATGCACATGGCCCCAGTTATAATCACTCCATGTCTACTGGCAAGTTCTCAGAGCTGGTGGGGAGAGGGGAGGATTCAGTTCTGTCCTGACACTGCCATTGACCACCTGCATGTCGTATCACTCGGGCCTGCCACTTAAGTGCATTGTATTTCATTTTCCCCGTCTTCCAAATGGGGATAATAATACTTGCTTTCCCTACTTCACAGGATTGTTGTAAGGGTCAAATGAGAAAATGTATGTGAAAGCTCTTTGAAAAATTAAAAGTGCTGCCCAATTGTAGAGAGATCAATAGTGGCAGAAGGAGGGGCTGGCTGAGTGATGTTTGGCTGGCAACGGAGAGCTCCCCAGAAGAGTAAATTCCGAGCTAGGGTTTGAAGGAGGCAGCAAGAGAGGCCGGTTCACTGTTTTTCCAATTGGGAAGTAACTGCGAATGCCGAAAACAGCACAAAGACAGAGGCAAATCCGTCCAATTGTGTGTATCCATGCATGCATGAGAACCACAAAAGCTAAGGGGCTTTCTCAGGGGAAGGTCCATCCTGAAGAATTAATGGGCTATTAGGTTTTTTAAAAATAGAGGACAAAAGCGTAAAAGAGAAGATAGAACACTGCATCTGAAATCTCCACTGAAACGTTTTGAGTTGATGCAAAGACAAAAGAGGAATTCTTTTACGAAGTATTTTCAATGTTGCTCATTTAGCAAACAGGCCCCACCATCTGCCAGGCACAATGTACAGAGGAAGCCTCCACGCACCTGCCCACTGGTCACTGGCTCCGCTGGGCCTTGATGCTACTAGGAATTAGTTTGTGTCTGCACCAAAGGCTTGATCCCAGAATTGCATGGGAAGCTCCGGCTTTACGTCTTTGCCATCTTGGTCACTTGCCTTCTACTTGTGTCAGGGCCAGCTCAGAAGGAACTGTGCTTAGTTTAAGACCCTCCTCTCATGGTCTTGAAATTCCTAACAATTTTGAACAAAGGACGCTGCACTGTCATTTTGCATTGGGCCCCTCCTCTTCTTACCAACTTCCCACTGCTGACCTTCCTGCCAACCTTTCCCGTTCGCCTTCTAGAACACCATTTTGTGATAAGTTGTCTCATTGATGGTTCTCAATTGACTACCCATCATCTGATGCATTTTAAATAACACAAATATTTAAGTTCCACCCTTACATATTAGACTAGAATTTCTGGAGCTGGGTCCTAGGCATGCACGGTGAAGGTATACATAGGATTCTAACGTGCATCCATTCCAGGGCTGAGAATAAGTGTTCTGTCTGCAGAAAGCATTCTCTACCTTCTGGCTTTAAAAGAAACTTGGCTGTTCACCATGGACGTGGCTTTATTTATTTATTTATTTATTTATTTATTTATTTATTTTGCAGTCCTTTCAAGTAGAGACTGCTCATTCTTGACCCCTCTATACACCCTGGCACCAGAAGGTCAGTGTCGTCTCATCCCCCAAATGTTGCAAATACACCATCACTTCTCTGTTGTTTCCCTTTGAGAACCTTGATCTTCTTTGATATTCCACAGACGTTTCTGTTACCAAAGGCCACCCCCACTCCACTGGTCATCATCTGCACTCTGCGGACATGCATTCTCATGCCTAACTCTGCCATCATCCGGCACTTTTCTGCTTTGAAAATCGTGGGCTGATCTTGACCTCGTTCTGTGTCCTCTCTCGGCCCTTGTTCCTACCATGCCTATTCTTTCACCCAAATAAGGCAATGCTCACAGTTTCTGGGGATTAGAAGGTGAACATATCTTTTGGGGGCCACCATTCAGTTCTCTACACCAACCGACGATTCTGCAGATTGGAAGCACACAAAATCAGCAGCTTCTTCAACCTGTCCTGTTACTTGTTCACAAAGAACTCATGTCCCCACTCCTTTCAGTGGCTATTCTGAACACCCCCAAACACCCCCTCACATCCAACCGTTCCTACCTCTCTCACAGCTGATGAGCTGAGTTTTCCTTCGCTTAGAAAATTGAAGTGATCAGGTCGCTTTTCCGCCAGCTTCTTCAAAACACACTCGTTCTCTTTCCTTCTGGTCCCAAGAGTGGTTTCCCCTTCCTCTCTTTCAAAGCCCACACCTCGCACGAGCTCTGAGTCCATCCCTCCCACTTCTTTGAAGACCTTATTCCATGAGGAATACCAACTTTCTCACTAATGTTTTTAACCTTTCCTTCTTAACTATTCCCTTCTACTCAAATTATAACAGTCTTTCGTCTCTACCATCTTTAAACAAACAAATACTTTACTTCATACTATCTTTTTTGCCTTTGAACCCAGAAGATTTCACACTTCTTAACTTCAATTTACAGTAAAAAAACAAAAAACCAAAAAAACACACATTTCATATTGGGACTCAATATACACATAAATATAACTGGAACAAAAATTTCTTGAAAGAATACTTGCCCTTAATATGTGCCAAACATTTAATTCTATCTTCTTCTACTCTATTCTTTCTTTCTTTCTTTCTTTAAATTCAAGTTAGTTAACACACAGTGTCCCCAGTGATTCATCTCTTACATATGACACCCAGTGCTCACCCCAACAAGTGCCCTCCTTCATGCCCATCACCCATTTAGCCCATCCCATCCCCCCACCTCCCTCCAGCAACCCTTAGTTTATTCTCTGTATTTAAGAGTCTTGGCTTCCCTCTCCTTTTTTATTTTTCCATCACTTCCCCTATGTTCATCTACTCTATTCTATTACATTCTTTACTGTTGTGTTTTTTTTAATGCTGGTTGCAACTCACTAAGTTTATTTCCTATCCCACTAAGGACTGTACCCCACATTTTGGAAATCACTGATCTAAACTCTCTGGCCTGTTTAAACACATACTCTTTACTTCACTTCCTGTGCATCTGTCCACTCACTGAAATGCATCCTCAGTCTCCATTATGACAATGAAAGTACTCGTGTTAGCATTTATTACTCTAGTATTTTAAGTAGGTAGTATGTGTTAGCACACCAACGTGTCTAATTGATATCTTTCTCTTCTCTTAGTCCCTCAAAGCATTTGGGGCGGATGCTCAATGGTACCATTCTCTGGCCAAGTCTTTCCCTCCTTGGCCGCTAGAGACCCTTGAACCCTGAGTTCTTATCTTAGGCACTGAGCGTTTCTCCTCGGTTAACTCCTGGGGTCCTCTTTCCTGCTGTGATCGTAAACTGTTGCTGCTTCCCAGAATTTCATCTTCAAGTCATTGCTCTTCTAACATACTTGTCCTGGGAGTTATCCACTCTGTGGTTTTACGCGGCACCTGTTTGTTGGTTGTTCTGAGTCTGGGTCTGCACTTAACCCCTCTTCCTTGAATATCTGGCACTATCAATATCTCCACGGGCACTTTGCACACATTATACCCAAACCTGAACTGTTTATTCTGGGGAAATCATGTTTTCTGTAACCTGGGTTGGCAACAATTGTTTTTCCTAACCAATAATTCCACTTTTTCGTAGGCCCAATGATACCAAGAGTTCTTGTAGACCACCTTCTCTTATAACACCCATTTGTCAAAGAGTAAATTTAAAAATGGGCATTACTATTCCTGATCCACAATGGTGAAGGCGATTCCTTATTGTTATATTACAGAATATGCTATCCAAATCTGAATTATGACGTCATGCTCCAAGCCAAAGTATGAGCATTACAATGTTCTTGATATAAAACCACTAAGAATCTAGTATTCCACCCAGCCTGATTAAGGACCATAAGTCCAGGATGACACCTGCATTCCTCATCAAGTTTTACAAATGCCAGGGGCCTCCTTTACCCAGAGTCCCAGGCCTGTTCTGATAGATAATAATGAGGGACAATTTCATGTATCTGTCTAGTCCATGGGAGAGGGCAAATTGGTCCATGCAAATGAGCCATTAAATCATGGACTTATTTGCACAGCAATAGACCATCATGAAGATTAGAGTGACCCCCATCCATTAATTTTTCTTTTTTTCTATTTTGGTTATCTTTCCCCACTCAGGTGCAGGAAATTTGGATCAATGCCAATTTGTTTAATTGGATTTTTAAAAGAAGCACAAAAAAATATCAAGCAGCCCTTTTAAGCTCAACAAGGGCCAAATCAATTAAGCGAATTACTTTAAAAAAATAAGCTACCAACTCCACATAACGTCTTCCCTACTTCAGAGATAGTGTACGCGAAGGTTTATGCAGGACACATTTTTCCAGCTGAATACCAACTTCTCAAAACTGGGGATTTATAAGGAAAATGCTGACAGGAACCTCAGCCATGGTTGCAAAAAGAGTGGAGCTCTAATACAGCAGGGCCGTAACGACAGCAGTCAGGGGACAATGCGATACCAGCCTGGACGCTTACCTATGGCTGTGACCTGATTCACTTGTGCCCTCAGTAGGGCACTCTTGTTCAAATTGTCTGCAGTCTTTCATCCCCTTAAATAAATACACATGTAAACTCGAAACCCTGCATGGGCAGAAGGTGGCATGGTTTTCTCTTTCCCTTTGTTTGCCACCTCCCCTCTTGCCTACCATTTCATAAGCAGGAACCCAGAGCTGTATTTTCTTCTGAGCGGTAATATGTAACCAGAACAAACAGAGGGCATAGGAAAGGTGGAGAAAAGTTAGATATATAAGCAAGAAAAAGTGAGCTATTGATTTTATTGACTGGTCTGTTAACTTCTGACATTGCAATAAAGTCTTATTTATTTGTATACAGAAGACTCAATTACATAGATACATATCATTTTAACAACTGGGTTATTTACAGGAGAATTGCTGCTTCATAAATAATATAGACCTGGGATTTCTCAAGCTGATGTTTAGCCATTGTTACCTAAGGAAGCGGCAATGGGCGTCCATATAACCTCCGTGCAGTCATTAGATCTGCATTCCCATAGGCTAGAGAGAAGAAAGGGTTGTGGGCAGAGGAGCAAGAATGAACTAAGGATAGGCATTTTGGTCCAGCTAAAATATACAGTAAATAATCTTGGGGTGAACAGATCCCACGTCAAGCCGCTGAATTCTTATTCCTTTTGCCAGCACAGGGAAGCTGTCACTGGAGATTTTTGGCTTAAAGGATCCACGTCTTGCAACTTCCTTTTCAATCGTATGAGCCATTACAATTATATTCCAGGCTTTATATATTATTTTTTTCTTCCAGCCTTTATATTGTTAAACATGAAGGGTCTGTCTCAAAGGAAGTTTTATAGGAATAGGATCAAGTATTCCCAAACATCTTCTCTTAACAGGGAAACTAGTGGAGATAGAGACATCCTGGGGAGGCCCCTTGTTGCCTAGAGTTTCCCCAGGGTTCCCCAGAGTCCCGTTCAGGGAGGTCTCCTGAAATAATTCTTTGTTTAACCGTTCACCAAATGCACAGCAGGCCAGGGGATCATGCTTGGTGACCATTCTGTAAATACTTGTTGGGAATGAGTGAACTAATTAAATAATGAAGAGAAGCGGGACAACACAGTATTATTTTTATGTGTCCCCAGCATCTTGCAAAATGCCCTCCACCTGGCAAGAATGTAATATCGTGAACAGTGAATTATCAAAGAGTTGTTTGGCATCACCATTTTCAGATGAGGTGGCTAGAGTTCACAGTCTTGACCTCAGAGGCTCCCAAGGGTAGCTCCCCTGCAGGACAAGAACCAGAGAGCAAGTACAGGGAAAGGGCAGCTGCAAGAAAATGCAAACGTATCTTGGCTATTGTGAATGATACCGCAATAAACATAGGACAGAATCTCGTTGAGATCCTGATTTCAATTCTGTTCCATAGATACCCAGGATTGAGATCATTGGATCCTATGGCATTGTATTCTTAATTTTAGGGGGAGGAATTCTTTATTGTTTTCCCAGAAGCTGTACCATTTTACATTCATACCAACAGTGCACAGGGGTTCCAGTTTCTCCACATCCTCCCCAACATTTGTTACCTTTTTTTTTTTTTTTTGATAATAGCTGTCCTAACAGGAAGATGATATCTTATTGTCTACACTAGCCAAGATGTGGAAACAACTGAAATGTCTAGCTGTGAATAAATGAATAAAGAAAATGTGATGTATACATAAAATGGAATACTATGTAACCTTACAAAAGAAGGAGGGGCACTTGGGTGGCTCAGTCAGTTAAGCGTCCAACTTTGGCTCAGGTCATGATGTCACAGCCCTGAGTTAGAGCCCCATATTGGGCTCTGTGCTGACAGCTCAGAGCCTGGAGCCTGCTTTGGATTCTGTATTTCCCTTTCTCTCTGCCCCTTCTCTGCTCATGCTCTGTCTCTCTCTCTCTCTCTCTCTTTAAATAAAAATTTTTTAAAAACTTTAAAAAAAGAGAGAAGGAAATCCTGCCATATGCAACATGGATGAACCTGAAGGATGATATGCTAAGTGAAATAAACTAGTCACAGAATGACAAACACTGCACAATTCCACTTATATGAAGTATAATATTATATGATTAGTCAACCTCATAAAAACAGACTGCAGAATGGTGGTTGCCAGGAGTTGGGGGGAGGGGGAGAGGGGAGTTGCTGTTTGATGGGTATCATGTTCTAGTAACACAAGATAAATAAATTCTGTAAGTACAACATTGTGCCTATAGTTAACAATACTATATTGTGCCCTTAAAAATTTGTTGAGAGTGTGGATCTCATGTTAAGTGTTCTTACCACCGTAATAAAATAATAAAATAAAACAAAGTAGATGGGGCTCCTGGGTGGCTCAGTTGGTCAAGCGTTTGACTCTTGATTTCATCCCAGGTCATGATCTCTCGGTGGTGAGCTGGAGCCCCACATCTGGCTCTGTGCTGGGGATAGAGCCTGCTTGGGATTCTCTCTCCGTCTCTCTCTCTTTGTCTCTCTCTCTGTGTCTCTCTCTCCTTCTGCCCCTCCCCCCACTCTTTCTCAAAGGAAGTTTTATAGGAATAGGATGAAGTATTGATCTCTCTCTCAAAAAATTAAATAAACAAACAAACAATCTTAAAATAAGATAAAAAATACAAACAGAATCAGGCTGGACTCTAAGCAATCATTTGCCACTTGCTTACTCACGAGGGCTGTCATCACCTCCCTTGTGGCTTGCCCTACCTGGTCCTTATGTATTTATTTGGTCTTTATTTTTGGAGTCCCCTTGTACACACCTCTGTGCTTATGCTCTACTTAGAAGCCAAGATGTACTTAGAATCGCATTCAGACACTACCCCAGCCTGTGTATAGATTCTTAGGCACAAGTGAGCCATTTTTGGCCAAAGCCAAAACACAGACACACTGCCCTGAAAATCATACCTCCAGCTCCCCCATATTTTATTTTATTTATTTTTTAAGTAGGCTCCACACCCAGGGCGGGGCCCAATGTGGGGCCCAAACTCACATCCCTGAGATCAAGAGCTAGACTGATATCAAGAGTCAGGTGCTTAACCAGCTGAGCCACCATGGCACCCCACTTCTCCAATATTTTAATGTGATACCTTAAAAGGAAGATTTCGGAATAAAAATTGGGATGTGCATTATAATCAGTGGCAGGCATGTCATGGTTTACTCTGGAGCTTTTTTCTTTCTTAGTGAAACAGAAAACATTCATTAGATGTACATCAATGGAATCCTAGATTTGATGAAATCCCGCACATATTTTTAAATGGTTGCACACGCCTTCTTCCACTATTGCACCTTTCACTACTGTAGTTAGTAGTTTGCTCTGTTTCTTGTTTTAATCCTGATCTCCCCATTCTCAAGTCAAATGTAAACTCAACAAGTAAATCTTAAAAGTATTTGGACTTAAAACCTTACAGTTATCATCTCAGTGCAAGTCAAGTTTGGAAGGCACAGTTTTACATTATGAGCTCTGACACGGATCCAAAAAGAAGTTAATATAACAAATAGAAATTGCTGCGCATTTGATGCTGTCATGTAACAGAGTCTAAATAATGATAAAAAACAGTATGAACAAGTTCTGTGAAGCTTTTGTTCTATTTGACTTTAAGTGGAACACAATCTTCAGAACAAGAGGACAACGAAATAATGCTTTGCTAAAAGGATAAAAGAATATGACCTAAGTCTATTAGTGATATAACACTCTATGAATGCACTCAAGTTAATGGCATCTTTTAGCAATAGTACTTTTTCAATTACAGTAATGCTAAGAGATAAATAGACTAAGTGAGAGAAAAATGGTCATGGACCCATGAATTGGACTAGATGTTTGGCTGTTTGGTTTTTTACAACCAACTGTCAGGGGAAAAAAAAATCTAACCGACAATCTATTGATGGGGCATTCATTTGCATTTTTATATTCTGGATCTGCTTAATCTCATTACAGCTGTGATCTTTTGTTACCCAATCTCTGAAGAAGGTTTGGTAGCGTCTGGTAACTTGTGTGTAATGAGCTAGACAGCATCCTTCTCTTCCCAGCACAGAGGCTCTGTTACCATAAGGGGTTGCTAACTAGGGGTGACGCTACAATTATGCGTGAGGCAGTTCCTCAGGGGTATTTCCTTCCTGTCCTTTGCTGAGGTCTAAATGACCCCACTTCCCACCAATCTTGAGTTGCACGCAAGAGCGATCGCAAATGCCACCCTTTCCAAGTATCTGCAGAAACACAGTTTTATTTCAGCTTTAAGAGATTTAAAATTTTTATTCCCCTTTTTTAAAGTGGCACTCTGGCTACTTTTGCAAAGGATGTGGTATTCTGAGAGTAAATAACTGAAATGGATCGTCCAGACTCTTATCTTCATGGATCCTCACAAATGGAAAAGCGAAGATGCGGATATAGACGGAGGAAGTGTCAGGAAAATTGCCATAAATCACAGAGCTAGAATGTGGGGCTACATTTGGCATCAGTTTTGTTGTGTTTTAAACAGGATAAATATGCTTCCCTTTAAGAATGTAGGACCTGCTCTTCCTGCTGTGAACCTCTTTTCGCCAGAAGTCCTCCCACTGGGTTGCAGGATGGTGGGGGGTGGGGTTGTGGAGGGTTGTTACTGTGATGGAGCGTTCCTCTTGAATGTGTTCTTTTCCTGCCCCGACTTCCGTGAGCAAGGATATAATAGTCTACTGCAAGTGTCTGATGGAAATTAAGCATCTTCTGGTATATTTGTGCTTGAATGCCACCCAAGTAAAGTAAGGGAGGAAGGAAGGAAGGAAGGAAGGAAGGAAGGAAGGAAGGAAAGAAGGAAGGAAGGAAAGAAGGAAGGGAGGGGAGGAGGGAAGGGGAAAGGAAACAAGGAAGGGATGAGGGGAGGAGAGAGGAAGGGAAGGAGAAAAGAAGGAAGCAGGGAGGAAGGGAAGGAAGGACTTACAAACACAAAGCCAGTACTTCTCACACTTTACTGTGGGTGTAAATCACCTGGGGATTTTGTTACAACACGCAGGTTCCGGTTCAGTGGATCTCAGACCTGGATGCGCTGGGACCTGTGCGCCTTTCTAACAAGGTGCCTGGTGATGCCAAAGCTGCCGGTCCAGAGATCATGCCTTCAGCATGTAGACCCTAAACTAAGAATGCAGCTGTCCTGTAGCTCATGATGAACATTATTTTAAAGAATATGGGGGTGCTTACTTCTTAGGAATTTGTCAGAGTCTGGGGGAAAATGAGGCACAGAAAAAGCTCATGTCTGGTGGGATCCACCCTTCACCTTCCTCTCATCCTGTGCCATTTCCATGCCTCCGTCACCCACTTTCCCAGATCTGGAACCTAGAGGTCTCCGGAGCCAAGTTCCACTAGGAAAATACCTGAAAAACATGGTTTCTGTCACGGCATTGGGGATTTATTATGTTCTATCTCCCTAAAACACTTGGCATTTGACATATAAGGTAGTGTAGCCTTGGAGTCTAACAGAACTGGGTTCAAATCCTGATGCTATCCCTCACTAACTGCGTGACCATAAGCGAGTTATTTAACCTGCCTAAACCTTAGTTTACACATCTGTAAAATGGGAATGATAATACTACTAATATAGGGGTAACTATAGAGATTAAATGAGAAAATGTATCTAAATTACAGAGCACAGTGGCTGGCCCACAGTAAGTATTCAGTTAACGGTAGGTATTATGAGATATTTGAGTGGTAGATAGTCTAGCTGATCAAGACAAGGGCCTTCTATTGATCAGATGACCTGGGATATGGTTGCCTCTCTGTCACTTACTTGTTACATGAGTAATAGTGAGTTAATCTCTATAAAGTTTAGTTTCCTGTATAAATGGACACAATAATCATAAGCTTAACTTATAGGGTTATTGTAAGGGCTGATTAAACAATATATATTAAGAAATTAATGCATTACTTAGCACATAGAACTTTATAGATATAAAGAAAATTATATTGGTGTCTCTAGAAAAAAGAATTGAGGGAAAAGAGGAATTAGTTATTCCAAGAAGAAAAATTTTCAGAGTGTTTGTCAGACATAGTCTGTTTCTGGAGGAGCGTAGGCAGAGGCATCCTGATCCTCAAACGCTACCATGTCAATGAGAAACTCCCCAATGCTCTGTGACCGACTAGTGTCCCCTAATGCTAAACAGACACTTCACAGATAATGGGGGAAAAAACGCAACGCAGTGAATTTTTCATTAAACTAAATTTTTTCTATTTAAAAGATTGTCTTTTAAATGTAAACACACCCTTCAGGGTGAGAGAAGGGCATTCAAATGCCTTCGTTATCTGATAATGACAGCTCATGGCAGTTCTGAAAGGTATTTTTGCTTGGCAAAATGAAATGTTGAGATCTTTCTGTTCACACAATTATTAACGTGCTCCTTCAATTTGACTGCTGTGTGAAATCTCAGAGTCTGCGTAAGTCAGTGGTTGGTGACTTACCACCTGATCTTTGCCATCACAAATGCGACCACTGCAGATGGACAACCACAAGTTTCTGCACTGGGCGTCTCCGAGATCTTGTAGCATTCATGTTTTGTCAGAAGCGACTGTACCCAGAGGCGATCATTTCCACTCGAAATAATGGTTTATTCTGTTGTAGCTCATGGTGAAATCATATTCAGAACATTAGATCAGCAGCCTCCTTGCCGCTGAAGGGTTGTGCCGAGTTCAGGCCTCTGGAAGGCATCTAGGGTCTCAGAGGAGGAGTGGGGGATGATCTACCCTTGTGGTATCCATGAAACTTCAGTCTGGAGCCAGGATGTTGGGCCTATGTGATCATGACACAGCAATTTCTGTCTCTTTTAATTTTTTTTAACGTTTTATTCATTTTTTGAGATAGAGAGAGACAGTGTGTGAGCAGGGGAGGGGCAGAGAGAGGGGGAGACACAGAATCCAAAGCAGGCTCCAGGCTCTGAGCTGTCAGCACAGGGCCTGACACGGGGCTCAAACCCACGAACCGTGAGATCATGACCTGAGCCGAAGTCGGTTGCCTAACCGACTGAGCCACCCAGGTACCCCGTGACACAGCAATTTCTATTTGCCGCCCCCCTTTCCCTTCAGGCTTGGGTTTCCAGGTATCTATGTGGGGCTGCTCAGCTAAGAGCCTCAATACACTGACACAGTCTAAGATCTCCTGATAAGACTTTTGGTGGGGCAGCCCCACAGGCCTGTAAGGCCTGTAAGGCCACAGAGAAGCTTTGCAGGTATTAGAAAACAAACCCACATATTGCTAGAAAAGGCTGGAGGATGAGATATTGCAACAAGAACTACACCGGCCTCTACCCCACACCACCTGAATGGCACAGCACTACAGCACAGGTGATAGGTGAGAAAAAGTACACTAGCTTCCCCCTTTTCGCCTCTTCCCACTCCAGAACACACATGAACACACATGGGCATGTGCATGTACACACACACACACACACACACACACACACACATTTTCACCTAAGCTTGTACCAAAAATTTGAGGCACAGTATTTAACAGCTTTGACCATTTTTTCAAGCACATTTATGGTCAGTTCTTAGACATTCTTGCATATTGTACCCTGGGTAGCTAATGTGGGAGAACTTTAACACGAGGCCCATCACATTGCCCTGGAGTATTTAGATCATGTCCCCTTGTTGTCAAGCTTGATGATGGTCCAGTGGCCAGTCAGAAAGGAAAGGCTGTGGTTTTTGTTCGTGAAAGCACAACACTGTTAGAAAGCTAGGTCTACAGCTGAGGAAAGACACAGAACATCTTTTTTCTTAAGTTTATTTATTTATTTTGAGAGAGAGAGAGAGAGAGAGAGAGAGTGCACTTGAGCAAGGGAGGGGCAGACAGAGAGGGAGAGAGAGAATCCCAAATAGGATCCACGCCCAGTACAGAGACCGACATGGGGCTTGAACTCACAAACCATGAGATCGTGACCTGAGCCAAAATCAAGAGTCAAGACACTTAACCCAGGTGCCCTGACATGTGACATCTTCTATATGATTTCCCTTTGGGATTCATACCCTGACTTTCCATTTTAAGCATAGGTAACTAGGAAGTCATAGAAAACAAAACAATGCTTCATCTTAATTTTCTATCAAATAGTATATTTATGTGGTGATTGGTAGTGATGTACAGCAGATGAATGGATGATTTGTAAGTTCAATTTCCTGTTGGGGAAAGAGACCGTATCTAAATTCCTCTGTAGACACAAATGCTATTTTCAGAATTTGTATTGATTTGGAAAAAAATGGCTCCCCATTGTAGGTTTAGGTGCCACTTTCAAACTTTGGGGACCCTTTATAAGGAAGTCCCTTGATAGAAAACCAGCAAGCCAAAATTGTGTGGAAACTGAGTCAGTGGCAGCTGACAGTGAGCCAAGGGCAGGGAGCGCTTCATGGGCCTGGTATCTTCTGTAGGCACACAGGGCTCCGAACCCAGCAGAGTCCCGAATGTGCATATTAGCGCTCCAAGGTCACTGTCTTCCAATTCTTAATAATTTATCTTTGAAATTGTGTCTTGTAAGCAAAGTCCGATGGGACAACAAAAGCATGTGGGTGGGGGTTTGAGCCTCTGGAGGTCCAGCTGCTATCTCCTCACTTCCTCAGGACCTGTTCCATGCTACTGGTGCCCCAGGACCCCTGGAAGCCTGACTATGGCTGTCACTTTCTCCTTTATGCCTTTCTTGGAAGCCTGGGTCAGGTGTAGCAAGGGTCACGTGCTCAGTGTAGGACTGACCAGAGGCTTCAGACTACCCCTGATCGAGGTGTTTAGCTCATGCCAGCAAGGAGGTTGCAATCCCTTGGGTCCACCCATATGCCATGGATTGAAACACCAACATGCATGGATATTTTCATACCCACACATATATACATACAGGCTAAAGAGCCAGCCTCCTAGAGATGCAAAGGTGAGTTAGAAAAAGTCTTCTCCCTGGAAGAACTGCTCTTCTTGTGGAACCCGTACCCCAAAGTTCTCTGTATGCCAGTAGTAAGTCATGGAATTTTGCTTAGGTGTGTTTGATGACTCTCTCTCTCTCTTTTTTCCTCTCTTTTCTGGGAGGAAGCATTTATAGAAGTTGAGAACTTTACTGGCCTGGATATCACAGGAGTTCAGCTTTGCTTTTATTAGATGGATAAGAAAACAAATGATAAACAATTGTTGGGAAAAGATGGGAGGGAGATTTAGTAAATTCCAAGAGAGGAAGAAAACATGTCTTTGAACGATTCTACAGCATGGATAGACTAAGTCTACGTGCAGAACGGAAACAATTTTTCAATACTTTTGGTAGATATTACAAAAACATCTTCAAGATAATCAAGTCCAAATAAGGGATTTATAGGATTTCTCGTTATGCTTTATCAAGATATCTCAAATCTCCCTTTGACTTCCCATGCACATGTGCAATTTTTAAATAAATATCAGCATTGAGGACCACTGAGCACCTACACCCCTCCCTCAAAGAAAACTGGATTTCCCTTCACTGAAGGCCTGGGAAGTCACCTACTAGAAAAGTAAAGAAATTCACTTTTCTCATGAATGTCATCAGACCTTCTCTGTTCTCCAGGCCTCAATGAGTAGAGTTGTAAGTACTTATCAACAGGACCCGGAAAAACATAAAAACCCTTATGTGAACGAATGAACAGTTACTTTTCAAGTGTGTCTTATTACTTTAGAGTCTCCAGTTTCACCAAGGGTCTGGCTAGGGGTCTGTACATAAGTATGTGTGTGGCCAGTATCCTAAAGAAATCCTGACTGGCCACCACAGTGGCAAACAGTGGCAGTGGCTCTAAAAAAGATTTTTATAGACATCTCCACTCCTTCCTTGGCATTTGGTGATCTTGAAGAAATTGAAAGAAAGGGAAGTTTCATTTAGAGAAACCTCTGCCCTGCTTAGTTGGGTTCACATGCTCAACATGAAATAATAATGCATTCAACAATCCATCTTATAATAAGCAACCTTTGCATCACCTCACTTGCTGGTGAAAACTGCAAACAGTGGTTAAGGGAGGTCTGAACACCAGAAAAAGCTGAGAGATCCCTGTGACCTTCATGCAATTATGTCTATGCTAATGCATAGAGGACAGAAGCCCAAACCCTTTCTCTGAAGAAACCCATTTGTTAAAAATGCATTGGTCGCTAACAAGAGAATCTTATGCCCTGAACATGAGAAGAAGGCCCACCAGGTGGGAGAAAGTGGAAATGGTTTATTCTGGATGAACAATTTGTATTTGCAGTTCTAGTTCCTTCTCAGTCCATCCTGACCTTGTATCCTCTTTGCAAAGCGTATGGGGTAAGGCTCCAGAAAAGACCACACCCTCTCAGGATTAAAGGTGGTTTTTTGTTTCTTAAAATTACATATTTGCAAAAGCCAATTCCCAAAAGGGCTGGGGGGCTGGGAGCATTTAATACACCAGTGGAATGTCCCCCTTTTTACTTACAGAGTAACTGAGAGGTGCCAAGCCTTGGCTTGCCTTATTTAATGAAAATGCATCGTACCCAAAAAAGAAAAAGAAGGAAAAGGAGGAGGAGGAGGAGAAGAGGAAGAGGAAGAGGAAGAGGAAAAGGAGGAGGAGGAGGAGGAGGAAGGGGAGGAGGGGGAGGAAGGGGAGTAGGGAAGAGGAAGAGAATTTGCAAAAGAAAACTAACCTGCTATGAGGAACACAGTGCCGGTCATTCAGGAGCTCACAGCTTGAGCTGGGTGGGAGCGTGGAGCTTGCAAGGCTGTCCCCTAAGGAAGGGGCCAAAGGGAGGAGACCAGGATCTGGGTGTCCCCCTCTCAGTTCTGTGGACAGTCTGGTCCCTCCAGAGCAGAGAGATCTGCAGACAGCCTTGCAGATTTCAGATGTGAGATTGACACCCGGAAGATGGTGTTGAATGAACCAGTGCTCTGGCAAGCAAACATCTTAACAGTTAAAAATAAGTTTTATCTTAGCATAACTCCTAATCAGTCTTTCAATGTCTTCACCATTTATGGCCTTTCCTTTCCATAGCAGACTTATGCTAGGGATCCCTGTATATACAGAGAACTGACTCCTATTGTATAGCTATTTAGAATTTTATATTATGATCCCTTTAAAATCCGTTTTTACACTCCTTGGACTACCTGTGAACAAATCATAATTACAAAATAGATGTATCTGAGATGATTCTTCCCCTTGCTAAGCTAGAAGCCAACCAGGATAAGATGGAAGAATCTTCCAGGTGAAGACACTTGGCAGGCAAGGAGGAAATGCCAGCTGATGCTACTCTGCTATTCACAGAACTAATCATGTATGGTTACTCAGTGGAAGGAGATTCAGATTTGCGTGGGCAGCATGGACAGCACTGTTGTCCCACCCCCCACCCCGTGGTCCTCAATCACTGGTGGGTTTTATAAAACGCACATGGGGGCCACCGCCACCCCTGGGCTATTTCATCCATCGCCTCATGAGCAATGTGCACCCCTGTGTCCAAGAAATTCCACGAACCCAAGATTCTCAGCCTGGGCAGGAACTACTGGTCTAAGCCCTGGTCTGAGAATTTGAAAGCTGTTTGCCAGTATTGTTTTGCCATATTTTCTGATCACGTTATCATGGACTGAAGGACGTGTTATATGTAAACGTCTAGCTTCGTAGGCTCTTAAAGTTCAGTAGCAAACATTCACCAAATGGTACGGAGTACACAGTTAGGGTAGCATGGGGGAGAATGTGGATTGCCCATATAGGGACTGGAGTAGGTATTGAGTTGACTTGGGGCAGGTGAATGTTATGGGCAAATTGAATAATATTAAATACATTAAATTACAAATTGAAGCTTATTAAATAATAGTAGTCAACAGAATTAGCACGTATGTGACAAACATGCACTGTTCCAAGAAATTCACAAATACATGTGCTCATTTAGTCCTTACAACAGCAACCCTATGAGGGAGGCCCTGTTATTATTTTGAACTTTTACAGGAGATAGCTGATGCATAAAAAAGTTGGAAAACAAGTCTAAGTTCACATACCTGGTTAAGTGGCAGAGGTAAACCCAGGCAGAGTTTAAAATTTAAAAGAGCCCTTGCTTGAAACCTGTACACCAAACTGCTTTTTCTTTTTAAAATTATATTTATTATTTTATTTTAGAGAGAGAAAGTGGGGGAGAGGGGCAGAGCGGGGGAGACAGAGAGACTCTTAAGCAGGCTCCATGCTCAGCATGGCGCCCAACACAGGACTTGATCCCACGACCATGGGATCACGACCTGAGCTGAAATTAAGAGTCGGACACTCAACCAGCTGAACCACCCAGGCACCCTACACCAAACAGCTTTTTGTATCTAAATTGGAATTGAGATGGACTTTGCCAATAAGCTAATAATTTAAAGATATTTCCAAGGTTTATACTAACCACTAGTAAACAGTCAGGTGGATGCCAATGCCTATCTTATAGGAATTCTACCACCCCCAAATTAAAAGCCAAATCTCTCTTTCCACTGATTGCATTCAATCGATGCAAATGACATGCCTGCATCAGGGCCTGGGTGTGCAGTGGTGAGTCTGCTCTGTTGAAGCTCACAGTCACTGCCTGAAAAGTGCAGGCTACTAAATTCAGAACAGGTCACAGAGAGCTTTCTGGATATCCTTGATCTCCAAGAGAGGTAGCATGTTTCCTAGGATCCTGATCGGAGGAAACTGCCCAGCCCGTTTAAGTTCATGTTTTCACGTCCCTGGCCGTGGAAATAGGTGACCTCAAATCTCTGCTAACGCGTGGCTAAGTGCTGCTTCAAATCTCTTAGAAACCCTTCGCCAGTGTCATCTATTCATTCTGACTGCTGGATTCCCCCCTCTGGCTCCGATAAGGCCCCCAATTTGGGAACTGCCTTCCGACCAGACAGATGAGTTTATGGTCCTACAAGGTTAAGCATGATACATGTGTTTCGGGAAAATGGAGATGCGCATTAAGAAGAAACATTACTTTCTGATCCAAGCAGGAGAGCATACATAATCTCCTCTAAAGCCTGTGAAAGACTTCATTTTACACATGAAATTGTGTGGAATTGCCCTGTACTGCGCTGAACATGGTTTCTGAGAATAACCAGCCTCAAAACAAGCTGCCGTGTGCTGGTGAGGGCCTCCCGCAACAAAGAATAAAATGTAAGCAAATGTAATCGGTGTAAAGTTACGGGCAGCAAGCACACTGTGTTGATGACACAATGCCTGGATGGGCCAGATCCTAAACCTTACGACGGCATATCATTACGAACAGTGTCCAAAAGTGAGCCTGGTTCGCGTGAAAGAAATTTGAGGCAGGAGGGCCTGACACAGCATAGAAAAAAAAATTTTTTTTTTAATTAAGACATACACACGTTTTTATTGTGGGAAAGGGGGCTTTCTCCTTTCCTTTGTTTTGTAAAACTCTCCTTTCTCCGTCTGGCGTAAAAATCCATGCCCGGTGAGTATGAGGAAAGCACCCCAAATTTTAAAGTGTCTTCAAAAACTACACCAAAGTGGATTTTTAGCTGTTTGAGAACATACCTAAGTGACCAAACACCACACTTAGGGAGCTGGGTTTGCTCAATAAAAGTCCATAAAGCTCTACTGAGAATTTTAAGGTGAAATTGGACTTAGTTCTACAAGAACAGAACATATGGGATTCACCCCGCATAGTGCACAGTTTAAAGTGCCCTGCTACTGAAGCATAATGAGTAAATCGCATATAAAAAATTTAGAAGAAAGGTCTCCTGCACATTATGAGGAAATTGTTGGCATCTTATGATGGGTCATCTTACCCTTGTTATTAAATGACAGCGATCATTAAAATGCCAAACATATTTTGACAGAATTCACTTTATAAAATGTCAGCAAGTCTGTGTTTTTATTAGTTTGTTCCAAATCAATTTAGGAATTTCAATAGAACGCTTGTACGTATTCCCCAAGCAATGTCCATTCCTGACTTTCTGCACAAAAAAAAATATTACAAATTAATCAGATTTTCAGAGTTCTGCATAATGGCTTTGCACATTTATTGCTTAATCCTATTATAAAATGTGGTTATGATTGACACCTCACAGTGGAGATAGAAGTCAATTGAATAATATGTAGCAGTCAATTTTATTTGTAGCTTAATGTGCTGGAGTATTTTTTTCCCACATTTCCATTATTTATAAGTCTGTCCCTTTGGAGAATATATAGAAGAATTTGTTTTAAATGAGCCAATAATACCTTCTTTAAAATTTATAAGCGTGACAGAATCATCTTTTTTTCTTGGTCGTCCACGGCCTGCCAGTAAACAGGGTTTGAATTGTCTTTTCCAATTGCTATTCATAGGACAAACATCAGGAAAGAGGATCTCGTTAAGGGTGGCTTGGAATTGGATTTCAACCACCAAGAAAACAAAAGTTACCAAGTAAAACCCTTCAAAAATTGCTGCTAGCTTTATTTATTTATTTTTTGTTTTGTTTTGCTTACTTATTCACCTATTTATTGTTACTGCCACTGCGCTCCTGCTCCGGTCTGTCCTGAAACAACGGCCAGAAGCACAGACAGAGATGTTGTACTGTTTAAGAAGGTCTGGGGGCGCCTGGGTGGCTCAGTCAGTTAAGCGTCGACTTGAGCTCAGGTCATGATCTCACAGTTCATGAGTTTGAGCCCCATGTCCAGCTCTGTGCTGACAGCTCAGAGCCTGGAGCCTGCTTCGGATTCTGTGTCTCCCTCTCTCTCTGCCCCTCCCCTGCTCGCACTCTGTCTCTTTCTCTCTCAAAAATAAACATTTAAAAACAATTAAAAAAAAAACAAAACAAGGTTTGAAAGACTTGCTCTTTTGGTGGCATTTCATTTTTCATGCTTTGGAGTCCAACAGGATTCCAAGCAAAGGAAGTGAGTTGTGTCCTGTGCTTAGCATAGCGGGGGGTCCCTGGAGTTAGCGAGGAATTCATGCTGTTTCAATTAGCATCCAGAAAACTTGCTTCAGGAGACCCACATGCTCTTCAGGGTATCACCTAAGGTGATTGCAAAAGTCTGTCTTTAGGAAAACACATTCCTGAGATTTGGTGTCTGAAATGTGCCTGGAGAAAAGGCTTAAGGGTATGAAGCCATATTAGGGGATAATATAAATGTACTTGGTCATGTCTGGGATCACGCTTTCTCTGGCTTTGGGAAATTAGATTAGCTGTTGCCCGCCTGTGCATAAAGGAGGCAGTCTCCCACCCATGCAACGCATTGGCATCCCCCATGCAAAATGATGGCTCACGCAAGCCTGTTAGTGCGGCTGATGATGGTGTCGCGTTCCCCCCATCACAGCCTTCTCCCTCCCGGAATGACTGGCCATCCTGAATATCCGTTAGCATAATTTATGCAGTTGACAAGTGATTCGAGCACTGGAGCTATTGATAAACCACTCTGGCATGTCTGTACCTTAATGTTATGTGACATCACAGGAAAACGGGGTCATGTGCATTCCCGGGCTGGATCTTATATTAAGGGAGTGCTTCTGTTTTGAATTCCAGGGGCCAGAGGAAACCCAGCACTATCAGACCCAGGCACTCCTGACCAACACCAAGGCAGTCAGACCCACCTCCCTTTCCCGGTTGGGCCACAGGTCAGTATCTCTCAACTACTTTCCATTAGGGCTGCGTTTAGGGTGGTTCAACCATATAAATAACCAAATAAATAATAATGAGTTAAATCCAATCAACTCCAACAGAGCACACATGGCGATAAATTTTCGTATGGGAAACTGTGTGACTACATTATTTATTAAATACCATCAAGAAAAAAACTGTTCACAGAACTCTCTTTTTAAAGGAAATATTGGTTTTAATCATTTGGAATATTTTTTTTCCCTTGAAATCCACTTCAACCGTGTTGGTTACTATGCAGCCTTCTAGAAAGTAAAACTTTAATGACTGGAGTGTGAAGAAAATTAAGTTATTTCAACCTTACGATAGCCATTTTTGAAATACAAGATGTGATTTAATATAAAAAAGTTAATGCAATTTTAATGCAAGTTCAGCTTATTGGGTTTGACAATACTGTACATCACATACAGCTCTTGCATTAATAAAGAAATACATTCATTATTTTTTAAAGTCCAATATTTGTTTCTTGCAGCCTGGTGTGGTTATATGGAGATGTAGAACACAATTATAAAAGCTGGGCTCTTTGCTATTATTGTTTTTTGGTGTTGTTTTTTTTTTATCTCTGTCATTTAATGTGAAAGCTTTCAGAGTTCACCTGTTTTTATGGGAAAAGAAGCTCATATGTGAGCTTTTCTCTCTCTTTTGCTGTCATGGTTGTTCCTGAAAATTAATCACTTTCAGCACTTTGAGGGCTCACCAATTGAAGACTTGAAAACCCAAGTTTAAGGGCTTGGGTGGTGGTCTTGGCTTTCTTGTTCCAGCTGCCACCAAGTCCTAATATCTGTCTCAGGTCCTAATGTCTGAGCACCACGATGCCTCGGTGCTCAAGGACAGAAAGCCTGGGGAGGTGTCTCTTCGCCTATGGAAGCCCATAGAGGATTCTACTGGGAATCTTGGAAGATGGCTTCTTCCGGCCGTACCTTTTCTGATTTCATGCTTGTGACACTGTGTGCATGTGTATGTGCGTGTGCGTGTGTGTGAACATACCAGGGCTGACAAACTCATGCCTCCGGGTCAGATAAGTGAATGACAGGCCCAGACAGTGAGAAGCATGGGTGGGCATTGTGACAAAGGGAGAAGGCATGCCCTGCTTTAACCCCGAGGATTCAATATAAAAAAAAAAAAAATACTACGTGCTCAAACCCCCAACTCTGTGTCCTGTACAGCCTAAGAACCAGTCATTTTCCTTCCTTCTTATTATGATGTTACTGTTGACAGTGGTGTCACATCAGCGATCTGAGCACCAGTTTATAATTTTGTACTTATTCCTAAAAAATACGTTTATTTTGTCTTTAGAGTAATTAAAAAAAATTTTTTTTAACATTTTTACTTATTATTGAGAGACAGAGAGAGACAGAGCATGAGCATGGGAGAGGCAGACACAGAATCCGAAGCAGGGTCCAGGCTCCGAGCTGTCAGCACAGAGCCTGACGCAGGGCTCAAACTCACAAACTATGAGATCATGACCTGAGCCGAAGTCGGACGCTCAACCGACTAAGCCACCCAGGCGCTCCCAATTTTATTTATTTATTTTTTTAAGAGAGACAGTTACTTTGTAAATTTAGTAGAGTCTAACAAATACATCAGGAGCTAGGCCTGTGGAGTCTGGACCAGTTGTCTAAAACTAGGCTACTTGATGTCCCGGGGCTTGTCCAGAAGCCTCCCTGGAAGGAGCTACGCAGGGTAGCTGTAGGCAGTGGCCAGAGGGTGGGTTCAGCCCTCCTCCCTTCATTCCTCTCTAAAACAGTTCTGTGTATTGAGAGGGGATGGTGAGAAAGGGGTGAGCCATGAGCTCTGAAGCAGTCTGCCCTCACATGAACCCCCCACAATCACCAGATATGGGACTTGGGGCAAGTTACTAATCTCTCTGGATCTCATTGGCAGGACAACTGCACTAACACATGCACAACAATATTAGGATAGTGCCCGGCTATAATTTATTAGGCTTTGTGCTATGCCTGTATTTAATTACCTCTTACTTTACGGAATCATTCTGTATTAAACACACAGAAGTTGAAACCCTGCAGTAAGAGTTTTGTATTGGTTCCGCTAGAAGAAACATAGATATGGGATTATGTGTCACATGGTTCCCCAAAAGGGTGCAACGAAAGTGCCAGATAAAGAACTATAAGATCAAATACCCTTCTAGTCATCTGGCCTGACCAGGACAAGAATCTCTCCTAGGTCATCCTGGTGGAAAGCCCACACTCGGGCTCAAACATGTCTGGGGCCCAAAGCGCACACCGATGAGTCTGCCTTTCCATATCAAACAATGACTATTGGATAAATAGTGGATACAAACATATGTTTGGAATGTTGTATGAACTGAGCAAGGAATGTTAGAGTAATAACAGGAGACATCTATAAAAGATTTCTAAATTAGCCACATCAAATATTTTTGCTTTTCTGTAGTTTTTTTTTCAGAAATCTTAATCATCCACACACGACTTCACCATTTTAATGATTGCATTATCATTGCTTAATGATTATCCAGTTTTTTAATGTATTCTCATTTTATAAACATTTTCCATTTTTCTAAAGAGGTGCCATAATGACCCACTTGAACGATTAGGTTATATCTTGTCAGGCTTAGTACTATAACAAAGTATGCTTCAGCATTTATATATTTTAAAATGTAATGCATATTTTCATTTATCTTTTGTCTTTTTGCAATTTTTTAAACAATTTTTTAAGTTCATGTATTCTGAGAGAGAGAGAGAGAGAGAGAGAGAGAGAGCAGGAGGGGCAGAGAGAGAGGGAATGCGAAAATCCAAAGCACACTCTGCCCTCTCAGCGCAGAGCCCTATGTGGTGCTTGAACTCACGAACCATGAGATCATGACCTGAACCAAAACCGAGATTTGGATGGTTAACCAATTGAGCCACCCAGGAGCCTCTCCTTTGTCTTTTTGAATAATATCTTCAGGCTGTATCCCTGGAGTATGTTCTGAGTCAAAAGGGGTTGGATATTTTTGCAATTCTTGATATAGATTTCCAAATTATTTTCCAAAAGACTTATGATTGAGTACATATCCTAAATCCACATAATGGGGTCACTACAGACTTACCAGCATGCTGTAACTCTTTAACATTATTTTTGATAAGTTAATAAATAAAAAATAGTATTTTATTGCTACTTTTGAGCCAAAAAAAAAAAAAATCCCCTGATGCCAATGAGTTCTTTCTGGAACAACACAGAACAAATAGGCATAGAATTTCAAATATATAAGGGTAAGATCAAATGAAAATTCATTGGAAGTATAATACATAAGTGTAAGGTATTACTTTAAAAGGTATTTGACGTCCTGAAAAGAAATCCAGACCAAATAAAATTTTCCAAAGAAATAAATGAAGTGTGATTTCAATTTTTTTTTCTACTAGTTCATTTTGGAATAGAGCATGCTTGTTTGCTACTTGTTCAAGAGATTTCTGACCCTGCTTAAGTAAAGGAAAATGCTCTAAAAGGCCATGTCCTGCTTGGTTCCACTGGAAAGTGAGCTAGGATTATCTGTTTCCTTGCAGCCACTTCTGACAGCACAACAGTTAGCCTCTGCTGTCGCTGGCGTGATGCCGGGAGGCACGCCAGCCCTCAACCAGCCTATCCTCATCCCCTTCAACATGGCCGGACAGCTAGGAGGACAACAAGGACTGGTCCTCACACTGCCTACCGCGAATCTCACCAACATCCAAGGGCTGGTAGCAGCAGCTGCGGCCGGAGGCATTATGACTCTGCCATTGCAAAATCTACAAGGTAACCCATTGTCTCCATGTGCCATGTTGGGCTCAATCCACTGGCCAGTGTTCTCTGAGGTGCTCAAGTGCCCAGTGGTGAATGTAGTTCAGAGTTACTTCCACTATTGAGGAGATGGAAGGCTTGTGTACGCAGCAAAGTTTCAAGTGGTCTGTGAATCCCAAGCTTGGTCAAACCATGGGCTTTATCAGTCCTTGTTTCCTAACAGTGATTTGAAACCTTTCAGGTCTTCTGGAGTCACTTGTGAGCAATCATTGCACAACACATCAAAGATTTAGATGTAAAATTATTGTGTTGTTATTGGAGGACCTGAGTTACGATCTCATGAGTTCTTCAATATAGCCATCTGCAAAGAACAGTTAGGCATTATTTGTTTCTGTGGCAAGCGGTTGGAACATCTCAAATACAAGGTACCATTTGGAAGTCTTAATTTAAGTATTATCTTACTAAGTACTTTTAGTTACGATTATTAAACAGAAATTGTTTTACTTGAGATCATACTTTATGATGAGAAAGAGACTTGTATATCGAGGCTTTATATTCCATGGGCGTATAACGATGGCTGAACTCATTTTACTCTGGAAGGATAGTTCTCTTGGTACTACAAAAGTTTTCACTTTTCTTTAAAAGATTTGGTAACACTGGTTGATAGACTGATTTACAAAAGATTCTGTTAGAGGAAGAATTATATGGTGAAAAATGGCCTGAGTATATTATTAGGATGCCTAACAAAAAGAAGACAAATTGGTTTTGGACTGCTGAAAGGTGTTTGTTTTCTCCATTGATATGAATCTTAGCAATTAAAAAATGTGGGGTCTTTTTACAGAGTGAGAGTTCAATTGTGTAAGTTATCAGAATAACAATTTAAAGTACTTTTGGTAGTTGGTCAAATGTCAGGGCTCCTTATGGCCAGAGCATCAGCCCATAGATAAGAAATTGACCACGTAAGAACTGGTTAACTCTTGACCCAAACTTTCTTATACACTGTATGTTCTAATATCCCACCTAGCGTTGCCACTTCGTGACTTTCACTTTAATGTTTAAAACAAAGTCTGTCTTATACCATTAAATTGTGCCAGGAAACCTGCCATTCATAAATCATGCATGCCCAGGACACGCTAATGCACAAACTTTACTTCTTTCAAATTTGAGAGTGCCTGGGAGCCAGGATCTCAAGATTAAGCAAATAAGGCAGGAATAAACAAGGTAAAAAGCAGAAGTAACAAAGTGTAGGGAGAGGCTTTCTAATGTAGGTGCATGATGAAATCTTAATGAAGAAATGGGCATTATCAAAATGCAACCTTCCATTTGGAACATTTGTGCTTATGGGAATATTGAATATTATAAATAAACATAAGCTCGTGGAGCTCCTAGGTCATGAATTAATCTTGCTTGGTTAAAACAGACGCCAAAGTCAGAGTCCAAACAATCAGGCTTATGATATCTTTATTATGGCTTGGTATTCTTAGAATTCTAGTGCCTGGTTGTTTTAAGAGCTTGAAGTTAGTGACTGGTCCAATGTGGACTTCCATCAAGATTTTCTCTGGCTCTCTTTTCTTTAAATATCAAATTTAGGATTAGTGTGGAATTTGGTTCTTTTTACACCTATGGTTTCAGAAAATGAATTCTAAGGTTTGTGGCCTGATTAAGTAGGTTCAATGAGAGTGCTAATTCTTTTTATCTCTTGGTGCTTCTTACACGATTTTCTTGATTTTCTTATCGGCCTCACCTTCAAAAGTGGACTGGAGTTGATGGTCAAGCTCTCATCTACTAAACAAACACAAGGCAACATGTCTCCCTTTGTCATTTCAGTGATGTTGGAAAGCAAGTGGTGAGGTCATTAAAATAAAACACCTTCCAGTAGCAGCTCAGCCCATTATAGGAAAACCTTCCTAATCAGTCTTAACACACAAGCCTGTCCTCTAATACTTTTCCCTTTAATAACTTTGCAAATAAATCCCAATTCCTAAGTCACTGTTAGGATCCAGAAAAACTCCTTGGGCTTTTCTCTTCCTTTTGTATCTTCTTACATGATTTCTTCACCACCCAGACCTCACCGGGTGACTGGGGATTTCCTGGGGATATGTGGCTTCTTCTGCTGAGACAAGGAAAGTTCCAGGCAAACAAAAAAGAGTTGGTCATCCTGCCAGAAGTCCTGGGGCAATAAAGATGATAATTGGGTAAATGTCTCAAATCTCCATGGTGCCCAAGATGAGTGTCCACCTCCTGAAGTATAATGCCAATGGCATCCTGGCATTCAGCCAGCATCTGACCCAAGGATGATCTCACCACCTTTAGGGTACCTACTGCAGCCCTCGACAATCCGTAGGCAATGTCCATGGCTTGTGTAGTTTTCCAGGTTATATCACAGAAGGCGGTGGGATTCTAAGGATGGTGGGTGGATGGTTGGCAGGCTGGAAAGGCATCTGCAGGGCTCCTGGTTGACTTTGAGACTGAGCCAATCCCAGGCATAATCCAGTCTCACCCCCTTTCAGGTGTAGTAATCTTGTACATGGTCTACAATACCTGAGAAGGAGTCCTTACACTCATGTGTATAGTCAACCCATGTATGCTCCGCCCCTCCCCATGGTCCACCCTAGACAATGGACATAGTCACTTCCAAGGCTTTTAAGAGTCTTTTGATTCAGAGTCTGTGTCTCCCTCTCTCTCTGCCCAACCCCCCACTCTCTCTCTCTCAAAAACAAACATTAAAAAATATTGAGTCTTTTGAAACAACTAGTAAGTCTGCACAACTCAAATAGATACCCACCTTCTTGCGTGGTTTTATAAAACAAGTGTGATTAGTCAGTATGAGGGAGAGGGATTGAAGTGTTAAACTCCTCGTCTGAAGTGGAACCTGTTTCCATGTGATGCACTGAGTTCTGGATGGTTCCCCTCTTCCTCATTGTGAAACGTTAAGGGTTATTCATGAAGTAAATCTGCCAGCTGCAATTATCTCTGAGTATCCTTCAGCCTTCCTGCCTAGTCCTTCAGCCTGTCTGTTCTTCTAGCCCCAAACTACAAATTTGCTAAGAAAGAAAAATACTGACATCAGTTTCTTAATGGTTTTTGGAATTTGGGGATAAGTTTTCAAGTATCTTCTTCTTTACTAAAGGGATTAAGAGCTGCTTCATTTACGTTCCCTATCAAGTGACATGGAATTGCTCTCAGACCCTCAGAGGCCATGACTCACGCATGTATTTTAATGAGCACTAATGACATGTTGTTACGATGAGTGGCTTTTCTTCACACAGGCAGCAGGGGTCCTATCACTGTCTGCTCCTCTGAGCGTCATTCCCAGACTAATGGCATCAGCTCTTGTTGGAGCTTGTTAGAAAAAGCAGACTCTCGGGCCCCACCCCAGACACATTGAACAGAATCTGCATTCTTAAAAAAATTCCCAGGAGATTCTTAGATACACTACAGTTTAAGAAAGCCTGGTCTAAGGAGCTTTTCCAAAATTCATCTGGCAAATCCCCTATTATCTCCAGCAACCTCTCCAGATTCTGATCATCCTCTGGTGATGGGGAGCCATGTGACTGTGATAAGCGCCCTCGTTAATTTTCCTGCTCCGACCACCCGAGGCTTCTATTGAGGGTAAAGAGTGAAACGAATAATTTGTTTGGGAATTAACTTATTGCTTCCGTTAGGACATTCGCATCCCCCAGACAGAGAGGGGTTCTCTTGCACAGTTGAAGCATTGTTAAAGTCCTTGCTCTGAGATTTTATCCAGCAAAAGCTTTGCATTGATGAAAAAGAGATCATATTGCCCTGCAGAAAACTCATTTGCATGGCCTGGGATTGTTTTCCCTTTCTCCTCAGATCCTTCCATGCAGGAAAGAGATGCACCAATGAGGGGGTCTTTTTGTAAGGAAACAGCTGGGAGTAAGGTGTTAGACACAGCTGGCAGCCCAGACTGTGGCACCCTGGAAGTGAGGTTTGGAGATTAGAGAAAACAGTGAATCACTAAGCTGCAGGCTGTGTCATTCTTCCCTTGGAGAAGACAGGCATGTGTCCCCACTTCTAGGGTGACTAATAACCTGTCTCCTCTCTTCTCCTGCTCCTCCCTGTGACTCTTCTCTATTGTGTTGGTTGACTTTTGGCTAGCCCATAATTTTGGCTCACTCGTATTCCATTCTGTCTCCTTGGAGGCCACGCATCTTCCCAACTCATATACCTCCCAGGAACACTCCGTTGCTATTTCAGTCTCCATCGTCTCTATCTTGATGCCCATCTCCACGTCTGTCAAAATTCAGACTCTCCAAAATTCAAATTCCTAATGGGCTGAGACTTGGCATTCTAGACTACCTTGTAGGTCACTGGCCAGACTCGAGATTGACTGCCCCATGTGGAAGTGTGCATTCCTGTCCAGTCAGCTGTAATGTGAATGGAAGGGGGGAGCTGGGATAACATGGTGTGGAACATGGGCAATATGCTTAAGAAATATTAGACAGAAGAAAAAAAGAAAAAGAAAAGGAAACATTAGATGGGAGATGATGAGGGCCTCCCTCAGAAGTAGAAGGGGCACTGGGGGGAGGCAGGCCACTGGGAGTGGCCTGCCCACTGGGAATCCTACACAGACTAATAGGCCCTCCCGTGTGCATGGGAAGAGATTGAGACATACCCTGAACTCAGAAATGCCAAGGGTGGGTCTAGATTCTGAATATTTTAGGGGAGGTCCGTGGAAGTTCTGGCTGGGATTCAAGGGCACAAGTGCTCTAAACTCAGATAAGACCTAGAAATGACCTACTCCTCAACACTTCATGTCCCTACATGAAGTAGATACAGATTTGCGTTCTCTCCTCTCTTAACCTTTGAGAGCCCCTGCCCCCTTCCAAGCACCTCCCACCATCACCACTCTGGATCTTTCCATTCCCGTGTCCTTTGTCTGTCTGCTGCCCACAGAGATTTGTTCTCAGGTGACTGTCAGCAAACCCACACCTGTGACACGAGACTAACAATGACCAGAAAGCTCAAAGAAAGAAAATGACTAAGGCTGCTCTGTCACATACGTGATAAACTTTCAAAGTCAGTGTTTTCCGTTTACTTATTATTTTGAAACACACCTGTGCTAAAAATATAATGTGCATTTGTCCTAGTGTGGGAACTGGATTATCACTTGATGGGGCAAAACAAAGTCCCCATGTGGAACTCATGCAAATGTGTTGTGTTTTTTCCTTTGTAAGATTCAGGCAGGAAATGTCAATGAATACAACCTCGTATTTGTTGGAACAAGGGACAACAAGCCACAGAGGGGTTAATGGGACAGCAGGGGTGGGTCCACATCTAGGGCAGATGATTCAAGTTGGTGACTTTTCTCATTGCACAGACTGAGACAACCCACTAATCACCGTGGACAACATAAATGGAGAATATAAATGTGCTACGTAGGAGATTTATATCAAAGTGTGAACATTCCAGTTCAGTCAAGCATAACATTTAAATTAATGACCAAAAATACATTAGAGAGTGCTGCTTAACCTGAACATGGAAAAGCAATTAGGTTCAAGGCAAGTTGAAAACTCAAGGCCAAGGGTGGGTTTTCCTGCCCTTCGTGCTGGCTGGAAAACAGCCCTCATTTTCTCTCCCTCTCCAAAGTCAAGTCAGGGAAAAGTATGGGGAATACTTTCGGTTTGGGGGATTTTGGTTGCAAATTGCATTACATTTCCTTTTTATTTGTTTTGTCCTTGTTGTTTTAACCAAGGTATCATTTACGTACAATAAAATGCATGGATCTTAGGTGGCACACAGCTCAATGTGTCTTGATAATTCTATGCCTCCATGCAACCTCCATCCACCACAGTTGATACAGAAAACATTTCGTTTTCCCCCAAAGGTTCCCTTGTGTCCCTTTGTAGCCAATCCCCTACCTCAAACCAGGCAGCTCTGATCTGCTTTCTATCACTTTCGATTCATTTTGTTTGTTCTAGAACTTCATATACATCGATTCCTACAGTATGTATGCTTTCGTGTCTGGCTTTTTTCACTCGGCGTCATGTTTTTGAGATTCTTCTGTGTTGTTGTGTATGTCAGTGGTTCCTTTAGTTCTTTCCTAAGCAGTATTGCATTGTAAGAAGACGCCACAATCTGTTTATCCATAACCAGCCCACATCCTAGACGGCAGACATGGTGAAGTTCCCCTGCCCTGGGGGTAGAGAGAGTTGTCTCCATTGGACACCCCTTGGGAAGCATCCATGACCACTGTTCTCCTTGGCCCTTTGCTATACCCCTGGGAGATTCTTCCCTGCCTATCATCTTTCTTAGCTACATCTGAAGAGAAAATTGAGAAATATGCCTCAGTCCCTGTATGGCTTATGGAAGCTTGGGGGCCGAAGGGGTTGCTTGAAGTTTCCAATAGTTAAAGATTTGTAGCTTCCTTGGGAATCTGGTTCTGTCAGAAACTGAGAATGCTTCTGATCTTTTTGCTTTCAGTCAGTTCCAGATGCCAAAGTTTTTTCCAAGGCATACATCTTCTGTGTAATTTATTTTTGCTTTTTCCCTCCCTCAGTTCTCTGTTTCAATTCAATCGGCCTCAGGGTATGGGCACTCTGACCTCCTTGGTGTTCTCTAAACATGCACCTACCCAAGGGCCTTTGCACAGGTCACTTCCTCTGACTGAAGGACTGTTTCCCCAGAAAGCATCATCCTACTTCCTCCCTCACTGTCCCCAATACCCCTGTTCCCTCTGACCTGATTTCCTTCATTTACCTGTCCATAGCACTTACTACCTTCTACATAGATTTAAAATCTCAGAAATTGTTGAGTCTTTCTTATCTTGTCTTGTCTTCTCTTCTCTTCTTTTCTCTTCCCTTTCTTTCTTTCCTTCCTTCCTTCCTTCCTTCCTTCCTTCCTTCCTTCCTCCCTTCCTCCCTCCCTTCCTTTTACTGCAGCCACCTAGGGCAGTGGAGGCAGCATCCTGATGCTTAGCCCTGATGCTCTAGGGGATGATAATTACATATAGTGTGTTAATAATATGTAATGTTTATCTAGTCCTGCCCTTAGGACGTATGTCCTATAAGAAGCATCTTTGTTTGGTTCAGTGATGTGGCTCATAATAAGTGATCAAAAATAGATGGATAGAGAATGGATGGATGGATGGATGGATTTTAAACCAGGAGTCAGTCAAGTGAAGAGAAGTAAAGAGAACATTCAGTGTAGAGAATAAGGCATGAGGGTCCTCTGAACAGTTTTCGTTATTGTTCAAGTGAAGGTTAGGAGTCTGAAATGGCAAGAAATCAGACTGGAGGAGCAGGAAGGGGTAATACTGGAGAGCCTTGTATGCCTTTCCTGTACATGCTGAGCGGCCTCATAGGGCCCGATGTGTTAAGAGATGAGCAAACCTAAAGGCGATGAAATTCTGCTATGATATTTTCATGGGTATATGTTTGCATTTCCCTAGTAATGCTTATGTAATGCCAAGGACTCAAAGCAGCTTAGGATACAAGAAACCTGAAAGGCCAAATGCTGTTTTTTAAAAAAAGAAGAAACCTAGATGAAGATTTGGACCTATGGGACAAGTCAAAGGGGAGGCACATCACATTCATACACTTATTTATCTATTTGTTTATTTATTTATTGAAAGAGAGAGAGTGAAAGCAGGGGAGGGGTAGAGAGAAAAAGAATCTCAAACAAGCTGCACTCTGAGAACAGAGCCCGATGCAGGGCTCAATCCCATGACTGAGAGACCATGACTTGAACCAAAACCAAGAGTTGGAAGCTTAACCAACTGAGCTGCCAAGGCACCCCCACATTCCATACTTTCAATTATCTGACAGTAAACAGAGTCATATCAGCTTAACAAGAAACAAGGTCTTTTTTTTTTCTTTTTGCTTTTCACTAATTTTATTTATTTACTCAATGTATACCTACTGAGCTTTCATAGCATATTAGGTCATGATCTCAGCTTAGGGTATAACAGGAAACAAAACAAAGAGAGACTCTGAAGGCACTGTGCTCATGCAGGATGTAAAGGAGAATGAAGCAATGAAGGGTGGCAGGCATGGGGACATGATGTATTTTACACAGGGTCATCAGCATCAGTCTTTCCACTGGACAGAGACCCAAAGGACATGAGGGACAAAGCTATATAATATCTGGGGAAGAGTATCCCAGATTAAAGTTCCAGATGCTGAGAAAAGTTCATCACACAGATTCCCAATGAAGAACTGTGGAACCGACTGGTGGACAGGACACTGGGCATCTTTTGGGTTCACTAGGTTGTACCACAGTAACTAACAAGCACACGGTCTCAGTGAGGTACCACAGAGGTTTATTTCTGTGTTTATTTCATAATACATGTTGGCTGCAGGTCAGCGGTGGCATTGCTGAACATCCTCTTTCTAGGGTCCAGGCTGAAGAAGCACCCTCTTCCTGGAATAAGCCTTTCTCACCACACAGGGAAGAAAGAACAGCAGAAACACAATGACTTCCAAATCTTTGGCTCAGAAGTGGCTTACGTCACTTCCATTCATGTCTTGATCAAGCCTGTTGCCAATGGGAATGAGGATATCCCTAAAGCGGAGGGTGTTTCTTGAGCACATGATTGGAAGCTATATTACAAGGTGCTACACTGTTCGACCCCCACTGCACTGAAGATACCCTGCATTAGTATTTGACTTAGGTCAACTTTAAGATTCCTTCCAACACCAAGAGTTTACCATTCCATTAGGTGAACCCATTAGGTGAGACCATTAGGTAAAATGGGCTATCCGTGGGTTCCTTTGAATACAACTCAGTAATAATTTCATAAAGTAGTAGAATTCAAACAATAAATATAAAAATAGATTACAAATTTATGGAACAATTGGGGACTTTAAAAAATAGCACATGTACACATGTAAAAGTACGACTCCTTTTTAAAAAAATTTTTTTTAATGTTTATTTATTTTTGAGACAGAGAGAGTGCACGAGCAGGGGAGGGGCAGAGAGAGAGAGGGAGACACAGAATCTGGAAACAGGCTCCAAGCTCTGAGCTGTCAGCAAAGAGCCCGATGTGGGGCTCAAACTCACAGACCGTGAGATCATGACCTGAGGTGAAGTCGGATGCTTAACCAACTGAGCCACCCAGGTGCCCCAAATATGACTCCTTTTATGTAACATTCAGGAAAAGGCAAAATGATGGGGACAGAAAGAGATCAGTGGTGACGAGGGGTAGGCACTGGAGGAAGGAGTTGACTATAAAGCAGTGCAAGGGAATTTGGGAGGCTGATGAGACAGTTCTCTGTCTCGATCATGATGGAGGTTACAGGACTCCATGTGTTTGTTAAACTGCATGCTAGGAAGGGTGAATCTTACTGTATGTAAAATATACCTGTTTTTTAAAAAAAGGAAGTAGATGGTATGGTGCTTATAAAATACCAATAAAACACCAACTTAGGGGCACCTGGGTGGCTCTTAAGCCTCTGACTGTGGCTTAGGTCATGATCTTGCAGTCTTTGAGTTTAAGCCCCGCATTGGGCTCTGTGCTACCAGCTCAGAGCCTAGGGCCTGCTTCAGATTCTGTGTCTCCCCCTCTCTCTGCCCCTCCCATGCTCATGCTCTGTCTCTCAATAGTAAATAAGCGTTAAAAAAAAATTAAAACACCAACTTAATGTTAAAACATAAAAAAGAATATGTATGGGGCTCCTGGGTGGCTCAGTTGCTTAAGTGTCCAGTTGACTTCGGCTTAGGTCACAAACTCACCGTTTGTGAGTTCGAGCCCCACATCAGGCTCTCTGCTGTCAGCACAGAGCTTACTTCAGGTCCTCTGTCCCCCTGAGTCTCTGCCCCTCTCCCACTCGACTCCTTTTCTCTCTCTCTCTCTCTCTCTCTATCTCTCTCAAAAATAAATAAACTTTAAAAAAGATTATATGAGTACAAATCTGCTAATAAAATGAAAGCTAGGGAAAGCTTCATGGAGACGAGAGACTCAAGCTTTCCCTTAAAGAAAGTGTTAATGGCTGTATTTCTCAGATGCACAAGTGAGCACTAAAATAATACAGATTTTTACATGCACACAATTTGACTCCAGTTGTTTGAAAGAAATCCAAACACACATCCACACACCCCACAGAGAGAGGAAAAGAAAACTACTGTATACAACAAAGTGTTACTGGTAGATTCTAGACAGCAAGAAATTATGGATGATGTTTTCCTTCTTTAAATTTCTTCATTAATAAGTATTATTCCAAAATCAGAATACTTTGTATTCATTAAAGTCAAAAGTCATATCCAAAGCATCATTATTAGCATTGACAAGGTTGGGTCTATGGGTCTGCTGTCTTGCCCTTCTAACCACCTTTTTAAAAAAGCATCCCTCAACTCAAAGTGGATTAATTCTCAAATTAACACTACAACCACAAAACAACTCTATGCATTCATGATGTATGAGCAATCTTTAATATGAGTAAAATTGCCTTTAAATGTGCTTGATTTTATTGATCAAGGGATAATTTATAGTCAGGGAGTGGATGAGGGGTAGGCACGTGTTTCTGAGCGTTCTATCATTCTTGACGAAGGAAACAGTAGGTGGCCATGGGCGCTGCTTTTCCTAATAATTTACTTTTGTGCTATTCTAGTGATGTCCATACCCAGAAAGTGTCGTCCCCAAGGGCATCATGAACATGAGAGCGGAGGTCTAATACCACTCACAGAAAGGGCGATGCAGCACCTGCCACAGAAACAAGAAGAATGGACTCAGGCTTTTCGTATGCAATGATTTCTCAGCCTCTGATAGGTGGCTTGCTGTCACAAAGTCCAATATTAAAAATATCTAGTGCATAAATTCATATTTGCGGTGTTATTCAGAAGAGCCCCACCTGACACACCATACAATAATACCAAATCCACCATAAAGAAGTTATGAAAGTTGTTGCATGTGTCTTACTCCGGCAGTTTTTCAAACCTCCGTATCTCCGAGGCTTCAGACTTTTTATTTAAAATACCTGGAAAGCCCGTTCTGCAGTACATTATCCTTGAAGCAGGCGTCACTGAGGCACTAGGGTATGGATTAAACTGGAAGCACATGAATGAGGAGTATGACTAGTATACTGTGTATTTAAGAGATACTGTCAATGGAATAAAGCATTGTCAAAGGATAATGGTTTCCAGCTGCCACATAAATGTCAAAGCAAAGCCAAAGCATTTATTTTCAAAGCAAAAGGCAGGGAAGTAATGTGATCCCCAGTTTGTACATAATAAGGCTGTAAATCCATCAGGGCTCTTGATGCTCTTGATGGCATGCAGCGGTGTGTCTACACTAGGATGTGCAAACTGGATTAGATTCCAAGGCAGCCATCAGAGCTCTTTTCCAAGATGGCTGCTGCTAGAATGACACTGAACATAAAACCAGAAAAGATTGTGCTCAGAATGTTTCTCAAATCTACTCCATTGCCAAGGATGAGAGAGACTGGGATTATTTGTTCAAATTTCCTCTGGAACCAAAATAAAGAAGTCTTCTTTATCTTTTGGAAAGTGTGGAGGAGGCGGGCAGGGAGTGGGGAGGTACTGAAAGTAAGGAGATGGGAGTTGGCCCCTCCGTTCCCCTCTGCCAATGTTCAGAGAATGAAGAGGTAGAGTCGCCAAGAAAGTCCGGTCTTCTTGTACGCGTGTGATCTTGAAGGGCAGATTTCCAGCGAGAGGTCACAGCTGTCATTTCTTGGCCCCTCCAGAGAAAAGCTCAACCTCATTTCTTGCCCTGAGCTGTGCACAAAGATTGATTGGTGGATTTCACAAATACTTGCTAAGCATCTGCTCTTTTCCAGGCACTGTGGCGCTGTGGTAGGCACTCCAGTCTGGTTAGAAAAGAGGCCTTCGTAGTAATCAGGGAGAGAAAGGGTCCGGGTGGCCATGATGAAGAGCAGAGGATTCATTGAGGAGACATTAACAAGATGCGTTTGGTAGGACTTGGTGATGGATTAAATGTAGAGGGATAAAAGGAAAGACAGGGAGATGTTTAGCTAATTTGACATGTGACTTCATTTCCTATGGAAATTTTAAATGGAAATACCAGTGGCCAGTTGAAAATACATGGTTCTAAAACTCAGAATGGAATTGGCACTGGAGACCCTGATGTAGACACCATCAACACGTGTGACTGAAACCAGGGAGGGAAGACATTTCCGGGAAAGAAGAGGTTAGGGAAGGATCACGAGTCAAGCCATTGGAAGAGGAAGATACAGGCACAGCCGAGACCGAGGAAAAGTCCCAACGTGCATGATTGTTCTGCACCGGCTTAGCCTGCAGTTCTTTGGGTTTGGATTAACTTTCCTTGGACATAATCGACACATTCACACTGGAGCTTCTGGCTGTTGCTTACCCCTTATATAGCCAGAGTGCAACAAGAAAGAGCCTAAAAATTGTATCTGTCAATTTGCTCTTTATCTTCTGAAGACATGCCAAGTTTCCATATATAAAGAAGCTATTTTAAGAGCTTGTACCTAAAAGCTTGAACAGGGTTTGCTGTCTTGCTGGAAAGTCACTCCACTGATTTAAATCTATTATTTAAAAATGTAGTTGTAGTCTTAAAAATCTCAAAATGAAAGTACTTGAGTCTTTTTTTCCCCCCTCCATTCTTCTTTTTAAAGCACTTTGGGTCATGCCCACTGTAGCCATGCAGGGCAGAGGAAGCAGCATTGGCCTTGGTATGGGGTATGGATAGAGGAGGACATCTGTGCTGAGGAAAAGCTGTAGTATAGATAACATACTTTTAATTTTCGAGAATTACTTATGTTGGAAAACTATGTCTTATTGCTAGCAAAATTAGTCACTGAACATCTTTTGGTTCCACATTAACCTTTTTTTTTTTTTTTTTTGCTTTAGTGTTATCTCCCAAATTGTATTAATCAATCATGCTCACCCACTGTATAGCCAAAATTTACAACAAAACAAAACAAAACGAAACTCAGTATGTTTGTCATTTGTCACCAGATTAGGATTAGCACAAAATGCAGGTCCATTAAAACATTCTTAGGCATCTCGGTTCCCCTGTGTGCCATTATTTTAGAAATTCTTAGCAGAACATATATATATTCAACACTTGACATAAGATAATTTGAGTTTGCTGTGTTTGGAAAATAACTCACAGGGGAGAAAGTTGCATTAAATAAATAATAGAGATAAAATTTATACTTCTATATATTTCAAAGCTAATGTTGCTAACTTACAATAGAACGGTAACGTGAAGACACAGTGCTATAATTTGATTGATTTGTTTTGACAGCAGCCAAATAATTGAGAGTGAAAGGTGTCAGCACAGATGAAATATTGTATAAGCCACGTTCAAAAGGCAGCCCTCGCAGCAGCAGCAACTAGAGTTTTATTTCCTTTGATTCCATACTGGTACTCACCTCCAGTTTATTATGAAACCATGAAAGGTGTATGACTTCCCCAACGAGGGAGACTTTTATGGAGAGGATAGAAATAGAAGTTTGCCAAATAGTTGAACAATGGTTATAGACAAGAGGAGGGAAAATGGCTACAGCGTGCCAAGCTGAATGCTAGCAGCCTGTCCCTTTTCTTTTGCAAGTTGCTGCTCTCTTGCATTTCACCTCACTTTGAAGAGACTCTGAATGAGAGCAAATATTAGATCCCATTTTCTGCACCTTGACAGGAGATGGGCCAAAGATGTGCTTGGCACCATTTCCGGGCGCAGATAAGGAGCATTTACCCAACTGAAAACCCTCGTGTCTGGTTAATGATAAAATTTGAGGTGCCTAGTGAATATAGGAGCTAAATGGTCAGGGGAGGGTTGATCGGGAGAAAATCTCTGCCCATCCGTGACTGTGCCTTAACAGACTAGTGGTTAATGGGTAAGTAGGTAACAGGTAAACAGGTGGTGAGTCTCACCGGCCTGGGATAATTCCAGCCCTACAGCTTGCTAGTTGTGTGACCTGCCTTCCTCAGATATTTTATAGAGCCGTTTAAGGATTACAAGGGATACTGTATGGGACATGTCCAGCAGAGTGCCCGACACTTAGTAAGTGCAAAGTGGATGAGAGCTTCCGTAGTCTCCCTTATCTGCAGGAAAGATGTTCCAAGCCCCTCACTGGACGCCTGCAGCCACAGATGGCACTGAACACTATGTACAGAGTGCTTTTGCTTCTATGTGCATACCTATGGTAAAGTATACTTTACAAATTAGGCACAGTAAGGGATCAACGATGATAACTAGCAATATAAAATAGGGCAATTATGATAACAGACTATAATAAAAGTTGTGGGAATGTGGTCTCTCTTTCAAAGGATCTTACTGTACTGTACTGATCCTCCTTGTGCTGATGTGGGATGTTAAAATACTGTGTGAAGAGATGAAGTGAGGTGCATGATGTAGGCGCTGTGATGCAGTACTAAGCCACCATTGACCTTGTGATGACGTCAGCAGGAGGGTCATGTGCTTCCAGACCATGGTTGACTGTGGGTAAGAGAAACTATGGAAAGCAAAACCGCAAATAAAACGGGACTCCTGGGGTGCCTGGTTGGCTCAGTCATTTGAGTGCCCTATTTTTGATTTCAGCTTGGGTCATGACCCCGGAGTTGTGGGATCAAGCCCAACATGGGGCTCTGCACTGGGCATGGAGTTTGCTTGAGGTTCTCTCTTTCTCTCTCTCTCTCTCTCTCTCTCTCTCTCTCTCAGAAATAATAAACTTAAACAAAATTTTTTAATTAAAAAATCAAAGGGGACTACTGTACTTTTACTATGTAGAGTTGCAAAATCTAAAATGACAGCAATGTGGCTATTGGGCCCTTGAAATGTGACTACTCCAGGTTGACATATGCTCTAGATATAAAATCTGCACAACTGCAAATATCTCATTAATAGTTTTATATTGATAACATGTTGAAAAGATATTTTGGATATATTAGGTCAAATAGAATATACCATCAAAATTAATTTCCCCCATTCCTTTTTGTTTTTTTTTTAAATATGGAGACTAGAAAATTTTAAATTATGGATGTGGTTCACATTCGTGGCTTGCATTATATTTCCATAGGATAGCATTGGCCCAGCCTGGAGGACCTCCCTAAATCCCATATACATTTGGCACTAATTAAAAGTTGTGCTCATTAAAAATAAACATAATTAGCATACATTTAAGTTTTGGACCCTCAAGCAGAGAATCACAAAGGGTCCTCTTTTAATTTAGTGACAAAAATTAGAGAGACTACATTTAATAAGTTCTCTGCTGTAGTTTAGGAACTATTTGGGATTCTATCTATCTATATAAAAAAGGATACAATTTACAGTTTTTACTACCAACTTCCATTGACCAGAATCTAAAGTTCTCTTTCTTTTTTAAAAATCGTTACACTTTGTACTTTGAAACATAGAGAAAATATGCTCAACTGACCTAGAATTAAGAAACGTTAAGATTTTGCCACCTTTGCTTGAGATCTATTATCTTAGAAAATGAAACATTATAAATAATGCTAAAAATCTTCTGCTGCTTCTGTCCAGGCTTCCACAGTATCCCCCACTCCTGGAAGTAACCACTACCCCTCCAGTGCGTGTGTTTATGAATTTACCATATATTATACATACATACATACGTGAAATATATAGTATGTATTGTACTATAAATATATACTATAATTTTGATGTGTTAAAATTTGACATAAAGTAGCACACTTTAGGTATATTTTTGTATCTTGCCTTTTACTTTCTGCGTTTTGCTTTCGAGGTTTGTCCATGTTGATATATGTAGATAATAATTGTGGGTTTTTTATCATGTTTTTTCTGCCTTTTTTCTCCTTTCTTGCATTCGAATGGATTTGTTGAGTTTTCTTTCTTTCTTTTTTTTTTTTTTTCCACCTACTGGATTAGGAGTTAATCATCCAATTTTATTCTTTTAGTTGTTATCCCTGTATTTGGGATATGTGTTTTAAGGAGTCATATCAGTATTTTTATCTTTCCTCCTAACTAACATTGCAACTTTTTGATACCCTCCTGCCATGCCCAACTTTAGTTATTCTTCATACTGTTGTGTGTACAGCCTCTTAGCTTTCATTATATTTGCAAAATTCTTTACCCATCATTATGTCTTATATCCCATTCCTCCCTTTCAGAGCTTTCTGATTCTTTTAATGAAGATCTTTGAGTTTCCTTTATTTAAAATTCTCCTTTTGTCCTTATTTTCTATTGTGTAGCTGGACTTACAATTCTCGGTTAATAGTTAACATTTTCAGCAAATGGAGCAATTATCTTCCAGGCTCTATTTTTTGCTGATCACAACTATATTGTCAGTTTAATGGTCATTTCTTCACAGATATCTCTTTTTTTTAAGTTTTTAAGTGTTTACTTTTTTTTAAGAGAGAAAGAGAGACAGCGTGTGAGCAGGGGAGGAGCAGAGAGAGAGGGAGACACAGAATCGGAAACAGGCTCCAGGCTCTGAGCCATCAGCCCAGAGCCCGATGCGGGGCTCGAACTCACGGACCGCGAGATCGTGACCTGGCTGAAGTCGAACGCTTAACCGACTGCGCCACCCAGGCGCCCCCCCCGCCCCGTTTTTTATTTCTGATGCCTGAGCATGTTCCTTTCTGCCTGTATATCTAAATTTTTGACATGTTTTGGTCATAATTTCTATATATTGGAAGCAAGAAGGTTGTCCATGTTAGGTCAGTCTAATATTTTTCCATGAAAAGTCTTCTCCACTCCCTTTTGTCAATTTCTCTAGGTGGATCAAGTCTGGATAGCTCATCCTTGGCACATAGATAATTCCTAAACATTTCAAGCATTCAATTTGGTAGCGACTTAAATTAATTTTTTTCTGGAACTTTCAGAATATTCTTTGTGGAATTACTGAAAGTTTTAGAAAGAAAGCAACAAGCCCATTACAAATACATCGAATATTGTAACCCTCTGGGATGTTCTTGAGTGACAGATACATCTATGGTTCTTATTAAGTAAACCAAATTCTGTGCGGATGCCCAAGGTTATTCAGCTAAACCTTAGTCTCAAAAATAAATAACTAGAAGGGATCACAAATAAGTTAAGACATGTCTCAGTTTCAGGAAAAAGCATAGAAAATAATCTTTAATTTTTATTTTTAGGATATTTTTAAATTTTGATTTTGATTTTAGTTAAAATAAATTTTAATTTATTAGCTTAACAAAGTTTTGTATCTATTAAGGATGTGAAAATAATATTCTAAGTTTGAAATATTCAAACCATAACAGAGGAGTACAGCGAACATGAACACCTGTGTGCCTTCCTTCTGTTCTATCAAACTCTAACATTTTCCCCTTCTTGCTTCGTATCTCTTCTTAAAAAATATTGCAGGGGCACCTGGGTGGCTCAGTCGGTAAGCATCCAACTCTATCTCTGCTCAGGTCATGATCGTATCGTTTGTGGGTTCAAGACCCGCATCGGGCTCTGCACTGACAGCGCAGAGCCTGCTTGAGATTCTGACTCCCTCTCTCTCTCTGCCTTTCCCCCACTTGCTCTCTTCTCTCCCTCAAAATAAATAAAAATAAACCTAAAAAGGAAATATTACGAATAGAGTTGAAGCAATCTTTGTAACACTCCCAGATTCTAAGCCCCTTCCTCATTTTTCTTTTTGCTTTTTAAAAAATTATGGTTAAAATATACATAACATAAAATTTACCACTTTAGCCATTATTTGGTGGCATTAAATACATTCACATTATTGTGCAATCATCACCACCATCATCTCTAGAGCTTTGTCATCTTTTGCAACTGAAACTCTGTCCCCCATTAAACTAACTTTCCATCACCCTCTGCCCTTGGCACTCACCTTTCCACTCTCTGGCTCCAGAAAGCTGAGTACTCTGGGTATTTCAGTAAGTGGAATCATACAGCATTTGTCCTTTTGTGACTGGCTTATTTCACTTAGCGTAGTGTCATAAGGATTCATCCATGTTGTAGCCTGTGTCAGAATTTCCATCCTTTTTACGACTGAATAATATTCCATTGTGAGTATATGCCTCGATTTGTTTATTCACTCACCTGTCAAGAGATACTTGGGTTTCTTTCACCTTTGATTACAGTGCATGCTGCCATGAATGTGGGCAAACAAATAATGTGTTTGCCTCTGCTTTTGATGCTTTGGGATATATGCATAGGGTTACAATATTCTATGTCTTCTCCAGTCCTTGTTAAATTCTGGGTTTTGTTTCTCGTATTGTTTTGACAATAATTATACTACCAGATGTGAAGAGGCGTCTCATTGTGGTTGAAGGAACATTTCTGAGACAATAATTACTGACCTACTGACTTCTCCTGATATTGCTTACTCACAGTTTGGTATATTCCAAATAACCTAATAGTCGAAGGAGAAAATCACCTTACGGAGAGAATGCACACTTTAGAAGTTGCCTGATTTCTGCTTCATGTCCTGCAGATGATAAATGTTACAGGGACAATTACAGCGATAATTGCAGCTGGATTTACATTTTCAGATGCATATAAATGTTTTATGTATGCAAGTGAACACTAGCAATATTTGTCATGAAAGAAATTCCCTTCGTGCAAACGTTCTTTTGCTATTGACTTCCATTACAATGAAAGATTTCACTGAACAAAAAACATATTTCCCTGTAGATAAAATGAAATTTTTCCTTGAAGAAGATTTTCCGGGGCACCTGGGTGGCTCAAGTCAGTTAAGCGTCCGACATCGGCTCAGGTCATGATCTCATGGTTCGTGAGCCTGAGCCCTGTGTCGGGCTCTGTGCTGACAGCTCAGAGCCTGGAGGCTGCTTCAGATTCTGTGTCTCCCTCTCTCCCTCTCTCTCTGCCCCTCCCTGCTCATGCTCTGTCTCTCAAAAATAAATAAACTTCAAAAAAATAATAAAATAAGTATTTTCAAGCCGTGGCCCTCTCAGTGGATGCTAACTGTTGGAATTCAATGAAAGAACCCTATGAAGGGATTCGGGAACTAGCCAATAGTTCTCTTTTCCTTCGTGGCAGTTTTTTCAGTCTCGAAATCTTCCCTACCCTTGAGAGGGGTATCAAAGCTCCTTTCTGAATCATGAGAATTTCCTCCATGCCAGGGTATTTCTTTATTTTCTGTTTTGAATGCCATAAATGTTCTACCAGTAGTCTGGTAGAAACCACTCTCAAATCATTTAGAGTGTGATGTTTATTTTTCTAGTAAATGTGCTATGCTCTAGTTCTTGTTTTATTCTGGCCTAAATTTTCATCATTGAAAGCTTCAAGTTATATTTTAAGAAGTAAGCTTGTTCCTCACTTTAACATTTCTGTCCAATCTTATATGCCTAATATATTTCTTAGACATTTCTGGTACATCTTCATGTGCAATAGATGCTATTGTTTGTCAAGTGTGAACCACAGTAGAGCTACACTCTACCAGCAAATTTTATTTTGTTTGGTTTTTCATTTTCATAAACTACAGTCTGCCCTCCACTCTGGCGGAGAACAGAATGCAGGATAAGGAAGGCAGGTTGCCTGAAAGAAAAGAGCAGGTATACAAAAGCCCCTCAAAATCATAAAGTCAGGGGTGCTCATAAAACTGTATTGCCTACGTTTTCAGGAGATTAATGAGTGGGCCATAAAATAGCATTAATTTTCTTGGCCAAACTCCAGCCAGAAAGTTGTGTGTTTCCCAGGTAGTTCTTTTCCAACTGCAGAAGCCTTGCTCTGAGAATATTTGTAGTTCAAAACACCAATGCTGTTGCATTTCTTCCCATCCAATCAAAATGGGAGAGGTAGCTATGGAAATCAGCAAGCTATCCAGCATTCCTGGCCAGGTTCGTGCTCAGGTGTATCTTCAGCTTGACTATCTCCTACACAGGGATGAAAATGAGGCTGTTAGAGCCAGATACTAACAAGAGTCCCCAGCACACAACATCTTAGAACCGTAGATACGATTCCTTACTTTATCCCAACTAGCAATCTAAAAATATAATTAGTTGGCTATAAGGGTGGTTAATATTATGAAATACAAACAAACAAAACAAGCAATCACTGCTATTGAAAAAATAATACTGGCTGATCACTCCCCTGATTCTGTCACATAGCACGTTCACTCACATAGTACAGAAAAAAAGACAGACCCCACCCCTGCCATCACGGCTTTTCAGAAATTCTGGGTGTCCCTCGGTAAATGTGACTGAGTCTGCAGGGACAGGCTTCCATGTTGTTTCTTGCCTCCTGACTGTTCCAGAATATTATTTGCTTATTAATAGTCATCTGTCAACTGTATTTTAAAAATGAGAACTCAAAGCACTTTCACCTGAAATATTTCAATACTGTGTTCACATAAAAATACCATTTATGAATCTAAAAAAAAAACACAAACCAATGTTAAAGCACTCTGAATTTCACAGGCTTTTGAGAGAAATTAGGAATATTACCAAATGTAAAAAATCTCTTCAATTCAGAATACCATTAAAATAATAAACATTTAATTAAGAAGCTAAAACTCGAAACAAATCCTGTTTCATAATGATGTTTTTTTTCCATAACTGCCCAACTCCCTCCCACATTATTGTTTTAATGGGGATATTTTACATTCTCATAACAAAAGCATAAGATGCCCTGTTTGGTCTGAATATTTCTTTTCTTTTCTTTTCCTTTTTTTTTTTTTTTTTTTTTTTTTTTTTTTTTAGTTTATTTAGTTTTTGAAGAGAAAGAGAGATGGGGAGAGAGCAGGGAAGGGGCAGAGAAAGGGAGAGAGAGAATCCCAAGCAGGCTCCTCGCCATCAGCATGGAGTCCAATGAGGGGTTCGAACCGTGAGATCATGACCTGAGCCGAAACCAAGAGCTGGATGTTCAACCGACTGAGCGACCCAGGCACCCCTGGTCTGAATATTTCTGCGAAAATCTCAGTGCTCTGAGTTTCAACTCCTTCTTCTCTATTAAAGAGAAAACCAGATTCCAAAGCATGTTCCCATCCAGGCAAAATTTCCACACTCAAACATCCACAGAATTACCAGATATGAAAGATACAGAGGCTTTATCTGAAATTCCATCTATAATATTTTTTAAAAACTAGGCTCTATAGCCACATGCCCCCATATGTAATACATGTGTGTGCACACGTTTGTGTGTTCTTTAGTAAATGTGCTATACTTTCTGCTGGTATAAAATATTGCCATATTTGTCAATTTTGTCCTGACAAATATTTGACCACATGTGATCCCACATCTTACAAATGCATCTGCATTTTAGGGGGAAAAATAGGATGATGCCCCAGGTCTCATGCCGGATTTTAATGTAAAATTAATTCTTTAAAAAAAAGACTTTTAAAAACACAACATTTTTCTAATGTACATTAAGGATGTTGGAGAAGTTCACTGAAGCATATGCTCTGAGCTTTCAGGAGCAATCTGTAGTCAGGCATTTTAAATGAAAATTGATTTGTGATTTACATGGTCAGTGGAAAGAAAATTAACTTATGGAAGGTTGTAATGAAATATTAGACAAGTAAAAAAGTAGATGGTGATCTAGTGGAACTAAAAGTCCCATCTGGAAGAATTCTGTGACATTTTTACATTTATCTGTGTTCTGCATGAGTTGTAATGTTAGTGGTAATTTTATGGGACTGAACTGAAATGAAAAGGGTGTTATCACAGATTGCCTACAATATAGGATTGTGTTCAGTGGAGAGTCCTGTATCCTTTTCTCCATTTTCTTATAATATGACTCATTGCACTTTTTTCAGCTACTGTTGTTGAATGCATTCAGCCTTTTACTTGAGGTTATTAAAGAAGAACATCAAATGCTTGCAAATACAATCTAACCGCACATTTAAAAGCAACACTGCAACTCTTCCTCTTAGTTCTGCATTGTTTACGTAATGTCCAGGAAAGAACCTCCAAAATGTACACAAAAGAAGCAAGTGTACTGAATGTAAAGCTTTTACCTTAAACTGTTTCTTTCTTTTTCTGGTGTGTGTTTGGGGGTGGGGGGTGGGTTCAAAAATAACACGAACAGCTCACCAAAAGCTGGAGCATGTTAGCAGAATGGTAAATTCATTCCTTCCTAGAAAGGAATCATTCAGAAATTGCCCATTTCCTCCTTTTCTCTTCCAATTTTATAAAAGCAATCACTGTTGTTTCTGTGGTCAGAGAAGTATGTTCTAGTAAAAAAAGAAGTGAAGAAGATTCTTCTGTCTCTGTTTGAGAAGAGATGTCCACCAGATTTCAGTATTAATTGGTTGATAGAAATTCTTTTTAAATTTTTTTTAACATTTATTTATTTTTGAGACACAGAGCACGGGCAGGGGAGGAGCAGAGAGAGAGGGAGACACAGAATCCGACGCAGGCTCCAGGCCCTGAGCTGTCAGCACAGAGCCGGATGCGGGGCTCAAACCCACAAACCATGAGATGATGACCTGAGCCAAAGTCAGACGCTTAACCGGCTGAGCCACCCAGGCGCCCCAGCTGAGATAAATTTTAAAAGGGAGAATACCTCGTGGGTTTAAGTCCAAGGCCATTCTTTCTCTTTACAGATAGCCATAACTTTTTCAAAGTATAGAATTTCTGAATTACTGTAACTTAAACATTTGATATCGTTTAAATTCTTTGACCCTGTGCTGAAGCATAAGCCATGAAATCATTTGCCTTAGAATTTCAAAATCCATTTCATATTTATTATTTTCTTTCCTTTCATCTCCTCCTCCAGGAAGCACAGCTGAATGTAGGAAGAACTTCTCCAAATTCTAAAGATTAAAGTCTTTGGCCAAGTTGATACTTACTTGTACTATATTTAGATAAATCCATTAAATGTGGGAAATCTTACATTTAGGGTTGGCAGTTTGAGTTGTCCTCCTTTATTTTAAATTATTTGCATCAAGTATTTTTCATTTGTGCAGTTCCTCATTTTTTTCTATGTTCTCTAATAAGAAAATAGCTAGTTATCTCAACAGATTAAATTGGGCCATCTTTATTTCAACCAGAGTGGTAACTCTCTATCCTTGTAACTATAGCGGTGACTTTCAAGCAGTTCTGCCCATCACAATCGCCAGGAGCCTTGCAGAAAATGTTCATTTGTAGGTCCATCACAGAGTTCTGATTTAATGGGTCCAGGGTAAGTCCTGACATGGGTACCTTAAAAAAATAAAATAAAATAAAACTCCCTGGTTGAATTTAATGCCCTGCCTGGATTGAGCCTACTGTTCTGTAAGAAGAGGCCATAGGGAGATTCTTTGGGAAGTCACTCTATCGTAGGCATGGGACCAGAGAAGGTGTGGAGCTGGATTCCCTCCTTTCCTACATTTTTAAATTATTTTTTTAAGTTTATTTATTTTTGAGACAGAGACAGAGACAGAGTGTGAGCAGGGGAGTGGCGGAGAAAGAGAGGGAGACACAGAATCCATCCGAAGCAGGCTCCAGGCTCTGAGCTGTCAGCACAGAGCCCCACATAGGCCTCAAACTCGTGAACTGTGAGATCATGACCTGAGTCGAACTTGGACACTTAATCGACTGAGCCACCCAGGCGCCCCTACACTCTTGCTTCATCCAGAGACACAGCTCTGCCTTCTTTCTCTCTACACAGTTCTTATGTTTCAGGAATCATTTTTTGACCCACAATATTTGGATTTGTACATTTGACCTAAATACACATATAATCAGAGTATAAGAGAATTCTGCTTTGTTCATTTAATTGCATTTCCAATCATATGCTCAAATTATACGTTGAATCTGGATTTTTTTTTTTGATGACTTAAATTGAGACATCTGTTCTGATGTAAAATAAAATTGTAAAAAATTGAAAATTTATTCCTGAGAGGTAGCTCGAAATATCTGTTTTTGGAGGCAGAGGATGGCCTATAGCTTCCATCCTTTTTGCTTGATTTTTAGTTGTTTCCTTCAAGTGGAAAGCAAACAGCCCCCCACCAAAATGTCCTCTAACGTCAGTACCCAAGACCCAAGCTGTGGGTGCTGACGTAGCATTTAAACAACCATTTGACATCCATCCCTCTTGTCATTTCTACAGGGCATTCGGTTCATAGCATTTCTAGGGGAAAGGTCACAGATCTGTCACTAGCAGTGTTTGTGGCAACTCAGAAAATAAGATGGGGTGGTTAATGATAGCTGGGGCAGCCCGAGTAATCACAGGATGCCGCTGAGGTCAATATTCCGTATTGGCTTTCCGTCCTGTCCATCTGAAACAATATACTGGAGTAAATGTAATCAGTAAGTGGTTGCAAATGAATCTTTTAGGGACATCAGCATTACAGAAACAAGAGATTCAAGAAGAGATGCTAAGTGGATCTCTCGGTTTGTAATTGCAGCCCTGGGAATCATTACCCTAATTAATAGCTGTTAAACCCGAGACCCTTGCAACCAGGCGCATGCGTGAGTTTGCAATCGCTGTCCTGGGAGTGTCTTCGGGCTCTGCAAAAAGTGTCAACGAGGTAAACAGACCCTGGGGACCAGGCTCAGGTGCGGGGAAGTCTCCTGGCCCTCCCCTTTTCCTAACCACAAGAACATCCCTGGTAATCAGATAGCTCTCTTATCACAGGCCACAAGTGCCGGCCTCGGAATAGGGTGAGGAGATCCATTTCGGCCCTAAGTTTCTGTTGGGTAAAGAGAGCTTTAAATATACTCTGCTTCTGGTGGGTGGATTGCTCTGGTGGGAAGACAGTAGCCCTCTTGACATTGGCCTGTGAGTGTATAACGAACTTGAGAGACAGAATATCAGGACAGCTTTGGTTTGAGGCCCTCCCCCCGCTACCTCAGTATACCATCTGTAAGAGGTAAAGACAAACTCTTGTCTGAAGGGCCAGGCCTTGGCAAAACTGTGAACAAGGCCAGGTTTGTTTCTGAGCCCTCAATCTTCCTTTGCTCTCTTCAAGTGTCGCTCATTTTGTGTCCCCTCCTCACCAGTGGCCACTTATCCAGGCGGGTAGGTTCCTCTCCCTCCTCTTCTGGTCCAAGCCTCCTCTTAAAGATTCCAATGAACTTGCACATTCGAGGTATAATTTCCCCATAATGCTTCCAGAAATATTTATAAGAAAACAAAATCACAAGCCAGGCATCGGCCAACTGGGGTTTGGGAATCATTTTAGAAGGGAGGAAAAAACATCACCTTATATCCTCATCCTGTGGCCTGAATGACTTCAGGAGAATATTAGTGATTGAGGACCTGATATAATCATGGATTTATCGATTTACTCACTGTGTAAGCTGATAGACGTAAAACGTATAAAGACCCACTGCTGATCAAAGTTTTGTCTCCACAGTGATGCAGATATTATCTACGCAAAAGATGTCATCCATATCCACACTTTCCAGGTGTATGTGTTAGGGAAACAGGTGGGTGTTTTTCAAGAGCAGTGTCCCTATTTACCTTGCCATCTTTGCCCTAAACAACCCAGGTGATCCTAGACATGGTGGGGAGGGGGGGGGCCAACGCAAACCTTTTGAGGATGTGAGTGACGGTGTTCTGATTCAGATCCGGTTCACGTTTACAGAGCCTGTGCCAAATGCTGAGTGTTCTCAAAACGCATCTCACTTCCCTCCCACATACACTCTGGGAATAGGCATTATTCTCCTCACTGTGCGCAGGAGTTAAACGAGGCACAGATGTGATTCAGGAATTTCCCCACAACAGCACAACTGGGAAGCAGCATGGTCTATGTTTGAACTTGAGGTCTCTGGCTGCACCTCCCATGATCCTTCCACTGTAATGCTACAGTGACTTGGGAGTCTTTACCTGCCATTGGTTTGGAGGAGTTAAAATGGCCCCCATAAGCTCTGTAAAAAGTTCAAGATGGCAGAGTTGGATTACGTAATTCCGGTATGCTGAGCTAGCAATAGGTGCTCATTAAAACAGTGAATTGAATGGATTAACTGGAGCAACCTCATGCCTCTTCATGTAGCATTTCTTCTTGCGGTGGCAACGGGAGAATTTGCAAGTCAATCCAGAAAGGGGGAAAATTATTAGGGGTCCAACCGAAGATTCAGAACTGATTCAAATATTGTGGGAGGGGGGATGAGCTAAGTGGGTAAAGGGCATTAAGGAAGACACTTGTTGGGATGAGCACTGGGTGTTATATGTAAGTGATGAATCACTGGAATCTACTCCTGAAATCATTGTTGCACTGTATGCTAACTAACATGGATATAAATTAAAAAATAAATAAATAGGGGTTGCCTGGGTGGCTCAGTCAGTTAAGCATCCGACTTCAGCTCAGGTCATGATCTCATGGTTTGTGGGTTCGAGCCCTGCATCGGGCTCTGTGCTGACAGCTCAGAGCCTGGAGCCTGCTTCAGATTCTGTGTCTCCTCCTTTCTGCCCCTCCCCTGCTCACGCTCTCTGTGTGTGTCTCTCTCTCAAAAATAAATAAACATGAAAAAAAATAAATAACTAAATAAAAATTATATAAAAAAGAACTGATTCAAATAGCTTTTGCCATTCTTCAATAAGCAAAGGAAGAATTTCAGTACTGGTCAATGTCCTTAATGTGACTCTTTAGGTGTGTGTGTGATGAATATTATTGCTGACATTTGAAAATTACAATTCTAGCCTCCCCCAAAATAGGTCAGTGTGCTGGTAGTGTAGCAAAATGCTTAAACAAAGATTAAAGTAGTGGTTCTCTACTGAGAGTAATCCCCCAACCCCAGCAGGACACATTTGGAAATGTCTGGAACCAGTTTTAGTTGTTACCACTAAGGGTGGGGATGCTACCAGCGTCCAGAAGGTAGAGACCAGGGATGCTACCAATAAACGTCCTAGGGGCACCTGGGTGGTTCAGTATGTTAAGAGTCAGACTTTGGCTCAGATCATGATCTCATCGTTCATGAATTCAGTCCCTCATTGGGCTCTGTGCTGTCAGCGTGGAGCCTGCTTCGGGATCTCTGTCTGCCTCTCTCTGCCTCTCCCCCACTCACGAGTGTTCTCTCTCTCTCTCTCTCTCTCTCTCTCTCAAACAACAAACAAACAAACAAATAAACATTAAAAAAACTAAAAAAAAAATCCTATAAGGCCCAGGAAAGACCCCACAGGGAAGAATTATCAGGCCCAAACTACCAATTGTGCTAAGATTGAGAAACCCTGAATTAGAGAATTAATGTTAGAGGGAGGGGCGCCTGAGTGGCTCAGTCGGTTGAGCATCCGACTTCGGCTCAGGTCATGATCTCACAGTCCGTGAGTTCGGGCCCCACATCAGGCTCTGTGCTGACAGCTCAGAACCTGGGGCCTGCTTCGAATTCTGGGTCTCCCTCTCTCTCTGCCCCTCCCCTACTCATGCTCTGTCTCTCTCTCTCTCTCTCTCTCTGCCTCTGTCAAAAATAAATAAACATTAAAAAAAAATGTTAGAGGGGAAAAAAATGACAAAGGGTAAAAGAAACCTGATTGAATTTATAATCTCAAAGCAAAAGTGTGTTCTGGCTAGGAATTGAGATAAGAAAAGAGTCTTAATATTGTTAGTTTGATTGAAAAATTATTTCAGTCTTTCATAGTTTAATAGGATTAGCCTCATAAGAAATTTCAATCTGCTATGGAGTCAAATTCCTGGAAAACAGCCATAATAATATGTAGCATGTCATATGCCAGGCATTTACTTTATGCTTTACAAACATCTTCTTTAACCCTCACAACTCTGTGAAATATGTAAAATTATACCTTTTTATATGGGATGACATTTTGCCATGTGAAAGGTGGAGCGGTGTGGCAGAGATATTTAGTCTGTGTCCACTGAGCCCTATTTCCTTTTCCTCCCGGACCGTATTTTCCATCCTCTGTGGCCCTGAAGTGGGGCTCTGTGACTGATCCTGGCCTAGGGATGGGTGAAGTGAGATATGCTTCCAGGACGGGCTCCTAAAAATTTCCCCTACACAATCTCTTGCGTGTTCTCTCTTCCCTCGGCTGCTAGCCAGATACAGAGAGTCCAAAGGACTCCAGGGGCCCCAGGGAATGGCCTGGATCCTGAATGACTTTGTGGAGCAGAGCTCCCACTGCCCCTCATGTGACCCTAATGGGACATAGAAAAAACTTTTATCGCATGTAGCCGTCAAGAAATTGGGATTATTTCCTGGAGCAGTTGGTGCGCCCTGATTAATACCAATAGCTATTAAGTAAGCTGGAATCTGAGCCCGTGTTTTTTGCTTCCCAAAACTCTGGTCATGTCTACTACATTATGCCACAAATAAATGATTATTAACCCTTTCAAGACAAGTATGGGGGTGCTGGGTGGCTCAGTCGGTTCAGCATCTGACTTCGGCTCAGGTCATGATCTCACAGTTTCATGAGTTCGAGCCCCACGTCGGTCTCTGTGCTGACAGCTCGGAGCCTGGAGCCTGCTTCACACTCTGTGTCTCCCTCTCTCTGTGTCTCTCTTTCTCTCTCTCTCTCTCAAAAATAAATAAACATTAAAAAAAATTTAAAAAGACAACTACAAATTATTTTCTAGCAATAGATATAAAAAGATGTGTATAATTTTCTCAGTGCTTCTTCTATAAAAGTCAAAATATAGGGCTATCATTAAATTCTTCTCATTATGAAGATTTCTCATAAATTGGTACAAATAAAGCCCTGGAGTGTATAAATGCTCAACAACTTTCAAAGCAGATAAAATGTATAATTTTGTGATTACCATGTGAATAAACACTATTTTTAACATGTTCCTCAGATATTAACTAGATGCCTACAAGTTTTTCCACTTCCCAAGCCCAAAATACAGGAAAATAGGTTACAAAGATTTCAGAAAAAAAAATATGGAGAGAAGAGAGGAAAGGTTTCTAGGGGCACCTGGGTGGCTTAGTCGGTTAAGCATCAGACTTCAGCTCAGGTCATGATCTCGTGGTTTGTGAGTTCAAGCCCCGTGTCGGCTCTGTGCTGACAGCTCAGAGCCTGGAGCCTGCTTCAGATTCTGTGTCTCGCTCTCTCTCTGCCCCTCTCTTGCTCACGCTCCATCACTCTCTCTCTCTCCCTGTCTCTCTCAAAAATGAATAAACATTGAAAAAAGAAAGAAAATGTTTCTAGACTCGAAGGACCAAGTGCCACTTACCAGTTTCCTAATACAAATCAGATTAAAATGCTGACTCTTGATGAATGGTAGGAGCCATCAACTAGGAAGACAAACATTGCATTTCCAAGCTTAGAAACCAAGGAGAGTGTCTCTGAGACTGTGACCAAGATCACCACACTGAGAACTCCTTAATAGAAAAGATGCAGTTTCATAAGAATATGTACGGCTTCCTCTAGCATATAGTAGGTATTCAAATACCTATTGAATGAATCTGAATAGTACTCCGCTATTACAATTGTAAGATCTAAACACAATAAACCCGCACTGAATGTGTTGGTACATTTCCTTTCACTTCTTGCTACCAATGATTTCACTGAACTCAACATATCAAGCAACTACTATTGCAGTGGCGATACTTTTGCACATAATCATTTTGTGTGGCCATGACGTGCTAAAATGAGAAGTAGGTATAGTTCATGCCATTTGCCTGAAATAAGGTGTACTAAAAGGGAGGAATCTTCTGGTGTGGCATCAATTTCCATGGCATTAATCTAAGGACTTGCCCGTGAAATGAAGTTTTGTGCTTTCTCAAGAACATCTACAAAATTTCTTGACTCTGCATGTAATATTTTTGTTCTTTTGGGGACTATTTTTTGGTTTTTATGCTTTCAAGCTTATCGTCAAACAGTGTTTGAGCTGACCGTACATCACGTTGTACCTTACTGTATGTTGAAGATGTTTTCTTACAAATTATGTGCTATTCATTCATTCATTCATTCATTCATTCATTTATGGATCAGACATTTTATTAACTACCCCATACTGTGCTCAGGAGGTACCAGGTATCCAGCACCTTGCCCAATTCTCTCCATTCCAAAATTCTAACACAAGTAAGGCAGAGCTCATAGTTGAGTGGGAAAGGTAGACATACCCACAGGTAATTTACAAAATAATTTCATAGAATATAGAGATAAAATGAGAACAAAAGAATTGGTGGTCTTATCTGTCTTACCCAAAATATATTTACATTAAGTTGTATCCAATCTCAATTAGCATTTGGTCTGCCTCAAAATTATAATTATCCCCTTCTAATTAAGTTGCCAATATTGTCAGCAATTTAATATTTAAAAAAAGTTTCTGATGTTTACTTATTTTTGAGAGAGAGCACGCACACTCGCACACCAGCGGGGGAGGGGCAGAGAGAGAGGGAAACACAGAATCCGAAGCAGGCTCTAGCTCCGAGCTGTCAGCACAGAACCCGAAGTAGGGCTCGAACTCATGGACTGCGAGATCATGACCTGAGCTGAAGTCAGACGTGCAATCTACTGAGCCACCCAGGCGCCCCAGCATTTTAATGCTTTTTTTTTTTTTAGAAATCTGTTACTGCAAAACTTCTCACACTACTATTTGTTCTCATTCTCTGGGGTGGCAGGAAGGGCCTGTTCCAAGGATGATCCTTGCCCCTCCCTTGATTACACAGAGACAAAAGCATGTCCAGGAGGTTGGGTGATGAACTGGGTTGTGGGATAAGGACCTGGGGCTCTTTGTTCCTTCCTGCGTTCCCTCTGTGTGGCCACACTACCAATGCCAGTGGCCAGGGCTCTGCGAACGAACTTTAGCCATCTCCCAGAACAAAGGGGACGCGTGAGTATCACGGCACACAGTATGGTTACATTGCTGAACCTCCTGATGACTCATTTTCTCCTGCATACTGGGTCTTTAAAAAAACATAAAACCCGATAACTTTAATTATATCAATCCATCTGCTCAGTTGTCCCAACTTGTGTTTTCCAGGCTCCCGGTTGTGAAATCAGGACATGTGGATATTTCCTCTGAGACTTTTCATTAAATGGTATTCAGCATAGAGAAAGGCAGTGTTGAATCTTTAATGTTCCGTTACCCATATATATGTGGGCCTCCTGTCCCACTTATTTTAGTATAAATTTTATGGAAACTACATCTTTAGGGTAAGCTAGGCATATAGTGCCATAAGCGTCCCACGCTGTGGAAAATAATCCAAGGATATTGTAATTTCTGTTAGATAAATGCATGTTTCCCTTTCAATGACAAAATTGGCTCACTCAAAGATTGAATAGGATGGCACTCGAAGGATTCTTCGTGATTAAAATTAGATTATTGAGGGAGAAAAGAATCTGAACGGGAATATTTTGTGGGCCTCTAAACATCAGCAAAAGCACTATGCTCACCGCGTTCTAAGGCCCCTCATCCCAGAAAACACAGTGTAAATGGCGCCCCCTGGTGTTGTGCGCTGCCATCACCTGGGTACTCTTAAGCTTTGCCTCCATGAGTTTTGATGGGCAGAAGGTTCATTTCTGTCAGTTATTGGATTCAGCGATACCTTCAGGTGAACACAGAGTGTAGTAGTGTTGCTGTGGGTTAAGGAAGCCAATGGTAAAGGAATGAGACCACAGTGTGATGCTTTGGAAACTCTCTTTGCTTTGTGTTCTTGCTTGCCTCTTGGCTGCCTCATACACGACCTCTCTCTCGCTGCTAAGGCATCTTTGGCTGCAATAATACCACTCACCCCTTTTTCATAAGAGCAAAACTACTGCTTAATCGACGCTTATCAAGAAATTTGTTCTCTACTAATGTCAATTTTCTTGCCAACACATTGCATTTTCCATGCATCATTAATGCCATCGTTCCCATCTATTTCTGTTACACATAACATTTTTCCAGAGGTAAAACTATCCAGATAAGTCATCAGCCAACAAAATATTTTTTTTGCCAGACTGCTAAGTGAATATAAGCTGTCTTGTGCATTACTCCCTGGGCTTGGCTTTCTCACTGTGTTCAGAAATCTATTCTTTCATGCTAATCCAACAAAACATCTATCTTCCTTTTTCAGTGCATGCATTTCTGATGCCTTGTAGATCCCTACTCTGCTGTCCTTTGATGTTCCACTCTACGCCACGAAGGTGGTGATTCTGGTTTCACCTCTTACATTCTATGATTGCTACCCTTCCCTTCCTAATTAACATTATGCCACCTTTTCCTTTCCTCACTGTATAAATACCTACCGCTCACATGCTCACCTCTCTTAGCAGCCTACCTTTATCCGACCCAGATCTATAGCCACTCATTCTTAGAAAAAGGTAGCAACAAAAGCAGTGTAATAGATGTATCCGGGCAGATCATAATAAAAATAGCTCCCAACTATCAAGTACTGTGCTCAGGACTTTCCATTTATTATCTCATTTATACACATCATGATTTGCAAGGTGGTTACTGTCGTCTCCGTTTCAGTTGTTCAAGGTCACACAGTAAGTGGTGGTGCTGAGATTAAAAACCAGGGTCTCTGGGTGCCCGGCTGGCTCAGTCAGTAGAGCGCACGACTCTTGATCTCGGGGTCGTGAGTTCGAGCTCCATGTTGGGCATAGAGATTACTTAAAAAGCAAAAAGCAAAACACAAGGTCTCTCTGCCTTACCCACTAAACCACACTGCCTTTTCTTCTTCCAGTTCCCTGGGTTTCTCCTCCAGGAGTCAAGGTTTCAGCCTGTGACAAGACCTCAGTCTAGATCAGATTACGTTTTATCCCTTTATTCCCCTTGCATTGTCTCCACTGAGCTTTTTAACATACAGAGAGCCCTTTCTTAGAATAGCTGTCACCTGGGTCTATTGTAATTTATACCTATTGACACTATGCGGCAGGTAATTCACCCTTGCAGACTGTCACTTTGCACTGTCACCAGAAGTAGCTAGCAAAGGGAAATTATATGCATGGTGCCTATCAACAGAGGGCCTTGGTGTCCCCTGGTTCACACCACCCTTATGTAGGGAAAGATGAGCCCGTACCTCTTGGATCACCTGCAAGTTTTCTTTCCCAGTAAGAGCATCATTTGATGACTTGGGAGCCAGAGGAGGGGATTAACTCCCGAGATACGATCATTATTGAAATGAAATACTGGACAGGAGTATCTGCATTTTCTGGAACTTCCCTCAGTAGATCTCTTATCTGTATGTTAAGCTGCCAAACGCAATTACAATATCCTACCTCGAAACTATTAATATAACATGTAGTGAAAAACAAACCGCACTGACCATTTCCTTTCGAGTGCTCAGAGATAAGCATCAGAGACCCACAGACTTTTCTTTACGTGGAAGAGACTTTAGAAATTATTTGTCCCTACCTTCTATTTAGCAAGTGAAGAAATTGTGGTGCAGAAATACCAAGGGATTTGCTCAAGGTTAAACATGGTGAACACTGCTCAAATATAAAGTCTCTCTCTCTCTCTCTGTCTCTCTCTCAAATTAATATTGTGGCAGTTAAATACATTTCCATAACTCTTACTTTTCTCTGCTTCGGTGGTGTCTAGGATAAAAACAATTTATAAATTCAATTGTAGTGGAAACTTATTTCTGCCTTCAGATAGTGTTTGCATTTTTTCCCCTCATTCCCATGGTTTGAAACAATTAAAGCATCAGCCCCAACCAATATGCAGTTGAATTTGAAATTTACTGGATGATGCTTCTGCTTTTCATTTTTTACCATTTCACACCTTGTCCGCATCTTGAGCAAGCTTGTAAGTTTCCAGCGCATCTATTTCTTGTGATGATATATTGTCCTGGTGGAAAATTTCATTTACTGGCTGTGCCCTTTGCTGAACCTGTTGCTAGTCAGGGAACATGATAAGCGTATAAGTAGCATGCTGCTTCATTTATCATACATCGTTTTAGACACTCAAATATCTCATATACAATTCTGCATTCTGCACAGAGGAGAAGTATCCAACTCACAGGGAAAAAAAAGATCTTCAAATAAATTGTCAGTTTATGATGTATAAATGTATCCTCTTAATAAAAATTAATCACAGTTTATACTAAATCTGTAAGTACCTTTATTTTTTTTATAACCCTGCTAAACCACACGTTATCCAACGCTAATAGAAAGGATCTGGCTTTTGTGATTTGGTATATAAGAGAATTGGAAGATATAAAAATGCTATTTTCAATAATTGAATTACATGGTGAAGTAAATCAGGGCTTTGGGAATCTCAGCAGTGTTTCAAGGGTTCTCTGGAGCCACACTTCCCACCAGGGGAAGTACTACAATATTTTCCTCCCGTTACCTTACGTGAACGCTGCCATAAGTCAAGACCAACATTTTGAGAAGTTTGAATTAAGCTCGAAAGAGAAAGTGTGCACCTGTGAATGGGAAGCAAGAAAAACAAAACTCAGGCATCTACCTTAGTCTTTTTTTTTTTAAGGGGTTATTTTCCGAGGCTGCTCCAGGAGTTCAGGCCTACCTAATTTCAGCTTCTTTCCATGTATTGATTTCCGCTCTTCCCCAGCCTGTCATTACCGTGTTTTACCAGCACCCATGTTTTATGAGGAGCATAAAAAAATCTACATTCTGTCAGAATGGGGCCCTTGAAATTTTGCAAGTGAAACTTGATTTACATTAAACACTGCTTAGACTAATTAGGGCCTTTCTCGAAGGAACTGTGACCATGAAATACAACTAACAATTACAGCGTGGCTTCTCTTTCTAGCCTTCACAGTCTGGGACCTAGCTGAGCTGAATAGAACCAGCGCAGACAGATGAGGGCTACGAGTGCTTATTTAAATATATCAATACAGACAGAGGCCCCAGCATTCTTATTTATATAGGACCACTGTCCTTCAGAAGCCGTAGTGGTGGTGGCTGGTGGGTTTCCCGCTTCTCCCTTATCTGCATGTAAATATGGCTCAGCCACGTCTCCTTTGCAAGAGGTGCTCACATAAAAGGGGAGATGTCTCTCAAATGAAAACTCACTTATTGTTTCATAAAAGAAAGAAAGAAAGAAAGAAAGAAAGAAAGAGAAAGAAAGAAAGAAAGAAAGAAAGAAAGAAAGAAAGAAAAGAAAGAGAAAGAAAGAAAGAAAGAAAGAAAGAGAAAGAAGAAAGAAAGAAAGAAAGAAAGAAAGAAAGAAAGAAAGAAAGAAAGGAAAGAAGGAAGGTCCCTTTCTGGAATATAGGATTAGGACGCACAATCTGAATGTAACGTCGCTTCTGGCCACTGAGAAAACACCTCCACTAGACAGAAGGCAACAAACCATTGGATTTTTTCCATTCCTAGCGTGAATAAAACTCTCTCTAGGTCTTGTTTCTTTCTGCCCTTCGGATCACAAAGTCTTTGAGATGCTAATGCAAGCTTCCGATCTTCTTCCAGGAAAAATGCACATGTCCTGGACACACAGAGGTCTGCATATAATTCAGGGAGTACAATTGCTGTGAGCTTCCACCGAGGAGCCCAGAATGTGAGGCAGGTGGGGAGCACCAGATTCAAATCACTAGCTACAGACCGGGGCGGGTGATGTGGCCTCTTGGAACTCAGTTTGGGCATCTGTGAAACCAGCACAAAGGTGGTGTTAGTCTGAGTGGGTTGATGTGGAGGTAGAACAAGGACAATGTAAGGTGTATAAGGACAAACTCTGCCTGGCAGATGGTCCTGCTTAGTTAGTACCCTTCCTTAACCAGGAAGCAGAGCAGGGCGGGACCGTCTGACCCATCACCTGTGTTTCTAAATAAAGCTGTTTTTGGAATACAACCGCACGCATTTGGTTATCTATTGTCTGTGGCTGCTTTTGTGCTACTATGTCAGAGTTGAGTAGCTGTAATAAAGATTACATGGCTTGCAAAACCGAAAGTATTCGCTATTTGGGCTCTTTATAAGAAAAAGTTCTCTAGAACTATTAGATGGTCTGGATGTTGACAGTTGGTGGCAGTCGGGTCTGATAGTTAAGACTCTGGCTCCAAACTGGAATCAACTCAAATGTCCATCTAGAGGAAACGGATGAAAACATCATGAGATTATTTATACAGCGAAATAGCACATGGCAATGAAAAGAATGGACTAGTGCTACACGCAGAAACGTGGATCCACCAAAGGAAGCTGGGCGTGAAAGGGCATATTCAGTTCGGCTGCCTTTAATAAAGTTCTAGAATGTGCAAAACTAATTGATGGTGTTACAAGTCAGAGTCATGGGGGAGAGGGTGGTGCCTAGAAAGGGGTGCGAGGGAGACTTCAGCTAAACACCTTAATCGCTTCGTTCAAGATGCTAGTTACAGACGCAAAACTTTGTTAAGCTGTATGTTTAGCTTCGTGTGCTATATCTGAATGAAACAAGACTAAAGAGACAGGAGAGACCCGAGTGATAAAGCAGAGAGGGGAGAATGTTCTGAGTGGAGGCTGTCATGTTTTGAATCCTGATCGCACTGTTGCCCAGTTATGGTACTCAGGGCAATCTCACTTTCCCCTACTGTGAAATGGCCAAATAGTTGTATAGGCCTAAGTTTCTTCATCTACAATTCCAAAATCCCAGACATGTCTGAAAAGCAAAAGTGTTTTCATAATTCACGTAGCAGCAAAACTGAGCTTAACGAGGATCGGGATATTTAGAGTTCTTATTGATCCCACTTACTATGAAAAGTAATAGGTTTTGTTACAGAACTGTTGATGTGTTTGATTATGGAACCCTGCTCTAGATCATACTGGGGGTGTTATGGGACGTATAGTATATATTTTCTATATTAACTTTTAAAAATAGAGATAATTCTGCATTCTAAGGTATCTGCCACAAGGGTTTCACGGAAGGGACTGTGGGTTTATACCTGCTTCATGGAGTTTAGGAGAATTAAATAAAGTAACACCTATGGAGCACTTAGGACAATGCCTGTCCCATGCAAATATCCAACAGAGATTAATATTATTATTAATTGTGGTTCTTGCTTTCTTCCCAAGAAAGCTTGTAACTGTTGTTTTCCATAGTTGATACCAGCTGTGAAAACCATCACGATCCCAAGCTCTGGTGACCATAGTCTGTAAACTTCCCTTTGAGCAAACTTTTTGGCAAAGAGGTAGAAAACTCACAGAGGGCCAAAGCCCTGAACGATCACCCGGAAGACTTCACAAATGGGACTCTCTTCAGAGTGGCTGTTTTCTGCCACATCTCAAAGTGGCTACTTCATCCACTAAGACAGAAATTGCTAAGTGTCCTTGAACAGGGTAGGAGGGTTTCTCTGAAGGACTAAGAGAGGGGTTTTATCTAGTGCTGATTCTTGCCTGAGTTTTAAAACCACACCATTTCTAGCATTCCTGCTGTGCCGTACGTATTTGAAGCATTCCAGTGAGAGGACTCTACAGATGTCCCTGACATCCCTGCCTGTGCTGGCAGTGAGCAGCGGGGAAATATCCCCAAACCAGAACAAGGAGAGAGAAGTTAACCAGAGAAGCAAATTACATAAATGATCCTGCAGAAGGATTTTCAGTACGTACCGAGAAATAATCCCAAGAAGAGGCACCTGTCTTAGTGGAAAGAGTACTGAAGTATTTGGCTCTGGGTACCAAATTCCGATCTAGCTTCTGCAGCTACTAGCTGGGCAACCTTGGACAAGCCACTTAAACTCTTTGTGCCTCAGTTTCCTCATTTTTGAATCGAAAGGATCCTGTCATTGAAATTAATTTCTGACATTTTCCCAATTCTGTGAATTGCTGATTATCTCAATTTTGCAAGACCAGAAACCAGTTCTTTTGTTTTTTTTAATGTTTATTTGTTTTTGAGAGGCAGAGTGCGAGTTGGGGAGAGGCAGAGAGAGAGGGAGACACAGAATCCAAAGCAGGCTCTGGCTCCGAGCTGTCACTACAGAGCCCGACGCAGGGCTCAAACCCACAAACCATGAGATCATGACCTGAGCCCAAGTCAGAGGTTTAACGGACTGAGCCACCCAGGCTCTCCGACCAGAAACCGGTTCTTACCTGTCGTTTCAAAACCTTACGAATGGCATGACCTTAAGATCTACAGACAGGAAGAACCTTACAAAGCAGTCATTTTCAAATATGACTTTGTTTTGTTTCCTGTGGCATTGTCAGTATCTAAAACAGTACTTGGCACAAGCACAAGTAGGTACTCAAAAAGTATTGTTGAATGGTTGAACGAATGATTATTTTCATGATAAATCTGTTATCGAGGTAGCAATAGTTTCTTTGATAAAGACAAATGAAGTTTATGTTATTTCATGACTCTTGGAAAGAATGCGTAATATATTTTCAGCCACATGGAAAATTACGTGTGATAAGAATGAAAGAGGTAGACAGCATCTTTATTGGCTCATTCAGGGCTCAAAAAGATCACCAAAGACCCAGTTTTCTTCCACGTGGTGCTCTACGGTCTTTGGCATATTAGCTTTCTCGCAGCTGACTCACCTGTTGTTGCAAAATAGCTGTGGTGTTTCTAGGTATCACCTTTTCCAATAGATTCCAGCAGACTTTGTCTTATTTCTTATTGACTAGAACTAGGTCACATGCCCACCCTTAATCTATCTCTGGCAAGAGGTCTGGGATCCTCGCTGTCTTAGATGATTTAAGAGGAGTGGTTATCTTGCCTTAAACAAAAATCAGGATTTTCTTATACAGAAGGAAGCAGAGGAATCGGTTTACATAGTGATCATAGTGAGCAACCAGTAAGGATCATGCCTGTATTAAATGCCTCTTTAATAAATATCTGAACAATCAATAAAATAATAAATGAATTAAAGGGGGAAACAAATGGCATCAAGATTTAAAAAAAACAACAATAACAAATGAGTGACCCAAAGAACAAATGCCAGAGGAATTTTCTGGAGATGTCACTGGGCGCTGGTGTGAGAAGGAAGGAACCACTGAGATAATAGCACATGGCCTGAGCTTGGGTGGTTTGGTCTGGTGAAGTCATTTTATTTGTCTAGACTAGCTGTCCAATGTGGGGGAGTAGAAATACATAAAACATGTGTGAGGGCAGGGAGGACACTGACTGAAGAGAGGACGTTGTGGTGGGGGACAGTAACTAAGGATGGATCTGGAAGGATGGATTTTAATGCTCAGCTCACTGGAATAACCATTATTCTATTGGTAATGGAAAGAACTTCTTTTGTAGTCCAGTTTCTTGAACTATACTTTACACAAAGTAAAATTCACCCTTTCTGGTATATATTCCATGGGTTCTGACACATAGCAACAGCCGGTATAACTACTCCCACCGTCAAGATGGAGAATAGTTTCCGAAACTTTCCCTCACGTCCGTTTGTAATGAACCCCTCCTTGACTCCGAGCCCCTGGCAACTACTGATCTGTTTTTCTGTCCCGATAGCTGTGGCTTTCCCTGAATGTCATAAGTGGTCTTTTGAGTGTAGCTCCTTTCACTTGGCTCATGCATCTGAGATCATCCATGCTGTATGTAGCAGCAGCTCCTTTTTATTCGAGTGGGATTTCATTATATGGATATACCACACTTTGTTTACCCATTCACCGGCCAGAAGATATTTGTTTTCTGGCAAATGTAAATAAAGCCACTAGGAACATATGTGTGTAAGTGTTTCTATGAACATGAGTTTTCATTTCTCTTTGGTGAATACTCAGGAATGGGACCACTAGGTTGTATGGCAAGTCTATATTTAACTGTATAACAAACTGCCCAATCGTTTTCCAAAGTGGCTTTGCCATTTGTAATCCCACCAGCAATGTGTGTAGGATCCAGTAACTCCACATTCTTGTAGCCGTTGGAATTGTCAGTTTGGGTTTACTTATGTTTTTATTTCTTTTTTTTTTTTTTTTTTTTTGTCTTTTTGTCAATTTAACCATGGACAGGTGTCTAGTGGGGTCTCGTTGTGGCATTAATTTTCATTTCTGTAAAGACTAAGAACGTTGAGCATTTTTTTCATGTACTTGTTTGCCTTCCATTTAGTTTCTTTGGTAAAGTGGCTAAGGAGAAAAGTTTTAATATCTTTAAATTTTTAAATTTTTTTTCTGTTTGTATCATGTAAAAGCAAAACTTTAGGAAGATGAGTCTGGGTCTGGAAGAAGGGTGTTGGTGTTGCAGAAATCAGACAGGGGCGGGGCGCCTGGGAGGCTCAGTTGGTTAAGTGTCTGACTGGCTCAGGTCACGATCTCACAGTTCGTGAGTTTGAGCCCTGCATCAGGCTCTGTGCTGACAGCTCAGAGCCTGGAGCCTGCTTTGGATTCTGTCTCCATCTCTCCCTCTGCCCCTCCCTTGCTCACCTTCTGTCTCTCTCTCTCTCTCAAAATAAAAATAAGCATTAAGAAAAAAAAAGAAATCAGACAGGGGCTATGGCACAAGCCAGGTCAGAGGTGATGAGATGGGCAGTATATCTCTAGCTGGTATATTTGTCCCAACAAATAGGCATCGAACGTTGAAGACACCTTCCTCTGTGCTGCCAGCATAGTGAAAACATTTATGATGCCCATTTATGGTGCCCCAGACACATGTAGGCACACATACACCCTTTACAAGTATGAACTGGGTCTCCACATCACCACTACGGGGTTCTGTCTTCCCTCCCCTGTCTTATATCTGAAGAAACTGAGGTAGAGAGAGCAAAATCACTCACTTAAGGTCATATAGCTAGTAAGTGTCTGCTGGGGGATTTGAGTGCTGGAAATCTGCCTCTGTGCCCACCACACAATACTGCCCTCCTAGAAGCACTTCCATTAGTATTTGCTGAATTAACCAAATTAGTAAATGATAGGAAATCACCAGTCATACCTAAATGTACCTCTTCTCAATAATACACAGCACATCCACCATATTGTTTGGACAGTAATAATGACAATGTTCTTTCTTATTTATCCAACTGGATCAAGACTGGTGGTCCCCAAACTTGGAAGCATGTAGGGTTCTTTATCAATGTTTGGTGATTCTGTCTCGAATTGGTTCTACTGCTGACAAAGGGAATACACCTGCCCCTCCTCCCTGCCTCACTTAGCCAGTGCATATTTGAGCCATTTCCTTACTCTCCCCACGCCATGCTTCCAAGGAAGACTAGCATCACTCTTTGGAGACCTTAGGCCCTTCAAGGGCATGGCAGCACCCACCTTTGAAACCACTTCTACGGAGCCAGAAGGATAAAGGAAAACAAACAAAAACACAACAAAAAGCCCTTCTATCCTTCCTCATTGCTTGGCTCAGCCTTAAGAAGAGTTATTTCACTGAGTTCCCCAAGAAGAGATAAGAGTTGCTAATTGTAGTATCAATAATTTAGTCTGGGAACCAGGGCAGTTTGTGCTTCTAGATCAAAGTGGACACATTTTTAGAGATTTTATATCGGAAGAGTGTGAAAAGCCCAGCTTTGTCAAGATAGTATGTTAATCCCCAGAAATGAAGTCCCCAGAATCTATCTGATTTGTCTCCCAGTCAATCAGGAAATTGAGAATTTGCTTTTTTTTTTTTTTTTAACTGGGAGACTTCTTTGAAACAGGTATGTGATACTGTGCTCTAGCAAAGATTCCTCTGTGGACAGTGAAGGGGTGGGTGGTTGTGTACAAGTGGCAGGCTTATTTCAGGAGCCAGAAAGTTTTCAAGCCATTGACAATTCAAGACTCATATCAGTCTTCAACTTCTTAAAACAAGATGCTTTGTTGAGAAAGGAAACTTTTTGGTCAAAAAGGAAGCAACATTTAATGAATTAATTGACTTAATCTTTTCTAAGTAATATTTCCAGATGAAGTAGAAAAATGGAAACCCCCTAAAAGCTCATATTTAAAAAGAAAGACAATTTTGTGGTGAAACTTTATAATAAATCTTGACTACTATCATTAACTTTAAATTGAGCTGTGTCTTTCTGAGACATAGTCACATTTAAAATCGCTTCTAGGGGTGCCTGGGTGGCTCAGTCAGTTAAGTGTCCGACTTTGGCTCAGGTCATGATCTCACAGTTTGTAAGTTCGAGCCCCGTGTCAAGCTCTGTGCTGACAGCTCAGAGCCTGGAGACTGCTTCGGATGCTGTGTCTCCCTCTCTCTCTGCCCCTCCCCCGCTTATCCTCTCTCTCTCTCTCTCTCTCTCTCTCTCTCTCTCTCTCTCTCCCCCTCAAAAATAAACATTAAAAAATGTTTAAAAAAAATAAATAAAATAAAATAAAATAGCTTCTAAAAGTAAGACAGAAAACAATAAAATAAAATAAAATTGCTTTTAAAATTAAGACAGAAAACATCTTACTCCTCAGTACGTGCCCATACTATGAAAAATCCCACACCTACACATTTGGTTGACTGTGAGAAGTCTGATTTGATGGCAAGAACGGGCTTTGGTACTACCCCTCTGACCGCCTATGAGCCATGATGAATTTCCTTCTCTGAGACCAAATTTCCTCATCTATAAAGCGGCATAAGAATTTTTATATGTAGGGTTGTTGTGAGGAGTAATTACATGAATGTGTATGAAATACCTTGAACAGAATAGTCACTGACTTACTTACAGTTAACTTTTCCTAAAATTATAATATCATGAAATCCTAAGGAATCCCATAAACACCAATTGTTCATTCCTGTACACACACACACACACACACACACACACACACACATTTCAAATAAGCTGTATAGTGTTAATATAGGAGAGATCATAGTCCAAGATTATCTAACAGGTGATGACCCCAAATCCAAGCCAGCTATCTAAAATCATGTTTCCCATTTATACTTTACCATTAACAGAATCCCCATCCAGCTCAGAGAATCTAAATCTGCCATCGGATCTTCCTCAGTATTACTTCGCAGCTGCCCTTGCCCAGAAACAATTCTTCCATTGTAGAGAATTTGGTTATAAAAATGCTTAAATGAGCCATAAGTCAGTAGCATCCACAAATACTCCAAATAGCCTTTAATGTTTCCAAAGAAATATTGGGAATCTCTGAACTTCATAGCAGCTTATGAAAAAAAAAAAAAAAGATGTCCTGAAGATGTCCAAATTCTATAACCTTGTGGGTATTTTATAGATATAACGTGGGGCTTAGATAATGAATTACCAAAGGTAGAATTTTGCTGAGTGAATTACTATCAAACAAAGCTAAAGTCTACTCTGGTTCCATAAATCATGGAAATACATATCTTTAAACGTTAAGCTTGCTTGAGGGAAGATATCTGGCCCTGCTTTAAGATCTTGAGTTGAAGACAATATCAAAATTAATTTATTCAAAAGCAAGCAGACAGCTTCATAAAACTTGACTCATGTAGAATTTGCATGAGGACTGCCCAATTCTCTAGTTTTAGATTCTGGAAAGTATAAATGATGTGTGATTATCTACCCCTCCACTTCTGCACCAAGTCCTCAGGGTCTCTCCATTTTGTTTGTTATTTAGACCCACTGGGAGAATATCAGCAAAGTCATTAGCCCAGTATAATGCCTGAGTAGCAGTATCTACCAATTTGAAAGAAGATTTTTCTTTATCACGTGGTTTTTGATAAAATTTTCACCTTTCCCTTAAACCTATTAACAAGAGATTGCTGTCCCTGACACATCCTTCCTTGTCTGGCAGTCTCCTGATTCTACATGCTGAGTAGGATTGAACGTGAATGTGAGTCTCTATCTATCTAAGGAAGAGCTTAGTTTTTACAGAAAATCATGTTATCATCCCCAGTAAAATCCTTGGTTGTCTCCAGTGTAACATAAGGGTCTGTACATTGTGCCAGATAGATTTTCAGTAGAAGGCCCCGATGGGGAAAGAAACAACCCTTAAAAAGCAGGAAAAAAACCAAATGATTTGACCAAGCATATCTGATGATCTTTGTTGCTGCCTTCGCCACTATTTCCAACTCTTTCTACAACCATGGTGAAGGGGACAAAGATGGCATTTGGAGATCAGCAGTAGGGATATAGAGGAAGAACTTCAATATGATTCGTATTTCAGCTTCTTCCCTTTTCCCCTGACTTTTCAGGGAGAAGGAACTGCAGGGAAGTGCATATTCCCGAGTCTTAGGGCAACTGCTAAGAGAGAAAGAAACAAACAAGATTTTAACATGACTAAAACTGAACCCAGGGCTTTTTTGCCACCTGATGTCACCACCCTTTAAAATCGTCTCATTGGATGAATGTCGGTCAACCTTTAGAAACACAACCAGTGAAATCATGGTTTCCTTCCATCAAGAGAATATGTACTAGGCACGAGGGAGACACTACGTCCCAGGCACGAGGGAGACACTGACACTATAATAGGGGACTCAAAAACAACTGGCTTCCCAGGGTTCTACTGAGGGTCAGTCATTTAGCTAAAGAAATGCACAGTCAGCATAGTACCTATCAGTAATATGAAGAGGGAAAACACGGTCAAGATAGAGAAAACAGAGGGTGTGTAATGTAGATTAAAACAGTTCAGGTTTACCCCCCTACTGAAAGTGACATGCAAGGCACATTAATGGAAGGCAGTGTGATAGAACGGTTAAACCAGGCTGACTAGTATTGGGTCTCAACTCCAGCCCTAGTTACTTGACCTTGGGTAAGTTACTTAACCTACCTAACCCTTGGTTCCTTCATGTAAAATTGGGATGACAAAATAACCTATTTATCTGATGAAACAGATGGGATGATTCTCTGAGAAAGGCTAATTTTTATAAATGGTTTAGTAAATGCCAGCTACCGTCATCGTCATCCTCCTCCTCATCATCATCATTATCAATGGTGTTGTTGCCAGTATAAATAGCAGTAGCAAGCTGAGACCCAGAGAATCTCATGAACTAGGACAAACTTTTACACTCGGTTTGTTCCATGGATGTTTCTAGCCAGAGAGAGAGAGAGAGATTGAAAGTGGTTTTTCTGCTCAGTTTTGAAACACAGTCCAGCTCACCTCAAATCCAGACTTTTTTTTTTTAGCCAGTAGTCACTCTGATTGAGAAACGAGTTAAAGAACGAACATTTCTTCACTGCATCCTTGTCGTCCAAGCTCTGTGTCAGGCACTGTCTCATTGAGTGTTACCATTTAATTCACAGCCATTGTTGGACAAGAGTTATTCTCTCTTCCGTACAGATAGAGAAATGGAGGTTCACAGAAGCTCGTCCCACAGCTAATAACTGACAGAAAAGGATTTAGACTGAGGATATCCGATCTCAGACCCAATGCCCTTTCTCCTCTCCCATAGTCATGAGGCATCAGTCTCTTCACTGACATACTAAGTACTCCTCAACACTTACTTAATGACTACTGTCATTCCCGAAAGAGACCATGAAGGATTTCAGAAATCACCCACTTCCCTAGGCTACCATTTGCTTCAACCAAAATCAAGAGGTTCCAGACTTTCAAGTTAATGGTCACTTGTGACACAACGTCCTTGGGACTCCAATAGATGGTATCCCTGTCAAAGCTGGAAGCCCTCCACTATTTTCTGAGCACCTCTAGAATCTTTTTATTTTCCACTGCTGGTTCTAGGTAGAGGTTAGCTATTTCCTCAAAGTCTAAAATGGGTAGAGATTATAATCCCTTAGCATTTGTCCCGTATGGAAGCCTCAGAATATACTAAAAAATTAAGGGTAGATATGGTGTGTTGATTCTGATAGATGTCACAGTAAGTGCTCTGTTTCCCAGGACAAAAGGTACAGTGGCACTACCAGTCTGGGAGATTTGGACATATTGACTAAGATACTGTTGACATTTCAAGTGCCAGAAAGATGTCTCAACAGGATATGGGGTTAAAATTGTATTTCTGACCATTGAGCTCACATTTGGACTAAGCCTTAGCCAAGGGAAATAGTATCTTCCCAATTAAAAACAAAACAGTACTTAAGAAACAATCCTTACCAGGGAGCAAATAGAAAGGTATTTCAAAATGGGGAAGTGTGTTCAGGAAAGCACACAGGATGAAAGATCATCCCTGCTGCTTCTCGCGGCTTTCCTGTCCTCAGCCAATCACAGAACGCCAGCAAGAGGATGCTTCCCACCCAGATGTCTGTGCCTTTCTACTGCAATATGGCAGCCCAGTGATCCTGGAAATCCTTTCTGCAGTGAGTGTTTAAGCCCCAAAGGCCCTTCTCAGTGCATGCCTGGATCAAATTCTTTGGTGGATAAATTTTGAAAAATGTATTCAAAAGTATATGTCACATCCACATTTTAAATCTTTATCATCAAAATAACCAGCTGCCTTTGGCAATTCTGTTGTTTATTTTTAGAACACAGACATAAACAACCTTCATACCGTGAATTTGAAGGCTGAGCTCACTTGCCTTGGCCGCCGCCGCAGTGTAGTCGGTGTAGTCGCGGGTCACACAGTGAAAGGGACAGGCGAGCTTTGTTAGTCACCACGCGGGAACTCTCCTTCCCCCACTGCCCATCTTGCTTGAGGGTTTTCAGGGTTGGAAACAATAGCATTTCCCACCCTCCCCTGAGACCAGAACGCCTGAGCACCGTTTTTCATGGCTCACCAACGAGGAGCTCTCTCCTGCCACAGTTCAACCTCTAGTTCCCCATTATGAAGACTTTTCTACCTGGTTCCCTGTGCCAGTCTCTGTAGTCCACCCGCCCACCCCTCCGACATCTGGGCCCCAGTGTAGCTGTAAAATCTTCATTGCAAAAGGGCTTGAAGAATAAGAGAAAAATCTCATCCGTGTTGTTGCTAACTACTTCAAGTTCTGTCACATGTCTTTGAGTTCCTTTCTGTCTGAATTAATTTCAAGGATTGTTTTTTTGGCTTCGTCGTTAAATTCCGACTTGTAAGTCCCCTGAACCTACCCTTAACAGACCCTATTAGCATCTTAAACCCAGGGCCGGGTGGGGTCTCTCTCTTTATCTTCGGCAGCACCCCTGGAGTGTGTGCGTCTTCCCGCGGGACCACAGACGCTTATAATGTGTCTCTTTCAAAACACACAGCACCCACTACATTTCTGCTTTTTCTAAAATCACGTCTGGGGAAACTGAGAAGCTCCTTTTGAAGGATTGCATTACGGCTTTGATTTTTATTTATAAAACATAAAGGACTAATATATATCAGTTAGGACATTTTGCTTCCAAAGTGCATTGTAGCAAAATAATTGGAAGGCAGTTGCGGTGTGAAATATATGACAGCTTTACAGGACATAAAAAGCAGCTTTTTCTTTGTAATAGTGTAATTGCCTTAAACCCCACAATCATAATTGTTATCAAAAAATAATCCCAAGGAAAGGCTAATATAAGGTGAGCAGACTATTAGAAGGGCTCTAATACACTCGATTCCTTGAACAGCAAATGCAGCTCTCAATCTCCCAGTGCTTTTAGTGTCAGTCAGAGAGCACTCAGTCATTTCTGTGCATCAAGCCTGCAGTATTGATTTTTCCACTGACTGAAACAGCCATATAAGCATAAATTTTGCATGAGCCTTTCACTTTGTAGACTCTCCTTTGGTCAGATGACACATGATGTGAACATGAAGACTGTATAATAACAATGCATGGTCAACCTGCAGGCATTAAAGCGTGGGCTCTCACAGCTCTGAAGGACAAAAGCCGGATGGGGTGCGGGCTGCCTTGCTGGTGCGGTGCGAGAGAAAACAAATATCATCTCCATCTTGGCAACGCGCGTGCTGGCTTATTTTCTACTGCCCTCCTGGATTTGCACAGAGCCGCTCCTTTTCCGAAAGCCCGGCACACACGCGCACGCGTGCACACTCGCTCACACGCATCTCATGGTCTCCATCCACTCCAGGGGAAACTCGGCACCCCTGCGTCGGTGACTGAACCCCGCTCCCCGCACCTCCTTCTGGTTTTCCCCACGTTGTTCTGTTGTGTTCCGACCTTGATGTCATTTTCTTTTGTGTCGGCCCTGGAGACTAAACAGTGTGTAACAACATCTGATAAGATCTGGTATCCGGCTGGGGAAAAAAAAAGCCTTATCTAAAGATGTGACTCATTGATACACAGGTACAAGAAAAACCAGCCTCCTTAATAGCCACATTCCATTTAACCTGCCCGGGCCCTTCTGTGAGAGCTCCTTATTCATTAATAGTTCTCTATCTCGTGTCCTTATGATTTAAAACGTTCGCTGTGAAGTGCAATCATTCTGTTAGGATATTGTGCCAGACGAAACAAGAGGTGGGTGTAATCCTACCCCCAAGGGTCTGATACCACCTTATCCCAGGTGGCAGGATGGCTCCGTCGCAGCCACCCTGCCCTGTCACACGAACTTCGGCAATTTGATGTAATAAGCTTATATTATGATGGGAAGAATTCCCAAATTGAGTGAGCCCAAAGAAGGGAAATTATCTATTTAAAGGGAGAGAAAAAAAACAAAAAAAACAAAACCCTGTTGGCCAGATAGAGTCAACCAGAAGGAGAACACTGTCTCATTTTAAATAAAAATCATGGTACAAAACAAGAGACTTGCTCTAATGAATAATTGCAAATGTATTCGCTTTTTCCTTTTGTGTAACCATTTGGAATAGCAGTAATAACACTCACCTTGAAGCTTGCTAACCTGGGGGAAGAGAGGAGCTAACGCTGGAATAAAGCACTTCAAACTTCAGTATCTTATAAAGGAGACCAACTTCACACATAGGAGACATATTAGCTTATGGTGAATGTAAGCACGATACGATTTAAAAAGAGAGAGAGAGAGAAGTGGATGTGCATTCATCTGGAATTTGTCCAGTGCTCAGGAAGGGGACACAGACACCATCATTTTTAATTCTTTTAATATCCGCCTGCCGGTGGCAGCTGCTTGCTTTTTGTGATTGGCCTCATCAGTGCTGCTGGTTGTTTGAAAAGAGTTTTGAAAATTATTCTTTTTATTTCCAGTTGATGGCATCACAGGAGATATTTCTACTTAAAAGCAAAGTTATTATAGCGAGCAGTGTTCTCTGAAATGAGTTTTGGCCAAGGAGAATGAGCAAAATGATACTGGTGAGCCAAGCTCGGAGAAGAGTCTGTTCTCAGGCTGAAGTGTGAGGGGGGAGGAAGGCCAGGCTTGTCTCCTTGCAGGAAACTAGAAGTCTGTGGAGACTATGCTAAACTTTCTTGCTAATGCTTTATTTGATGGTCTCCTACCCTGGAAATTTGCTCAAGTATCTATTGGTCAAAATGAGGCTGCTTTAGGGGCGCCTGGGTGGCTCAGTCGGGTTAAGCGTCTGACTTCGGCTCAGGTCATGATCTCACCATCATGGGTTTGAGCCCCGAGTTGGGCTCTGTGCTGACAGCTCAGAACCTGGAGCCTGCTTGGATTCTGTGTCCCTCTGTCTCTGTCCCTCCCCCTCTTACTCTGTCTCTCTCTCCTCAAAAATAAACATTAAAAAATTTTTAAACAAAAAAAAAAAAAATGAGGCTGCTGTAATGTTAAAAAGGGAAAAGATGGTTTCTGGGGCCAGCTGAGCACCCCACTCTGAGGATCCTTTTGCATTTAGGAAATGCAGTCTCAACTCTGGATCCTGGGAGATAGGTCCCTCAGATGTGAGGGCCAGGACAGGTGCTAAGATCGTGTACCTCCCAGAAACCAGAATCTGCTTCCCAGACCACCAGCCTGGGAAGAGGTTGTCTGGGGAAGCGGGGGTCCCTTCTTCTTTTCTTTCTTTCCTGTCTTCTTTTCTGTCACTTTTTTTTTTTTTGCTCCTTTGACTGCCCCCCCCCCATGAAATTTGATTATAACCAAGGGAAAAAAATAAGGAGGCTCAACGACATCAAAGGGCTAGTAGCAGAATCTGCAGTGGTTCACTTCAGTGCCCGCTGCCTCGAACCCGTCCCCGTGTCTAAAAATTGCTCATCTCTGTCCAGTGGCCTATCTGGAATGTGATGGCCATCTCTACATCCTTCTGAGTGCATGGCTGTCCTCTGCGCCCTCTCATTCTCCTCAAGTCTCTGTAGAGAGATGAGCAAATAGTAGGGAAGGAAATTAATGACTTAGTGGCCAGAGTCTGTCCCACAAGCCCCGCCCCTGGTGGGTTTCTCAGCGCTTCTCATCACGGGGCTAATACCTCAATGGGCTTCCCTTTACCTGTCATCCGAATGTGGGTCCAGCCCCACTGAGCCAGAGAGGCGGAGGCTAGGGTTCTCCTAAAGCCCGTTGCAAAATTTACGTCCATAGGTTTTACAGCCTCTCCACAGTCACCAGAAACACACACACACACACACACACACACACACGTGTGTGTGTGTGCACATGCACACACATGCATACACACACGTTTTTGAGCAACCCTAAAACATTTTCTGCTCTTACAGATATTTAGGAATGAACATTATGGGATGCTGCCAAAACAGCTTCCCAGAGCCTCTTCTGATCCCAGATCCAACCGGCTGTGTGTGTGTGTCTGTGTCTGTGTGTCTGTGTTAGGAGAGAAAGACAAACAGAGACCAAGGGGTGGGGATGAGACTACTGCTTATTAAGTGCCAGCCAGGAGCTAGGTATTTACAAATGCCAACACTTGTGTTTGGAAAAACACACAACCTATGCTTTTGTTCGCATGTGCTCAGAGTCTTGTGTTTGCTGTTCCCCTTCCCCTCCCTTGGAATGCTTTTCTCTCCAATGTCCGCATGGGTCTCTTCCTCAGTGTCTCCAGGGATCTGCTGATTGGCATCTTTTCAGTGAGACCTTCCTGAACCACACTGTCGAAGAGGGCACCCTCCAGTCCCACTGGCACACCCGATGGCCTCTCCCTGCTTTACTTTTAACCATAGCTCTTAACACCGTGTGACAGACTGTACATTTCTCTGAGTGTTTGTCCATTGTCTGCCTCCCCTGCGAAATGTGTGTGCTCCCTGCTGGCCTCCCAGCTCCAGAGACGATGCCCTTGTGAGCAGTGCATCAATAGCCGTGTAGTAAAAGGAGACTGAATCGCTCCCTGTGCTTCTTTACCCAATGGAGGAAAGAACCCATTTGGAAGGAGAAATGTCCTTCCAGGCCCTAGGATGCTGCTCCAGGGTGTTTGAGCTCGGTAGAAAGACCCCCTGGGGGCACTCCTAGGAGGCGAGGTTTGGAGGCTGCAGAATTTCCTGGAAGGTACAAGACTCTAGACGTGTCTTCTGCCTTCTTTGCCTCACGTGACAGCCTCAGATAAAGAGGACCTGTGTACCCGACAGAGGCAGGAAGCAGAGCAGGTGCGAAGTTTGCCGACCGAGGTGCCGGGGAGTGCCTGGTTAACAGAGCCTCTGTTCTATAAAGGTACACGGTGGCTTGTGATAGACAAGCTTTATAAAATAACAGCAATAATAGCCTTTATTTAATTTTGGTATTTCTATATTTTTTTTTGTTCATTGCCTTTGGGCAGTGTGCACCTTTAATAAATAAACACACACCTTCTAATGAGGGAATGAAATTACAGAATTGCTACCAACCCCGGAACAGCAGCCGATCACAACTGCCGGCCGCCGGCACCAGAGTGAGAAGCGTGTAATGTAGGTCACAATATTGGGAAGCCAGGGCCCCCAGTCTCAGTCAAGGTGGTGGAGCCGGTAGAGGGAGGCTCGGAGCAGGGGGGCGAGGAGACACAGAGATGCCTAGAGCAACCTCAGAAAATGGGACACTGGGAAGCAACCTGTACCTCCCTCTCCCTTCTAAGTTGAGGATGAAGTTAACAGTTTCCTATTATGCTTCTCCACGAAGGTCACCAAACCATACTTTTTTTTCTCCTGGCATTCAGTCATTATCAAAATTCTGCCTCTTTATATGAATTCATCCCCACTGATTTGCTAAAATCTACTTTTCCCGGAATGCAATTGTAAGTACCTGACGGTGAACTGTGAGGAGTTGCCGTGAGCCCGTTGGAAAGTCAGGACGCACTTGAGGGTCATTGGAAAACTGGCACAAGGGGAGCGTTTGTTGATCTAGGCTTCCTTCCATCACTGCACCTGCTGCTCTGTGTCATAATTTTCTCACTGTGCAATCTCCCCAATCCCTTCCCAGAGGCTGGCTATCTCCAGGACAGGCACCGCCTCGTTCCTCTCTGGATTCGTGACCCCTGACACAGACCTTTGCACAAATGTTTGCAGAAAAGATGGAACACTGAGTAATTTGGAAGCCAATGACGAAGAGATTTGCTTTTTTTTTTAATGTTTATTTTTGAGAGAGAGTGCGCAAGTTGATATGGGGCAAAGAGAGAGGGAGACAGAAAATCCCAAGCCGGCTCCCCTTTGCCAGCCCAGAGCCCAACGTGGGGCTTGAAACCATGAACTGAGATCACGACCTGAGCAGAAACCAAGCATCAGATGCTTAGCTGACTGAGCCACCCAGGCACCCCTTGCTTTTTCTTTTTTTGCTACGATATTTCCAACAGTCTAATACCCAGCGAGCTATAATCTTCTTGGCCCCATTCCTCCCAAACAGAAGGCAGCCATAGTACAACAAAGTTGTCTGTCAGATGGGAGAATCAAGGTACTTAAGATGAGAGAGCTTGAATAGCCCCCCCCCCCATTTCCATGTTCGTCTGGCTCATCTTGTTTGAGAAGCAGAGATTCATTCACTCAAGTTGCTTCAAGTAAGAGGGACTCCAGTTTGGATGTACACGAGGCTCTTGCGAATCTAGGCAAGAAACAGCAGCACAGTTGAATCTCAGGGAACCAACTCTGAGGAACCATCTGGAACCCACAGTGAGCCTCCAGGGGCCTGCATGTTCCTTCTCACAGCATTCTGGCTTCTCTCCATACTCCCCTTCCCGCTCGCTCTCCAAACTGTAGAACTCCAATTATTTATAATTATCCTACACTGTTGGCTTCTCTGGCCATTTGGGTCATCCTCAGTTTGCTTTCTGGCTTCTTTTTGTAACTTTAGCTTCAGTGCCCATCCCAAAAGGTCTTTCAGTTCCTGATATCAAATATCAGAAAGAAATATGTATTTTTTTTTTCTAAGAAGGCTTCGCAGAGCCCAACACAGGGCTTGAACTCATGACCATCAGATCTAGAGCTGAGATCAAGAGTCAGATGCTTAACCAACCGAGTCACTGAGGTGCCCCTCAGAAAGAAATATGATTGATCCTCCTCATTTATTTCAGTTGCAACACATACATTTCTAGGAGAGAATTAATTGTGACCTGGAATATCATGGAGGCTTCAAGAGGCCAGTTTACAGCTCCAGCAGGGCCATAAACTCTAGATATTTCAAAATCTAGAACATTTCAAGATGGGGTAATTCTACCCCACCGATCCAGGTCATTTTTGAGCCCAAGAACAACTATACGGATTAATCTACAGGGAATGTAAATAATATGGCAGATTTAGAAAACAGCTAGCCAATTTTGAGGGTGTGAATGTGTCCTTTGACTAATGATGGAGCCTACAAATTAGAAAAGGTAGTCTGGGGGCACCTGGGTGGCTCAGTCACTTGAGCATCTGACTTTGGCTCAGGTCATGATCTTGCAGTTTGTGAGTTCGAACCCCACATCAGGCTCTCTGCTGACAGTTCAGAGCCTAGAACCTGCTTCAGATTCTGTGTCTCTCTGCCCCGCCCCCCACTCATGCTCTGTCTCTCTCTCTCAAAAATAAGTAAATATTTCAAAAACACTTTTAAAAAAAGAAAAGACAAGGTAGTCTGAAGCCCTCTTAAGAAATAAACTTTGGTTTTAAAGAAATTATTACAACTTCTGAGAATTAATGTAGTTTTTTCAAAATTAAAGTACAAGTGAACTTCTCACTTAATTTTAAACATTTGCTACTATTAAAATACTTTGCATTGGGAATAATATATTGGGAATCAGAAAATCACAGCTATTAGGTTAGAAGAAAGTTTTACAAAGCCTAGATAGAAAAGCTGAATTATAAAAATATATTTTCACCAAATGGAGGAGAATACAGTCCACTAAATTAATCGACATGTCTAATGGAAAGAAAACACTTTATTCTCTGTGTTATAATTCAGGACAAAGAAGCAAGCCTTTTTCATCTTTGTGTGTCTGGTGTCAGGCTCAGAATCTGACACATATTTGGTGGTCAATAAATGTTTGGGAACTTAATAATAAATGACTCTGGTCTTAATATTTTGGGAAATGGAGCAGAATGTAAACTACTCGGGGAAGTAAAAAGGTTTGAGATCAAGTTATTTAAAAATTAAACCAGGTAAATGCCTGCTCTGGACTAACCAGTCACCAGACAAATCATTGTTTGTAACGTGTCTAACTTGGAAATGACAATATCTTCCTGGGCGAGGAAGGACATTTCAGGCCTGCACCTGTCCAAATCCGAGGTGAGACTCCAGGTGACTTCATTTGAAGAAGGTGGCCTGTGTATCTCTGTCTCCCCCCCAACCTTTAAAAACAGCCCCTCCCCCCCTCCCAATTTTTGGACTGTGAGTTCCTTCAGGGGATCAAGGGTATCCTTCTGTTTTCCTGGCTTCTAGCTCGGTTCCAGGCACATGCTTGCTGAATGAGTGGACACAATCGGAAATCACCTAGGGATATGAAACGGGGTCTCAGTGGGTTGAGGGATTCGAAGGGTTACAAGTACAGGAATGATTTCTGTGCTTTCCACGTAGGTCCCTTGAATCCCTATTGATGCGTCTTTAGTCCACATGAGATCATCTGCTCCACTCCTCTTTCCTGGTCTCTGCCATTTTCCTCATTCATAGTTTTCATCACTAGTGGCTTATTATCGACACCTGTTTCATAAAGCACCTGGCCTTGCACAAGGTAGGCCCTCAACAAGTACCTAGTACCAAGTACCAAGAGTACTGAGTACCAAGTACCAAAGTCCTGGTTACCTAGTAACAAGTACCAGAACGGATGGAATCTGAGGGAGCAAAAGAACAATGTGCTCAAAGGCCAGGGAGCAAAGGAAGACCTGGGTATTGAAATCCCCAAGAGAGCACAGCATAAGACTAAGGGAAGAAAAGAGAGAGGCTGCCAATTCTTTAGGGGAAAGAGATGAGCCAGGAAGACCAGAATATTCCATATTATGTCTCCTTGTAATAGGCAGAATAATGCTTCCCACTCCCACAAAGATGTCTATGTCTTCGTCCCTGGAACCCGTGACCATGTTATGTTACATGGCAAAGAGGAATGAAGGTTGCATATGGAATCAAGGTTGTTAATCTGCTGACTTTAAGATGGGGAAACTATCCTGGATCATTGGGTGGACGCAACCGCAAGGGCCCTTTAAAAGCAGAAGAGGGAGGTGGAAACAGAGCCAGAGTTAAAGAAGGGTGTGTGATGAGAGAAGACTCGCCCCACCGCTGCTGGTTTTGAAGCTGGAGGAAGGGGGCTATGAGCCAAGCATTGTCAGGATTCCCTGGAAACCAGACAAAGCTCAAAAGCTGATGCTGTCCTGGAGCCTGCAGAAGGAACTCAGCTCTGTCCACACCTTGATTCTAGCTCAGTAAAACCTGCTTGGGACGTTTGACCTCTAGATATCTAAGATAACAAAATTCACGTTGTTTATACTGCTGTTTGTGTAATTTGTTACAGCAGCGAATAGAACACTTACACAAGCCATGGAAGTCCATCACAAAATGGCGTGTAGGCACCTAAAAGTTTACCAGCTCTCTCATGAGGAACTCCCACCAGACCCTCTCAAACGCAGGCTGTCACATCTGTTTGTTTCCAAGCCAGCGCTAAGCTCAGCAACCACACGTATTTATATTTTGGGAAAGGTAGCCTAGACAACGAAGGAGAATGGGTTCTCGAGGGAAGGTACAGGTGGAGACTTTCCACTTCCTCTTATAGTGACTGACATCCTTCCTAATACTTTAGGGAAATACTGGAGTCAGGAGTAACTTGAGTTCTGGAAAACCTAGATAATATCAGCCATTGTAAAGCCTAGTTAGAATTTCAAATAATATAGGCTTACACATAATTTTCAATTTTTGAAAGGGGGATAACATCTTCCTAACACAGTGAAATTCTAAATTACTGTTTGGGTTGGTTTTCCACTTTTCTGCTGCCCATCTGAAAATCATTACGCGTTATCCAGTGACAAAAACCATAATCACCCTTCTTTAAACGGCCTCCACAGTGCCTCCACGTGATATGCACCCCCAAACCAGCTGTGGGTGGGTGTGAAAGGCATACCCTTAGACTCCATGCATACCTAGCAAGATTTCAGAAGATGCCTGCTGGGAAATAAAGAGCAAAATTAAGAAGGTCACACAAATGGGCTTAAAATAGAGCCTTAAACTGCAACCCCGTGCCTTAAACACCTAAAATAAAAAGATAATGTTTATGCATTGGAATAAAAATCACATGCATCGTCACACGTTCCACTCAGAAGATACACATTACCGAACCTTTGTGTCCCGGGGAGGCAGAATGAGAACAGGGGAAATTTATATGTGCACTGCACCCCCACACTTACTCTATTTTTATTCTTTTCCACAGACATGTTTTCACGTATCTAACAGCTTTCAGACATTTGCAACTTTCATGCAAAGGCAACAAAAAATCGTTAAAAGAAAATACCAGTGCTTAATGCTATGCACATCCACAATTTTGAAACTAAATTATTAGGTCCACCGTTTTGTACTCATGCCAGATTTTCTGTAGAGAGGGAACTTATAGTGAATTAAGACTACACGGAGGTATGGATAGCAAATGTTCTTACCTCTCAGATCCTTGGATGGTGGAATTAACTTTCAGATGATATCGTGTAGATAACGCAGTTATGACTATAACTCATGATAGAAACAATAGTCCCATATTGTTACTTTTTCACTTGTTTCCTTCCAAAAATAGAAACAAATGTGCAGAGAGGACAGCATACTCCTCTTGAAGGAGTACTCCGATTTGAAGGGGGCAGATTTGCCTTATACTTGGTGAAAACATTTCCCAGGTGTAGGTGAGAAAAATCGGAAGGAATATTAACAATACCTGTATTCTGAAGCTTTGGATTTTAATCAGCAAATTTATACATTGCTTTTACGCCATGCTTCACGTCATTCTGTTCTCAATGCTAGCTGGCGTGAGCCTCAAGTTCCACATTTTAAGAATCGTATGCCTGTGGGGTGCCTGGGTGGCTCAGTTGGTTAAGTGTCTGACTTCAGCTCAGGTCATGGTCTCATGGTTCGTGGGTTTGAGCCCTGCGTCGGGCTCTGTGCTGACAGCTCAGAGCCTGCAGCCTGCTTAGGATTCTGTGCCTCCCTCTCTCTGCCCCGCCCCTTCTCATGCATTGTTTCTCTGTCTCTCAAAAATAAATAAATGTTAAAAAAAAAAAAAAAAAAAGAAAAAAGAATCTTATGCTTGAAACTTGCATATGATAAATCAGTCAACCCATCTTTTTTTCTGGTGGTTTCAATCCAGGGAGACTCATCTAGGACAGTGGGGACTGTGGTAACACAATTGTTCCTTGCTAATTTCCTACTGAGCTCAATTACGTTTAACAGCTTTTTGACATCTCAGGTATAAAAATCACCCATAGCCACAAACCGTCTTCTGCCTGTTTTGTGTATTTTAATTCTTGATGGTAAAAAAATGGGGGACCGGGACAGGGGCAGAATTTGTGATGTTCTAAAGTGGTCCAGGTGGACATAGAATCACAGTGGCAGCTATAAACTACCTCGCTCATTTCATGTGACAAAGAAATGAGAAGAAAGGAAACATAAATGAGAAGAAAGGAAGCTGAAAAGAAAGAAAGCTAATTGTAGGCCATTTGTAACTGTTCAGAATGGGTAAACATATTACCCTTCTCCCAGCATAACATACTGTTCAGGGTGAATTGCACCTAATTTTTTTCTTATTATGCCATTTGAAGGCCAAACTCATTCTTCACAGAAATTGCTTCAGGGCCTGAGGGTTCATGTAACTTGTTTAATCATGATTGTTATTTGATAGCATTACCTGGTAATCACTCCATCAAAAGTTGGATGATTATCTAGAAGCCATGTTAAGCAGAGACATTTAAAGACCACAGATTGATTAAAAACAAACAAACAACAATAACAACAACAACAACAACAAACTGCAGCCAACTCTGCCTTCATAACAATACAGTCTATGAACTTCGGAGCGGCTGATTTTTATTTTCTTGTCTCAATGTTGTCCTGTAATGAGGCTAAAACTAAAATGTGAACAGTTTCCTAAGCCAATTAACTATTTCTTCAGATGTAATCCTGGATAAGTTCTTTAGCCTGATTTTGTGTTGAGAAGTTTCCTGACCTTAGAAAATAGACCATCCTAACTTGCCCTCGAAGAGAGAGAAAAGTAATTGCCTCTCTGGCCCTAGTAGGGAGGTGTCAAGGTCGTTCAGGGTGTGTGGAAGGTCAAAGGCAAGAAGCAAGCCTGGAGATGGCCCAGCGGTGTGCAAACAAGCTTGGGGATGTGCCCAGCCCTGACCATGTTGGGGCCAAATTCCTCCTTGAGGACTTCCCAAGGGCAAAGGTCAGGGGAGCCCCTGAAGTCAGTGATGATCAGGTGGCCTCGGGACACACAAGTGGCCTGGCGTGTGCATTCCCAATTTCCCAGGCCCTGAGACCAGAAGTATGGGACCCGGAAAAGCCCAGCCAAGCGCCAGCTTGGCTCCTACACTTGCCCCTTGTTTCTCTGAATGAAGCCTTTCTCCTCCCCAACCACGATTTCCCAATCCCTCCACCTCACCGCCAACCCCCTCTGGCATTTCTCTGCCAAGTGCATCCTTGTGTATGTACTAAAACCTTCTGCCCTTCACCAGGCTGCTCCAGATCCTCACTCTCTAACAGCCTCCCCTGCTCCTTCGGGAGCATTTCAGCCGTTTGCCCACGCCAGCTCCCAGCTTTGTTATAAACTGTGCAGAGCCCGCATGCCCAGCGCTTCCCCAGCTTATGAACATAACTATAGCCTCAGGCCCGGTGGGATGCCAGTGGGGCTGGGAGCCTGTGTGCATGCGTGTGCACGTACACACACACACACACACACACACACACACACCCCACAGGTCTGTCTCCTGCCTCCTCCAGCCAACAACAAAAGCTGCCAGGGAGAAAATTCGAGGCAAGAGTTCTGGGATCACTAATTCTGCCACCAGCCAGGGCTCAACCAGGTTGTCTGTCGTGCCGGAAACGTGTTATAACCAGAGGCTCTTCCCGCTTCGCCAGCTTTTCTCCGTTCAGCCGGGCATCTCCAAAATGTCATATTCCTCCCTAACGCCTCTGCTCCCTCCTGATGTCACTTTATGAAGTATATAATGCTAGTGATTGGGGCGCCTGGGTGGCTCAGTCGGTTAAGCCGCCGACTTCTGCTCAGGTCACGATCTCGCGGTCCGTGAGTTCGAGCCCCGCGTTGGGCTCTGTGCTGATGGCTCAGAGCCTGGAGCCTGTTTCAGATTCTGTGTCTCCCTCTCTCTGACCCTCCCCCGTTCATGCTCTGTCTCTCTCTGTCTCAAAAATAAATTTTAAAAAAACGTTAAAAAAATATATATAATGCTAGTGATTACCTTTGAGTCCTCTTCCAACCCATAATATGTATTTCAACTTCCTACCTCTGGCTACCTTGAGAACTGAGCATCTCTGGAACCCACTTTAAAAGGAAGGCATTGTTCTCATCAGTTTGCTTGATGTGCCCTGTAGTCCTCAGATAGGTGCTATGGTCACAGATGAGAAAACTGAGGCTCAGAACTTTAATTTGGTCAAGACCACTCAGCTGGTAAGTGGCAGAGGTAGAATTTGAACTTGGACCTGACCACATTACGGTCTTCTGCATTTCTCCTTCCAGAGGTGGCAAAATGAGCTAGTGATCCCGAAGGTCCTGTTCGTCTATAAAGTTCTGTGATGCTGTCACACTATGCCATTCAGGTAGATGAGTTTTTATTTTTATCATAGTTATGCAGATTGGCTTAACCAGAAGATACACCAGTACTTACGTCTTTAAGAAGACAGAGTAGATGTATACGAAATGAGCCAGTAAATTTAAACCACATTCAATATTTTCTGTCGTCTTGATTTTAGGCCCCATCGGAATTGGTATGAGAGGGAGGGAGAGAGAGAGAGAGAGAACTTGAAATGTGTTTTCTGAGTTGGCTGCCACAGACAGCCATACAGAAGGTGTGGCGTAACCATGGAAGGGGAGCGAGGGCCACAGAAAAGGCTGCATGGGACAGTATGAGCTTGGGGAGACCTCTTGAGGTTCAAAATCCTTTACCTTAAATAAGTGTAAAGCTTCCTACATTACATAACTAAGTTGAAAATAGTGACTCAAAAGATTCCTGTTCGTGGGGGCACCTGGGTGGCTTAGTCGGTTAAGAGACCAACTTTGGTCATGATCTCACGGTTTGTGAGTTCGAGCCCCACGTCGGGCTCTGTGCTGACAGCTCAGAGCCTAGAGCCTGCTTTGGATTCTGTGTCTCCTTTCTCTCTACCCCTCCCCAACTCATGCTCTGTCTCTCTCTCTCAAAAATAAATAAGCATTAAAAAAAAGCCTAAATATTAAAAAAAAAGATTTATGTTTGTGGTAGGAAGATAGGGGTACTTTGGAGCCTCAGTAGGACACCAAGAGGAAGAGACTCAACTACCAACAGTCAGATTTGGGGAAGACACAGCTTAGCAGGACAGGAATGAGTGGCCTCTGAACCGCCCCAATGCACCTGTGCCCAAGGTCACCATGGCTAGATACAACAGGTTCAAGTCCCAACATGTGCTTGTTTGGGTTCAATTTTAGACCCTGTTTACTTTTCTCAGTGTGCCTGGATGTTAATAAAAATTCATTGATGGAATCCACATTGGATTATCATTCAACTATTCTACAAATGCCAAACCCACATTTTTGTGGGAGCAATTTGTGCCCCTTCTTTTGAGAAACAACTAGGTTTTTGTTTTAATATTTTAAGAAAGCATTGTATTATACTAATCAACATCACACTGGGAAAACTTTAAAGTTATCAGCCCAGAAAGGTAGAGCATTCTCAGATCAGAACATAAGCTTCTTTACTTTTAGGTCTGATAGTATGCATTTTATTTATAGTATGGTTGTCATTTTTCCCCCAACCTACATGAATCATGAAGTTGGACCTTTTTTTTAATGTAAAATGCATTGGCACCTATAACATATACTTAACAAAATTACCCAGTGCATTTTCTGTGAATAGCACCCAACTCCTTTTCCCTTCTCTTCTGACAACAAGAGTGCTACTGCTCAGAAAATCACCATTTCCCTTCACTTTTATTTGACTGAAAACAGCCGAGTTTCTATGGGTTTCCGAAGGTACAGTGTTCAGCTCATCTGATATGAGATCACGTTAAAGATGATTGTGGTAATTTGTTTCTTCTTGTTGTGAAACCACATGCTGTCCCCAGAAATTCGAGCACATTTTTTAGAGACTGCTTTTGTGTGTGTTTCATTATTATAAAGACATACATGCACAATTTGAAAATTCAAAAAAAAATGCAGAAAAATCTTTAAAAATGAAACTAGAATCTCCCCTAATTTGTCATGAGATTAAGGAAAAAGTTGCTTCCTTCCTTCTGTTTTCAGTGTTATTACAATAAAAAAAAAAAACTGGTTTTAAAATCACTCAGAATCTTAGAATTCAGTTAAGTACTCATAACGTTTTGGTGTTTTTCCTTCCAATGTTTTATCTAATCACATATATATTCCCTGTGTTTTTAAAATGTTAAATCCCACTCTCCATAGGAGCCAGGGGTTTCTTCATTTAGCATCATATTTCAAATGTCTCCTTCAAGCTGTGCCTTTAGCTTTGAACTTAAGTGGACCTGTGTAAATCAGGGGGCTGATACATTTGGTTCATTAAAATAACCATGGTTGTATAATGTGACTACATCCTGGCCACAATGTACTGGATAAAGAAAAACAGAGTCAAAAGCAGAAATTCTGATATAATATATATTGGTCTTTTGAGTTGTGAAAGCTGGTACATCGCACACACACACACACGTACACACACACACACACACACACACACACTCATACACACGCAGAGGCGTGCTGGTGCCTTAGTGTTCATTATTCCCTCTGCCTGGAAGTTTCTTCCAGTACATATTCACATGGCTCCTGCCTTCCTTTATTCAGGTCAACTGTCACCTCCTCAGGAAGGTCTTGTCCTCCATTCCTAAACCGCCTGTCACCTGCCCTGTCCCACATTTCCTCTTCGCCCTTATTACAACCAGACAGGATACCAACCCCCTATTGCCAACCACCCCCACCCGAGCGTAACCTCCATGAGGACAGGGACACTGTTTACGTCACTCTAGAGCCCTGCCTGGCACATAGTAAGTCCTCAACAAGTGCTTGTGGAATAGAGACAGACACGGGGTCCCTTCCTGTCCTGCATTCCTCCCCTTGGCCTGGCAGCTCATGCCAATTTCTGATTTTCTGTCCACTTACAGAAAGATGGACTTTGGCAGGTACTTCTCGATAGCCCCAAGGTCTCTAGGAAATCAAAGCCCAAACTGAAATGCAGGCGGCCCAATGTCAGGGTCAGGAGCTGGGGCCCAGACCTAACTTCCTGGATCTGAGCTCCAGCCGGGCCTCGTCCTACCTGTGCTGCTGTGAGCAATTCATTCGGCCTCTCAGCCGCTGTGTACATATTTAATATCCATGAGACTCTTAGATTAATGCCTGGCAGGTAGTAACTGCTCTATTAGTGTCAGTGGTCATTAAAGGAAATCAGAGAGCAAGTAAGGAAGTAAGAGGTGGGTGCGTTTTTCCAATGGACTCGGACACCCACCATCAGACTGGCCCTTGCTTTTGTCATCACCTCCACTCACTATTTCATCTGTCTCTTTTGGAAAAATGTCACTGGACGAGAACAGGAAACGGGAGTGTGTGTCCCCTGGAGGGTGGGTAGGTAACAAACGGGGCATTGGGGCCCAGACACAGGAAACTGGTCAATTTTCAAAAGAAAGTAACTTGCTTGGTTAGAGAATTTAATCCCTGAATTATAATGAAGATCGGAGAATACCTCTCTGACTCCAAAAGTGGGCTCGTGGCCCGCGAGATTATTCCCAGAGTGTGTTGTCTGGGATGTGATGAGAGTCCCGGCTTGTGCCTAAATGATGCACACCTGTGATTCTGCCACTCCTGGCCATCAGGCCCCCTCCTGTGTCGTAGGTCTACATCCCCGGTACTTAGCTAAGTGCCTGCCACCCGTTTAGTATGGATGTTGAATGGGTGAGTAAATAAATAAGTCATGCATTCAATAAGTCACCCGAGTGCTCAGCGTATGTATGTGTGTGTATATGTATGTATATGTGTATATAGATACACACACATGTACATACTCCCTATATACCACAAGGAATGGCTCTAAAGAGTAAGCCCAAAGGGTATCCAAAACTGATTGGGGAAACTGCAAATGTCTATACAACAAACAAAAAGCATTTGATCTTATTGTCAGGCGTGGCCAGAGAAGGATTTTGAGAGTGGTCATTAGGCCTGGAGGTGAACTTTGAAGGAAAGGTAAAGGTCGGCCAAGCAGAGAAAAGCTAGCCTGGTGAAATAAATGGAAAAGGTCAGAATGTGTACCTCAGGCAGTTTGCTGCTTTATAGAAAAAGTAAAGAACACCCCCCCCCCCACCCGCCACACACACACACACACCAGCCTAGTGGAAAACTCTGTGACCCTCAGCTTCTGAGTATTTGGGATAGGAAATCCAGGCCTCTGGGATTCGCCCCAGGCCCGAGGTCAGGTGCTTGGTCAGCATGGCACTGACTACCCACCCAGAGCTAGCCAGGGCCACTGGGTGATTTGGGTGCGAGGCTGGCTTTGGGGAGGGCTTAATGGGGGAGTCGCCACCATTCCACCCTGACTTCCTTCGGGGAGAAAACCAGAGCTCCACAAAATCTCAGACCAGAAAAATCTAACCCATGCTGTTATTACTTATGTTTAGTCCGTTTGAAAGTTTAGTGCAACAAAAGTATACACAGTTACACGTTTGCTGTGCATTTCAAGAGAAGCGTGCAGTTTTAAATAACTTACTCATATTGTTAGAGTTGAAATGCTCCCTATTTTAGAACCTATTATCCAGGTTAAAATAATAATTTATTTTAATCAGCAGTGATTTTTATTCCACTCGGCGCTCCCAGAGCTTGGCTTTATGTAGTAAGACAGCATCTCCGGCTGGCAGGCGAGATTTTCATCTCTCTTTGACTCCATTAAAGTAAGCTTCTATAAACAGACATCAATTACAACCATTTTTAAGGGTTTTAAAATGTAATCCAACAGTGCTGCTTAACTAAATGAATCCTAGGAAGTGATCTCCAGTGAATTAATAGAGCAGTGTGCAGACGACTCACTATGGGTCTGAGTTAATGACTGAAGAAGATCAAATTAATTACAAGTGTCTCCAAGGAGTTTCCAGGAAGAATTCTCCCTTATCAGTTAAAGTCTGTTTAACCCTTCCTGTTCAGAGTCCGTATGTTCTCTAATTGTTAAAATATCAGGTAGTAATGGGGAGAGAAAGGCTCGTCTGCCTTCTCCTTCCAAGTGTGAGTTTTCAGATGTATCAGAGCATCTGGGAAGGAAGGATTCCCATGAAGACACTGGTATTCTTCAGCCCTTTTCATGGACTGAAATCCAGCTGGGTTTGTGTTGGACCCACCAGTTGAGTTCCCTTGGCAAAGATCCACGGGAGACTTGAATGACGTTTTTATATTAAGAAGTGTCCAAAAGACAACTTTATTTTCTTTTAATTTTTTTATGTTTGTTTATTTTTGAGAGACAGAGACAGAGCACAAGCAGGGTAGGGGCAGAGAGAGAGGGAGACACAGAATCTGAAGCAGGCTCCAGGCTCTGAGCTGTCAGCACAGAGCCCAATGCAGGGCTCGAACTCACAACCTGAGATCATGATCTGAGCCGAAGTCGGACACTTAACCAACTAAGCCACCCAGGCACCCCTAAAAGGCAACTTTAATTGGGGGCAGGGGAAATCCATCTGAGCAGGGTCAAATAAAAGCCTGAGTTGACCAGGAAGAAGAGTTCAAGGTCATCAGACATGATTTTGCACCAGATTGCAAAGATGTAGTAGGTCGTCAGCAAACTGCTCCTGGGTGAGCTGATATCCCCAGGAAATCACAGAGGGGCAACGCTCAATCCCTACTCATCTGTGCTGTTCATCTGGCCTTCAGGAATCACCCTCAGCCCAGCTCTGGGTTTCCCTGTAGTCCTTTTGAGGTGAAGATTCCATCTTTGGAACCCAAGCTTCCTTGTATTTATTATTGTCATGACCAAGAATTATCCTAGTGGGTGCTGGAGATGCTGTGCTTGCTTGAAAAGCACATCCAGAGAGTAAAATGGCCGAAGTATAGAAAACCGAAGAAGCAGGTCAAAAATGAGAGGTGAATAACAGTGTATGAAGAGGACGGGGAATAAGAAAGAGAACACACACCACACAAAAATTGTATTGTATTGGAAGCAACCAAGATATCCTTCAGTAGGTGAACAGCTAAATAACCCGCGGTACATCTGGACAATGGAATGTTATTCAGGGCTAGAAAGAAATGAGCTATCAAGCCATGAAAAGACACGGAGGTAACTTAAATACATATTATTAAGTGAAAGAAGCCAATCTGAAAAGACCATGCACTATATGATTCCAATGACGTGACATTCTAGAAAAGGCAAAACTATGGAGACAGGAAAGAGGCCAGTAATCACCAGGGGTTAGGGAGGAGCAAGAACATAAAGAACACACAGGATTTTTAGGGCAGCGGAAGTACTGTGTATGATGCTATAACTGTGGACACACGTCATTGTAAATGTGTCCACATCCTTAGACTGTACCACATCGAGTGAACCCTAAAAAATGGGTGAACCCTGATGTAAACTATGAATAATGACAATGATGTGTTAATACAGGCTCACCAGTTGTAACAAATGTAGCACTCTGGTGGAGGGTGTTGATAACAGGTTGGGATCTATGCATGATTGGGGGCAGGCGGTATACGGGAAATCTCTGTACCTTCTGCTGGAAGTATAAAACTTCTCTGACAAGTAAAGTCTGTTTTCAAAATCATATTGTAGATGGAGCACCTCGGTGGCTCAGTCGGTTGAGCATCCGACTTCGGCTCAGGTCATGATCTCATGGTCTGTGGGTTCAAGCCCCACATCAGGCTCTGTGCTGACAGCTCAGAGGCTGGAGCTGCTTCGGGTTCTGTGTCGCCCTCTCTCTCTGCCCCTCCCTGCTCATGCTCTGTCTCTCTCTCAAAAATAAACAGTAAAAAATTTTTAAAAACAATAAAAAAAAATAATTACATTGTAGAAAAAAGAGCAATTGGTCTCCTGGATTGTCTGTTCTTCAAATATACGAGTGTCATTTTCTGTGGTTTTCATACCCTTTGAGCACCCCTTGTTTTCACTTGTTCATGAATTGTTTCGTTTATGTGTTGAATAACTATTCACTGAGCACCTCTTCTGAGCAAGACATGAGCCAGGCCCTGGGGAGGCAGCAAGGAGCCCCACATATGCTACCTGTCACCGCACATCCTTTGAAAGCCCGATTTGTGATCAGTCTGACGTAGGGAGAGTCCCAGTAACTTTCTGTGATTTGCATGATTTGGAAGGGCATCCTCTATAAGTGGTATTCCTAACTAGTAAGGACCAGCTATAACTCTTCATAAAATGTTACAGTTTAAATAAGCACCATACGATGAACTGTATAGCCATCTGCTGACACTAATTCTCAAAGTCAGATTCTTAACTATTTGATGTATTCATAATAAGTTTATTCTGCATAAGTCGTTTGTGCACCTGTGAGGTCTTGAAATAGGATGACTGACACATGGCTTGCTTGTGAGTAGAGTTTGAATAGAAGGGGTTACTGACGTTGATCCTTCAGGTACATCCTATAACAATGCTTCTCTTTAAAGTACACTAATTCCAGAGAAGCATTAGCTCTTGGTGACTTTCTCCATTTCAGCCTCCGAAATAATATGCCATGTTTTTATGTGTTGTGTGCATAGGGAGATGTGGCAACAGAGTGTGAAAGTCATGGACTCACGTGCCAGATGGACTGTGATTTTGTTACCGCCGTAAAGTCCATCAAAGATAATGGAAAGTAGATAAAATAAAATCACATGCCCGTTCTGCACCCACCCCGAGCTGGAATTTCAGTGGCGGGACACTAATTGGTGCCAGTTTAGATCTGCCTGATGTTCTCTTTATGAGTGTTCGTACCTGTGGGACGATCGTAGGAAACATGCGAGGGCGATGGCTCACCCTGGCGAAAGGGAGGGAGTACATAAAGCGCTGAGGCAAAAGGTGATTGGTGACTTTTAGTGGGTGTTTTAAGCAAAGAGGCAGAATTGTTGTTAAGTTGCTCAAGCAGAAGTGTCCACAGGGCACTCCAAATGGCAGTGTTTAGAAAGAACTCCTTTGTCGCTGCGTATTCCACGGAATAATAAGTGAGGGAAGGGACGCTGATGTCCTCCAGCACCTGGGCCAGCCCTGCACAATGAAGAGTTTTCTGATGCAGCTTGCCTCTCCGGCGTCCTGCTAGGCATCTGTGTGCAGGAAAATCCTTTTTATAACGATCTAGACTGATAAACTTTTCTATGTATCAACCGAAACGATTTTTTTGTGCCGACTTAACACACCTTGGGTTTTCCAGGAATGCAACTACTTGATGTTGACATCAAGGGAGTACTTGAACTTTGGCTTATTTAGACCTGCCACCCAATCTACCCAGAGTTTTCACTGCTTTGAGAAAGCCTCCAGCCCGTGTTGCTGGGGTGTTTCCTCCACGCATCTCATGCTCCTGCGTCATTCTATTAATAGCGTAATCTCCGTGAGATTCGGATTGTACCCATAGGTATGGAAATCAGACTACTTCCTGTGTCTCTTAGAATAGGCATGCTCGGGCATTTCCAGATGGAAATATGTAGTTTTTTTCTCTTGTCTATCATCTTCCTTTTATTTGTCCTTTCTGTTATAATTGAGAGATTATATTGATTATTTTTGAAGAAATTATGTACATGGGTAAGCTATATTGCTTCATTTCGGGCCAGTAAGGAGGTATTAAAAAATATTTGCTGCAAAGAAGCGGTGGGGGTCCATCCCCATGAGGACGACTAGCCCCACGCAAGGGATGGAGGCAGCCTTCCCGAAGAGCCAGGCAGGTGGTGCTGGCCACCCTGGGGCATGTGGGTTATCTCATTTCCATGTGATACTGGCTTTTCCTGGATGACTCCTCCTAGTAGGGAGACATGCCTGTTTCAGGGATCAGGAGGGACACATTGACCTTCCCAAGGTTCCCCGTGGGACACACTGGAGCCCTGAGACAGAGCCCTCCTGGCCAATGCAGATAGTCTGCAGGCCTCGACAAGCCAGACAACCAAGAGCAAACTGTTCCTTTAATTCATCATGCATCCTCTCTCCCTTTACATGGCTCTCCTTTCTTCATTGGCTTCTTTCAACTCAGGCCACAGGATCTGCCTCCCAGGACATCTCATATTCTAGAGTTTGAGGCAGGACATGGCTGCCAGGCACCTCTTCCCCTGTGAGCGCCCCCCTCCCCCCAACCCTGAGCCTGTTGGAGCACCACATGCTTGGGCTTTATGTTCAGCTCTTGGTGTGAACTGTGGACTTGTGATGGGCTCTTTTAGGTGGTGTTGTGTGGAAACATGAGGCATCAGAGGGTGAGAGTCATACACTTACAGGCCACTCCTCCGTATTTTTGTTGCCATTATATAGCCCATCAAAAATAAAGGAAAGTAGATACAATGACATCACACTCCAGTCTCTCAATGCCAGGACAAAGTCAAGAAGGGCTCTCTACATTTTGTCAACAACAGGAAGTAGGCTTGTCAGTATGACAGTGGAAACAGTAATCATGAAGAGGGAAGCCATGGCCGAACACAGGAGAGCAGATTCCACAGCACCCCTGTTCATTTCTCCCTGTCTTTCCCTTCGGAGGACACAGGGCAACATCACGGTTAAGAGAATGTGCAGAACTGGCTTCAGTTCCAAAGGAAGAGAACCGCCCCGCGTCTTGATGTCCTTACGTGTGACACTTGCCTTTAAGAGTCATTTCCAGGGGCGCGTGGGTGGCTCAGTCAGTTAGGCATCCAGCTTCGGCTCAGGTCATGATCTCACAGCTCTTGAGTTTGAGGCCCCGCATCGGGCTTTATGCCGACAGCTCAGAGCCTGGAACCTGCTTCGGATTCTGTGTCTCTCTCTCTCTCTCTCTCTCTCTCTCTCTCTCTCTCTGCCCTTCCCCCACTCATGCTCTGTGTCTTTCCCTTTCTCTCAAAAAATTAATAAACATTAAAAAGAAGAGTCATTCCAAGGATGATGGAGAGCAAAAACCTACAACGTGCCAACTACCAGCTTCAGTACCTTAGGGTAGGAATTTTTGATGTACAGAGAGTATAAAGAGCTTGTCAAGGTCCCATTAGGGAGCGCGCGGTAGGAAGGGCACCAGAATCCAGGCAGTCTGATTTTGGAGATCATGCTTTTAACATACATGCTGTGTTGCCTCGAGGAAATGTATTTAGTACATGGTAGCTATTATTCGTGTTATTGCTGGTTTTCTTCCCTTCTCCTGTGGGCTGGCGGCAGGTGAAGGGACACCAGCCGCTGCACTTATCAGTGGGGCTGTTGCTTTCATAGCTCACACCGCCTAGACCTGAGTCTTGTCATGGTAATAAATGAGCCTCCAATGCACATTCATCCTCTTGGTCACTGGGAGGCATGGAGGGACACAGTGGCACTCCAACGTCATTTTCCTATCAGTTATCTTTCATTCTGTAAAACGTAGAATAATAGGAAGGCTCCTAGATTAGAGAGTCAAAACACCAGTCTTCTGGTCCCAACTAGTCACCTACCCACAGGTCAGCCAGTTAACTTCTCCTACACTCCCTTCCTTCACCTGTAAAACCAGGCTGGTGTGTTTCACTGTTCTCCAAGACCCTTGTCTTCTTGAGGGTTCTAGGATTCTCTTTCATACCCTGCGGGACACAGAGCGGTGCCTGTGCAGGGTGGGGGCCGGTAGCTCAGAGGCCAGCTGGGTGATGAACCCTTGTATTCATCTTAGTCAAGGGTCGGCCAACAGCCAGTGGGCCAAACCCAGCCAACCTCCCGCGTTTGTACCCCACGCGCTAAGAATGTTCTTTACGTTTTTGAACGGTTGAAAAAAATTAAAAAGTGAATAATCTTTTATGACACATGACCGTTATGTGAAATCCATATTTTTGTGTCCATGCATAAAGCTTTCTTGGAATTCAGCCTTGCTCATTCCTTTACATATTGCGTATGGCTGTTTTTGTACCCAATGACAGAGCTGAGTAGTTGTAACAGAGACTAGATAGCCACAAAGCCTGAAAGCTTTTCTATCTGGCACTTTACAGATAATGTTTACCACCCCTGGATCTCAATGAACAGCAAGAGGGAAATTTTCCAGGTTGGCTTTGTTTTGCTTTTTTTTTTTTTCTTTTTTTCTTTTCTTACAAAGGAAATCCAGGTACTGTCCTGTGTTCAATCTGTGAAACAAATAGCCCTTATGACCAGGGAGCAGTCCCTATGGTCAAGAAATTACAGGAAGTCCCAGTGCTGGCAGTGGACCAGCCGAAGTGGCTGCAGCAGCTGCGAGAGCGGTGGGGAGCAGCAGATTATCACAGCAGCAGAAGCTTCTCGAAATTCCCCCTCTCTTGTGGCTGACAAAACCTGCTTGATGTGCCACAACTTTCCATCAGTAACATGCCTAAACGCTCATTTTCAAACATTATCTCCGCCAGGAGGGATAATTTGCTGTAATGTGGGGGTGAGAAGTCCAGGACTGGTTCAAGCGATCATTCGATTTATCTTACTCTTCTCTTAAAAAAATAAAATAAAAATAAAACAAAGAACCCCACAACCACAACAACTAATATTCCCGGAAATGGGAAATGTCTTAAGGAAAACCAATTTGCTGTGGAAGAAAAAAACGGAGAGATTTGATGATTTCTGACCAAGAAGGAGGCGGGGAGGATTTGGTTCCGAAGGGGATGAGGAATTGGTATCTGTGAGTATGCGTGTTTGGTTTTTGTTAGATCAGATTTCACGAAACCTAGTGCTTCTGAAAAACATGTAGGTGGTAGATGTGGGGATAAATGTGATGACTTCATAGACAATTAGGGGGAGGCCCAGAGACAGTCCAGGGTTATAAGACAGAAACTGAACACAGCGCTTAGTAGTTGAGTGGGTAGAGAGGAGGCATAAATACCAAATGGAAATGCACTAGCTAGTCAGTGCATCATTCTTCCAGTCACCACAGAGAGATACAGAGTCCAGGCTGGCTCCCATATAACAGCCAGCCGCTGGAATCTTCCAGCCAGCTTCGTCCTGCCTCCTCCCTCTGGGCCAGGGGACCCTCTCCTATGCTCCCACAGCACACGGGGCACAGTCCGGCCAGCACTTGCCAGATTGCGTTGAACGTCTCTGTTGATGTGTCTTCCTTCCCATCAACCTGAAAGCCCCTCGGGACCAAAGTCATATTTTATTCTTCACCAAATCCAAGGACTGCCCTCAAGGTCAGAGTCATAATGGGGACCCAATAAATAAAATGTTTGCTGAACAAAATGAAATACCTCGTTAGCTCAACTTTGGTGAGGGAGATGGGGAGGAGGAACTTCTGGCTGATTTTGGATCTCTCTCAAAACAAAAAAGCTGAGCATTCTTTAAACCTAAATTTCAATATCTAGTTCCTCAAATATTGGCTAAACGCACATCCACAAAGAATAGGAATTAATTTGTTACGTTTTACTTTTAGATTTGCAATTATTTCTTTTTAGAAAGGTCTAGTTTTAAAAAAAGGATAATCTTTAAATAAAGGTGATTATTTAGTGACTAAATATTTCTCCTTCCCCCAAATCTCCCCTCCTAAAACAAGTTGGAAAGGAATTAGTGAATATTTAGATTACGTTACTGAAATATGCCTTTAACTCCACGCTAGAGAAGCAGCAAGCAGTGAGAAAGTTAGAGCCACTGACTTCCTTCTGGAATCCCTTGATAATGAGGCTGGAAGATGACTTTAAGCAAACTATTAACATTTTCGAGAAAGAAAGAATGGGAGATGGTAGGGGAAATTATGGCAATATGGTAATCCACGGGATGTGAACCAAGAATCCTGGAATATTAACCTGCCAAGTAACAGATAACAAAAGGACAAGAAAGAGCCTCAAATCTTCCTTGAAGAAGAATTCCAAGTAACATATATAGATGTGCCCCACCCCTCAGGATGTGGAACTGAATTCTGCCCCTTTTCCCCACCCCCCCAGCACCAAGGTGGGCTGGACTGGACTTTGTGACTTATTTCCACAGAACAGAATATGAAAAGGGAAAAATGGCAACTTTCCTGTGAATAAGCCTGGCAAACACTACCTTCACCAAGTGATCAAGGTTAACATCCCAGCACAGCCATGTGGACGTCATGAATCTCTTGATGTGATGGGACGTGATGGGACCTGACGTGGTGAGATGACAAGGCACTTTGCCTTTGTGGTGTTCTCTCCCCAAACCCATTAATGTTGACTGAGTCAAGAAAACGTGAGATGGGGCGCCTGGGTGGCGCAGTCGGTTGAGCGTCCGACTTCAGCCAGGTCACGATCTCGCGGTCCGTGAGTTCGAGCCCCGCGTCAGGCTCTGGGCTGATGGCTCGGAGCCTGGAGCCTGTTTCCGATTCTGTGTCTCCCTCTCTCTGTCCCTCCCCCGTTCATGCTCTGTCTCTCTCTGTCCCAAAAATAAATAAACGTTGAAAAAAAAAAAAAAAAAAAAAAAAGAAAACGTGAGGCAAGGCTAGACGTAGGGGCATTCCATGGGATACCTAGCCAGCACTCCTAAGAACTTTAAGGTCCTAAAAAAAAAAAACACGGGAAGATTGAGAAACCATCAGAGACCAGAGGAGACTGGAGAGACAGGACAACTAAAGGTAACACAGTACGCTGGGTTGGATCCCATGAAACAGAAAACGGCCATCAATGGGAAAATAGTGAAAGCCAAATGAAGTTTAAAAAGAAAATAAATAATAATTATAATAATAATAATAATAATAATAATAAAAACCAGGAGTGTCCTCAGAGGAAGAATAAGTCCTAAGTAGTTATCTCCTTCCTTTATCCTGGTAGATGGTAACAGGCCAATTAGTTCCTCAATATAACACTTTTGCTACTTCTGAAAAGCTAGAGAAGATTGCATCTTATAAAAGTCTATGTTGATAAAGGTCTGAGGCTCTAATGTAAAAATATGGTGACCGTAGTTGATAACACTGCATTGTATAATTGAAATTGGCTAGGAACGTAGAACTTAAATGTTCTCACCAAAAGAAAAAATAAAGAGATAAAATGTGAGGTGATGGATGTGTTAATTAACTAGATGGGAGGAATCCTTTTACAATGGATCCAAAAGAAGAAGAAGTCTATGCTGGCAACAAAATGAAAAGATGTAAAGGAGTAAAAGATTATATAGTGTTACCACTTTTTTGGAAATCAATTCCTAAAATGTAAAGATAAGGAGAAAAATAATGAAAAATATGACTAATAACCTTATGGATATGACAAGTTTGCATGCTTACTCCCAACAAATTTAATTTGCTTAACAATAAATAACAACTGTATTCAAGAGTTTGGTGACCCCTTCACTTCACCTTCAAACTACTCACCAAAATATTTATTGTTGCCCGCTAGTATTTAATTTGAACCAACCCCATATAAAATTCTCTTTCAAAACATAGCTCACGGCAATGTGCTTCTGGGGAAACTGTCTCTCAATTGGAAAAACAATAACTAAGATTTAAGAAACACTACAAGTTCAAGTAAACAAAGGTAGATAGGAAGGTCTCTGTTTTTTCAAATCCCCTTGCTAATAGATTGACATAATCAGAAAAACACAGAGCATTGAGTCTCCGGGCACCAGTGCCCTGATTTCAGCCCTGGGGGAATCCACAGTATTAGGATCGAAGAACTTTTGTCATCATCAACTGAGCCAGAGAGACCCAGGGAAAGGGAGAAAATTGATGCCCAGGTTGAATTCCCCTTCACAAATGTTCATGGGGGGCACCAGTATGGTGGAGGAGAAACCTTCCTTGGAAAGCTGCCTACAGGGCAGGACGGGGAGGACCATGAGTGAGGAACAGCACCTCCGGGTCCACAGGGAAGAGGAACTCAGGGCATTGTGGAAAAGTGCCTGAGTTACGAACCTGTGGACACATCAGCATTGGAGTTTGGTCAGACTCCAAAAGTCAGCTCCACATCTGGGTCTAGGAAGCACAAGCCAATGGTGATGTTTACAGGCACCTTCAGTGTGGTATTAGGGCTGAGGGAGGCTTGCTCACCCTGTGTCACTTTCTCCACCAAGGGCAGACAGAGTCCACATGGCCCAGGTTCTGATATTCTTTCGTTCTGTGTTTCCTGGAAAGAAGTTAGTAACGAATGGCTGACCCACACTCTCTAAGGCAAGTGCTCTACAGCTCACTGTGTATAGGGGAGGTGCAGTCAACAAGGGATATTCAGTGGAATCCAGTGCTGATTTCTAGATTTTCTTCGTAAGTGGACACCCCCTTGCACTTATGCCACTCTGTTCCTGGTGGCAAGATCCCTGGGACCACTTTAGGGCCCTTCTTTCTCTCTCTCTTTTTTTTAAGTTTATTTATTTACTTTGAGAGAGACAGAGACAGTGCGAGTGGGGGAGAGGCAGAGAGAGGGAGACTGAGAATCCCAAGCAGACTCCACACTGTCAGCAAAGAGCCTGATGCAGGGCTCAAACTCACAAACTGTGAGTCTCTTGGAGAGAGCATGAGTGCTCGTGCTTTCTAGTTTAGGGAGATAAACAGGCATGAACAAGACAAGTGCCTGGCACCACATCAAGCACATGACCTGGCTAAGATGCGTTTTTATGCATTTCTTCCCGTGTGTTATCTCTCTCAGTCAAGGCATCACATCCAAGTTCCCACAGACTGGAGAACTGTGTCTCAAGCATCCCTCTCTCTCATCACCGACCACATCCCACCCCATGGACCCCACGTTCTAGGTGCTGCTTCTGAAATGGCACCCGAATTCGCTTCCTGCTCCTTCCCCCCACTTTCACAGCCTGAATCCCAACCCTCACTGGTTCTAACTACTTCTAGGTGCTGCCCAGCCTGCCTGCGCCTCCCCACTGGCTCAAGTCTCCCCGAACAGCCTGGCGTGACACACATGGCCATTCAGCATGTGGCTCCAACCACCCCCTCCAATCTCACCTCGTGCCCCTCCACGCTGCACATCCTGTATTCGAGTCTTCCAGAACTTCCCTTCATGCCCAGCAACCTCTTCCCTCACATCACCCAGGAACGCACCCCTGTGTCCACCTAGCAAACTCTGCGGTGCCACAAGCCCAACTCAGACACCACAGTTAAGTCTTCCCTGACACTCGTGACACTCGGATGGGTCTGGTTCCAGTCCTTACCTTTCTGAGCTGCAGTTTCCACGTCGGTAAAATAGGAGAGAGAACATAGCATCTGCCCCATAGGGTGGTGGTAGAAATGAAATGAAATCATGTCTTGGTTTCTTAGGGCCGCTGTAACGATATGTCAGAAACCGGGTGGCTTCAAACGACAGAAATTCCTTGTCTCACAGCTCTGGAGGCTGAGAGTCCAAAATCAAGGGATTGGCGGGGTCTTGCTCCCTCCGAAAACTAAGGGAAATCCCTCTTTGCTTCTTTCCAGCTTTCTGTGGTTTGCCAGCAATGTTTGATACCCCTTGCTTATAGATACGTCATTCCAATCCTCTACCTTCGCGTGGCCATCTTCCCTCTGCGTGTCTGTGTCTGTCCTTTTATTAGGACGGATGAGGGCACCCTGATGACCTCATTTTAACTTGATTACTTCTGTAAAGGCATTATTTCCAAGTAAGGTCCCTTTCTGAGGTACTGATGGCTGGGACGTCAACATATCTTTTGGGGGAACTTAAGTCAACCCAAGAGAAATACTAAATACTAGGTTTGGGTATGTGCTAAGCCTGTGCTCCCCCACCGTGTGTTCAGATGCCTTGCCCCCTCCTCCACTCTCAGGGACACCTCCCCCCGCCCGCCCCTTCCACCACCCTCCCCCCCACCCTCCCGTGCAGAACAGGCAACTCAATGGTGTGTGTTCGTACTTGAAAGACAGCTGGGGCTGCTCCCCCTCCCTTCCCCCAAGCATTCACAGCTGACCTTTAGGAACCCCAGGATCCAAAACTGTGTCACTGAGATATAATACAAACCCAAAGATAAAGATTCAAATGGGCTGTGTCTCTGGAACTTACTCTCCTTTCAACTGCTTCTGAAAATTGCTAAAGAGGCAATTATAGTTGCATGTTGGTAATGGAAATAATTATGACCACTTTCTGAAATTATGTATTTGATACATTTCTCACAGGTAATTTAAGGGGGCAGTGGAGTGGGATAGGTGGGTTCTTTCACTGAAAGCTCCCACTAGATAATTGAACAACATAATGGAGGAAGAAAACCACGTTAAGTGAGCATAAGATAATGCAACCAAGAGAAAATAAGTTAACATGCTGATTGCTCTGGGATTTCGCCAGAATCTCACAACTGAGGCCCTGGGAAAGATCTGTGACTAAAGACATCTTCTGCTACAACGTGATCATCAAACACTGTTGTAGGTGCTTAAGATGTGATGATCCAGTTGGCAGAAATGCGTGAACTCCCAGACATTCACGATCTCACTAGATTCCAGAGCACCGTGATGCAAAATCTCTTAGGGTTACACGAAGGGATGCTTTGTAAGATGAATGCATCTTCTAGACGTTTTAGTATTTACTGGTGGAAAATACCAGGAAAACAGACTATGAGACACATGAAAACAGATTCACACAGAAATCTGTCTGCCTTCAAGTCTGAGCCTTTTCCCTAACACCACCATCCAAGCCCTTACCCACGTTATCAAGACCCTACAGTCTCACAAAGCCAGGAAATTCCTTTGTAAAAGATACTTGGTAGTGAGATCAATTTTCCCTGCTTGCACAGGATTAAGATAGATCCTAACTATGTCTGTCGGAGATTTGGTTGACTGTAACACATCCCTTATCCCTGGCAGGGTTGGTGCAACTCTGTATATGTAAATGACTATTTGTAACTGGAAGCCTTCGCAGTGGGGAGCAAAGGGACAAGGCAGGGATACAATAAACCCTTGTTTGCAGCTGTGGTGGTCGCTGTTCCTGAGATAAAGGGATCTGGTGGAGTTTGAAAAGGCTGCCCACATTTTCACCAATGAATGTGCTGTAGGAAATTTCTCCTGACAGGTTATTATGACTCCGTTAATGTACATATGACCAGCTGTCTGGAAAGCAGTTCAAATTATAAATTGTTCATAAATATACTGACATGCTTGGTAACAGCACATTGCAGCGCTAAACATTTAATTTGATCTTTGTTCTGTAAAAGAGTGATACTGCTTTCTGAGTGGGAGTAAGATGCTATATCTTTTGGAGAAATGCACATCTCTTTTTCTGTGTGCTTTCAAATCCTTCTGTTTTGGGAAGTGTTCCACGTTAAAATTATAATGGGTTTGGGTTTTTCCACGCCACTCAAGGCATAAGAAAGGTTCCCCCCCCACCCCAGGGTAAGTTACATTAAGTCACAGTTGGCGAGAATGTGATATTAGTCCTTTCAGGGGCTCTCTCCTCCCTGTTACACCATGTAAGATCCCCAGGTGTAGGTCCACCCCGACCCCCGGATGGCTGGGGTCCTCAGTAGGGGGGGATTCTCAACAGCTGTTGCTTCTCTGCTAGGTCTCTGGGGTCCACTCACAGTGGAGCCTGAAAGCTTCACTCCCTCTGTGCCAAGTTCATCCATGGGCATCTCCACATAGCTCTCGAGCTCGCGGTGCATGACATGGGGCCCTCTCGCAGGATGACCTCCCATCTTACAGACAAGGAAACCCAGCTGTTGGAGTGGCTTGCCTTGGTCATACAAAACGTGACAAAGCCTGGATCTCACTCCCAGACCTTCAGATCCAAAATCAACAGTTCTTTCTACTTTGCCAAGCTTTATTTGTTGGAATTCTCCTCCTGCAGGGATTATAACTCACAGAGGATTTGACCCTCTGCGATGTACCCCCTCACTCTGGATATCACATATCCCACTAAAAACTCTGATGCCATGGTTGGTTATGTGTGTGATGCAGAGACTGAAAATGGAGACAGGATTTTTTTCAAGACTGCCTCTGAAACGTAGGATGCATGGTTACTATATCCGTGGTACCTGGGGACGACGTGTCAGTCACGTGACTGGACGACGTGTCAGTCACTCAGAGATTTTTGACCCACCGACCAACTAGTGAAAAGACTTTTTGAATATAAGATTTATTTCCATAGCCAGAAGCAAAGAAGCAGGAATTCCTACTTGGGAATATAGGCAGAGCTACCAACTTAGTTCAAAACAATGATATTTGCACAAGACCCAATCGCTATGCGGTATTTCAAAAACCTGGATGTCAACTGTATGGATCTTCACACTTCTGCAAAAAGAAAACACTCCTCTATTAAGAAACTAAAACCTTTTGCTTTTAACATGGTAGATTTTGAAAACAAAACAAAACAAAAAACAAAAACCATATATCGTAGCCACAGAGGAAAGAAATCTGAAATTATATACAGTTCTCCAATAGGCCTGGCCCTGGGTTCCTACATGAGATGCAGAAGTTTTCCAGCACCATCTCAGGAATCCCAAGTTCTCCCCTTCTGTGGTTCTTCTGACACCTTCTCCCACCCAGAGCCCTCCTCCCCATCTGTAGCTAAGCCTGTGTTCAGGAAGGCATCGGCTCCCTGCGGGGAGGAAGCAGGCAGGTCTGCTTTCCTGGCAGGTGGCATAGGTTGATTAATGGCATGAATTAGTGAGGGAACAAAGAGGTGAATAGGAGTCCTTCTCTCACCAGCCTTTGTACTGGAAGCTTCATCTCTGGTTGTATCTGTACAGCTTTTCTCTTAGTAAAAGAACTGTAGCCTCCAGAGAGTCCCTGAGAGAGTTACCTGGGAAATTAGGGCTGGGGCGAGGACCTGAAGTCATGGTTTATATGGGCACATGTCTATCCTCCTTCCCTACAACATGGGTCTCTGTGCCACCTTACATGAATTCGAAGAGTTTAAAGCTGTTACCCAGGCCAAGGATAATAAAAGTATTGCTAGAAGAGGGTGCCTGGGACACATACTGGTTATAAGTAGAAAACTTCTTGACTCAGGAATGAATCTGAAAGATTTTAAGTATGTAGTCTTTTATAACATTACTTCTTAATGTGATTGTGTGAGTATCATAGCATGGTTTAATCTCACTGTCAAGTTACAGGACAAAATCAAGAAGACCACCCAAAACACAGATGGCATTACAACACCAACCAAATGTTCCATAAAATGGTCTGTCTTTTTAGACATGGTCAGCCTTCTCTCAAAGGCCATCTTCTGGCATCTCCTTGAACACTTCTGGTGATGGGGAGTTTATTACTTTGGACAAGTCACATTGTTGGAAAGTTCCCCTTTCTGTTACCCTGCAATCTGCTTCCCGGAAACTTTGATTCCAGGCCCTAATGTGTGGGTGGACATCAACATTTTCCCAAGTGTACCCTGAGGAAACTAATTAGTTTAAGAAGTATTATTTAAAAAAAAAAAATAAGTAAAGAGGGAGTTATGGTCAAATAAGAATGAAAATCCTAACTTAAAAGAGGTCAAAAGAATCTGCTTGCTGGGGACTTCTCAGAGCCTCCAATAGACTCAAGGATGCTATGAATCCTGGGAAGGAGTGGGTGGGCACGAGGCATTCTTGTGACCACAGCATCCCTGGTTCTACAGAGCATCTCTGAAGATTAAGAACTCGGCAAGCAGTGTTTAAAAATAGTTACCCAAATAAACATAAAATAAATCTACTTTTCTTTCCACATCCGGCTTTCCAAATACTATCTGAAAAAAAATATGTAAGTTTAAAATCCAGGCTATAAATATCTGAGTTTCTTTAAGAACTCTCCCTGTGATAAGGTCTTTAGACCTCCTCTGCATCCTCGATCCTCTTCCCTAGATTCTTCTCTCAGTATTTGTTGTATACCTTCTAGCACATAACATGTTGAAGAAGAACTCTAAATTTGTAGTCGCTGCTGGCTGTGTTACTCATCCTCCCTGGCTTTAATTTCCTCATCTGCAAATGTGGAAAGTCAAAGTCTACCAACCTCATGGAGTCATTTTGAAGATTGGGTCTATTAATGTAGGTAAAGCTGTACATAAGTGTTAACTATGTGCTGTTTTTCTATTTTCTCTTCTATTTAGGACCTAGTCCCTCTTACACATGTTTTAGTCTTGCCTTTCACATTCAGATTCCAGAAGATACACACAGAAAAAATATTGGGCCAATCATCTAATGATCTAAATCTTACCTCTCTGTGGTCGTTCTTTGGTTCCCAAGAGATTTGCTACTCCAAAATCACCTGAGAGCTGGTTAAAAATGGAGAACCTCAGACCCCAGCCCAGATATAGAATCAGAACCTGCATTGTCTTGAGATCTCCAGGTAACTTGTGGACACATGGATTGAGAAGCACTGATCTAGATGGTTTGCACAGTTGTGAACCTCTCCATCCTCTGTGTGTGGCCCAGGGCTCTGCACATAGCAGGGGCTCAATGGGACTTTCTAGCATCCGTGTTTGTTAACTGAACCTGTATGAAACCTGTTAGTAGGGGCATTGATAACTTGGTAATTCTGGAGTCAAAGGCATGTATAAGGTAAACAGGAAGGGGCTTGCCTCACAGCAATTACGACAAATTGTCTAAATAAGATCAAAGAGCAGATATACCTTTAAACACTAAAAAAGAAAAACCTAACTTTGAATTATCTTTTCCTTTTAATTGTTTTTTCATTACTTAACCTTCTTTTGATTATAATCAAGCTTTAAATTGTGAGACATAATGTTGATGAGAGAGAGAGTGATAAGGGGAGAGGGCGAGGGAGAGGGGAAGAGAGGATCTCAAGCAGGCTCCATGCCCTGCCTATGGAGTCCAACGTGGGACTTGATCTCATGACGGTGAGATCATGACCTGAGCCGAAATCAAGAGTTGGTCATGTAACCAACTGACCCACCTAGGCATCCCAGACTATTATCTATTCTTAAAGGTAATAAAATGTAATGTCAAGACCATGGTCTTTGCATTGAAACAGACCTGAATACAAAGCTTAGCTCCACTTCTTATCAGCTATGTGACACCAGGAAAATCACCTCACCTCCCTGGAGCTTCAGTGTCCTCATCTGTAACAAGGGCATAATAATGTCTATCCAGTGGAAGCAAAGAAGGATAAACTAATATGATGCACATAGAGCTTCTAACATGGTGACTCACATGTACAACTCAACAACACGTAGAGCTCCTTCCCTTTTCAGCACATTCCAACTTTTTCTTCATTAAAACCATGATGAAAGGGAAAATCAAGGTGCTTTTTAGATGAACAGCCAAACAGTGCATTGGTCTGGAAACCCATTGTTGAAGCATGGATCATGAACCACTGGCTTACATGCCACAGTCATCGTGGTGAGCAAAGGGATGGGTTTCAATCCATTCTCCAATTACCCCTAGTGGAGACAATGCGACGAATCAGCCGATCACGTGGCCACCGACAACACCAGATACTTTGTAGGATTATAGTGTTTGGTACCTGGAAGATGCTCAGTCAATGTTTTCAAATTTATTCATCAATTGGTCAATAAAATGATAGTTACATACAGCCTTAGAGGACATGTAGTCCAAGCCCCATCAATTCGAGTATTCTTCCATAGAGGTGGACACCCAGTCTCCACCTGTAGGCTTAGCAGTACGTACTTGGTACTTCTCAAGATAGCACATTCTATCCTTGTAAGATTTTGTCTTGATTTTGAGCCCAAAGCTCACCTTCCTCCAGCTTACAAACATTGTTCCTGATCTTGTCCTGAACTAGAGCTACACTACCTAAACATAATTCCTTTTCTCAGGAGAATATTTCCGAATATGTTAAGATAGCACCAATACCTCTCTTTTCCATGAATTACTTTCTCCCAAGATCCCTTCCATCCTGGCACCTCCTTCTGGCTGCCTCCAGCCACACCACTGACAGTTCTGTCGGGCTACAGGTCCTCTGTCCCCACATTGTCCCACTCAGACTACACTTCCCTGCAGCCACTCATGCCCACCACCAGAAACTAGACAGCAAACCCCAGAAGGGCTGGTGTATCCTTGATGTAGACCTCCTTCCAGCCGTTAATCCACCCACCACATCACCATTTTTTAGCCATGTCAAATTGTGGGGTTATAATAAACTAAAGTCTTTGGTTTGTTTCATATGGATCGCTATTAAGCTAAGTTTTCCTGATCTTATATGCATAGAGCTTTTTTTTTTTAACCTAAAAGCAGAACTTCACCTTTTTTTCCATTGATGTCCACATTAAAAAACTATCGAAGTCTTTCAGCATCGTGATTCAATTGCGGAAAACAATTAGCTATCATCTTTCACTGATAATGTCTATCAATGATCTGGTTCCCAGTTGACTGCAGTGCTAGTGTGGCTGTTGATCATTCAACAACATGAAAACGGTCTTTTAAAGGAAAAGGGATACAGTCAGTTTTTAACACTTTTCTCTGTTAATCTGAATTCATGGTTTGAAATAATTGGCTGTGCTTTTCATAGTCCATTAGAACCAACACCTTAGCCTCACGAGATAGAATCTATGTCATTTACAGTTAGAGATGCCACGGTGCCATACTTATTTGTAGATTGGGACAATCCTCATGGGACTTATTATATCATCTCTGGACCGTGTTCCTCATGGTCACTGTCAGCAGTGTGAGCAGTGTTGCCATTAAGGCGTCTTAGCTTAACGGCATGGACTTGGGACTTCGTATTGACCACCAAGAAGTCCTAGGGACACTTACAAAGAATAAGAATAATAACAACAAAATGTAAAACTATTTATTTTAAATTATCAAATAAAACACCACCCAAAGTTAGGAAAATATATGACTTAAGGAAATGTATATATTATTTAACATAACGTTTTATCAAGTTTATTTTAGATCCTTTCTTATAAACATGGATTTCGAGTTTTTTTCTTCCAGTTCATATTTTGGGCTGTCAGTTTCCTCTTTCATATTAGTCTGTCTCCTTGCTAGAGAATGGACTGAATTGCTCTTCACAACTCCCTCCCCGGGGGCCGCCTATCCCACCTTTCAGAATCCAAATCTCCCTCCCTCCCCGGACTCCTGTTGCTGTGGCTGGTCCAGCTTTCCCCCTGAGCATCTCCTTGGAGCAGGGTTAAAAGCTTCAGGTTGCCTGGGCAAGTCTCTTAACCAAGCCACTCCCATAGAGAATTTTTTTCTCTGAGCTTTGTGTTCTTATATTCCAGATTCTAAACGTGGGGGGGGGGGGGGGGCAGGCATATTCCTTTTAATCAGCTTCTTGAAGCTGAACCTGGTGGATGGCTTTTTTCAAGTCCCATTTTTCAAGGACCAAACATGCAGCCCCAAAATCAATAGATGCTATATTCAAAGTTAACTATCATTTTCTGGTAAATTGAAATTAGCCTAGAATTTCATTGAAGGTTTTTGTTTGCTGTTGTCATTATTTTTCCTCCCTGAGGAGGCTAGATGTTGATCTTACCCAGATCTTGCCATGCCCTCTCTTTCCGGACCTCCTAAGATCCTTGGCAGGACTTTCTGTGGTGGCTACAGGCCCGTGATCAGGAAATAGAAATAAAGCGAGATTCACTGGCCCATGTAAGACTTTAGTCACGCCATATAGTTGCCAACCAATAGGAATGAGCTGAGCTGATGAAAATTGCAAACACTTGTAGAGAAGACTAGGTGATTGGTCCCAATAATGTCACTATTATAAGGAAAACTCGAACTTAGATTTATCAATCCACTTTAGTCTCTGTCTCTGTACTAATGCTCTTTAGATGCAAAAAGGATAGAACACAAAACAGCATAGGCTTGCAAAATCAGGGACTCCTCATGATTGCTTAACTGAACCTGTATGGTTTCAACTTTATGCCATTATTTAGCTGTGGTTATAAATTCATGTTTCAAGAGTTACCCCTCCTTGCTGATAACTTCTAGCATTTGGCACATCTACGCTGCAAGATTCACAAATGAATCCCCATCTAACAAATCACCCCTCTCTTTCACTTCAGGAAATTTAAACATGAGCTAATTAAATGAATCTTTTGGAGATGGAATCATTTGATAGTGTTAACCTACATCTGACCCACTGTGAATGACGTGTCAGACTGCCAGCGAAATCAATGTGTTATTTTAGGTTTTGCATCATGTTGTTGTGACCAGCTGTAATTACAAGGGGAAAAATTTTTTTTTCTTTATATGCGACACATAATTTGAGATGGCATCCAGATATCACAGCTCAGTTTATTTTCCTATTGATGAGATGCAGAGATATCGCCACCATCCAATTATGTTGGGTCACAAGCTTTACACCTGCTATGATTTAATTACATTTTTGTGCATTCAAACATCGCTACCTCACATGTGTTTGTAAATCATCCTCCTCACTCTAGGGGCAATTTTCCAACATGGCTGTGGGAGAAAATGGCCTTTGAAATGGTGCTTTCTCTGTAGTGCTTAAGAAAGGGAGGCAGTACATGAAGAAGAACCTCAAAAGATGAGGGCCAGGCTTGAAGCACGGTTTCATTAATACTGGATGGCAGAAAAGGAGCCAAGTCCCAGATAATGAGGAAGGAGTTGCAATTTTTTTTAAAGCTATCTGGTGACAGGGAAAACAAAAATGACATTCAGCTGACGAATGAGCGGAGTTTGACCTAGCCTTTTGACCCTTGACAATCAATCTTACCTGCTACTTCATAAAGAATTACGGCTCTGCCACTCACATTTGACTCTGGATTTTTACTATTCCCTTTACCTTTTTTTTTTTTTTGAATACATGGTCCAAGAAGATAAATGTTTATGTTGTATACAGCAGAGAGAAGGAAATATGGGATACTCGGAAGATGGGGAAAAAAACCTGAGAAAGAGAGGAGAAAGCAACAAGACCAACAGCCATAAAATGGTTTATACATGCAATTCAGCATTGTCAGGGATATTTTTTATGTGGCTGGCCAAAATAGCAACTGGAAATAACTGATGACCCCCTACACCTGGTCTAGATGCGAAACCCCAAAGAGTCGGGTGAGATCCGAGCCCGCCTTCCAGCTCAGCCCGCCTCTGCTCCCCACCTCCACCGGCCCCAACAGGCATCAAATGAATTTTGATGAACCCGTCCCCTGTCTGCGGGCTCTGATTCTGGTGTGTGCCGTGAAGGGTTTCAGTGCCGCCATGACAGGAAAGGCAGGGCCCTGGGTCCAGGCCACCGAGCTGTTTTCACTGAGTATTAAAGGCGCCAATGCAAGCACTGAACAATTTGTGCTCTGTCCACCCTTGGGGCCACCGAGAGAGTGTAAATCAGCAGGGGTAAGAAGTGTTGCACTGAGGTGGGAGAGGAGACACCTTAGGAATGAGACACAGGGTCCTCCTGGGCACTGGAAGTGCTTTGTTTTTATCTATTATTTGACGCAGTTTGTCTCGAGACGCTCAAACCCAGGCTCGTCAGCAAAAGCAACTTTATGGAGCTCGCCCAGTGCATAAGCTGGCCGCGGGGACTTCTCCTTGCCTTTATGGAGTCAGGATTCTTTTTCACGGCCGTACTGGAGATGCCACGCAAACTCAGCCTCATAGAAGCGGAATGCAATTTTTTGACCATTTAAATCCATCCTGGATCACTGGGAACTCAAAGCTGTTTTCCTCAACAAGCCTGAAATAAGAGAACCAGGTTGGAGGGTAGGGAGATGGATGGCGTCCTCCAGTAGCTCTCAAAAACAAAAACAAAGTACCAGAGAGGGTGGTACACAAATTGGCTCTTGCTTCTGAGTCTGAATCATGTGCTCTGGCTGCCTCCATCTTACTGAATAGAGAAAGCTCCCAGGCAAATAAAAAGGAGCCTGGTTGTTGTGTGAGAAGCCACCACTCTGTCGCTGACACCTTTCTTGGTAAACGGGATTATACTTTGTCCTCAGCCCCTTCCCAAACTGCCTGCCCCCCTTCCCCAGCCGTGACTGTGCTAGGCGCTTCTGTGCGGCCTACTCTGCTGGTCAGCTGGTCTCTGACTCCCTGCCATGGAGTTCATTACATCCAGAATCACAAGGCTGACAAGCTGTTTATGAGGTGTTTCTGGGCTGTGTGTTCGTAAAGAATCTCCCCTCAAAATAGGGTGAGCTCGTTAATGGAGGAAGTGAGGTCAGTGCTCTGACAGTCCTAACAAGATGACAGAATTTATGAAGCTCTGTGGTAGAAAGATGGAGTTATCTGCAGTCTATTCATATAATAAGGCCACTGGGGGCCGGTCGTTACTCCCCTTGAATTTGCTTTCCTCTCTTCATTTCTTTTTGTTGACCGGCCCTCTCTTGGCCTCCCTTTTCTGATCCACATAGAACATGATTACTCTGGACCCCGTTGTAGCTGAGGTAAATGGCGCACACTTTCTCGTAAGGAGTGGCAGGCTCTCTCTTCGGGCTATGTTTCGACCGTGGGAGAATTGTGTAGGCCAAGCCCTTGGTCAAGTTTTGTGTTAACTCTACATGTGGGATCGGATTGGCAGCATCTTAAGATCAAGCTAAAATTTTCAGCTTAAAATAAGAAACTTGTGGAAGTTTCTTTTTTAAATCCGATGTCCTTTTAATTCCAATGAGTGATGACATCTCTTTTCTCACAACTCTGTGGAGTGGAGGTAAATTATCTTGTTCCTGGAATAAAATGGTCGTGACCTGAATAATCAGAGAAGACTTGATACGGATGGACCACTTGGACTAAAGAATAGAGCAAAAGATTTGAAAAGTGAAAGGAAAGAAGGAAAATTGATAAGCCACACCATTTTCGGTATTAAAATGAGGAGACAGTTTACCAATAGAATGTAGTAGGTATAAAAGCTAGCTACAGGCAAGGCAGACTAGTAACAGGGAAAAAACCAATGTCCGGTTTTAAACTTGGAGAATTCGTTCTGATGAGATTATTCCACTGTAGGAGAATCCAATGTCTGTTTAGAAACTTACCACCGTGAAGGGTGCCTGGGTGGCTCAGTTGGTTAAGCGTCCGACTTCAGCTCAGGTCATGATCTTGCAGTTCTTGAGTTTAAGCCCCGCGTCGAGTTCTGTGCCAACAGCTTGGACCCTGCTTTGGATTCTGTGCCTGCCTCTCTCTGCCCCTCACCTACTTGTGCTCTGTCTCTGTCTCTCAAAAATGAATAAACATTAAAAAAAATTTTTTTTTAGAAACTCACCACCATGATGGAGGCAGCTATCTCTGTTTAACGTTGACTCAATATTGTTGGTCAACAGAAGTATTAAAAGCAGGTGTCCCCAGCCAAATTATTACCAGCATGCGTTGTATATAATTTTTTCTAACAGTCATTCACCATTCATTGGGAAAAAAGAAAAGTAAAGAGTTAGATAAGAAAAAAAAGAAAAGAAAACACACTACCCTTTCCTCTGCCTATCTAGACACGAAGAGCTAAGAAGTGGCAAGTGGCCCAAGTCTGTCCGACTCCAGAAAAAGTTTATGTCAACCTGAGTCAAAGAAAAAAAAAAGTTCATCTTATTCTTGGTTCTTATGGAGTAAAAACGTTGGTTGTTTGGTTAGTTGCTGTACCACTGAGATCCACCAGATGCATCCTGAGTCATTCCAGGGCTCAACGAAGAGACTGGCTGATCTCGGTAAAGCCAGATCACCAAAAGACTGCAGGACCTACAGTCGGCTTTGCATGGGTGACTGTTATTCATCCAGAGTGATCAGCATTTGATGGCTGTCCTCTGAGGTCCTCCTCCTTCAAGGCCAACTCATATTTGACCTCAGGAAAGACCTCCTGTGGGACACTTGCTGGACTGAGCCCATGACACAAGAGCATTCCAGACTCAGAAGTTGGCATCAGTGAGTGTTCTGCAGTAGGATCGAGGAGAAGTCCAGGAAGAAAGAGCTCTGCAGTCTGGTCTCCCATAGCACGGATTCTGAGAAACAGTTAAGTATTCTCACCTGGGGTCATGCTGCTAATTACTATAGGGCCAAAAGACCCCTTTTATGGGTTTGAACCCTAATAGTCCCCAAGCAACATTATTTTAAGTGCTTTCATTTTATTCCCCAAAATCGTCTTTTGCACAGTGCAATATACAGCTGGCGGATCCCTGAATTGTAAATGTGCAAAACTGTGCAGTTGAGTTCTATAAGCAACATAGGAAGTTCAGCTTCATGCTTTCTTCGGGCTGATGGCAGAGCTGTGAGGTGACAGTAGGAAATTGGATACGGAGAAGAAAAGTGGCGGCCCGTGCACTGTTGTCTTGATCCGTATCAGGAAGGACATATTACTTAAAATGATGTCCACAATCTCTATGCCAAATGGTCTAAAATTCATCCCTTAGAAATTTCTTCCCATATATTACTATACACACTACTTCCCAACAAGCAAGGTGGGACAATTAACCTAGTTTCATTCCGTATTAACAACTTAGACCAGACGCTAGACCAGACCTGAGGATATAAAGAGGGACCCCGGTCCCTGCCTTCACATAGCTGCGTCTCACTATTAGCAGCCCTTCACACCTTAATGTGAATGAATTTATCACATAAATGTCTTCTGTAATGGCCTAATGGGAACAAAGTCACATCATCGATTTAAGGAAATTGAAAGCTAGTGATGGTAAGTTTACAATTTTCTGTATCGTAATTTCAGAGTGGAGCCCAATGTTCCCACATAAACTCTTGCTGGGAATTCTCTGGATTGTTATCTTTTGTGGAAACTCAAGAAAACAGAAGAGGTATTTGATGCTTCCTAATTATAAGTACTCTAAAAGTAACAGTTTCGCCTCTATCTTCCCTGTAAAACAAATTCTAAATCTTAATTTTTGTCTCCTCTCCTACACACCTTGGAGAGCGAGATCCTGTCTTAGTCATAAATGCACTAAAGTCAGCTATTGTCCTCTCTCCCCTCCCCTCCACAAATCCAATCTGTTCTCCACTTTGCAACAAAGTAATATTTCCAAAATGCACCCCTGTGGCCCTGGGAATACAATCCCAAACCCCTAAACACAGCCCCAAAGCCCACTTCCCTAGTTCCACCTCTAGTTACGCCACTCCCTCCTGCTCAGTCTTTGCAAGTGCTGTTCCCTCTGCCTGGAAGTTGACTTCTGCCTGTACCACTCTCAGAAGAAGATAAAGTGTCATTTTGGCATTTCTAAGTGGGATTGTGGGACTAATGTGTGTTTTCCCCTCTTAAAAGTCAGAGCCTTATAGCTCTGTGACAACATGCCTGATTTCATTCATTACTGTTTCCCCAGTGCCTAGCCCGCATCTGTCAATGAATGAATGAATAAATGAATGATAAATGCTTAACTGCTCAATTAAGACACAGTGAGTTGATCTTACTAAAGGACACAAGAGTTTTTAACACTAATGTGCTCTGAAACCCTAAAGTATCCCAACAACATAGAAAGCCCTGAGAGTTTTTGATTCTAAAATAATTTTGAGAGCCTAGGTCTATTTATGCCTGGGAGAGATAAGAAAAAATGAAAGAAAAAGTAAGAGTCAATGATTAGTGTAAAATCTCGAATGAAAATCTCATTTAAGTTGTATTCTTCAATGTTTGTGCTTAATGTTTTAATAGGGGTTTTTACACACACACGCACACACACACACACACACACACACACACACACACATTCTGTAGTAAACACACATATTCTTTCCCTGGACTGAATGAAGCATGGACATCTGGATCTTTGCACCATGCCAGCAACAGTTGGCATTTTGCCTTCACTATAAGACAAAAACCACTTGAAACCTGTTAACAAGTGATGCCGTGAGCCACATTATTATAATAAAAGAAATAGTTAAGTATGTAGTTTTGCCTCAGATCAGTCTCTTATCTGACGATTCCTAGCTCCAGAAAGTAGGGGGACCAGAAATTCATTGCTTTAACATATATCACCATAGCCTGAATTCGTCCGAGAGACCGTTGTGACATACATTTCTCCCTTTTAATTCCAGTCTTAAATAAAAGTAGGTGTCCTGCCGGCTATTGCTACAAAATGGCCGCAGGCCTGGAGCGGTCCCGCTCGTGAAGTGTCACTGTCAGTGTGGGCTGGGATCCAGCGTAGTCAAATTAAACCACCCTCACCTGCCTTTTACGTCTGGCCTGTCAGATACTCGCAGTTGTATTTTTCATCTCTTGCTTCCCGTATTGCTTTTCATCTCTTTTGAATAAACAGACCATCTTATCTGTCGACCCTTTCGGCTATTGCTGTGTATTTCATCCACCCCGTAAAGATCTGCTTGGGTCCACTTAGAGAGGGAGCCCAAATAATTAATAAACCCCGTCCCTGGATTGTGCCCACAGCACTGGCACTTCTGAAAGACACTGAAAATCAACACAACCAAACCATCTAGAAGCGTGTCGACTTCGCAGCAGGCCATAAAACGACCCTCCCTGCCCAGCAGGAAACGACTACTACCGGTAATGAGGGACTGGAATTGTTCCAGATCTGGTATAGGCTTCATTCATAATTAAATGTTCAAATTCAAAAGTTTCAAGAATTAAATACACTGGATTTAAAGAGCATTTGCTTAAAACCTAAATAACACCCTCGGAGCTTCTCCGCCTCACCGGCCTCTTGCACTGTTGCCCGCGTGGGTCCTCGTTCAACTCCAAAGGGGCCTTTGCTGATGTCAGGGTCCCTCGGGCAGGAACGGCTCTGGAGAATTCTCAGGGAGGGAAGCAGTGGTGAGCTACAGCTTGATTAACGGGAGCACCAGGCACTTGCTCTAGGCAGCTTCCTTCAGGCCATGATGTTTGCAGCCGCGGTTCTTTCATTCCCCCCATTCATTCCCCCCACCGCCAGCAGGCAAAGACTCCGCATCCTGCCTGCCTCTCCCAGCCTGTCCCAAAGAGGCCCCCCTGCCTTCTGCCTGAAGACCCAAAACACTTGTTTCTCTCCCCATGTCGAGCCTCACTGGGAAAACCCGTGACCTAGGACATTTCCCAAAACCGATGGCCTTCGGTCACTAATGCAAGTCTCAAGCCCACGTGTAGAAAGGTATGTCCTTCCCCAAAAGGATATAAGGAAAAAGATGAATGAAGTTGGCTTTGTACAAGTTTAAAACTTCTGCAGGACTCGACTAAGCATTGTGATGACTAATGAGGAATAATGTGGAGGTCAGAATTCAGGCAAGTGTGCAAGGGAGATGTCCCGAGTAACAGGGGACATGCCGAGATTCCCTGGAGACCGGGAAGGAATGGAAAGCTGGTAGAGGAGCGACAGGGACCCGTGGAGGTGCCTCACAGGGATGAAGCCACACAGGGAATGCAAAGCGCAGGGGAGGGGCTTATGATGCTCGGGCCCATCCTCTTGGCCAGTGACAAATGCGCGTGCCAGAGGCATGGCCTTCAGCCCTCACGTCAGTTCTATATTAGCTCAGGCTGTGTAACAAAGTACCACAGACTGTGTGGCTTAAACAACAGAAATTTATTTTCTCACAATTTTGGAGGCTAGAAGTCCAAGATCAAGGTATCAATGTGGTTGTTCCCTTCAGAAAGCATGAAGGAAAGATCTGTGCCAGCCTATCTCCTTGGATTGTAGATGGCCGTCTTCTCCCTGTGTCTTCACATCGCCTTCTCTCTGTGTCTGTATCCAAATTTCCTCTTCTTATAAGGATATCAGTCATATTGGATTAGGGCCCACCCTAATGACCTCATTTTAACTTAATGTCCTCTTTAAAGACTCTATGTGGCAAATACAGTCATATCTGAGGTCCTGAGGATGAGGGCCTCAACATAGGAATTTCGGGGGAGACACAATTCAGCCTATAAAATCTCTTACTACAAACTTTACCACTCGTCTTTTGAAAAGTCATTTTCCTTGGAATGCTGTCCTTAATTTTATAGAGAAAATTGTACTTCATTTGTATTTTGATGAAATGCTGTGGAGTAATTTTGCCTTTTTTATTCTCAGGATTATTACAGTTCCATCCTCTGTGATGGAAAAAGGCTATCTAGAAGTTCAAAAGTGTTTTTCAGTGTCATTTAATAGTTTTTCAACTCCATTTCTTGGCCATCCTGTGAAATTAGAATTGACACATTTCCAGAAGTTTCAGTTTTGTTTGTTTTAGGGTCTTCCAGGATCATCAAGAAAAGATGGGCTTCTTCTCAGTGCCCCTTGTAAATCATGGCATCCAGAACTGAACACAATATCCCCCAGTAGGACCCGCCAGCCCTGCATTCAGGGGGATTTTACAGCCTTTGTTCCAGGCTCTGCTGTTTTATCGATCACATCAGCTTTGGGCAACCACATCATTCTGTTGAACGTTGTTGCTCATTGTCATCCAGAACCTGTAAGGCTTTTTAATGTGTCCTGCTGTCACCCCTGAGCCCCCACGCTAGCATTTCTGCAGAGGCACATGTGTATGCACACGCGTGTGCCCCTGTGTGCGAGCAAGAGTGCGTGTGTGCCAAGGTATATGCCAGGGTTTGTGGTATATTTTGAACCACCACACAGATTGTTAACTTTATCTGCAACATAGGTTATTTGGGCACATCTGTTTCACTGTTCCAACGTCTTGCGAACTTTTTGGACCCTCGTTCTGCCAGTCGTCACCCGGGGAAGTCACACCCTCTGTGCCTGTGCTCCATTCAGTAATAAAAATGTTAAATAGGAAAGGGCCCAGGGCAGATCCTTAAGGCAGCGCATCAAACAGCTGTGTCTGGCTTGATGCTGTTCATTAAAGAGTCCTGTTGGTTTGCTCACTCAGGCATTTATGAACTTGATGAAGCCACCAGAAGCCTACATTTTCCCAACTTATTCACACAATGTGAGAGGCTATTTGACTCTTCTCTCCAAATCCAAATAATAATAATAATTTGTTTACAGCTTCCCCCAAATCTATAAAACTAATAATTTGGGGGTGGGCAGTGGGGGGGCTAATGCATGCCAGCCCTCATTTGTCAACACTGCCCCTTTTAAGCACTTGCATACCACGTATGTAATACATATACTGCAAATTTTGTATGAGAATAAAGTCAGTTTCTCCAGTTTTCAGAGACCGCCTTCTTCCCTCTTTTGAAAATTTTTACATTTTCTCAATTTCGCACCCATTCACCTAGGCAAATTCAGAAATAATAAGGCAAGTGCTGTTCAAGTCAGCTTTGAATTAGTGTAACCTAAGAACTCCCCAAAAAGGGAATAAAGGACTTCGGGAGAGATCTGTTCCACCCCAACAATAAAGATCAAAACAGATCCAGTACCAAAATGCAGGCTTTTGGGGGTAATATCTCTTTCCCTCACATGCCATGTTCTTGAGAACTTTTTGCCAAAGCCAAAATGTTTGAGTAAATCAGTAGTTTGACAATTAATAGAGAGCAAAGGAGAAACTCTGAATACTTCAGGCTCGTACCACTAAACTGAGTACTAAATTAAATACTTAATCGAATGGCACTCTTTCTTTCCTGCATGTTTGATTTGGCCGGATGAAATTCTAAGTTCCTCAAAGGCAGGGGTCGTATCTGATCTTTCCTTTGGAGCCTCCATCATGACTAGCACAGCACAAGACTTACAGATATTCAGTATATACTAGTTTTCTGGACTTGAAAGGAACAATCAGTGAGAGCCAAGGAACTGGAGTGAAATCAAAATTACTTTTTTCCTAAGCAAGATGGGTACCTGTATCTTTTCTTTCTTTGTAGCTTGAGCGTCATCATGGAGGTGGTCACAGGCAGAGCATAACTGACGCTCATAGAACAGAACACAGTGCAGGCAAAAATGTTTATTGAATGAGGAGTGACTGTCAGAGATCTAAACCTGAGGTCTAATCTAGTCCTGTGGTTCTCAGACTCGAACATGCATCAGAGTCCCCCCGGACTTGTCAAGGACGTGTTAAGACACAGAGTGCTGGGCCCCGCCCAGAGTGTCCTATCAGCTTTTCTGGGATGAGGCCTGAGAATGTGCATTTCCAACAAGTCCCTAGAGGATGCCGATGCTGTTGGATGGGGGACACGTGGGGAACCACTGCTCTTGCCCATGCGTTTGAAAAGGCAGCAGCTATTACAACACCACCTTTACAATTTCTACCGCTTTATGTCTCAGTTCCTCTGCTTGGATATTTCATATGGATGTGTAGAAACACCTCACATTCTCTGATTATGATTGTCTTTAGCCTCTGTCTTTTCACAATATCCTCATTTCCGTGGCTTTGGGAAGGTGCGAAAGAGCTGATTTTGTGGACTGAGTTGATTGGGTGGATGACACTCTGGACATCGGACTGACTTCCCCTCCTTCAGCAAATGCGGTATCAACTACGTCCCACGTGGTGATGCTCACAGCACACGCAGCCGTGGCCCGTCCCATCAAGCTGCAGCCTTAGGAATACCTTCGCGATCTGTATATTCACAGAAAAGAAAAGGAGGAAGGGAGAGAGGACTGTGCATAAATCTGAAGAAGTAGTCTCATTGATTCCTCTTAGAGAAAAAAAGTATTAGGAACTATAAATTTTGAAAGACCACCAGATCAGAAATTTATGATCTCCTAGCAAGACTGTCACACTCCTCACTTCCCACCTCTCACTCCAAACCACTGCAAATAGGGTATCAGACTCATTCACCAAGCCACAGTCCTGATAATGTCACCCTTTTGCACAAGGGTGCATGTATCAGCTTTCAGGGATACTTATCTCAAATGGGATCAGGCATTTCTCAAACTAAAAGTGAAGGAAAAAACTCCGTTATGGGAAATCTTCAAAACTTTGATATATAAAAATGTAAAACATTTTATATTTTAAAAAAATGAGGGGCACCTGGGTGGCTCAGTCAGTTAAGCATCCGACCCTTGATTTCGGCTCAGGTCATGATCTCGTGGTTTGTGAGACTGAGCCCCGTGTCGGACTCTGTGTTGGGCATGCAGCCTGCTTACAATTCTCTCTCTCTCTCTCTCTGTCTTTCAATCTCTCTCTCCTCCCTCTCTCCTTCTGCCCCTATTTCCCTCTCACACACACTCTCTCTCAAAATAAATAAATAAGGTTCTTTAAAAAGTGAAAAAATTAAATAACAGAGGAAAAAATAGCTGGGACACACATGACAGGAGGAAGTACCTTTAATAATAAAGATTTTACAAATCAATAATAAAAGGATGGCTGCACTGCAAGGAAAAATGGGACACAAAAATGCACAAACTATAGAAAGTCTTTTTTAACTAAAAAATTTTAATTTATTTTTTATTGAAGTGTAAGTGAAGCTCCATTAGTTTCAGGCATACAACATGATGATTCAGTAGTACATGTACACAGTGGAATATTACCCAGCCGTAAAAAAGAATAAGGTCTTGTCATTCGCAACACCATGGACATATCTGGAGGGAACAATGCTAAGTGAAATAAGTCAGAAAAAGAAAGACAAATACCATGTGATTTCACTTATATGTGGAATCTATAGAACCAAAACAAATGAACAAACAGAAATCGTCTTCAGAGACCTTTTTAGAATTCAAATCGACATCTCCTGAACCAACATTTGGTAGGTGGGTCTCTGGACTGCTGAACAATCCAGTCACCTCAGACTTTTCACCAGGACTTTTTCCTAGCAAACCTCATAAATCTCTGTGTTATGAGTGTGTGTATCACAGGATCTCTCTGCAATTCTGATCCCCAGTCAGAGCCAAAAGATTTAGTAAAATAGAGCCAAGTAAAAATGGGAACAGCGAAATCAAGGCACAGTCGTAATCTCAATCCTGATGGAAGCAATCCTTAAACAGGGGCCCCTGACACCGGAAATGAAAACCCTCACCTCAGATTTAGATAGAAGTCCCCATCCAAAGAGGAACATAAAAATGATGCTTCCTGCAAGCTGAAAGCAGACGCAAATATATGCCTTTCTATTTGGAAAAGAAATCCCTCAGTTTTTGGTATTCTGCAGAAAATTCTCAATTCCTAGACAGTTTCACTAGAATTCAGTCAGATACTTAGATGAGGTAGTGACTCCCCGATGAGAGCCTAGGGGTTAAAGTCCCAGAGACAGTGATTACTATGGATATGAGAACTAATTCTAGAAAGTGGAATTATACAGACCATCACATAATTAAAAGTCTTTAAGTTAGGTATGTTTAAAAAAAATTTTTTAATGTTTATTTATTGTGAGGGAGAGAGAGAGAGAGAGACAGAGCATGAGTGGGAGGGGGTGGTGGGGAGAGGCAGAAAGAGGGGCAGACACAGAATCCAAAGCAGGCTCCAGGCTCTGAGTTGTGAGCACAGAGTCCAACGCGGGGCTCGAACTCACAAACTGTGAGATCATGACCTGAGCTGAAGTCGGACACTTAACCGACTGAGCCACCCAGGCGCCCCAGTAAGGCATGTTTTAAAAAGGCAAGATTTGTACCTTCAGGCCCATCCTTGCCCAAAGATCATAGCCTAATTTTTCTTTAAAAGAAACCTTTGCTTCAACCATATGTAATATACCAATTCACCAATAAGCATGTTTGACTTCAAAAATCAATGTGAGTCTTACGGACCAAAATAATAATTACCATTGTGAACCTTTAGTGCTGAGATAAACTCCGTCGATAACGTGATTTCCTCTTCCAGTAACTTTATTAAGAAGGTACTCTTCTCCCATTCTCCTCTTGAGGAAGCTAATGCTTAATGAGATCAAGTAACTTGCCCAAAGCCATACAAGTATTAATCATAATGGCACTGATTTTGCACTTCTTACTCTATGCCTATCTGGTTTCTTTTCAGAATCTGTTTAACTCCGAAGTGCCTTTCTCCTACCTCTTCACGGGTAACAAAAATCAGAATGTTGCTCTAGCGTCACATTGACTTTATTGACACAAGACCGGTATGAACCGGCTTGGTCATGAGTGATCTTGCCACAGTCGAAAAGTTTACACAGGTTTTTGCTGGTAGTTGTAGCCCTCAGCGTAGGCATGTGGGGGTTTTCGGGCATCATACTTACGCGTGGGGACTTCTGCAGAGGTTTCTTCCCGCTGTGCAATTCCAATGAGAATACAGAAGGTGCAACTGAGGGCGAAAGACTGGCTCAGGCTGGCAGTATTATACCTCTTAGAAAATGTAAGATGGTAAACAAGTCTTTGCTAATGTTCTTCAATGTGCTAAGAGCATCCTGAAGTGTGATTCCTTAAATGGTCGTGTATATGATTTCCGCCAACTATTTGTAAAGGAAAAGAGAAATGAGCTGAATGTACTCCTGGAAAGCTCCAGTAGATAATGTCCTTTGTTGGAATAGAATAGTAACTTCTTTACCCATTCTGGAATATGTCTTAATTTCCTTTCCTTTAAGAATACCTCTTGGGACACCTGGGTGGCTCAGTCGGTTAAGCACCCGACTTCTGCTCAGGTCATGATCTCACGGTTGGTGAGTTCAAGCCCCGCATCAGGTGAGCTGGAGCCCCACTTCAGGCTCCACACTCTCTCTCCCCCCTCTCCCCCTCGTGGAATTCTCTCTCTGCCTTTCTGCCCCTCAAGCGCTTGAGCACTCTCTCTCTTTCTCTCAAAAAAAAAAAAAAAAAAAAAAAAAACCTCTCATTACTGCTTCTTTCTCTTTTTTTCTTTTTTCTTTTGTCTGTAGTTACTTACCTATAAGGACAGACACTATATTTGCAAATTCAGGCCATGAAATCCTATATACATGAACAATACTGAAAATTTCTGGCCAGCTAACAAATAGAAACCAGGTTCACAAATCAAGACAGCCCAACCCATTAAATCAACCAGAACTGCCAGCCTGTCAGTAGCCAATAAATTAGCATTGTTAAAAACAAAGTCTCGCTGGCTTATAAAAGCAGCTTTTATTGATGAGTCTGAGACTCTGACCTTCGAACAGCAGCGGTGGCATCAACCCACAAAGGAAATACTAGCTGTCATATGTTGAGTACCTACTCGTATCCAGACACTAGACCCACAGCACTGTATATACCCCTCCTAACATCCTGGCAGGTATGTATCACTAAGCTAGTTTTACCGGTGAGGAAACCGAGGTTCAGAGTGATTAAGGGAAATAACCAGGATCACTTAGTAAGTGACTTAAACCCAGGTCTCCAAAACCCATGGTCCCCCCAGTACACCACCCTGCCACCATTATGTCACCATAGAGGTGCTGGCTGAAACTCTTCTGTGTGATTCTACTTTCTAGGATGCGTCATTATATTCTGGAATCTGGTGTAATCATTGTCTCAGGGTTTTTAGCTCCGGGCTCACTTTGGGGCGATTAGGCATTACCTAATCTTAAAATTTGGCTAAACTCACAAAAACCAGCCAGGATCTTAGAAATTTCTACAGAACACTAAAAGCCTGGGGGCTTCCGTCCCAAATAGAAAGTCATCCTGTTTGTGTATGTTTTCAGCATACATCACTTTTTAATGTTCATCATTTTTTTAATGTTTTCATTTTTTAATGTTAATTCTTGGACTGGCCACTTTTGTCCAAACAGGAGTTGCTGGCTTTGATTTCCTGTGCCACAGAGCCCTGCTTCTTGGTTGCTTCTGTCAGCGTTGGGATTTACATTGTCCCTTGATTTCTTTGCTCCTGTTTTTAATTGGCTTTGACATCACAAACTTTCAGCTCGGACTTGAGGTCAGGATGTTGGAGGTTCCATTAAAAGAGGTGTAGAAGGGGTCAGTCATGAATGAGGTGCTCAAGGGCATTGGATTGTTCAGATGTCCAAGAGAATCACCAAATGTTGGCTTAAGAGATGGTGATTTGAGGGTCGCCTGGGTGGCTCAGTCGGTTAAGCGTCCTACAGGCTCAGGTCATGATCTCACTGTTCATGAGTTCTAGCCCCGCATCGGGCTCTGTGCTGACAGCTCAGAGCCTGGAGCCTACTTTGGATTCTCTGTCTCCTTCTCTCTGTTCCTCCCCTGCTCGTGCTCTATCTCTTTTTCTCAAAAATAAATAAACGTTAAAAACATTTTTTTTTAAAAAGAGATGTTGATTTGAATTCCAAAATGCTCTCAAAGAACTGTTTCTGCAGTTACTATTGTACATTTAAAGTAATTGACAACCAGCACTTTATTTTTTTTTAAGTTTATTTTTGACAGAGAGAGAGAGAGAGAGACAGAGCATGAGTGGGGAAGGGGCAGAGAGAAGGAGACACAGAATCTGAAGCAGGCTCCAGGCTCTGAGCTGTCAGCACAGAGCCCGAAGTAAGGTTCGAACTCACGGAGTGTGAGATCATGACCAGAGCTGAAGTCAGACGCTCAACCGAGTGAGCCACCCAGGCGCCCCAACAACTACCACTTTAAAAAGCAAACATCTTTTTGCTGGGTCAGTATTTAACAAATCAAGATATTCTTTCTTCACAGGCAGATCTGGGGTTGTAGAGCCTGAAGCTTTTATAATTTGGGGATCCCTCTTTTTTTTTTTTTTTTTTTTCAATGTTTATTTATTTTTGGGACAGAGAGAGACAGAGCATGAACGGGGGAGGTGCAGAGAGAGAGGGAGACACAGAATCGGAAACAGGCTCCAGGCTCCGAGCCATCAGCCCAGAGCCCGACGCGGGGCTCGAACTCACGGACCGCGAGATCGTGACCTGGCTGAAGTCGGACGCTTAACCGACTGCGCCACCCAGGCGCCCCTGGGGATCCCTCTTTAAGAAAAAGCATATAAAATTAAGAATGCAAAACTCTGTATTAGAGTCTGTATTTTTTAGAATGAGGAAAGAAGTCACCAAAAGTATAAAAGTTGGAAGAGGCCTTATATAAATATCACAAAAACCACAAATACAATCTATCATACTCTATAATATCACATACACTTTTTGGTTAATATCTTTTGGTCACCTCTCCAAATGATAGAAATTTTGTAATGTCAATTTCTGTGGTGATTATTAAAAGATAATTCAGTGTTTCCTTGGTCATGATTAATCCTTTTAAGAACAATTATTAATACTTTAGAAAGGTTTCTTAGAGGGGCGGGTGGCTCAGTTGGTTAGGCATCTGACTCTTGGTTTCTGCTCAGGTCATGATCTCATGGTTCGTGGGTTCGAGCCCCACGTCAGGCTCTGCTCTGACAGCAGGAAGTCTGCTTGGGATTTTCTCTCTCCCTCTCTCAGCCCCTCCCCTGTTTTCTGTCTCAAAATAAATAAATAAATGTTAAGAAAGAAAGAAAGAAAGAAAGAAAGAAAGAAAGAAAGAAAGAAAAAGAGAAAGAAAGAAAGAAAGAAAGAAAGAAAGAAAGAAAGAAAGAAGAAAGAAAGAAAGAAAGGTTTCTTAGAGTTTCATTTGTTATTGGTAATATAACATTCTCTCATACTTTGTCAAATATGAAAAAACTGTCTGTGGAGTCACTTTCACTATGAGAATTGTGACATTTGGAAGACTAACTTCTGGCTCTGCACTTTGCAGTCATTGCCTCCAATGTCCACATACCTCCAGTGTCAGGCACCATTGGATAAGTTCCTGTGTCATGCATATCCGTGTCACAAAGCAGGTGGTAGGAATATCACCAGAAGCCCTTCCTACTCCAAGACATCTGGCAGTAACTTAACTATTCAGAGAAGGAACTGCAAACCACATAAAGACATCTCACTAGGCCAATACTAAATATAGTCCTAACTCAACTTCTCCACAAATGTCCCAAAGCACTCCAGATGCCACCTGACTGTGGGGAAATGGTGGAGGGTAAGTCAGGGATCCAGAGAAAGACTCAACCGATGCAACTAACTGCAGTTAAAGTATCTCAGTAAAGGGGCACCTGGGTGGCCCAGTCGGTTAAGCATCTGACTTCGGCTCAGGTCGTGATCCCACAGTTCGTGGGTTTGAGCCCCGTGTCGGGCTCTGTGCTGACTGCTCGGAGCCTGGAGCCTGCTTGGGATTCTGTGTCTCCCTCTTTCTCTGCCCTTCCCTCACTCGTTCTCTCTCTCTCTTTTTCTCTCTCTCTCTCAAAAATAAAATAAGAATAATAAAGTATCTCAGTTAAGCATATCTTCAGGTGAAGACTCCCCAGGGGTTGTGAAGGTGCCAGGCTAGGGCTTAAGCTTCCTTTGTTTCTCAGGGGGAAGTGAGATTACCAGTGTGTCCCTACAAGCTTCCAGTTCAGAACCCACCCCACACTGAGTCTAGATTATAGACACAAATGAGAATTTAGCCTGTGTTTCTGTATAAAAATGGCCTCATAATTCCAAGTGCATTATCAGAACTCTGTTCTCAAAAGCAGTCAAGATTCTAGATTCCTTTGCTCCCCCAACCAGCCAGAAGCAGAACATCATCTGGCTCCAGACTGCTGCTGTTGGCCCCCTAGAACAGCCAAGAGGGGGCGATTCTGTTCTCCCAAACCAGGGCTAAGGATGGAAGGAGGGGGCACCACAGGCCCAGGTACCCCACTGCACCCCAGAAAACACAATCTGGCAGCCCGTCACCTGCTCATTTTCTTCCCCTGTGGGCTCCAGGAGCAGACCCCCCTCCCCCGTTTCCCTACCGCCTCTCATCATGTCAACCCAGGACTTTGATGGCTGTTTTGGAAGCTGCCCCACAGCTTGTGCCCTGGTGCCTGTGGTTGAAACACCACTGCCCCCATTCCCCACCACCCCCAACACTCACACACAGACACAGTACCTTTACGAGATTTTCCTAATAGGACTTTACTGCAGGCAAATAGTTACTAAAAGGCCCCTTCCCTGTCTCCCACCTTCCTGTTTGTTTTTCCCTAAGTAGATAAAAGCAAGGCACACCTCGTTATAGATCAGAACAAAGAGGAAGGTGTGAGGCACAGAATAGAGACGGAACTTGAGAAGATGCCGCTGCATTTCAGGAAAATCAGGACCTGAAGAAGATCCAAGGAACTTTCAGGAACAACCCAAGGCCCTCCAGGAGTGAGACAATGGGACAAAGGATCCTGCCTCTCAGTGTCCAAGCTGGGGGAGGACGACAGAGGTGGAGGGAATGACCTTGGCTGTCTGTCCTCTCCCTTCCCTCCTCCAGCCCTCTGCATATGCAGCCCCCTGCAACGCAGGGGAGGCAGGACAGGGTGAGAACAGTCTGGGAGAAACAATGGGACAAAGAAGGTGGAGAGAACACCGATGTGACCATGGCCACTGGCTGGGACAGCCCATCCCTGCGGCCATCGGTGAAGGGAACACAGGTAAAAAGGAGTTTACCTAGTTATAGATATGCCACACTTTTTTTAAAGAAAAAATTTTTTCCCTCCAGTTTGCAAACTGAAGGACGTTTAAAGAAAACTGAAGGGCTAGTATAATGTCAAGGTTAACATTTTAATTGCATAAAACACCAAGAAAGCCTACGCTTGTCATTTTTACAAGGTTACCTTTCCTGTACAATGGAGGCTTTTATCCAACAACTATATGCGAGTTGGTGCCATGACACAGAATGTGACTTACATAAATGGAAGAGTTCACACTCTTTTTTCCCATATAGCTCCTCCAGAAGGCACCGTCAAGTAGCTAAAGTAGCTAAATTGTGGCCTTTTAAACCTTTCCTCGCAGATAAGAAATGCACATATACGTGTCATTTTGTAGTTTTGAATGCACAGGTCCTAATTCTCCCCTTAATTCCCCCCCTGTGTCTGGCCCCTTCCGTGCCCACAGCCCCATCAACTTCAAAGAGGGGTTTGCAGGTAGAATGGCAGATAAGCAGTAAAGAATGTAGCTTTTTTGGATGATGTGATCACGTAACAAAAGGCTGCTGTAACCCTGCAAGAAGCCAAAGTTAAGGTTACTGTTGGAGCCTTAACTCTGAATTCCCTGAATCTAGGGCAGTCCCGAGTATGTAGCCCCCCGGTGCAGTACTCCACAGTGTTTTACAATGAGCAGCACAAGAAAAAAGAAAAAAATCTTGTAAAGGATGGGAAGCCTTTCAGATCTTTGCATTAGATCTAATTTTTTTTTTTTTTGAAAAATAACTCTGCAAGGTGGAAAAGTAGCTGAAGTAAGTTTCAACATGTTAGGCACACTTGGGAAAATAACAGCTTTATGTATAAGGTACAGAAGGGATGTGTCCTTATTGGTTTATACACCAATGTCTACTTAACATTTGTATTTCCTAAGACTCAGGAAGACACAGGAGGTTGTCATCCATAAGCATGACCCTCGTTCCCATCACCAGACTCGAGACTGAGATCCAAATTCTCAAGTGTTGACGTAAAACACCTGTCATTGCCTTAAATATCGATATGAAAATGTAGCCCCTTTAAAGCAGGACTGATTCTCTTTAAAATCAGGAGAACACCACCACTTATCAGTTTACATTCTGTGAGTATAGGAGAATGTTCGATTCCCTGTGAACCGCACACCAGTTTTATTCTGCCAGCCAGAAGGAAGGCAGGACTGTCGTCATCCGAAGCCAAAAACATGGGTTTGGCTGAATGGAGACAAAAGAGAAAACACACAGGTCAAGAGCCACCAGCAGGAGACGCCTGGTGGAAATCCACCTGCCTTCTGGCCTTGGCCAGAGTTCCAAGCCATCCTCTGCCTTCTCCACCTTCTGTGTGAGAGAGGAGCACGGACTGGGCTTGGGAAGAGAGAGTAAAGACAGGAAATAAAGAAACACACACCTGGAGTGGACCTGTTTCATTTCCAACAGAAGGGACCCCAACCTGAACTGGGGAATACTCAGGAGGATAGACCTGATTTCCCTGTTTGGATAGGGCCCCCGTGCTATGTGGTTTTTAACAGTATCTCAGAAAAAGAGAGTAAGGGCTGGATTATCACCAAGTGTCTGTCCAGCGTTCCTGCTGAGCTCTTTGCCCGTCCTCACTCCCTGAAGCAATGAAAAGCCTCAGCCCCTAACTGAAGCTCTTTTCTGAAGAGAAGAGTCAAGGAGAATCTGCTCATACCAAGCAGGAGGAAATAGTGGCCAGATGGGCACATGCTATAAATGTAAAAAGCAGCTCGGGTACTTATTTTTAAAAATATATAAAATCATATCAGTCTTCTGCTCACAACCTTCTACTGGTTAACCCTGTCACTCCTAGTCACCTTCTCTAGCTTCAGATTGTTTCTGTAACACTTACCACCTTTTCACCATTTCCCATGAAATCTACCTACTTATTATGCTCAGTAACCTTTTCCTCTCCACTAGAATGTAAGCTCTACAGGGGCAGAGATTTCTGTCTGCTTTTATTCCCAATGTTTCTTTAGTACCTAAAATAGCAGGCTGCCACTTGCTAGGTGCTCAAGAAATAATGTTAAATTAATTAATTAGTCATCCATGGATAACATCGCAGCATTAAACAAGACAAAAATAATTTGATGGTGCACCTATGTGGGTGTAGGGATAAAGATATACATGGAAGTGGCCATGTTGATGAAAAAGTCTCATGTAAAGGCATATAGAGATACATATTGGGTAGACAGAAATAAAGGAATCCAGTAGGCAAAAGCTAAGTGAAGAGATGCCTGGGTGGCTCAGTTGGTTGAGTGTCCGAATCTTGGTCTCCACTCACAGTTCGTGAGATCAAGCCTTGTGTGGCCTGCTTGATATTCTCTCTCTCCCTCTCTCTGCCCATCCCTCGCTCTCGTTAAAAAAAACAAACAAACAAAAAAAAGCTAAGCGAAGAATCTATCCTAGAAAACAGAAATTTTTAAAAAACGGAAAAAATTCCTCTATAGAGGTGATGGTGACATTGAATTAAATTTTATAAGGACTTTAGGAGCTACCAAAACACAAAATGAACCCGAATAATACTATTTAAAAATAGATTAATAAGGGGCACCTGGGTGGCTCAGTTGGTTAAGTGACTGGCTCTCGATTTCGGCTCAGGTCATGATCTCACAGTTCATGAGTTCGAGCCCTGCATCGGGCTCTGCGCTCACTGCACAGGGCCTGCTTGGGATTCTCTATCTCCCTTTCTCTCTACCCCTCCCGTGCACTCTATCTCCCTCTTTCTCGCCCTCTCTCTCTCTCTCTCTAAGTAAATAAACTTAAAAAATAGATTAATAAACTAGAAACATCAATGAACGGAATATACAAAGAGCTGGGGGTAACACTGAATGAAATTTATAAAGAAAGAATATAGGAGCTACCAAAACACAGCATGAGTTATCAGAAACATCAATGAACAGAACATACATAGCTAAAACCCGAATGGCACTGTACCTTTATGCCGTGAAAATAAAAGAATCATAGATTAAATCAACCAGAAAGGAAAGAAGATATGGAGAATAGACAATGATGATCCAACGTAATATAATTGACTTTCCAAAGAAAAAGGAAGATGTAATAGAAAAAATATCTGGACATGAAGAAAGGACTGAGTCAGCATGAAATCTGTGTTTGGGGGAAGAAATTAATGCAGAACACTTGCTATAAGGCACATTTTGATACCACTACTGAACTTAAAGGTTAATTATTCAGACACAAAGGCACCGAAAGGAATTTATCTAGAAAGGATAACTAGTAAGCTGGTCTCCAGCTTCTCTGCAGAAATATGAAATGGTGGGGCCAAGTCAGTAAAGCTTTGAGAGAAAAGTGGCTAGAGCATTTTATACCAAGGCAAGCAGCCACCCAGCATTGAAATCACTACCAAGTGAGAAGCCAAGAAACATAGCTCTGTTGAAAACCAACTCAACAAACAGGTAGAGAGAGAACCTACCTGGCTTCTTGTAGAAACCAAAGTTCTTACAATGGCATACAAGATCCCATACCTCCTGCTTTCTCTAATGTTTCTACCTTCGTTCCCCAATGCCTTCCTCACTCACCTCCTGGGTCATCCCCAAACACATCAACCACACTGCTAGCCTTGCCCTGTCTTCTGCCTGGAGGATTCTCACCACATGTTGGATTGTCTTGTTCCCTCACCTGTCTTGTGCCCTCCTTACCACCCTATCTAAAATTTCCATGCCCACAGACACCCTCTTTTTCTCTTCTCTGCTTGATTTTTTTCCTTAGCTATTATCACCACCTCACATACTCGACTTCCTTTCTGTATTTTGTTTCTTATCTCTCTCCTCCCACTAAAATATAAGTTCCCTGAGGACACCAAGTGCTGTTTGGTCTATCTCTTTATTCCTAGAACAGTGCTGAAGCATAGTAGGCATGCAAATATTTATTGAATGAAGGAATAAATCCCCTGGACTACAAGTCCATGCTTCCCATCCATCCCCTTACATTTCTTTAAAAAATTTTTTAATGTTTTATTTATTTTTGAGACAGAGAGAGACAGAGAATGAACAGGGGAGGGGCAGAGAGAGGGAGACACAGAACAGAACCCGAAGCAGGCTCCAGGCTCTGAGCTGTCAGCGCAGAAGCCAACGCGGGGCTCGAACTCACAAACCTCGAGATCATGACCTGAGCCAAAGTCAGACGCCCAACCGACTGAGCCACCCAGGCGCCCCTCCCCTGACGTTTCTGAAACCAGAGTGAACCCAGAAGTTGATGAGCAGTCTGAACACTGAGGAGTCTGAAACCCAAGTCTTATTAGGACAATCTAATGAATACTTAACCTTTGTGCTAATTGACCTTAAATATATTAGAAGGAACATCAAAGAAGCCTCATGTTGCTTCTTTGGTATTGTAAAAATAGTTTGGACATTTACAGAGAGGTAGATTTTCAGTTTACCAAGGAAATTGCCTTACAGTCAGGGCTGATGATAGAATTGGCCTCCTCACAAACACCGACCTTCGCCGCCAATTATGAATTGCAAAACAGATGTTGGATGTTTTCTGAAAGGGACCCTAGGCAAGAAATCCCCGCCATGTAAAACAGTTTAGTCTGGCTCCGTTAGAGACAGCCCCCAAGTTCTTCTCCTGCTCTGAGATTCCATAATGCATGCATGTAGTGTCCCTTGTTCCATTGTGGGTAATGGTGTTTTGCAGATGTTTCTATTTGGGGACTGCAATCATACTCCTGACTGCAGGTCCCTGCCTGCTTCACCTGTTCCTACTGGCTACGCATTGAATCACAGCACTTCCAGTGGATAGGAGCCCTGCATAGTTGATTGCCTGGTCTTTCTGGAAGAGATTTACAATTCAGCAGTAATTCCAACAGGAGAAATATGTCTACTGTAATGGAGTAAGCAGGTCACCTCTTATTCCGGTAGAAAATTGTAACGATGTTGATATGACCTCCAGGCAATTCCTCCAAGCTAGACATGGGCCCTGGCTGAAGCAAGAGTCCACATTTCTCTGCAGTGAAGATAAAAGACTTAGGAGAAGGAGCTAAACAGAAATGCTGGTTCCAGGCATTTCAGTGAGAGGGTGCCTTCTTGCTGGGTGTCAGAAAAAAGACCATGAAACGAATATGTCTGTTTGTCTGCATTTTGGTTTTGTTGTCTTCACTTTTCTAGAAATCATAGTGTGTGTGGCTAGTGCTGTTTCTGAGTCCAATTGACAAGATGCAGCATTCATGGTAACATTCATTGCCACAGTCAAAATTTTAAACTCTTCTGCCTATATTTAAAAAAAAGGATGGGGCGCCAGGGTGGTTCAGTCGGTTGAGCGACCAACTTTGGCTCAGGTCATGATCTCATGGTTTGTGAGCTCGAGCCCTGCGTTGGGCTCTGTGCTGACAGCTCAGAACCTGGAGCCTGCTTCAGATTCTGTGTCTCCCTCTCTCTCTGCCCTCCCCCCACTCATGTTCTGTCCCTCTCTGTCTCAGAAATAAATAAACATTAAAAATTAAAAAAAAAAAAAGCTTGTTGGGACTGGAAGGTTGGGAGCTAAATTAATTGTGATTTTATTTTATAGGATACATGAACTAAACTGTAGCAAAGATAGGGAGATATGAGGCTCTGGGGGAAAAAAGACAGAAAGAAAAGAATTATTCCCAAGAGTTCTTTGGAAAGCTACCTCCTTAGTCCCAAATGATAGCAATCAGCCTCCTGAGCCTTAAAGTAGGCAACTTTTCAACAATCTCCTGGAACCATGGCAGTCACAACCTTCATAGAGGTGGTATGGATGAAGCTTCAAGTGACCAAAATTAAAACATAACAAAAACTCCAAACTGCTGTGGTCATAAGTACAACACTTCACTGTGTTTTGCAGCGTTTCCGTGACTGAGATGTATCGTACTGTCAATTTTCGTATCCTGCTTTACAGCCGTAGAAAGAAAGCTTTGTGTTTCCCGGTCATTGCCGATGGGGGATAGCTATGTATAGATTAGGACTTTTGAGGGAAGCTCACTGTGCTAATTCTGTAAACCATCTGAGAGAACCTTCTTTCCATTTGTAAATGTTTCCTTAGCAATTTCCAATGCTAATGTTTCCAGAGAAGCATAAGGACTCTAGAGTCACTCCTCACTTTGAGAAGGACTTTCCTGGCTTGACGTGTGCCTGCTCTGTGGTTAAGCCGTATAGGCCAGTTAACCACCAGGGGCCTTTCCGAGAGTTACAGGAGGTTGAGTGTGGCATGTAATAAGTACTCAGTGAACGATCAGAAAAGTTTTTGACTGTGTAAGTTGATGTTTTCAGGTTGCTAACTCTGCATTGTTAGAAAAATAAAGTCCACGAGTTTATAGACTGTTTTCATTCTTCTCTTTCTGGCAGGCAGCCTTTCTGTACCAACCACCTCTTGTCGTAGCTGCTGGAAACGGTGCCGCCCTGCTTTTCTAGAGGCTACCTTCCCTTTTCCATCCTTTTCCCCCTTCAAACCCCTGCACCTATCTCACAGATCTCTAACTTCAATCCAAGTGAGAGTCTCTAGCAGCAGGAAGAGTGATGGGGAGGGAGAACAGAAAGGAAAGAATGAACACTTTTGATGTTCCTACTTCATGGATGGCTGGGGGCTTTACATGCGCTATCTCATTTTCCCTTTGGAACATCCGTGTGGAGTCAGTGATTTTCCTCATTTTATAGACAGAAGACCTAAGATTCGGTCAGCAATTGGCCCCCAAAGAGTTACCCGATCCTTTTGACCTACTTGTCCTGTGGGGAAGTCCTGCCAGTCTCTCAGGTGAGAGAAATTGGTTAAGAGCAGACTGAGGTCCTCCTTGAGTTCACGTTCTGTCTAACGCTGTGTTCTAACAATAATATCGGTAACGATGTGAGTAACAGCAGTAATGGCAATAGTAGAAATCTCAGAAGGAGTATGCCTCCTGATCTCTCGACAGGACTCAATATTCAACCGGCCATCTTTTCAGTGTTCCTGTTTTAAATACTCACATGGTACCATTCAGGTCCCTGAGTCTATGGATTTGAACTTCTGTTATTGCCAAGGACCCTCTGAACACTAGAAAGGACATCGTTTTTGATTTCCATGTGTAACTGTAACACTAACAAAGGGCTGGTGATCTTAGGCGGTGCTGCATTTGACATTCATCCCCACCAGATCCAGGGACTCCGATGAAAAGGTTTGACAGCAAAGTGTTAGGATCTCCAGTAATGAGGCAGAGAAAGACCTAAGAACGGAGCTTGCCCCGAGGCCCCTCTGAGTTCCTGGCCAGAGCCCACTGGTTGTTGGTTCCATGGTATGTGCAGATCAGGGCTTGGGATGGGGGCGGGGGGGGGGGGGGGAGGGGACATCACCAAACAGTTCCTGCATCTGAGAAGTTCTTTGTGTTCTATTCTGTGTGACCTGGGAGCACCTCAGTTGGTCTAGCAGGCAGTGCTCTGTGTACACTATCATCCGAAAGACTCACTTTCTCAATCATCTTCCTACATTTGCATCTGCATACTTTTGAAGTAGGTATTTCTAAGACAAGGCAGCAGATTCCTCTCTCCTATGGCCCCCACTTTCCTGTAGCTGAAGGAAGACGAAATGTCATGGTAGTTATGAACTCCAGGAAAGAAATTGACTTCATTAACTGGCCTAATAATTCAAAAAAAAAAAAAAAGGAAAAACCTACTGATGTGGATTTGAGTCTTTTCAAATATCTAGTCTCTGTTTAAACACCTTCACCTGGAAAGTAAGGGAAAAACCACCGAGCACCCATGCAGGCACAGCCCAAGATGGTAAAAGCTTCCCGGTGACATGGGGTTGTCTCAGTCTGAGGGAAGAAAGAGTTAAGAGCCCACTTTCCCTCTAGGATAAGTGAGTCACTCTATTCCAGAGCAGGAATTTCTCTTTCTCGAATCCCTCTACCTCTACAGAAAGCCATCCTTTAGGCTAAAGGGAAGTAAGTGTCACTGAGATGCTTTAACTGGCCTTGACTGTGTTGGAAGGGTGATAATTCCCACAGGACCCTCTAATTCAGTAGCAGCTAAAACTGTCTCCCAGCTGGACATAGAAATAGGCTGCCCACATGGCTGGCACTCACTGATGGTTTATGAAAGTCAGCACACACCCAGAAAGAGCCACAGTCCTTACTAGTGTGAACGCCTCCTTCTTTAAATTTCCAAATTGCTTGGGAGCAATCACAGTGCCTGGAACACAGTAAGCACTCAGTAAGTACGTGTTGCCTGAACAAATGAAGATGTATACACAATTCAGTTTTTGTGCCAATGATATTTTTCAAGTTTAATAATTTATGGTCAAAAGCGAAGAGGTGACAAATTACCACGGGGACTTTTTCACTTACTTGTATTATCTGAGATAAAAGGGTTCCTTAAAAAGAAACTTTTAGGGGTGCCTTGGTGGCTCAGTCAGTTAAGCATCCAACTTCGGCTCAGGTCATGAGCTCATGGTTCATGGGTTCAAGCCCCACATCAGGCTCTGTGCTCTCTCTCTCTCTCTCTCTCTCAACAATAAACATTAGAAAAAGAATTTTTAAAAAGAAACTTTTGGAGGTCTTTCTAACTAACTCACTCATTTAATCATGTATTTATGGGATATTACTTATTGGATTTGAACTGCCCCTAAAATTCTAACCAGTAAAAGGCTATCCTTGGTATAAGTGGTTATTGGTTCAAAATCTATCTGAAGTATATGGATAGACAAGCATACATTTTCCTCTGTATGCACTTGAGCCAATCATTTAAGGCCTCTGGGCCTCCTTTTTCTTATTTGTCAAGGGTGAGGTTGGGCATGATGAGCTCCAAAGACCCTGCCAGCTCTGATTCCCATACATTTGGCAGAATCCTGGCAGAAGAATCTTCAAACTGTAAGTCGCTCTTTCGCTGCAGTTGGCCTCTTAAAGACTTCGCCCTCTATTTCCCTCCCTCATCAACCTGACCCTCACCTTTCTTTCTTGCCACTTGCAGTGGGTTTTCTCTCTTTTCTCACACTAATCCTACCACAATCCCATGGTTTCTAAATACCTCCAAGAGAAATACATGCTCACATATGTCAATAACTTGCAGGCTATGTGTATATGCCATCAATCAGTTAGATTCTTGAGGGTAAAAAATATGCCTCGTTATCTGCACCTTCGCAGGCACCCAACACAGTGCCCAGAACCCAGGGGAGACCAGTCATACTCAAGTATAGACCGGTTATTTCCTGTACTAAAAGCTTGATTAAAAGTAGCTAGTTCCTCAGCCCACTGGAGATCTACCTGACCATAGTCAGCCCACTGGAGACCTACCTGATCACAATCTATGGAGCTTGGGAATCTGTCTTTTTACAAGCATCCTGGGTGCTCCCTCTGTACCCTGAAGATTGACTGACAGCCTTGGTAATGAGACAGACAACAAATATGTGTCAAATGTTGAATGAATGTTTCCAAAAGAAGGGGAACTTACCCTTTCTCCCCAACAAAGGTCTTAGACTCACAAGGGCAACACCAGGGAGAAAAGGAGAAGAGACACAGGGAAAAACAAATAAACAAACAAACAAACAAACTTACACTTAACCAGCAGATATTAAGTATCTGCAGCAAAGGAGCCCATCTGCCCTCTCAGGAAAGAACAAACCAAGGCTCAGATGCTCCAAGATCCATGTATTGAACAAGCGGGACTTGTTCAACTTCATTTTGACCCCTGCTGTCACTTTAAGTTCAGGGACTGAGGCTGGGTCTTCCCCTGCCTCCAGATGACCATCCAGGGAGGTCCGACAGCTTCTCTGGTCACTCCTGAGTAACACAAACACTACTCCACTTTAATAAGAATGATGTACAGATGCAGTAATAGTCAAAACCCTTGCTGGATTTGAAGTTTTTGGCTCTCCTCGCCTCCCACATCCCCCCTTAAGAAGGACACTTGTGGTTGGGGAATGGAGTCAGTCAGCACTCTCTCTCTCTCTCTCTCTCTCTGTTCCCGCCTCAGGTTGCAACTCCTCCACCCTGACTACCTACAGTTTCTGACCCCTTCAGAGGTGAGGAAAGCAGGGACACCCTGACGTGCCTGGCTCTCTGTCAGCTAGTTTCATGCTCACTGGACTTGGGGATATTTACAGCTGACCCTTATTCTAAGGGGTGGTTTTGTGGATCTTGGGAAACCTTCCGATGCTGGCCTCTCAACTATAGACCGCTTGATGTGGATGATGCCCTACCTCTAAATGCTCCGTGCTGAGATCTGTTCCCCCACCACAGGACTCTCTCACACGGGGTCCAAGAGGGTCCACACCAGCACCGCCTCAGGCACATGGCCCACATCTGGCCCCTAGACAATCTTCATGCAAACCTGAGCAACCAGCCTGCCAGCTCCGTCTCTCCTTTGCCTCCCCAGCAGAGCAGCCAATCCGCCTGCCTTGCACCTTTTGCATTTGCTAAGCTAAAGCCCTGTGTAAGTCCATTGAGTCTCCCCAGCACCAAGGTACAAACAAGCCCTCTGCATCATCCCGCGGAAGCCCCTCTTCCTTGACCTGAGGTGAAGGGTAAGGAGTCCCTCCTCCTTGGAGGGGGTGGGACTCACAGAACACCAGTAGCTCTTTCCAAAAGTACTGTTTAAAATTCTATTCCTTTGTAATATGGAGGAGGAGTTAAGAGATGCCCACCTAATTCTCAGAGAGCCTCTTCAAAAACAGGTGCACCTGGGTCCAGCAATGTGTTGTAGTGTCTGATATGTGCCATCACGAGATCACTTTAAGCCCCACCCCACCCCCAATAGAAAAAGACTGCACTGGAATATTTTAGTGTGACTTTAGTAAAAGCTACTAAACCCCCAATGGAGAACCTTTGAGCTCACTCAGAATGAATCTCCACGTGGCAGAGAGGCCTTCAGCTCTCCCCACCTGGGAGGTCCAAGAGTACAAGCAAAAGTATCGAGACCAGACCTAAGAGAATAAAAACCATCAAAGGGGCTAGAGTTCCCTCTATCACCCGTGGCCCACCTTCCAAACTCTGAATCTCTGTCTCAGGTCCTCCCTCTCCCCATCAGTGGACACCATCAGAGACCCCATGTTTCAGAGAAAGCCAGTGCCCTTCTCCCCCATTTGTAGCCTGATCCCCAGTAGTTCTTAGCATTGGGTAGATATCTATGGATGAGCTCCAGAGACATCTGAAACCCCCTGAAAATTTATCTTAAAATTGCAAATAGAAACACATCTATCAGGGAGGGGTATATATTTTTTAACATATTCCCAAGAGGGTTCATGATCCAGGCTTAGCGCAGCCTTAGAGTCTCAGCATGGTCTCAACAAGGACAACACTGTTCTAGTGCAATACAGTATTTATGCCTGACAGCTACAGAGGATACGTATACATCCCATCACCAAGGTGTCATCGCACAGCACCTACTATGTGCTAAGTGGGAGCAGAAGAAGCTGCACAGGAAGATGAGCTGGGTTTTAAAAGAAGAATAGGGTCACATCAGAGAGAAGTGAGGGAAAAGACCATGTCAGAAAGTGGAACAAACATGGGTGGAAGCAGGACACAGGAAAGCCAAGCGTGTGTGGGAAGTGATACGAAGGCAATTCAATTGGAATGGAGGTCACAGACGGGAGAATGGTAGGAGCTAACACCAGAAAATGGGGCTGAGGCTAAGTGGTGAGCGGTTTTAATGTAAAGAGTGAAGACTTAAACTCATTTCAGAGAAGAAGGGTAAAGGTGAACATCGTTAAAAAAAAGTATTAACCTATCACATTGTATCGTGACCAGCCATTTGCATGTTTGTTTTCCCAGACAGAATGTGAATGGACTGTAGGAAATCGAAGTCTAATTCATGTTTATACTTCCCTGGCACACGAGGTGCTTAATAACTTTTTAGAGTACAGAGGGAAGATAGGTCAAAAGGAAGGAAGGGAGGAACGTGGAGAGAAAGAAGGAGAAAGGGAGAAGGAGAAGCAAGGGAGAGCTGTACTTCAAAAATATATTTATTTTGGGGGTGCCTGGGTGGCTCAGTTGATTAAGCATCTGACTCTTGATTTCGGCTCAGGTCATGATCTCAATGTTGATGAGGTCAAGCCCCACGTACATAGGGCTCTGTGCTAACAGGGCAAAGCCTGCTTGGAATTCTCTCTCCCTCTCTCTCTGCCCCTCCCCAGTTAATGCTCCCTCTATCTCTCAAAATAAATAAATTCATGCAAAAAGATCTAAAAAAAAAAAAGGCTTTAAAATATACATACTTGGGGCGCCTGGTTGACTCAGTTGGTTAAGTGTCCGATTTCGGCTCAGGTCATGATCTCCCAGTTCGTGAGTTCGAGCCCTGCGTTGGGCTCTGTGCTGATGCTCAAAGTCTGGAGCCTGCTTCTGATTCTGTGTGTCTGTCTCTCTCTGCCCCTTCCTCACTCTCACTCTGTCTCTGTCTCTCTCTCAAAAATAAACAAACAAAAAATAAATAAATATATATATATATATATATATATATATACTTATTTTATTTTTTATATATTTTGTGGATGGTAGCTACATTTATGGTGGCATAGCATAACCTACAGAGTTGTTGAATCACTATGTCGTACACCTGAAACTAATGTAACATTGTGTGTCAACTGTACTTTAGAAAAGGATCACTTACAATGTAAAAATCATTTCTATGAAGGTGCATATATATATATGTATATATATATGCATATATATATATATATATATATGCGCATGCACACACACACATATTGGAAGAAAAAACAGAAGACCATTACATTGGTCCAGGCAGGCAACAACAAGAATGAGTAACTTATGAGATGCTGTGTTGCCATAAAATTCAAATTCCCCTCTTCTTCTAAACGGCTTATCTGTAACATGTTCAAGATGTGTATTTAATGTCGTAATTCGTTACAAGTAGAAAGGATCTCTAGGTGTTGTTTTGCCGATACTGTTAGTGAATTTGTGCTCATCCCACCCTCCTGCCCAGTTTCCCTCATGCACAGAACATGCATTTGCTGATGGGGAGGAATAGAGCGTGGCCATGGAAAGAGGAGGACAGCCACTGACCCGTGGGGTCCCCCTGCATCTACATGGCCATTCTGCCCTTCTACCACTGGCTCACTTAACCAGGCATCGTGATTGTTATGCCTGGCTGACTTCACATCCTGCTAGCTAGGACATACTAAAAACCTGACCTTCAACTCAAACCCTCTTAATCCATATGGTCTATGATGTTTCTCCCCAGATTGGGTGCAATTAGGGTCAGTTCTGGGTTTTGATGACATTTTTCACTCTTCTAAGATTATGAGTTAATCTGTCCATGGCAGACCCACCTGAAGCCCTTTACTGTTTTTCCAGATAACCTTTCAGAGCATTCTAAGCTTGTCATTTCCTCTTTGACCACGTTTCATATACATATTTCATGTTGAGTTTCTATAGCACACCTTCAAATCTTGAATCCTTAAATGTTCATTCACTTCCTTTATGAACTTTCTAGTTCATAAACAAAATTATTCTGCAGAATGTTTAGGACATGGCTACCTTTACCTGTATAGTTACAAAAAAAAAAAAAAAAAAAGGAACACAGGAATTTGACTTTTTTTTTCTCTTATAAATCTATACCCCTCCACAAGGTTAATTGTAGATCCTAGTCTTTTAGAAACCTGAGCAGTGAATCCCTTTCACCTCAAAAAGTCTCCCATGATAGGGGCACCTAGGTGGCTCAGTCAGTTAAGTGTCTGACTTCAGCTCAGGTCATGATCTCACAGTTTATGAGATCAAGCCCCTCATCAGGCTCTCTGTTGTCAGCGCAGAGCCTACCTCAGATCCTCTGTCCCCCCCTCCCTCTGCCTCTCCCCTGCTCATGTGCACTGTCTCAAAAATAAATAAATATTAAGGAAAAAAAAAAAGGAATTCTCCCATGGTATCTGTTCTCTTGTGAGCCAAGCCAGAACAAGCACATGACATAAGGTAAAAAGAACAGAATAAAGTTAGCACATGGTGAAACAAATTGCAGTTGTCTGCAATGATCATTTCTGAATTATTTAGTGAACACCTACTATATGTAAGCTGCTGAGAGGAGGCAGGAAGATTAAGAGGAAGACAAAGACTGGATGGAAACATGGTTACCTTCTGTAGAAGATATTTGGCAAAAGAGGCAACTGGGTACACATTACTCATCGTAGTGCAGGGGCCACACGACCACCCCATAGAAGAGTGCAGACAAGATCAATTCATTCCGGCTATGGTGGGCACCGGGCCCAGCGAGCGGGACAGCTGTTACTCAGCCGCCATGATCTCACAATTCCCCTACAGGAACAAGACTCCTGCTGCAAGGCCTTCTGGATGTTTTTCCCATGAAAACGGACCATGTGTATTTTATGCAGACTCTCCTGATTTTTCAAGCTTGCTAACCAATTCAAACTTTGTTAAAGCCCTGTGTTGGGCCAGGTACCTACCACCACCTTCTACCTCAGACCTTGGCCTGAGAGTTCTCAGAAGGAGTGAAGACGAGTCCAGAAAGGAGGGCTGGAGCAAATGGGCAGAGCACTACAGTTTCATTCTCTGGATTGGGGGAACTGTCACGCAGTCTTTTTCTTTCAATTAGCAATATAATCCTATCTGTGTTTTAGAAAGGTAATTCTGGGGGCAGAGGGGCACTTGACACATGACTTGATATCTTTTGTCAAATGAATGAGACAGACCAGAGAAGTTAAGAAATAGGAGGCCAGTTACCAGGCTCTTCCAGGTGGACGGGAGGATGGGCTGTGTGGTGATGGGCACTGAGGAGGGCACTTGTTGGGATGGGCACTGGGTGTTGTCTATTAGTGATGGACCACTAAATTCTACTCCCAAAACCAATACTACTCTATGTTAACTAACTTGAATTTGAATAAAATCTTGGAAGACAAAAAAAATAGCCTCTTTCGATGATCAAGACAATAATGAGGTTAAATTTAAGGGAAATTAAATTTAAGTTTTAAGGGTTAAATTTACTGTGAGTGAAAACAAAAATGGAAAGAAAGTAATGAATGCAGATGCTATCCTAGAGGCAGAGTGGTGCCTTCGCGGGGAGGTCATTAATTATCTTCAGGAAATTTTTCTGGCTTTCCCCCCGCTCTGGGAGTGGAAAGTATGGCACTTCCTGGTCTTCTTGGGGTTTTACGTGCCACGTGACTAGTGCTGGCCAATGAGTTGTGAGGGAAAGTGATGACACACTTCCAAGCAGGAGCATTTGATCCCCACCCCCAAAAGCTCTTTCCTCCTGGCATCATCCTGGCCATGTTCAAGAGAGTGACGTGGGCACCTAAGTGACTATAACGAGCTAAGAACCCCTGCCAGCTTACAGAGACACAAAAAGAAATAAGCTTTGTTGAGCTAAACAGCTGGGAGTTTAGAGCTACTTGTTACCACGCTATAACCTGATCTAGCCTTACTGATAACATTTGTGTTGCCTCTTGTGTCCAGACTGCCTTAACAAAGTAAAAATAATGTTACTTTATGTCCCATAAGCAAGATCAACCAGCCTGGCAGAAATCCACAAAATATTTGCAAAAACACTTGTACCTGTACGGGGGATATGACCATATTACATTCAGACCTCATTAATTTTCCAGCATCTATTGCTTTTTGTGAATTTTCCAAAGATTTTTCTTGATGGCTCTTTCCTCCAATAGGCTTATCATTAACGTAATTATTTTACTGAAACTACTAGTTTTCTTCTTTTTAACTTAGTACATATAAAAGCTTAGAATGAACTATGTGACTCGAATGGCCAATTTGCACACCAATACAACCTAACCAAATTAGCCATGAGGTATATTCATTATTCTACCAAAGAATTCTGCAGTAGAAATGGGAAAAGAAAATAAAAATGAGAATTATAATAATATTTATGATGCAATGTGAGTAATTCTTTGCCATCCAATTAAAGTCATTTTGTGGGGCACCTGGGTCAGTCGTTCAGTCGGTTGAACGTCCAACTCTTGATCTCAGCTCAGTTCTTGATGTCAGGGTCATGAATTCAAACCCCACATTAAGCTCCATGCCAGGCCTGAAGCCTATTTCATAAATAAGTAAATAAACAAACAAACTTATTTTGTGCCAGATTTATTTTCAGTGAATCTGGAATGGAATTGCAAATCTAGCAAGGGATTATTTTTAATTCCTATGTTTCAAAATATAAAAATAGATGCAGCTTAAGGAAAGTATTATCAGTTATTGTGCAGGCCAAGCAAACCTAGAATACACATAGTCCTAGACTCATGTCTGAGTTTAGATTTCTTCGTCTGCAAAGTGAGAGGAAGTATATGCTAATATGCCATCTCCCCTTCTCAAGAAATATGCAAGAACCAATGGGGTAAGAGCTATGAAGCTTTGAGGCAACCCTGAAGTTGTTGTATAGGAACAAAATTGAATTACCTGCTTAAGGAGTTTGAAGTTCAGCCTAGATAAGGAAGGCTTGTAGTGACATGGGGGAGTTAAAATGAGGAGAACACAGTCAGATGCTTAAAAAGAAATCTCTTGCTATACATCCTAGGATCCACAGCCTTCTAAAGGAATCAGCCACCGTATCTTTGTCACTTAACTTTTTTTAATCTGAACTGACAGATCACTGGAGAATAACTGTAGGGAATAATCCCCACAGTGGCAGAGGGGATGGATTAAATCAACCATGAAAATAAGCACTGGCCCATGTGTCTATAGCCTAAAAGAAATTTGAGTGAACATAGTGCTGTGTTTAAACCAGGCACAGTATCCACTGAATTGCCCATAATATTTTCCCCTGCAAATGTTCATTTGAAGGGAAAGGCAAATGCTGATGCTTTGAAGGCCAGTGTTACATCTTGCTTTGTCTGATAAGTTTAAAGAAATATGTTATTATCTTGTTAGCATAGAAATATAAAATGAACATACATGAGCATACTTCTCTTTCCCCCATACCCGTACGTTTATGTTTAGTGAATATGGCTTCACTTCCTTCTTTTTTTTTTTTTTTAAGTTTATTTATTTTGAGAGAGAGAGGGTACATGAGCGGGGAGTGTGGAGGGGCAGAGAGAGAAGGAGAGAAAGGTATCCCAAGCAGGTTCTGCACTGTCAGGGCAGGAGCCCAACTTAGGGCTCGAACCCACGAACTGTGAGATGGTGACCTGAGCCCAAATCAAGAGCCAGACGCCTAACTGCCTGAGCCACCCAGGTGCCCCAATATGGCTTTGCTTCTACCCTATCAATGTAAAATTTTCCTTGGGAAAAGCCATGCTCAGTAAATGTTAGCTATAATTTTAAACCTTTTAACCTCCCGTGAAAAGGTGGATTGGCCTTTTGAGAAGGGAGGTCACCAAGGATGCAAATAACCGTGTCTCACGTTTGTGGAGGAAAAATAATGGGATGGAATGTTACACGAACGCTTCTTTGAGCTGCTTCTTACTCCACCGCAATGAATTTTCTGTCATTAAACTCATATGGTATTAAGAAGGGAAGGTGTCGGGGCGCCTGGGTGGCGCAGTCGGTTAAGCGTCTGACTTCAGCCAGGTCACGATCTCGCGGTCTGGGAGTTCGAGCCCCGCGTCAGGCTCTGGGCTGATGGCTCAGAGCCTGGAGCCTGTTTCCGATTCTGTGTCTCCCTCTCTCTCTGCCCCTCCCCCGTTCATGCTCTGTCTCTCTGTCCCAAAAATAAATAAACGTTGAAAAAAAAATTAAAAAAAAAAAAAAAAAAAAAGAAGGGAAGGTGTCATAGTCAATAATGTGCTGTGAACCTCAAACCTCTCAAAGCACAACAAACACAGCCCTGACTATACCTGTGTTGGAGAAAGAGCAGAGCCTAGAGAACTGACATCCAGGGAGTCGCATTGTTTTCCACCGGACTCCTCACTAAGCCTCTGCCAAACTCCAGAAGAGAAGGAAACCAGTTATTATGGGAGGGTTAGGATTTGCTGATGAATAAATTTGGCCTCATCTGTTGAACAAATAGATTTCAAATCAAGAACGAATGTGGCCATAGATAGTCTATGAATCCCTGCAGGTTATGGAAAAATCAATCAAGCAAAATCAAGGAACATGTAGAATCTATCCACGGGAATTGAGTCCAAATGCACATTCATATCTTAGGAGTTCTCATTTGATATGCTGTTAATGCCTGAAGAAGACTTAGAAATCTGATGGGAAAAAGCAGGAGGGGGTTATTTAAATCTTTTTCTGAAGGAAGATCTTATTTTTTAAAAGCCTTAGTGTTGATAGAACTGTATTTTTGTCTTTTACTCATGTTGTATACTTATTTGAAGAGCAGGGTATCCACTCCAGGATCCTCAACAGCAGGCAATCCCTCACAGTGATGCTTTTCTAGGACTTGGGAGAGTCCAGCTAGGCTCCAGGTTATCCTAATTAGTCACAGAAAATTCCAGCTCTGGTTTCCCTCTGTACCTTTCAGGAAACTTTTTTGTATTTCTCTTTCCTTTCCCCTTTGTATTTCTTTTTAAGCTTATTTATTTATTTTGAGAGTGACAGAGACAGCATAAGTGGGGGAGGGGCAGAGAGGGAGAGAGAGAGAATCCCAAGCCGGCTCCACACTGTCAGCTCAGAGCCCCATGCGGGGCTCCAACTCACAAAATTGTGACATCATGACCTGAGCTGAAACTAAGAGTTGGACACTTAACCGAGTGAGCCACACAGGTGCCCCACTCCTTTGTATTTCTTTTTAGACTACTTGGAAGGCTTCGCCTTTAAGAAATCTGTGTCTGTTGGGGTGCCTAGGTGGCTCAGTTTGTTAAGCATCTGACTTCTTCGGTTCAGGTCATGGTCTCTCATGGTTTGTGGGTTTGAGCCCCACATCAGGCTCTGCACTGTCAGATTCTTGGGATTCTCTCTCCTTCTCTCTCTGCACCTCCCCTGCTCGTGCTCTCTCTCTCTCTCTCAAAAATAAATACACATTAAAAATATATTTATAAAACCTGCGTATGTTAAGAAATTCATATGCATTGACCCCCCTTAACACCTATTTCCATTTTTAATCAAAAATGCTTATTACACTCATTTAAACTTCTCTTCAGCAAGAATTAATGAGGTTTCACCACACTTGATAAATTTGATTATAGATGAGTACATCTACTTATTAGAGTGTCAATTAACAGATATATGGATAAAGAAAATGTGATATATATATATATATATATATATATATATATATATATATATACACACATATACACACACACACACATACATACACCATGCAGTATTATTCAGCCATGAGAAATAAGGAAATATTGCTATTTACAACAACATGGATAGATCTTAAGGGCATTATATTAAGTAAAAAAAGCCAGACAGAAAGACAAATACTGTATGATTTCTCTTATATATGGAATCCTTAAAAAACCTGAGCTCATAGACACAGAGACTAGACAGGTGATTGCCAGAGGAGTGGGGTTTGGAGTGGATGAAATGGGTGAAGAGGGTCAGAAAGTACCGGCTTCCAGTTATAAGATATACAAGCCCTGGGGATGTAATGTACAGCATAGTGACTATAGTTAAAATACTATATCGCATATTTTAAAGTTGCTAAGAAAGAAGATCTTAAAAGTTCTCATCTTGAAAGGGAAAAACAATTGTAACTCTATGGGATGATGGATGTTAACTGACATTTGTTGTGATAATCATTTTGCAATATAGACATATCCAAATCATAATGTTGTATACCTAAAACTAATATGTTATATGTCAATTATATCTCAAGAAGAAAATAATTCTATTGAGCTCAGTTCTTTTAAAGTTTATACATTTTATTTATTTATTTATTTGTTTGTTTGTTTTTTGAGAGAGAGAGAGAAAGAGAGCATGACCAGGGGAAGGGCAGAGACAGAGGGAGAGAGAGAATCCCAAGCAGGCTCTGTGCTGTTAGTGCAGAGCCCAACACAGGGCTGAAACTCATTGACTATGAGATCATGACCTGAGCCAAAATCAAGAGTTGGATGCTTAACTGACTGAGCTACCCAGGCACCCCTAAGCTTATTGTATGTTGAAAATAGTTCATTATTTCCTCCAAAAACCCTGATATATAAATATATAAATCATATACACATAATTATACATGCAAATATGTATGTGCATATACATTGTATATAAATGTATTGGGTATATATGTATATAGTATATATAAACGGTGTGTGTGTATATAAATACATTGTGTACATATACATTGTGTGTATATGTATCACATATATGCACATTATATATTTTATATATATATATTATATTTGTACACTGTATATGTATCTTGTATACAGGTACATTGTATATATGTATATGCACTGTATACCTGTACATTTTTTTTTACATATAAAATCGTCTCTAAAAACGTCACATTTGACTGCAACAGACAGAGACACCTTTAGGATACTCCTGAATGGCTCCCTCACAGTATTAGTTCCACATATACACATAAGTTTGAGGGGAAAAAACCCAAAATGATGGGGTTCCAAGGCCAAATGAGTTTGGTGAGTGCTGGATGAAAAATGCTGATCAGCTTTCTTAAATGCCGAAATTCTACGCTATCAATATTCTAATGCTCACTGTGGGCTTGCAAAAATAGAATACAACCTAGAGTGTCTCCCAAATTATTTGATCCTGGAACACTCTCTTTTTCATGGGGCTAGCATCTTGTGGAATGAACTTTGGAACATTTCTGACTAGGAGGAACGAATGTCTGTTGTGGACTTTTCAAAAGAAGTTTCATGCCACAGTTGGTATCATCAGTGGAGCCCATGGAAAATTCTATTCTCCCCAGCCTAGGGAGCTCAAGAAGCCCGATCTAATTAGTGTCCCAGAATGGATCCAAATATCACTCTCCTGACTCACACCCAAAGAGACAGATTTATAAAACCACGATGTCTGTTTTAATTTACAAAGAGAAATATAATTGTCAAGGGGACCTGATACAATTGTCCTTTGGCCAACAATTTCTCCGCTTATAGAAGGACAAAACCATGAAAATCCTAATCTTGGCAGAATAAGTGTGAATACAGAATTAGGCGTGACAATTATTCAAAGATAGTATGGCTGCAAAGATATTATAGCCGCCACTTAGACCAGAACTGTCATGGCCTCAGAACACCATTCCAACCCCAGAACTGGTTTCTGAAGTGCATTTCTTTCTGTGCTTCCAGTAACAACTAACCTCTCTCTGATGAATAGTTACATTCTATCACTATGTGAAAACTTTCATCACTTCAAGGCCTTCAGTGGAACTAAATTCTAAGCACTATGAGAGCAACAACCATTGTTGTTTTGTTCAATCCTATATCACCAGCATTCTGTTCAGTAATTAATTGGCCAAAGTTTTGGAGCCTAGGGACCTCCTGTCCCTTTAATTTGGCTTGATGTAGATATAGATGATAGATAGATAGATAGATAGATAGACAGATGATATACATTATATAACTAGGTATAGGATTATATATAGATATAGGTGATAATATATGGTGATATTATATATGCTGATATATATATATATGATATTATATATGCTGTAGGTGGATATTATATATATGTATATATTTTTGGTATATTTATAGATATAAATAGATATGTACTTGTCTATACAGAGAGATAGTCAAGGGGACCTGGTATGATTGTGTTTTGACCAAACCATTTAGACAAGATCCATGGAAATTCATATCTTGTCACTCTGAGGGCATTTCCGATTACCTTATTGGGCCTGCTACATAGTGTAATCACCTCTGAGAGTAATTGTTAAATACTGTGCTGTCGTTCTTAGGAAGTTCTCTGATTCCCGGGCACTGAAGTCCCTTCCCCCTTATAGAGAATCAGAAGCTCCCGGACCCCTGGAGCTGATAACTGACTGGTGTAGGAAGAGGAGAAGAGCTTCAAGACAGAACAGACTCTGAGGTGCAGTTCATGCTTCAGAGCCCCTGGGGAGAGGATGAGACAGAGATAGGGGTGCGGGGTTCACCTGAAATCTCAGCCCTGCTTCGCTCCTTGCTCTTCCCTATCCTGTTTTCCTCACTCCCTTCCTGATTTCTCCTGGAAGCCCTTCCTTAACAAATCACTGGCACTTGAATCCTTGGCTCAGGTGCTACATCTGGGAAAAATCCAACCCAGGAGACTGACTGCGAGGTTGTTGGGAGGGCTGATGAGAAATGGCGAGGAAAGGAAAGGGTCTAGAACAGTGCCTGGCACCTCAGCATTAGCTGTTGTCCTACAAGGGGCAGCCACAATGTTCAAGCTGATTTTCTAAAGACGTTTGTCAGTGCAGCGCATGCATGTGGTTAAAAATCATTTCAGGGGCGCCTGGCTGGCTCAGTCGGTTAAGTGGCCGACTTCGGCTCAGGTCATGATCTCGCGGGTCTGTGAGTTTGAGCCCCGCGTCGGGCTCTGTGCTGACCGCTCAGAGCCTGGAGCCTGTTTCAAATTCTGTGTCTCCCTCTCTCTCTGACCCTCCCCCATTCATGCTCTGTCTCTCTCTGTCTCAAAAATAAATAAACGTTAAAAAAAATTTTTTTTAAAAAAAATCATTTCAGTACAGAGGGGTGCTGAAGAAGGTGCGGTTCTCAGCCATACCCCTCCCCACCCTCAGGGTTACTCCCCCAAGGCAATCATATTTAACCATTTCTGGTCTAATGGGTTTATCTCTGTGTTTCTGAATACTTTCCATTTACTTCTGTCTCTTGATTTATTGGCTGGTGAATGCCTCACCTATTTATTTCCTGCTATGGCATATGGGGGTTTAGCTCACTTATAACATCTCCTACTTCCTCTTTCTCCCTTCTCCTGATGGGAATAGAGTGCTAGTTTTAGTTACCTTTGTAACTTTATTGTTTTAAGTTTATTTATTTATTTTGAGAGAAAGAGAGAGAGAGAGAGAGAGGGAGAGAGAGAAAGAGAGCATGAGCAGGGGAGGGGGAGAGAGAGGGAAAGAGGATCCCAAGCAGGCTCTGTGCTATCAGTGCAGAGTCTGACATAAGGCTTGATCCCACAAGCCACGAGACCATGACCTGAGCCAAAATCAAGAGTTGGATACTTACCTGACTGAGCCACCCAGGCGCCCTAGCTTTATAACTTTCAATAGCATCTTTGAATCCCCATTTGTTCAGTCACCTATCTGGAGGGATCTCTTGATTCCCCACTAATGCTCTGATTCTCACTTGCCCTCCTCACTCCCACTTCCACGTTGTCAAGGATTTTAGTAGCATTTATGTTCTCATTAAATCTGTCATGCCTTGTTTACAGGCTGTTTCAAATATTGAAAGTCAGTAAACCCTCTTAACCTTAATATGGCTACCTTATTATTTCCTGAAGAGCCAAGAAGCATGCTGTGATCACATGTCCTTCTAGACTGGATTTTAGTGCCGCTCCAAGAAAATATTCAAATAGCTTCTCCTTCCACACTTCACCAAGTGCTCAAAATCATGCCCCGTCTCATCGCACAACTGGGTCATGGTGTCTGTTTCTTTTATTGTTTCTTAAAAAACCATAGCTTGTTCTTAGATTATTTGTTTTGTTTTGCCTGAAGTATCTTATTACCCATCTTCTTTTATTGTGAGAAGAAATGTGTACCTTCTTTACAAAGCGGCTACCCTCTTCTAGCTTCTTATTTTTCTACAACACGGAATCTGTTCCACTTTTCTTCTTGGAGCTCAGTGACTTCTTGTGCTAATTTGGAACAACTGCTTCATTTCTTGACTGTGGCTTTCCCAGATAGCTTTTGGTTTTGCTGGAGTTTCTAGTTTCCTTTCTTTTTTTCCCTATTTTCAAATTCTTCCAAGATCTCAAATATCCTCTCACTTCTGTGGAGTCTTCCTTTTTTCTGGAGATAGTTCACCAAAGCCTCGGTGCTTTCTAGAACTTCCAGACACTGTTGTAGTGGAGCTCCCTGGTATTGCTCACCTGCGTGTCACACACTGCTCCCTGGATCCTAAATCTTCCTCTTTCTTGGCTCACCGCCTTATTTTGCTGAAGTACCTATTCAATTTCCCAAGAAAAAGCATGTGAGGATAAGATGTCTAAGTTTCAGCAAGTTCCAAAATGGGTCTTACTCTGCTCTCGCGGTTGACAGAAAGTTTAGCCGGCAACAGAACTCTTGGCTGGGAATCATCTTCTTCCAGAACTTTGAAGGCATTGCTCCAGTGGTTTTAACCATATAGTTTTGCTAACAGGAGGTCTGATGCCAGTTTGATTTATGTTGCTTTGTAGATGGCCTCTTATTTGTCTCCGAAATCTTTTAAGTTGTTCAACAATCTTTATCTTTGGTGTTCTGCAATTCCATGGGAGAAGTATTGGGATGTAAGCCTCTTTTCTTTCAACTTGGTTGGCACACGGTAGGAAGCTGGAATGACTTCCTAAGGGCTTGGAAGGGTATTAAGAGCTCAGTGTGTTGGGGTGAGATTGGGAACTGACTAGCTTTTTTAGCAAAGAGGACTTTGCTTTGGGGTGCCCACATCCACATTGGACATCCTAATTCTTCCCCAGACAAGTTTTTCAATTTCTTTAGAGGAGAGCCTTCCCCTGATTTTTCCGGAGAGTTTAGGTTGGCCTAGCTGTGGGCCATTCTGCAGGAGGAGATGGAAGGAGATCAGCTGCTCACAGTAGGGTCTCCACAAATCCCACTGGAAATTCCAGCCAGCCTTGCCACCGCTGAATCCCAGGCCTTTGCGATGGCCCCTGCTGCTGCTTCTCTTTGCTTTACTCTGGGTACTTCTTTGCTTTTCCTCTTCCTTGTTTAATGGGCCGTCTAAAAGCTAACATTGCAGTCTCACACTTAATACTTGTGAAAACACTCCAACAAGAGTGCTCCCCAAAATGTCAACAAATGCAGTAATGGGTGGCAAATTGCCCTCATATCTAAAAGAATGTGCTAGGGGCGCCTGGGTGGCGCAGTCGGTTAAGCGTCCGATTTCAGCCAGGTCACGATCTCGCGGTCCGTGAGTTCGAGCCCCGCGTCGGGCTCTGGGCTGATGGCTCAGAGCCTGGAGCCTGTTTCTGATTCTGTGTCTCCCTCTCTCTCTGCCCCTCCCCCGTTCATGCTCTGTCTCTCTCTGTCCCAAAAATAAATAAAACGTTGAAAAAAAAATTTAAAAAAAAAAAAAAATAAAAGAATGTGCTAAAGATACTGAAAGATTCCCAGGTGTCTGTTTTCTGTTTTTTGTTTTTTGTTTTTTTGGTTTTTTTTCCAAATAGCGATTTTGTTTCGGTATGCCTTTGCTGGTGGAAGAACAGATTCGTTTTTCAGAAAAACACATTCTCAAAATTATGGAGATAGGAGAATGAGGTGCTCCAGTTGAAGGCCAAGAGAAGAGCCACCCCCTCCTGTCTGGGATGCTGGGAGCCCCAGGGGCGATGGCCCCCTGACCCCCTCCCTGGGCGATGTTTTAGAATGCAGATTTTGTCCTACTCTCTGGAATCCACTTTTCTAACAAGGTCCCCAGGTGATTCTGTCCACAATTTGAGGTAGGCTGCCAGAGTGGGCAAAAACCAGCTTGGTAAGAAAGAAGTTCCTATAGTTCAGCAATACCCAGTAATTTGTAGGGATTTTTCATTGGGAGAATTTTTTTTTCTCTTTGTTTTCTCCTGATACCCCAACAGATACTGAGCTCTCTGCCTTACATGCAAGAGAAACAAATGACAGATTAAAGATATTTCTGGAACTATAACCATGGCCACACGTGAGGTGGTTACACATCATAATCTTTGAAGCAGAATGGATCTTGTTTCCTTTTAACACTGTTGCCAAAAATAAAAGCAAATTTCCCCCAAAAGTTCTCACCTTCTGCAGGTTTTTCAGAGTCCTCCGTTCCTGACAGACTGTTTTTTCCATCCACTTTGCAAAGCTCCTGTCCACCAGTGCAGGCTGGAAATGCCCTTAACGAGGGAACCAAAGGGTTCCTGATCTGCACACTTGCTTCAGCTACCTTGGATGTTATTTCTTGGGGCACAGGAGGAAGCAGAAAACCAGGTTTACCAACTCAACTTCCTCTGGTTGGGTTGTTCTAGATTCCATTCTTTTTTCTTCTCCTGGGGATTTTAGTGGGCAACACAAGTGAACAATAATTACAGCATTGGGGTGGGGGGAGGGGGTGCCTGGATGGCTCAGTAGGTGAAGTGTCTGACTCTTGGTTTCCGCTCAGCTCATGATCTCATGGTTCATGAGTTTGAGCTCCACATCAGGCTCCACAATGATACTATGGAGCCTGCTTGGGATTCTCTCTCTCTCTCTCTCTCAAAATAAATACATGATAGATGGATAGATAGATAGATAGATAGATAGAAAGATACAGAGTTAGGAAAGCAAAAGCTACATCAGGAAGCATGAGTTTTCTTTTTGGTGGCCCGCAAGCCCAGTGATTTGTAAGACTGAACCGATTTGGGAGTCACTGCTCCCGATTAAGGACAAATCCATCCAGAGAAAGAACTCTTCCTGTCACCAAAAATGCTCTAGAGACAAGGGTGTCACAGAGTTCTATGGACAATATAAGCTGTTTCCCTACTCAGATACTTAAAATGTCACCAAGCTGAGCCCAGTATGGCTTCTGCCTGATATCTAAGTGTAGACGAGATATTCTCTTACCATGATGGCAAACTTGTGACACAAATAAATTGCTGTGTGGTCCGTCCCCACCTCCCTTCTGCTCAGATTTTTCACTTCCCTTCTTGCAACCCCATGTCTCTGTTCCTTATAACGACCCATGTCTTGCCCTCAAATTAGCATCTTTATCCTCAAACACACATGTACATTTCCTATCAGCAGGCTTTCAAAAATGTTTTGCCTGCAGCAGGACAGAGGTACAACTGTACACGCTTTCCCAGGAGCTGAACGATTCATCACGGAGCAGACACTTCCAAATTAGCTTCTGTAGCCAGGTGCCTGGACCAGCTCTTCTCAAGAGCAAAGCCTCAGAGGGCATCCCTCCCTGTGTGAGTGTGCAGTTACCTTTGTTCCAGCCCTCAGGAGGAAATAGATTGGCCCATCCATACAGCTGATTCTCATGTTCAGGGCTTGGAAGACACACACCTAAGACTGAGCCATCCATAACACTCACTTGCTAGGTAAACTTGGGAAGGTCAAGCTGTGTGAACTTCTGAGCCCAAGTTCAACATGTACAGCATGGCAATGGTATCATCTATCCACGTGGTTGTCTTGAAAAGCTCAGTCATTCATAGTAAATTTAAGTACTTTCCAAACTATGAAGCACTGTCTTATTTTGAACCCAAACTGCATCACTGGTCTCCACCTGCTCACACGGAGTGTCCACCTTCCACTTGGAAGAATACTTTTCTCTGGCATTTCTGGAGGAGTATCTCGCCAGAGCTCAGGAGCAAGCCCGTGGCTCACTTTGATAGCGATCTTGTTCTGCGCTGTCAGACCCGTGCCCATGCGGTGGGCTTGGCGTTTTCCTCTCTTGGCCACCTGGCATCCTGCAGTCCTGCCCGTGTCCCTCCCTCTGCTTCACCAGGCACAACCCTCACTGGTGGCTGACCTGAGTCCTCAGAGCTGCAAAGCCATGCAGAGTGGAGAAGGCTTGCCTTCCTAGCCTGTGGCATCCCGAGACAGTATAGCTTGGCTCCCAGTGTGTGAATATGGAGAAACAGCAATTATTATTATTATTATTATTATTATTGTGGTAAAATACACATAGCATAAAATTTGTCATTTGAACCATTTTAAGGTGTACAATTCAGTGGCTTTAAGTACCTTTGTGATGTCCAACCACCACCATCTACTTCTAGAACTTTTTAAACACCCTACACAGAAAACCCATACCTGCCAGGAGTTACTCCCCAGCCCCCACCCCCAGCCTCTGCAATCACTAATGTGCTTTCTGTGACTATGGATTCGCCTATTCCGCACATTTCATATAAATGGAATTATACAGCATATAGCCTTTGGCATCTGGCTCCTTGCACTTAGCCTCATACATTGACCTCTTTGTTTTTACTTGGTGCCTTTTCTCTCTGCCTAGGAACAGGCTTGCACCAGGGAGTGGGACTAAGGATGCATTTGAATAGCCATTACCATTATGCTTTTCTCGGGATTCCGGGGCACTTTATGTTTTTAATTTTTTTTTAATGTTCATTTATTTTTGAGAGACAGAGAGAGACAGAGCACGAGCAGGGGAGGGGCAGAGGGAGAGGGAGACACAGAACCCGAAGTAGGTTCTAGGCTCCAGGATCTGACCTGTCAGCACAGAGCCCTATGCAGGGCTTGAACCCAGGAACCGTGAGATCATGACCTGAGCCGAAGTCAGACGCTTAACCTGCTTAACAGACTGAGCCACCCAGGTGCCCCAGGATTCTGGGGAGAAGCCTTCACCCGGCTCCTTCTCCTTGGCCTATATCTTCTATCCTCTGTCAATGTATTGCTATGAGGCTACTACAGTTCCCAGACAGGCCCAGAGATGTATAACCAGACTTAGTTTGTCCCCCTTCCCAGCACGCTGTCAAACCCAAACTGCCAGTGTGCCAGCCATGCCCATATATGCCTGAGCCTGAAAAGTGCAAGGAAATGCTGAAGTTGAGATCCCCCCCACAGAGTGATTAGATTAACATGATGTTATACTCTGTGTTAACAAAAGTGAGCACTTCCTCTGATACGCGAGTGCCATTTTGCTTTCTGTGGTCCTACGGTGTTTCAAATACCTTGGAGGTAGAAGACACATCTGTATTTCTCCAGAATCTTTCATGGACTTGCCCTTCGTGTGCACATATGCCCGATGCTTTCACTTTTCCATGTCCCTGCCTTGAAAGTAGCCTTATGTAAATCCCAGGCAATGAAATTCCAATACCTCTAAGGGTGTGTGGCTTTGTTATGTATGTGCTTTCCTGAGGAAACCTCTAACAAAGATTCAAAAGAAGGAAGTTTTTCTAATTTACAGCTGACATATGGAAACCGAACAAATGGAGAAATGAAAGATTCCTGGTTACTCCTTTGTCATATTAAATTATTTATTGGGGAGGTTTTGAGCCACTGGTTTCTCTAGGAAATTTAGAGTTGGCTGGAATTTTGTTTGGGGGTTCTTTTTTAAAAGTGTAAGTTTAAGAAAAATGTTAAGTGAATGTAATGTCAATTTCTATGCATCTCTTTTTTTCCTTCATAGTGACTGGTATTGTAGTTAAATTTTACATTTACTGTTGGTCTACATAGTGTATAGTAACCAGACAGGGGGGAAACAATCATAAAAGGATGTAAATACCAGGGAAGAAAGTAAGAATCATTTTTTAAAATTTATTTGTTTACTTTTGAAAGAGAGAGAGACTGAGAGAGAACAAGTGGGGGAGGGGCAGAGAGAGAGGGTGAAACACAGAATCCCAAGCAGGCTCCAGGCTCCGAGCTATCAGTACAGAGCCCCATGCAGGGCTCGAACTCACAAACAGTGAGAACAATGACCAGAGCCAAAGTCGGATGCTTAACTAACTGAGCCACCCAGGCGCCCCCAGAAAGTAACAATCTTTAATCTTCCATGCATAGGGTCAGAGTTCACACTCAACAATTATCATTTAATCCACATTCTCTATAGTTAAATGTCTTTGAACCTTCCTATTTTGTGTGTGTATCTCAGTACGCTTTATACAATGACTGTTTTAGAGGCTCCGGGCTTTACTGCTTTTTTTTTTCACTTTCGTTTTACACAGTGTTATGTAGGTGGCTTTGCTGTTTAGACCAGCGTTGCATTCTTGTATAAACCCCTCATGCTTTTCTTTGCATCCAGTACACGCCTGGACATAGTTTATTATCCATCATTTTTTGCCTGCCGATGCCAAATTAGTTTATGTAAAAACCTCGAAGAGGTTTTGTGGAGGTTAACTTAATGCCTTTCCAGACAAGCTGCAGGTTATGGGAAGGAAAGAGCCAAGCAATGTGAACATAGCAACATAAAGGAACGAAGACACATTTGGACCCGTGTCTCATTAGTAGGTTAGGGTCTGCTGCACCTCCCCATTTGCCAATATCTGTCTGCCAATATTCCCCGGTCTACCCTGCTTCTAAATGCTGATTTAGATAAATGCTTTTCTAACCAAAATGAAACAGTATGGTATTTAAGTCAACCATGAAAATAGGCGCTGACATGTGTGCCCCCCCACCTGAAAGAAATCAGGACAGGCTTGATTTCAATCGGGCAGGAGGCCAGATGCAATCAGATTCCCCAGATCTGTAACTCTACCAAGAGAGATCAAATCCCACTCCTCCAGGACCTTCCAGATTGAGGAAGATCCTGGGAGGTCAGAATTGAGCTGGGCTCCCAAACTGTCAATAAAATGTGATTTTGTACGATAGGAATGGGCGGGTGGTGAAAACAGACCATTCCGTTAAAGTTCCAGTAAATGGGATGACTGGGTATTTTTTTCTAGAGAGACTTAATTTTTTAGAGCATTTTTGGGTTTGCAGCAAAATTGGGCAGAAGGTTCAGAGAGTTCCCATTGACTGGGTATTTTCCAGCCCTCTTTCATACACACCATCTCTACCTTTGGAGTCCCAGAGCACTCTGGACTCACATGCAAGGCAGGGCACACAATGGACCGAGTGGTTGAACAGACCTAGAGTAATTCAGCAACCCAGTGAAAACTTGCCATCCCAACTGGTCCAATGTGGAAGCTCTACATGGTGTCTGAGAGCACAGATTGGTATTTGGTGCCTCTGGGAGCCGTCAAACTACCGTGTCACCAATACGTGTGTGCCTGGCTTTAAACAAACCTGATTTTAAAAAAAGAAATAAAAATAAACAAATCCGATTATATATTTTTAAAAATTTTTTTTAATGTTTTTATTTTTGCGACAGAGAGAGACAGAACATGAGCAGGGGAGGGCCAGAGAGAGAGGGAGACACAGAATCGGAAGCAGACTCCAGGCTCTGAGCTGTCAGCACAGAGCCCGATGCGGGGCTCGAACCCACAGACTGTGAGATCATGACCTGAGCCGAAGTCGGACGCTTAACCGACAAGCCACCCAGGTGCCCCCGATTATATATTTAAAATCTGACTTACACCAGAGGCTAATTGGGAGTGATCTGTCTTTCCATCACTTTCAAAAGATAGGCTCTCCACCCTCTCTGAGCTCTAAAGTCATCCCAAACTTCCCAGAGCCTGTGTACCGGCAGTCCATTCTCCACGTTGTCCTTCAGAAATATCACCTAAGCCAGGCGGTGTCATCTGGGCGCTTCTCACATTCTGTAATATCCTCTCTTCCTTCCTTTCGAGGAATGACCCTCACTCTCTTGAACCCTCCTCGCTCTCCTTCAGCACCCTCTGTGAACACTGTCCTGGCCTCTCTAACCAAAAGAAAACTCCCTGTCCTGATTCTCTGGGTCATTTTGGTCTACCATTAGCAGGACTCTGTAAAATTACCCCCAAACCTGATTGTTTCCTATGAGTTAATCTGATCTCCAATAAATAGATGATGAACTCTGTGAAGGCAGGATTGGCTCCTTGAGTCCTACACATTGGCACAGTACTTGTGCCTAGCTGATGTTCAGTAAGCCTAACGAAATGACTCTGAAATTTACAAAAATAGTCATTGCTTGGTTTTCTTACAAAGTTCTCTAGGTGTCCTCAACATACGAATCAATGTACACAGACTTCCCAAGAACATATTTGTTGTGTGAAGGCAGGTGTGCAATATGGCACTTTATGGAACCACAAGATTTTTTTTTTTTTAAGGAGCATTTCTTTAAAAATAGGAACTAGTTTAATGTGACAAAGAGGAGTTTTTATTTATTTATTTATTTTAATTCTATTTTTTAAATTTATATCCAAATTAGTTAGCATACAAAGAGGAGTTATTAATGTTGAAAATCTTGACTAATTCTAGGTAGGGGAGAAGCAGGAAGACATTGCAGCCAAGGCCAATGGGTTCAACATCGATCCTTATATTTATTTGTAGGCTTGTTGGAAAGCTTTTAGACTGAGATTCAGGCAAAGAAGGAGGTGAACTTGTCGCAGTAATTTTCTCTAGATCATTCTTTGGCCAACCTGTCTTCCTGCTGCAGAAATCGTTCAGAGCCAGATGGGCATATGAGAACAAATTTACTGCGCTCAGCGTTAAGAAGCTGGGCCCACCAACTCCTACTTTTCAAAGAACAAGGGAATCTTGAAAAGATGATATCATTCTCTCAGTCCCTGGCCTGGTTTTGAGGTGATAATGTGTCCAGTAACCACTGCAGAGTTCACAGTACCCTGCTCTCTAAGCCTTCCAGTTTGGGGGTGGGGGTAAGGGAGCCCGGTCTGTTTGATCAGCAGGCAAAATATTCCCACTCAGGCTTTTGTCTCTGCAAAGCTGAGAAGCATGTACCATCTTGAAATTTAAAAAAAAAAAAAACCAAAACTGTACAAACTTGAAACTAACATGTCTGAAGTAGCGGGTGCCAACGACACCACCGACGGCACTGCTGGTCAAAAGGAGGTGACAAACAACTTAGTTTCCGTTGGGTTGAGCATTTGCCGAAAGAAGTAAACGGGTTGAACTTTTACAGTCGAAAGCAACTCTTGAAAGCGGTGAGTGTCTTTCCCAAGCCAGTGCGGGAAGGAAGAGCGAGAGAAGGCAGGGAAACGTTAGTCCCATCGCTGGGGCACCCTCGGCTCGCACTGCACGGTACCCTGTAAAGTAACGCCGGACGGGTGACACGCTGGTCCTCCCCAAAGTTTACAATTTCCCTAGGAAGTGACTCTTCCCTCCCGGAGCCCCACAACCCCGGTCGGCACCGGAGCGATGAGGGCGAGAGAGCAAACTCCGAGCTCGCGCGGAGCAAGCGGTCGGGGACACAGCGGGACGCGGCCGAGTGTGTTTCACCTGCACGTTCCCTTTCTCTCCTTGTAGCTACCTCATCCCTGAACTCCCAGCTCCAGCAGCTCCAGCAGCTCCAGCAGCTCCAGCCGCCGCCGCCGCCGCCGCCCGCCGGCCAGCACCCGCCGCCCGGCCCGCAGGCGCCCCCGCAGCCCCCGCAGCCGCAGCCCCAGCCCGCCCCGCCCCAGCAGCCGCCTCCCGCCTCCCAGCAGCCGCCGGCTCCGCCAGCTCAGCCCCAGCAGCAGCCTCAGCCCCACCCCCACCCCCCGAGCCAGAACCAACCGTCTCCGACTCAGCAGAGCGCGAGCCCCCCTCAGAAAGCCAGCCAGTCTCCGGGACATGGCCTTCCGTCGCCGCTCACGCCACCCAATCCTCTGCAGGTATGCTCCCCGCCCCGCCCCGTGAGCTCCGGGGGACCTGTCCTCGGGGTCGCGCCGTCCCCCCGCCGCCCGCCCCCCCCCCCCCCAGGCCGAGGGCCGGTCAGACTTAGCACCCAGGTCCGCAGCACCTAATTCGAATTGATCTCCTAGACGTAGGGAAGAGGAAGCAAATAGCAGGCGGCTGGGGATGCATGTAAAGGAAACAAATAGAAGCCCATTGATGTTGCCCTCCAATGGATAAATGTGTTCTGTTTCCTCCTGTGAGAGGCCGGCACTGTAAGTGCACTTGTAGCCTGTAATAATTCCATTTTATGATACTTTCTGAAGGCAGCAAAGATAGCATCCAATTAAAATTATTACCAGCACAGTTTTGTAGCCCCGTGGAGAACTGCATCTCCTGTCCATGAGGCATGGTGGTTATTTCTCTATATTATGAATACAACAGTGTCTTACCTTAAGTACTTTGTGCTCTTTTGTTTCTATTTTTCTAAAGACTCTCTGGGGTTAGGAGGGTAAAGAAATTCATCCCCTGGTCTGTGTCCCAGATTCCAACCATTCCAACCACGGACTAACAATTTCTCTAAAATTATGCAAACAGCCTCAACAAATCTGCATCTTTATAAAATAATAAAGCTTCTATACATTGACTTTTTTACCTTGAGGCCCAGGGCATCAAAAATAGATATTCAGGCTAACTACCAGAGCTTATCCTTAATCGACCATCATTCAGGAATACAGAACTTTAAAGTTCAGAAAGCCATTCTTAACTTAGATGCCTCTAAAATAAATTAGCTTCAGAATATAATGACTGTGGTGTCAACACCTCAGATCCAGAAATTAATAGCCCAGGTTTTGACTTACATAGTGATGTTTTCCCCAGTGAGATGACAGATGATTTAGTGCATTGGTGATACAGTGACAAAGTCCAACAAAGTGAGCAGCCCATACACTCACTTCAAATGCCAACTCAACCCCCTCCTTGATTCTGGGGCAGGCGGCCCTCCCCTACCTGAGGACAACAATAGCCATGAGTCCCCAGGTCCTCAACAGCAAAGTATGCAAAGCCACACTAGCTTGACACACAGAGAGGCCAGGGATTTAGAGTTAGCATTTGAGAACTGATTTTGTTTGTTGTCCCCTAACTTTGTTGCTATGAACTTGAATTCTCAATGGTGGCCCCAAGTTTTCCTGGAAATAAAACCATTTGGGTAAGATGAGTAATTGTGTTTTCCCCGGCACTTGGGTCGTTGTTGCTTGGAAGGTGAACGTTCTTTTGAGTCGGGTTTGAATGTGTATTTTTTTTTAAATCTTACAAGTGCGAGACAACATAATGCCTTTGACCTGGCACTGCCATGAACGCAGGCTATAAAAATCTAAAGTGTGCACTTGGCACCTACGGAGAAAATAGGTACAATCAAACTTACAAGATGCATGATTGCAGCCATCCTAATGTTTTTAGCATTTGGAATTCAACTCTATTATTCCAGAGAATGAGTTTAATGCTTTTTAGGAGCAGTTAAATTAGATGGACCTACACACCATATGATTAAACACTTCCTCTGTGTGAGGCACCCAAATAGGAGAAATTACCAACGAAAAGAACTTGTGCGGCTCTGAGGGATGAAGTTACTTAGCTCAGTCCCCAGTTGTTGTATCCAGTCCAGTGTTCCTTACAGTGGAGCAACACTTTGAGCTCTGTGGACATCAGTCTTTTCTGAACAGTGTCAATATCTTATAAATCTCTATTGGCCACTGAAAGTCAGATGTAGACAATCCATTTGAATGGCTGTTGATAGGACTTGTGGATGAGGTGACCAATCAGCCTCATGGAAATAAATTCCAACAGGAGAACTTCCAGAAGTCATTCAATGGTTTCCTATGAAAATCCAGGGGACCTGTTGCGTTTTGTGTTGTTTTTGCAAGAAATGAAGGCTGAGAGTCACATTTCTTTCTTTACAACCTTGAGAGAATATTCTTTTTTGCTATTAGGGTTTAAAAACATTTTTTTTAATGTGTATTTATTTTTGAGAGAGATGGAGACAGAATGCGTGTGGGTTAGGGACAGAGCAAGAGGGAGACACAGAATCCGAAGCAGGCTCCAGGCTCCAAGCTGTCAGCACAGAGCCCAACACGGGGCTCAAACCCACCAGCTGTGAGATCATGACCTAAGCCGAAGTCAGACGCTCAACCAACTGAGCCACCCAGGCGCCCCTTTCCTATTGGGGTTTTAACTCATAAACTTAACAAATACATTGGTAAGGTAATACTCTTAACTTCTGTGGATCTAATGCATGACCACTGAAGGAATGATATAGTAAAACATTTTAAAATATTGCCGAGTAGATAGAGAACTAATTTTTAAGAAGAAAAAGGTTTTTTTTTTCCCTTTACTATAGGCATGTGTAAAGAAAATGAAGAATTCCATGGTTTTGAAATACTGTTTTCTTTCTACACTAACTGAGGGGTTTTTGAGTTTGTGGAACATGAAATGTTTGAACTTTTTAAAAAGAAAACTTTAAGAGGACCTGCAAAGATATTTAACTCTCAAAGGTAATGATCTTTATGCACCAGAGTAAAGTGTTTTTGTCTGAAGATGATTAAAAGAACAAAGATCAACTAAAATCAGATATGACATTTTAAATTCTATTTTACAATTCTTTGTTTTCATGTGGGCTTTGTCCTTTTCCATTGTTCAAACTCTGCTTGCTAGAGAGCAGTTTAGAACTAGGCAACTTAGGTTGTCAAGGAAAACCAGGAATTCAGAAGGTTTAAAAAACAACTTCGAAGAATAATAATTATTTCTACAAGTGTACAGAGGCTGTCACATCTTCAGAAAAATATAATAAATGTAAGTGGCTTGTGTCAGTCTAGTTGGGTGAGGTCATTTCTCGAGATGAAAATTAAAAAAAAAAAAGTGAAGAGAGCTGGCAGGCTGTATCACTCTAGACTGAAACTCTCCAAATAGTTCTGGTCGAGTTTTGCTCTACTATTGCAATATAAGTTTTCCACCCTTTTACTCAATTCCATGAAATTGACTGCATTTATGAAACCAGGTTGTTGCTTCAAGACAGATAGGAGTCTAGAGTATTATCACTTCAGAGTACTAATTTTTGGTTGCTCAGGGTTATAGGGGAGCTGGGTGTCTAGCGTGGGTACCAGAGCTGGCCCCTGGAGGGCTGTCTTTGGAATCTCCATGGGCACTCGAGAGCTACCCACCCACAAATTCATTCTCAGGAAGGATGAGGAGAGAATTTATACTTCTCAGGATAAATAAGAAAAGCAGACTTGGGTTTACAAAACACACCTATGAGTTGAATTTAATCCTTAGGTTCCAGGATAAATATCAATCCATACTTCTTACCTTTGCCCTAACCCATTGGCCCCGGGCTGTGCCAGAAGCTGAAACTAGACACACAGAATGGGTTGGGCAGGAGCAGATCAGAAACATAAATGGAAGCAACTTTGGGGAGGAAAATATAGGGTCTCATCATTCCTAGGTAGAAAAAACAATGTACGGTTTTAATTTCAACATATAATTTTGATCTGGATAAAGACCCTGTAAGCATAAGAATGGTGAAATACCTCCTTTCTGTGACCTTTGAGATGGCTTTTCTGGAGACCATTCCTTGGGAGTCTGTATTTGCACTAGGGAAATTCTAAACGTTGTGTAAAAGCCCTGATGCGCGCATGCCCTTTCGTCAGTGATCTGAAGATAAGCTGGATGTGGTTGGAGCCTTGTCACAGTGCCATGGGAATAGGGGGGCTCCAGGGTTTGAGGTCTTACTCTCGTTCTGACCCTCCTCCAACTAGCTGACAACTTTGGACAAGTCACATTAGCTCTTTGGACTTCATTTTCCTTGTCTGTTAAATGTGTGGTCTATATAATTTTTAAGATCCTTTTCAGGCCTGGGAGTCTATGGAAATGTTGGTAGGCCTGTAGAATAGTATTGGCTATTGAAAACTCGGTGGTCCTGAAGATTCTGTGAGTATTCTTCAAGGTCAGGTTAATTTCTTCCCACTCAGCTGGGTGGCAGAGTGGAAAGAAAGTGGGGACACACATAAGTGGGATAATGATAGCAGAAGCAGATTTTATCTTAGCCAGAGAGTCCAAATTAAAGTCAAGTTTTTATCCTCAGAGAGTCATCGCTGTAAACTGTGGTCCCAGATTGCTTTTCCACACCTATGCATTAGAGGAGCTTACGAAACCAAATGCTGCATTTAACCTTGGCCTTCTGCATGTCGTCTTGCATGGCAGGAGGCAGGATAATCTTTTCCCTTTCTTGTTGTACTGCACATTTTAATAAATAACAGAGGGAGAGAGAAATCCATGGAAGCAGTTAGGGGAGGGAAAGTTATCTATGCTTGTTGAGGAATGAGGGGCATGGTCACCTCCTCAGAGGTGAAGTTGCTCGAGAGATAGTATAAAATTGCTCTCGACCACGTGCATTTGCTAAGGGAAAGGTCTTGTTACCACTCAGGCACCCAGGAGTAAAACTGCATCCATTCCACCTCTGCTATGCAGTAGACACAGCCTTCTGATCTTCTCATGTGGGACGTTTTCCCACAAAACTTTCAACACTAAGTTCCAAAGTGTGTGAGTGGTAGAGGGTGGTATATTATCACCAAAGAGCCCAACCCCTTGAGAAGCAGTTAGAGGCACATGACTTTCATCCTTTGAAAGCAAATTGATCTCCAATGGCTTCTTCCTATAGAAAGGCTCAATGTAACACTGCATGTTAACTAACTGGAATTAAAATAAAAACTTTAAAAAAGAAAGGAAGAAAGGAAGGAAGAGAAAGAAAGAAAGAAAGAAAGAAAGAAAGAAAGAAAGAAAGAAAAAAGAAAAAAAAAAGAAGGAAGGAAGAAGAAAGAAAGAAAGAAAGAAAGAAAGAAAGAAAGAAAGGGAGGGAGGGAGGAAGGAAGGAAGGAAGGAAGGAAGGAAGGAAGGAAGGAAGGAAGAGAGAGGGAGGGAGGGAGGGAGGGAGAGGGGCTCAGCGCCCTGGGCCAACCTCCTTTCTCCCCAGCAGTTAGTCTTCATTTAACCTGGAATGAGTTAAAACTTTGTGAGTCTAAGTTTTTTCATCTATAAAGCGAAGGGGTAAAATTAGACACTCTCTCGAGCTCCTTCTTCTATTCTATTTGCAGTTTTATATCACAAACCTCTGAAACTGGGTTGGGTGACCCATGCCGGTGCAGGGGACAAAAACAATCTTTGTCCTCTCTGCTCATCCCAGGTTCTCAGGCTGGGCCCATAAACTAGACTCACAAACGACAGACTCACAGGAGAAAAACAAACAGGAGCTTATTAGCATGGGCGTCACCCTTGGGAGCACTCAGTGATGTGCAACTCAAAGGGAGTGGTTAGAACTGGGGTTTACATAATGGTAGGTAGCATTTTAACAAAAGAACAACACATTCGTAGAGAAGGGACAAGACAAAGGAGAAGGACATGGAAGTTCCAGGGATGGCAAGTTGTGAGAAAGCAAATATGTGAGGAATTGCCCAGCGGTATGGGCTGGTTTCAGCAAGATCTGTTATACAGATTCCTCGATTGCTGAAAAGGCTCTCCGGTTGTTCCCAGTCATCAACTGCCATCCTTCCCGGTAGAGAGGGAGGGGCGGGGCACGTCTTTACACATTTATGCCCTGCTTTTGGCAAATAGGGAATGTCAGAGAGCTTTTCTTATATCTACCTGTTTTTAGTTGCCTTCGGCTTGAAATAATCCTCATGCCGAAGTGACACGTTTGGGGGTGGCATATTCTGCTACCCTTTGCAGGCACATTCACCTCATAATCCCTTTGTGGCCTTGGTGATTCTAAAAGAACTCAGACATCTTCGCGCCTACACGGGGCTGAATCACTGTAGAATTCTCCTAACCTGGACCAAGACTAGGGTGAGGCAAGGGAGGCACTCAGATGCAAGATTCAAGCTGCCCCCCAAAAGGCAATTGTCAAGATAGACAATATTTTAGTGCAGTGTTTCAAAAAATCAAAACGAATGCCCAAATCCAAGATGAACTGAACATCAATTTTTTAGATACAGGATCAGTAACAGTCTCGAGTAGTATTGGAGTCTGAGGCAAGAGGAAAAAGTCAGTAATGCTGATTTTGTGGATCATGAATTTTTCACATTCATTTTGATTCTTTTAAAATATCACATTAGGGGCGCCTGGGTGGCTCAGTCAGTTAAGCATCCAACCTCAACCTCAGCTCGGGTCATGATCTCGCAGTTCATGAGTTCGAGCCCTGTGTCAGGCTCTGTGCTGTCATTCCAAGCCTGGAGCCTGATTCAGATTCGGTGTTGGCTTCCCTCTCTGCCCCTCCCCCACTCACACTGTGTCTCTGTCTCTCTCTCAAAAATAAACAAGTCAAAAAAAATAAGTTAAAAAGAATTCTTAATATCACATTATTCATCTTGATTACTGTGTTTTGAAGCAAATCCTTAAATGTTGTGCCTGAGCTGAGTGTCTCACATCCCTCAACTTTAACCCTCATCGTTTGGGTTGAGCTGGCAGATATTTTCCAAGGCTGGTGGCATTCTGTCTGCTGTAAATTCCATTCAGGTCTTGGATGCCGTTTTCTAGTTGAACTTGAAAATGGCATCAAATTTTGCACAATCCAAAAGCAAGCGTGTGTTTTACAGTGGATTGGGGCTTACCAAACTGTGTATGCATGGATCTAATAAACCGATCATTGTGATTGAATTGAAAAGTGTTGACAGTCAATAATTGGTTTGGCTGACATTTTTCACCCAACTGATTTATGGTTTTATGAAATCCAGTAAGTTTGGTAAAAATGTTGGAAATATCACGGTGTAGGCAGCATCCTCCTAGAGCAACTCAGGCTGTGAGGACCTTTCAAAAATGGGAAGAGTCCACACAGTTGTGCATAAGACTTCCTCTCAGGCTAAAGAACTGAAAGAAAATTAATTATTATGGAGGACAAAACCCATCTAAACCCAGAGAATTATCATGGAGATTAAATACAACATACTGATGGAAAGGCTTTGTGTGTTATAAGTATGTTAAGCAGCTGTTGATTATACCGCAGATATGAAACAGTACGAATTTATTTCTGTGTATCCCATCGTCTGGTAAATTGAGGGTTCCATGCATCGTTCATCCATTCAGCAAGAGTTTGGGTGGGAAATGGGAGTCCCTTTACCCAACCGTACTCAGCACTGAATAAAATAAACAAAACATACTTATCCACATTCTCTGCAAGGGACAATTTTTCCTTTTATGAAAGAAAGAAAATCTCCTTAAAAAAAAAAAAACAAAAACCTCAGTTCAACATTACTGACATTTCAAAGAATTTATTACAAGCATTCGAGATCCGGGAGGAACAACAAAGTTTATATTGCTTTGAGAGTGGCAGGGGGAAAATTAGTTTACCAAGAATATACTTATATACTGTGGTGCTTCTTTGTCATTGTCTAGATTTACCATTTCTGTTACTGCTGGGTAGATTAGTCAAATCATGTAGAAAAGGGCTTAACAAAGCAGGCAGCGTGTTCACCCCACTGACTATGGAAGCTCACGTCAAGTAGCGACAGATAGGAAGGGTGCCAGACTCGAAGGGGGGTGGAGAGATTATTGCTGCATTTGAACGTGGCAAGCTGTAACTCCCCCCAAGGAAAACAGCGCCTCTCCGATCATGACAGTGGGCGGATCTGAGGCTTGTCTGCCCTGCGCTCAGCAGTGAGACTGGAGCCACACACAACGTCCAGTCGCATCACCCTCTGTCGGATGTGGCTCATAAGCGAATCTCAAAGTCTAGTTCAGAATAGTTCTGAAAGAATTTTGCCTCCATGTGCATAGATGTAGGCTTTAGTGGCAATTTGAGACGTGCCGAATGTGCTGGCTGGCACTTCGCTCTGAATGAGCAAAATAACAGCTGGTATTTGTGTTAATGCAGTATTCTTGGGCTTGCATGATCAAGCGTTATTCCTCATATTTTAGCCCCAATTCATTTCCCACAGGTTTGGGATACATTTTCCACGGGCTTTTAAATTGACTTCCACAGGATAGACCTGCAAGTGAAGGTTCTCCAGGTTGTAAAGAAAGCACTTCTGTCATTATCTGCAAACATTTATCAAGCACCTGTGGTGTGCATGGTAGCCCCAGGAAAGGTCTGCAGAGCAATGTGGGGCCATAGAGAGAGCATGGTCTTTAGAAGCAAACAGACTTGAACTTGAATGAATGCTGGCTCTGCTGAGCACTTGGGTGAGGTCAGCCCATCGATTTCCTCATTGGCTGGAGGGATGATATGGGGACTAAATGTGATGGTTTCCATGAGAGGATCTAATTCACTTCCTGAGAGTTAGCTGGCACTAAAAAATACCAGAATCCTGCCTGCCTTTCTTCCTTTTTTGACTACAGACATTATCATCCAAGGGAAACAGGAGACCCAACAGACCCACTCAAAGTTGAACAGAAAGCAAATAGTCACGGGAATATAAAAGTGCACATGTACACAATAACATTGCACACTGCACACTACGGAAAAAGCCATAGAAGCTAGAATGAGGCTCATAATTACACACAAGTTTTGCAGAGTTGAGTCAGAGAGGCGAGGGGGATTTCTGAGGAGGGGGACACAGCAGAGGGAAGTGGGGACACCTGCAGCAAGGGCAAGCCTGCATGAAGGGGAGCAGGAAGAAAGAGAACTGTAGCAAAGTGCTTGTGTAATCTTAAAGAATTCTCACTTCAACCCACAGAACCTCAGATTCTCCATCAATGTTATTAAGAACCAAAACTTTTTTTTTCCTTCTAAATTCCCGAAGTTGTGGGTTTCGGTGTGTGGGTGAACAGGAAGAATCTTGGTGATCCCGGTTCTGCCACTAACTGGCTGCGTGACCTTGCACAATCACCTAATCTCTGGGACTCCGTTGTGTCACTTACTATATGAAAAATTTGTATTAGATGATCTTAAAGTCTTTTCCGGCTCCACATTCTATTTATGAAATAATACAAATAAGGTGGTTTAGATTACACAGAAAGAAAGAGCTATGTATGTACAATAACATAACCCACAACACATACACAACACTCAAGAAAGACTCCTGATAGTATGTGACCAATATATGCAGTATGTTTGGAAATTTACAAAGTGCATTTTAGAGACATGATTTCATGCTTTGGTCTCATGGAATGACCATTATCATTTATCGACTGTATCCGTGTATCTTATACTCTCTGAGTACTTCAGCCTCTCATTTCCTCCTCACAATAGCCCAGAAGAGGCAAAAATTATCTTCGTTCAAATGCAGGGCAAAGAGACTGTCAGAAAGCTGAAGGAACTTCCTCACCATTACTGTCAGACTTCAGAGCATTCTCCGTTTATATTGTTCTGCCTCTGCAATGTTCGTTTGGGTCGTTGGTGAGCTATATATTCTCATTTCCTTATTTGGCTGCCAGCATTTTTGAAGGCAACATTTCCCGAAGTGCCTTTCATAAAACACCAGGCCAAAGAAATTGCATTGAAAATAGATTTCATGGTAGGTCAGATAGATAGATAGATAGATAGATAGGGACCATACCGTATGCCAGTCCTAAATACTTCTCAATGAATAGCAGGACACTGAAAGTTAAAATACATCCCACAGTAGAGATGTCTAGTCAACATTATTTAACCAAGAAATTCTCAAACTTACGTAACCACTGAACCTTTTTTTTTCACATAACACAAATTAATATCCCATGGAAAATCCCTCAGCAACCACTGCTCTATGGCTCCCTTCTCTAACTTAATACAGCGTCCGCACAACTAAATTAACCTTGCATTTCCTTATGCAAGGAACATCTTGCAAAAATCCACAGACCAAATCCCATGGACTGGACGGTAGAGAAAAGAAATTACAGAAAAATGGGGAAAGAGGGAGAAAACACTCAAAAGCAAAGCAAGAGCAGGGAAAGCTGAAAGCAAGGATGGTCCTTACAGTTGGCAATGAGAAAAACCACCTGGGGCAAAAAATGAAGGGAAGGTCTGGCTGGCTTGCCCCTCATGGCGGCTGAAGTCTTGGGGGGCTTCTCCTTTAGCTGGGCCTCCCCTCTTCATCTTCTTCACTGCCCATTCATCTCCTGTTCACACATCACTGCACCTGGAACTGTGCCTCCCCGTACCAGGGCACAGAGAAGTGACAGGGTACCACTGGCTCCCATGGCCCCTAGCAACACCACGGAATCAACAGGACAGAGAGGGCATGCACCCTCCTCACCACACTCCTGCCCTCCTGGCTCTCGACTGAGAAGTTTCCAGTGGTCAATACCCTGACGACTTCCTTCTCAGCCTCTGCATTTTAAGAGTGGTTGGAATCCAAACAGGTGAAGCCAGTCTGAAATCTGTATGGCAAGCCGGGTGTAAGGCCTCTAGAGCACCAGATTCTGAAACTCTCTGTGGGACATTCTCTCGGTAGTAATGCTCCCATCCTGGCTCGCTCTCTCCCTTTCTTTCTTTCTTTCTTTCTTTCTTTCTTTCTTTCTTTCTTTCTTTCTTCTTCCTCTTTCTTTGTTCTTTTCAAATTGTTGTTTGTTTGTTTATTTTAATGTTTATTATTTATTTTTGAGAGACAGAGAGACACAGAGCAGGAGTGGGGGAGGGTTAGAAAGACATAGAATCCAAAGCTGTCAGCACAGAGCCTGACACGGGGCTCGAACTCATGAACCATAAGATCGTGACCTGAGCCGAAGTCAGATGCTTTAACCAACTGAGCCACCCAGGCGCCCCTCAATTTTTTTTTTTAAATTCTAGCTAGTTGACATACAGTGCAATATTGGTTTCAAGAGTAGAATTCAGTGATTCATCACTTACATACAACACCCAGTGCTCATCATGACAAATGCCCTCCTTAACACCCACCACCCATCTAGCCCATCCCCCACCCACCTCCCTCCATCAACCCTCAGTTTGTTCTCTATCTTTAAGAATCTCTTATGGTTTGTTTCCCCCAGCTCTTTTCTCATTTCCTATTTTAAAGAGAGAGAGAGTGAGCATACCTCAGAGGCACTGGTGTTTTCTTTCTCCTTCATCCTCCACTGTCGAGAACTAAATTGGGCATTCTGGCTTCAGTACAGAGACAAGACAGAGAAAGGCGCCATGTTGAGAATGGCAGTTCCAGAGAATTTTCTTTCGTGTGTAAGAGGAATCCACATGGCAAAGCTTCAGGTGCTCTTTGGAGTGGCTGTCCACTGAAAGGACAATTCCGAGTCCTTGGCCACTCAGTGGGGATGCCTGTGAGGCCACGGATGAACCCCACAGTGGTGGGGGAGTGCCCTGCAGGTAGATGCTGACAGCTCTCTTCTAGGAACTAGCAGCTGTCATTTGAAGGCCCAGTTGGGCTCTGATCAATGCAACTTTCCAGCCCAACACATTTCGTCTGAACTGTCGTTTGACTGGGATCAGCCTGGCGCCAGCCACCACTTAGTTTTCTACACCAGAAGATACTTCACTGTCATAAAAGAGAAGTAAAGTCAGGGATCTCCTTCTTTTCTCAGCTGGGCTCCATATCCTCCCTGAGGCTGGCCGCTCTTTCCCGAGTTGAGCTCTGTGTCATTGCATTGTGAGGTTATGAATGTGGCATTTAAAGAGAACAAAGCAACACTGAAGGGTTCAGAGAGGAGAAGATTTCAGAGAAACCCTCTCACTTCCCCCAAGGAAAACTCCCCTGAGTCTGGTTGTCTTGGAAACTTGTATGTTGTAAATCAGGGGGAAAATAATCTTGTATGTCGGAGGTTCTAAAAATTAACAGTCCTTACGGTAATTACCACATCCGGCATTCTGCACCCCATGGAAAGAATTTGACCAATCTTGAGCTAAAACCAAATGGTCCTTGGAAACAACCTGGACAAGGCAGACAGTTATTAGAGGCAGAAAGCAAAAATGGGGTATTTTCCAAGCTCCCTGAGTATAAATATCTCAGTGAATACATTTTAAGCATCTTCAAGGCACAATCTGCATACCATTTTCATTGCTACTGAACATCCTTAAGTGATAAAGTAGGTATCTTCATACCAGAAAGGCAGGCCTCCATGTAATCAAATATTTTCTGGGCCACAGAGGCCCATTATCCCACTGCCTTGTCTGACCTCCCGCCCTCTTCTTGGCTCACCCAAGCCACATCCTCTCCAAACAGCTGCGGCCGTGCCCACACTGCATTTTGTTCAGTTCTTTGCGTTTTGATCAACTCTTTGCGTTCTTTTTTTAGGAGAACATTTACAAACTCAACGGCAAGGGTTCTCACCATCAACTGCACATTGGGATTACCTGCAGAGTTTCTTTTTAAATTCCAAGGCCGAGGTCCCACCCAAAGATTCAGATTGGACTCTAGTGGGACAGGTCACGGTTATCATCATTTTTTAAAGCTGTCCAAGTGATTCCAATGTGGAGCCAGGGTTGAGGATAACTACCTATTGTCTTATAAATAGGCTCACAATTATTCATTTCTAAAAGAGCAAATTCCTACCTCTTATTTATACAAAACGCTTTTTACATGCAGTGTTGGTTGCAGGAGCGGTGCTAACTTTTATTCTATGATATAATAAAACTAGGTCTTCGTTTCCAAAAAGATTGAGCTGGTGTGACTTCTGCCCTACCCCTCCCCAGATTCACAGCCCACCAGGAAATGAAAACAACCATAAATGTACTTTGTTATCCACTGGAACCTCTCCCAGACTCTGAAGGTGGGTCATTAGCCAGTATTTGCAGAAAAATCTCACACCTTGTGATTCACCTCTGACACTCAACATAGAATAGGAGAAATAAATAATCTTTTAACGCCCTCTGCAAATAAGAGTTTATGAGATGCCCAGTCTGATGCTAGATGGTGTCTTATCCAGTCTATACCTGGGCTTCTCAAGATTTTATTTGTGTATGAAGCCCCCTGGGATCTTGATAAATTTACACTCCAATTCAGGAGCTCTGGGGTAGAAAGCCCACTCCAGATTCTGCATTTCTAATGAGCTTCCAGGTATGGTCCAAAGCTCAACAAACCTTACATGTCCCAATAGCTCACTTCATGGGTCAGAAAGTTACAGGTAAGGACCTCTAAGAGGCACGATGCAAACCAAGGTCTATCTGCCATAACACCTTGTCTACTGTGCTAAATCTGCCTCTTTTTAGTCTTTTTTTCATTGTGGGATTTTCCTCTGTTTAAAGAGATCTCATTTAAATCACGGAATGGGGGCGCCTGGGTGGCTCAGTCGATTGAGCATCTGACTTCAGCTCAGGTCACGATCTCACGGACAGTGAGTTTGAGCCCCGCGTCGGGCTCTGGGCTGATGGCTCAGAGCCTGGAGCCTGCTTCCAGTTCTGTGTCTCCCTCTCTCTCTGCCCCTCCCCCGTTCATGCTCTGTCTCTCTCTGTCTCAAAAATAAATAAACGTTAAAAAATAAATAAATAAATAAATAAAATAAATCACGGCACGATTTCTTCCTTGCAGATGAAAACGGAGGTAAATTGCACGGTTGGAAGAAAGACTCTCACTGTCCCCTGTCTGGTCTTTCTTGTAGCTCCCGATTTAAGTTTCAGTCTTATCATTGCTCAAGAACCAGAAACTCTGCAGTTACGGGGGAGGATGGGGCCATACATTCTTCTCTTTATTTGGTAAATATACCAGTTTCGTGGAACTGTTTGTACCCAACTGAAACTCAAAGAGATTGAATGGTCTGTGACCACTGAGAAATCAGAGAAGTCAGGGAGTGTCATTCCAGGTTTTAGGCCCAACATCGCCTGGCTATGTGACTATGAAGATCACACCTTCCTGCGTTTCCATTGTCTGTTGTACAGCCATGGAAGCACAGCTGACACTGTCTGCTTCCGTTGTGTGTGTGGGGGCGGGGGGAGTCTTCTCTTACACCATCATTTCAAGACGCTTTTTCAGGAGCAAAAGCCGAGATATACATAAAACGGTAGCAAAATCATCCTCCAAGTGTAGAGTCCATACAGAATTAGAATGTCATTCTTTTGACCTGCCGGAAGATCCTAGTGTGGTTTGTAGAAGTCCTCTACCCTCTTTATCAGAAGTGTGAGAGCTGGCTACAAAATGACATTCGCAGGGGCACCTGGGTAGCTCAGTTGTTTGAGCGTCCAACTCTTGATTTTGGCTCAAGCCATGATCCCAGGGTCGGGGGATTGAGCCCCACATCGGGCTCCACGCTGACTGTGGAGCCTGCTTAAGATTCTCTCTCTCTCTGGGGCGCCTGGGTGGCTCAGTCAGTTAAGCGTCCAACTTCAGCTCAGGTCATAATCTCATGGCTTGTGAGTTCAATCCCCACGTCAGGCTCCATGCCCACAGCTCAGAGCCTGGAGCCTGCTTCAGATTCTGTGTCTCCTTCTCTCTCTGCCCCTCTCCACTCATGCTCTGTCTCTGTCTCTCAAAAATAAACATTAAAAAAAAAAAAAAAAGATTCTCTCTCTGTTTCTCTCTCTTTCTCCCCCCCCCCACCCCTGCCCACCCTGGCCCCTTCTCCCCTGCTTTAGTGCATGGTCTCTCTCTCTCTCTCTCCCTCAAAAAAAAAAGTGACATTTATATTACGTATCTTCTCTCCAGTCACATCTGCTTTCCAAAGTGGCCATTCCTGTTCGAATAGAGAATTTGCTTTGTGATAATTGGGATCGGTGCCATCATTGTGAAGCAATGTATTCTATATAAAATGCAAGAAATGTCTTGGGGCGCCTGGGTGGCGCAGTCGGTTGGGCGTCCGACTTCGGCCAGGTCACGATCTCGCGGTCGGTGAGTTCGGGCCCCGCGTCGGGCTCTGGGCTGATGGCTCGGAGCCTGGAGCCTGTTTCCGATTCTGTGTCTCCCTCTCTCTCTGCCCCTCCCCCGTTCATGCTCTGTCTCTCTCTGTCCCCGAGATAAATAAACGTTGAAAAAAAAATTTTTTTTTAAATAATAAAAAATAAATAAATAAATAAAATGCAAGAAATGTCTTTAAGAACATCCACCCCTTTAAGCTTCTTGGCATGTTGTTTCGTGTATCCCGTAGGTAAGTGGGTGTGTAGACCCAGTAACCCAGGCAAATCCTTAACACTCGCCTAATGTCTGCCTGTAACAGATTGGACAGGCAGGTCTTTATGATCATAAGGCTTTAGGAAAAAATAATCTCATTCACATCTTCATCTTCAAAGGACAGGAGAAACCCAACAGAACTTGTACCCATATCAGTCACCAGGCTTAGGATCCATCATGGATTGACCTAAAAGAAAACAAATTGCAAAAATAAGGTCTTAACCCTTGTCAACCCAAGTCCAATATGTGGATTGATGTGTGTTTGCATTAAAGGGTTGGACTCTACGTGTATTATGTAACTTTTTTTTTTTTTTTTGAATAATGAACACCTTTATTCCATGACCGAAGATAGGAGGGAGGAAGATTCGTTTGCCTTTCTGGCTTTGATTTTCCTCAGAACTCTAGCTCCTTGCCCCCTAGCACGGAGCCATCTGCTCAGCCATGCTGGCCTGGTCTTGAAGCCATGCATGGGAGCAGGTTTCCCTGCTGGGACTGGACCTCCATAAGATGCTGATTTGGGCATTCTTTTTCCTGTCATCATATTTCTTCTGAATTTTCTTTGATCGTTTCTTGTAAAATGTCTTCCTCCTAGGGAGTCAGCTTGGCCCCCTTCTTGCGGCCCAGGGGCAGTGCATAGTGGGACTCATCCCACTGTTGGTACTGTGTGCTGTCGATGAGCACGATCCAGTTCTTTGCCAGGGTCTTTGTGAAGACCAGTTCATTGTTGGATGTGTCATAGACAACCTCAGTAATGCTTGTTTGGCATGTACAACATTCAGAGCCCCTGGAGAAGTAAGTCCCCCACACCCAGCCTCAAGCCAGGGGACTTCTTATTGCCTCCCTGAATGCAGACTGTGTGTATGCCGGTAGGGGGAAGGGGGACAATCTTATTGGTGGGCGGTGGGGGGGGGGGGGGAGGGGGTTGGCTTCCCAGCTCATACTTCTGCTTCTTGTGGCGGGGCTTTCTCTCAACCCCATCTTGTGGCACTCAGGCCAGTTGTCCTGAGAGATGCCCATCGCTTGCGCTGCCCGCTGCAAAAAAGCTGTGATGTAGACTTTAAATCTTCATGGGGCGCCTGGGTGGCTCAGTCAGTTAAGAGTCCAACTTCTGCTTAGGTCATGATCTCCAGGTCCATGAGTTCAAGCCCTGCGTTGGGCTCTGTACTGACAGCTCAGAGCCTGGAGCCTGCTTCGGATTCTGTGTCTCCCTCTCTCTCTAACCCTCCCCCCGCTCACACTATGTCAACAACAAACGTTAAAAAAAAAAATTTTAATCTTCATAGTTACATGTATGTGTGCTCCATACGTGCGTGTACGTATAGTTGTGTTTATTGGTTATATATACACACAGGCACGTATTTATTTTAAAAAAAATTTTTTAGAAACACCCACTCAGGGATTCTGTAAAGTGTCCACCTATAGGGTCATCCGTGTAGTTTGGACAGATCAGCAAAGTGTGAGCACAGGGGCAGAAATGACATTGTCTGGGGTTTTCCTTTCTTGCGTTTTCTGCCTGGGACGTTTCCGAGAGAATGACTAAGCAGTGCCGGAGATTATGAATTTGCTTAAGTGTGAATGGCTGATTGCCGGGTGCAGCGCCCGGCCCTCCCCGAAGGTGATTGACTGGGGCTTCAGGTCCTCACACTTGATGCCCGGATTTGACTCGGAAAGTCTGCCAAGTCTTTTACTCGGAAATTTATCTTAATTAGATCTGAAAGACCTGCCACAGTAGAATAGTCACACCGATTAAAATGAAAAACAGGAGAAATTACTGATCAAATTAATCATAATGTCGGGTTACAGCTGTAGGTCTGATGTAATTTGCCACTCCAGTGAGTTACATCGGCCCGGCCCGGGAAAGGGAGCTGGCTTTACGCTGATCCGTAACACCCGCCCGCTCCAGGCGGCCCGGCAGGAGGCTGATTCCATTCATTTTCTTGGCTTGCTCTGACCTCCCTGCTGCTACTAGAAACAAATCAGGCACCAAACAAATGGAGGGGGGTGGGGTGGGGACGGTGAGTGGGGAGGTAAAGGAGAAACATTCTCTTATCCCAGTGATTGTACGACTTCAAAATGGTGAGTCGTTTACAACTTGGCTGGGCAGGCTTGGGGCTTGGTTGCTCGTTGGGGTTTTCGCTTTTGTTTTTCGTTTCCACTTAACCTCATTTTAGTTTTACTTGTGGTGACCTGACATTGATTAGATGCAGAACGGGAATCAAAGGGTCAGAGGACAAAATCTTTGGCCCTAAGCAATGAGGAAAAACCTTTAGAAAAATCTCCTTGCCAACATGGCTCTACAACTGGGGCATGGATTGAAATAATGTGAAGTGTCACAGCAGAGAGGAAGAAGCCCAGGCTGTAAGAGCTGATTGTCCCCACGAGGGTACAGTCCTGGTATTCTGATCTTTAAATTAACATCCCTTTATACCTTACCTTGGGTTAGGGCGGGGTTGAGTAGGTGAGTAGGTGGAGTATACTATTTTTTTTTAAGAAAACAAGTCAGAGACTAGGTTCTTTTCAACAAATAGCCTTGACTCCGAGCTGTGATTCGCTCAGTGTTCACAAAACATATCGCCCTATTAGCAATACAGAGAAGGCACCCTAAAGGACACCCTAGTCCAGACATTCTGTTGGCTATTCTCAGAAGTTAGAATTTAGGAGCAATGTAGGACTCCTTCCAATCAGTTCTGCTCTATCCCTAGCTGGGGGTGGGGGGAGACTATGGGGGTTGGAGTCCTCTTAAAACAGAGGTGACTGGGAAGGTACAGAGAAAGGAAGCCTCCTTTCCATTCAGTGGCGATCAGATGACTCTGGAGCAGTAAGTTCTTCCTTTGTGAACATACGACGGGTTGTCCAAATCCCATTTAGTCATCCTGAGACCAGATGCTTATACCCTTTCATCTCCGGTGTGAAAAGGCCCCCATCCTTTCTTCATCCCACCGGGAATAAATCTGGTACCTTTTGTAAATGAGGGAGATAGGCAGTCACAGAAGATAAGGTGGCCTTGGCACTCAGGAGACCATGCCTTCTGGACCTTTCTATGGCTCCTTATGAAGATTTAGGTGGGACAGTGTGCCCAGACTGGGGAAGGATATAACAACCACGTTTTAAGTGGTTACTATATTGGCTTAGTTGTTTGTAACCAGATTTTTTTAAAGAAAATAATAATAGAGAATAGAAAATACCAGGGTATATCACACAGAGTAAAGCTATTTATTTTTTCTTGAAGCTTCTGTTTAAGTTATATATGTGTAGATATATGTATGTTGTTATATATATATATACATATACATATATATATATATACATAGAGAGAGAGAGATTTGTCCATGTGTTTATTTGTGTGTGTATGTGTGTGTGTGTGGGGGGGGGGGGTAATACACAGTAAAGCCTTGGTTTGTGAGCATAATTCATTCCAGAAACATGTTTGTAGTCCAAAGCACACGTATGTCAAAGCAAATTTCAAGAACCAATGGCTCAGTTGTGATCATGTGACATTCAGCGTCATGCACTAACTCATACTGCAAGACCTCACTCGTTTATCAAGTTAAAATTTATTAGAAATCTTTGCTTGTCTTGCAGAACACTCGCAATCCAAGGCTTTACTGTATATATATATATATATATATATATATATATATATATATTCTATGTATGTATGTGTGGGCTTGAGTTGTCAAGTGTATTTCTTACTATGGGACAAGGTCGGAAGAATTTGAAGAACCTTGCCCTGGAGTATCTAGCTCTTCAGGGAGGCAGAGGTGGGGAACCTTAGATATATGGTGGGTCACAAAGCAGCTTTATCAGAGTCCCAACATACTGAATGTGATGATGAGCTCCTAAACACTGAACACTATCCCCAACAGTTAAAAAGACCTAAACGGTTATGCCATTCACCACCACCCCCCGCCCCGCCACACACACACACACACACACACACACACACACACACACAATGCATGGAAGGAACCTCAGCCTTCTACCCCCAGCCCTGTGGTTGAAAACTCACAAAGCATTCGTAGTTTAACCATCCTATTAAATGAGAAACTGAATAACATATTAAAAGCTCACAAAGCAGTCCCACCGAAAGTGAATAGATCACTGCAAAGAAAGAGTGAAAGCAGGAGAGAGAGCATGGTGGGAAGGAAGCAGGGCCTCACGCTGATTTGGGCTCTTGGAGCATTGATCAAGGGAAAAGCCTCATCCAGAGAGTTGCAGGTTGGGAGCCAGGTCCGTGGGCTCCGGTCAGAAAAATCGTGGGCTGGAGAGCTGCACATCAAGGGCTCCTGCAGTCTCTCTCTGTTGGTTGTCCCACCTGGTGTGACCCAGGCCAGAGCTAGCATCATCCTCACTGCCCTGGCCTTCCTTCCTCTCTTTTCTCCCTGTTCCAGTCCTCTCTGCAAACCCTGCTAAGCTAACCTGCCTAAAATAATACTTAATTGCATCCCCCTCACACAAAAAGCCCCCTTCTTAGCTTTCTTAGCCTGAGTGCTCTGTCCTGCCCTCCACCTGGTCTCCCACTGCCTGAAGGCCCCCGCCCCGGCTCTGCTGGGGCCCTGCACACCTGCCCTCTTCACCACTGCTCTTCATACTTCTCTGCCCTTCCTACTCCCTGCACGCTTGTCCAGCCCTCATAAGTGCTCTCCTCTTGGACTCACGCATTCGGCACTTAGCACGTGCCCTCCGAGTCTTTTTTTTTCTCACCCCATCTATGGACAAGTTTGTTATCTTACTTGAATTATAAGCCCCTGAAGAACAGACACTGTGTCTCACACCTCTGTACATCCCAGGACTGTCTGTAATTGTTGTAAGTGGTGATGTCTCATTTCACAGTTATTCATTTCATAAATATGTAAGTGCCTGTTATCTGATGATCTTAAATTTGTCTGCAAAATTACTCGAAGATAACAATTACTACTGAAAGAAATGTTATGCATTTACTTTTATATTTAGAGCAATGCCTGGCACATAGTAAGGACTACAAAAACCTTAGATCTTGTTATGGTTATGATTTCTTTCTTTCTTTTTTTTTTCAGCGTATTTTTTTTTAGTAATCTCTACACTCAACATGGGGCTCGAACTCACAACCTTGAGATCAAGAGTCGTGTGCTCTTCCAACTCAGCCATGATTTCTTTGAAATTGTTTTTTTAACACCATTGTCCTTTGCACTATCTTCTGGTGGGCTTGGGGAAATGCAGAGCTTCATTTAGGCTACTTCAAATCAGCCTCTTTCCTTTGGGAGGAGATGTACATCAGAGCAAGGACCACCATTTTCTAGTTAATCTTCTGTTTCTTTTCTCTCCTCCTCGTCCCAGCAACTCATGGTGGTTCTTGGTATTTGGAGTATAATAGAGAGAGGAGCAGGCCTTCTTAATATTTTATAGATCTGATTGATTTGTGAGTTAAATCGTATTTTCCAAAACATGAAATATCATAAAACAGATAGACCCGAGGAAGATGAAAGGGAATCTCCCACCAAGAATGTAGCTCAGGCCCCCACCATTGGACACTGGAGACTCTTGCGTGACATGCTGTGCTGCTTCAACCCCACCCGCCCCCCCCCCCCCCGAGCAGACTCTCCCAGTAGAAAAATAATAATCTAGTTTATTTTTAATATATTTTTAAATTTTTATTTATTTGTTTTGAGACAGAGCATGCACCAGCAGAGGAGGGGCAGAGAGAGGGATAGAGAGAATCCCAAGCAAGCTCTGCACTGTCCGCGCAGAGCCTGACACGGGGCTCAAACTCACAAACCACGGGATCATGACCTGAGCTGAAATCAAGAGTTGGTGGCTTAACTGTCTGAGCCACCCAGGTTCCTGGGTCTAGTTTAAAAAATAAAAGTAATTGTTGAGGCTTTAACACATGCCGGGCACTGTGCAAGGTGTTTTTGTGTATGTTTTCCTATTTGGGCCCTGCAATCACTTATAGGAGTAAGGAAACCATGGCTCAGAGAAGCTGGTAACTCACCAAAAGCCCACAGCTTGTTAGAGGTGGAGCTGGGATGTAAGCCCAGACTGTCTGGCTCCAACCTGGGAGACCTCACGTGTTCTTTTATGTGGGACGGTCTCTGTGTATGTCTGCTGTCCAATGTAATTACTAATAGTGCCCATTTCATTCTCAGAATGGTCTTGGTTTGGGCAATAAATCATCCAGGTCCCTTCCCCCAAGATATGCTCACTATGCTGCCTTCAACATTTATCCAAACTGCCTCTACCTGTTTTCACCTCACTAGGTGCCATTAAAGCTAAGACATTCAGACGTCTTCTTAATTTGGTGAAAAGATGGAATCAGTCATTTTTAGAAACATATTGTGTTCTTTCTACTAGGCAACTTACCTAATAATTTTTCAGAATGTGATCCTATTTGAGTCAAGAGGATCCTTGGATGCGGGCCATAGGAGACACCTTCTTTTCCAAAGTGGGATTTGGAAAAACCTAACTGGGATGGTTCTTGGATCCTGGCTGAGGTGATGGACACCATGCCAGCAGAATTATAATTTAGAACAGAGATTTACCACTGTTCCCAAAAAAGATGATGTTCAGTGAGGATACATGATGGGTAAAGATAATGCTCAACATATATTGTAAGGAGAGGACAAGAAATCACACACACACACACACACACACACACACACAGAACTAATGATTTTTTAAAATCAAGGTGAATAAGAGTCAAAAGTGCAATGTCATTAAAAGGTTTGCAGCTGACATGGAGGAGAAGGGGCACAAGGTTTCCTAAACAAGAGTGGGGGCTCCAGGAGCTCCTGGGTGGCTCAGTCATTTGAGTGTCCAACTTGGGCTCAAGTCATGATCTCTCGGTTTGTGAGTTCAAGCCCCGCATCAGGCTCTGTGCTGACAGCTCAGAGCCTGGAGCCTGCTTTGGATTCTATGTCTCCCTCTCTATCTGCCCCTCCCCTATTTGTGTGCGCACTCTCTCTCTCTCTCTCTCTCATAAATAAGCGTTAAAAAAATTTTTTTTTTAAAGAATGAAGGCTGCAGAGTACTGACTGCTCCAGCCTGTCTCCTTCTAGGTGGTCCCTGAGGGTGCTTCAGGGACGTCATGATTCCCAGATTGGCCACACATCAAAATCACATGGCAAGGTTTCTGCAGCAAGTATATTGTAAGAGAGAGAGAGAGACAAAGGGAGAGAGATTGAGATGAAGGTCTGGGAGACTGGACATGTAGATCAAAAGACACAGCAAAGAATTTCATTATGTGGACTTTATGTAGATCACATGTCAAACAAATGTAAAAAGGAAAAATAATGACGTTTATGAAATAATGGGAAATATGACTGTTGACAGGGTATCTGATGATATTTAGGGATTATTTTTAATATTTTTAGGTGTGATGGTGGTATGTAGTTATAGTTTTAGGAGGGTCTTTTGAAGATACATATCTTCCAAATTTTCCCTATCTGGGATTTTTTTCTTAGATGATGTGGAATGGAAGAAAATAATATTGGTGGAGGTTGTTGGCTAGGTATAGATAAAATTGACCATAAGTTGGTATTTATTGAAACTGGGTGGTAGGTCCATGGGCATTAATTATAGCATTGTGTCTTCTTTTACATGTGTTTAAATATTTCCAAAAGAAAAAAAAAAAGAAGTTTGGGGTTTTTTTTTCTTTTATTTTTTAATGTTTATTTTTGAGAGGGTTGGGGAGGGACACAGAGAGGGGGACAGAGGATTCAAAGCAGGCTCTGTGCTGACAGCAGTAAGCCTGATGTGGGGCTCAAACCCACAAACCGTGAGATCATGAGCTGAGCCGAAGTCAGACTCTCAAACAACTGAGCCACCCAGGCACCCCAAAGAAAGAAGTTTTAGTCACCTGGGGATTCATTCTTTAATAATATAGATTCCCCTCACCCAACCCAGAACTACAAAAATCAGGGGTGAAGTCAGTGATTCTGGTGATCAAGGAGGTTGAAGAACTCCATCCCTGTAGAATTGTAAACAGTTTCTTAGATCGGGATAAGTTAGCCAAGGCTCAGGACACTATACATACCAAAGATGGTTGATGGGTTGAGACACCATATCTTAAGAAACTGAGGTTTTTCAAGTGAAAGATTGAATAAGTGAAGATGGTTGTTAATATCTGAGGAGTTGTAAAAAATAGAAAGGGAACTAGGAAACTAAAAATAGAAAAGATCTTTCCAATTCTCAAAAAGAAAAAAAAAAATGAAAGGCTTCCTCTTCAGTGAGGTAGATTGAATATGTGCATTTATCTCTACACCCCCCGCCCCAGGGGAGGGAATTCCACTAAAACGATACTGAAGGAAAATTTATTTTAATTGTATAAATCCAAAAAGGCAAAGAGAAGTGGAGAAAAGACAGCAGTGGACAAGCAATGTCAAACCAAATTTTGGAAAAGCAGGTGGAGGAGTTAACCAAGCTGAGAGAGCTAAACCCAGAAGAGCACAGCGAGAAGCTAGGCAACCCTGGAGACCCCAAAACCTTGGGGGTTGCAGACACCAGCTGCACGGAAGACAGGGTTGAGGGGGCATGTTGCTGAAAACACGGACATTGGTTAATGACAGCATAATGAATGAATAGTTAAACCCTCAGCTTCCTCCTCAATCCAAGCAGACAGGCAACTATCCCTCTAGCAGCTTTATGCGTGAGAAGCTGAACGAGAGACCCTCTAGACCTGGAGACATAAGTATGACTGTCTCTGTGGCTGGGGATAGCTCCTTCCTGATGACCATGGTGTCAAGGGAAAGCCCACATCCTGAGTGATACAACCTGGCCTCATTGGGCCACTTACATCATACACAGGTGTTCAAGTATGTGGACATCTCACCACTCCCCACCTCAGCCACCCTAGGTAATTGGTGGTTTCTTCTCTGGAGAAACCTGACCACTAATCGAAAAGAAAAGACTCAGTTATCAATATTGGGGATCTCCAACATCACCAGGTCTCTGCTTTATTTTTATATGTGAAAAGACAACAAAGAATGACTAAATATTTGAGAAATGTCTTTGTCTGAAATCAGAAACTAAAATGAGCCAGGGAGAGGGCAGACATTTGTTGGAAATAGAAGCAACAGAAGAAGAATAATTTTATAAAAATTTTTGAATTAATATTTTACAGAATATCCATTGAGACCATGCATCCACAAAACACATAACAGGTACAATACACAAGGAACCCTTCAAAATAATTCAGGGACTATTTAGATAATAATTTAAAAAATTATAGCAGAAATAAAAATTCAGTGGAAAGTTTAGAAAATAAAGAAAATATCTCAGAATGTAGAACAAAAGGAGAAAAAAGGAGAGAACAAATTAATAAAACAGGGAGAAAATACCAGATCCATCCAGGAGATCTAACTTCTGAGTACAAAACAAGAAAAAAAAAAAAAGAGAGAGAGAAAATTACTAAAGAATTAATTCCACAAAATTTCCCAGACTTTAAGGATGTTACCTCATTGAAAGTCTCACTGAATAAATAACCTAATGAATGAGTACTAAACAAAACACCTGTAACATACCATTATGAACATTTTTCCCAGGGAAAAGTGAGGGGGAGAACAGATAAAATACAAAGAATGAAGAATCAGAATACATTGGGTTCCCATAGCAATACTTGAAGCTGAAAGACAATAGAACAAAGCCTTCAAAATTCTAAGGGAAATGGTTTTCATCTTGCATTTTATATACTGCCAAGCTATCTATCAAATGCAAGAATAAACTAAAGATTCAGATACAGAGTCTCTGGAAAACTTGTCTCAAATTGATCTGTCATGCATTCTTCATCAACTTTACTGGAATAAGTGTTCCACCAAAATGAGAGTAAACCAAAGAAGAGGAAAATTAGAGGTTTACCATCAAAAGGGGCAAAAAGGAACCCCCAGGCTAACAGTTACACCGTGGGCTTAAGAAAGCAACCAGTTCACCTTGTGGCAGGAATATTGAGGACTCTAGAAAGGATGTTGCTGGAGACGAGGCAGGGGATGGGAGGGGGTGCAGTGAAGAGAGCAGAAGAGAAACTAAGAGAGTACCAGGTATGGTTGACCTTACGGAAAATGGTGTTCAGAGAGGTTTTCCCATTATTGAAATGAGTTTGGGAAGAATTATGAATAGAAAGAAAGAACTAAGCAAACAGAAAAGCAATGACTAACTTTGGTAAGGGCAAAAACTTCTATAAGAAAAGAAGTATAGTCACGGAATACCAAGAGGCTCCGAGGTAAACAGTCCCAAAAAGAAATTCTGATTAAATTGGAAACTCTGTTGGCAGAACAAGGGGAGGCAGGAGGAGGGGAAATAGGGAGTGGGTGCGAGAGCGTTCAATCCTCATCTTCCACATTGGAAATCAACTGATAACACCCAATTTGCCAAAAATTGGCAAATTTAAGCTATTATGTAGAAATATGGAGGTAAATAGTAAAAGGAACTTCTAAAAGACTTTGGAGGAGTGGCTCAGTCAGTTGAGCATATGACTCATGATTTCCACTCAAGTCATAATTTCACAGTTCATGGGATCCAGCCCCATATCCACGCTTTCAGCGCGGAGCCTGCTTGGGATTCTCTCTCCCTCTCTCTCTCTGCTCCTCCCCTGCTAGTGCTTTCTCATTCTCTCTCGAAATAAATAAATAAACTTAAAAGAAAAAAAGATTTTGGCGAACACGGAGAATTTGGTTTTAGGAGTAACAAGGCCTGAGTTATAGAAGTTCAGTTATATTTCAGTGTTGGACTTTCTACACTAAGACTTTGCGTGCTTATAGTTCCTTCAGCCTGGACACTTTTCCCTAAGGTATCCAGCTTGCTCCCTCACTTTATTCAGGTCTTGCTTTACATTTTACCTCATCAAGGAATCCTGCCTTCACCATCTTATATAAAATTCCACCTCTATTCCTTCATCATCCTTTGGAGGTCTTATCATGACCTGACATGTTCTGTATGTATTTGATGATTGGCTTGTGTGTTTTCTTCTTCCAACTAGAATGGAAATTTCATACTCACAAAAGACTTTGTTCTTTTCATTGCGATAGCCCAGCCAACAGTGAAGAAGTGCCCACATTAGAACTAGGACCATGGGTACAAACTATAAAACAGCTTCCTAGGAGATGTGTGCACAGAAGGGTGTGCTGTCGGGTAAGCCAGTGAGACATCCCTCCCAGAGAAGAGGTAGCCACTTCACTGGTTCTCTTGTAGAGACACTGGACCAGAAAAGACTGGTGGTCCTGTCCAGTTCTAAGATTCTGTGGTCAGCCCTGAGAACAGAATGAAAGAAAATGTACTTCTGCATAAAAACTGGGTATGGGAGGATTGATGCTTTTATCCCCAGCTAAACTAAACTTTGGGATGGACAATAGAGGAAATTTAAAATATCTTCTTGGCAGTGCTTTAAACACAAGCTATAAAGTTTTACTGCAGTGTGCTTGGTTTATTGCATCTGTGAGTATTATTTGTCTCTGTCCCGCAAGCCTCATACAGAACCTAGAACACGGTGCATATTTAATGTGGCTAAGTGAGTGCCGTGAAATTCTCAGATGAGTTTATTCCTTGAGATGACTCCCATAAGAAAATGGATGATGTTGTTTCTGGGTTTACTTTGAGAGGAGAGACAAGGCAACTATTATAAAGTAAGAAGTCAACAGCATGGCAGGCGGTATATAAAGGATTTCCCGTTTGACTTTAGAAACAGAGGTACCATTTCATTGCTGTTTGGCTTTCTCATTGGCCCCAACTATTAGGCATGGTGTGTAGAGGGAAACACCAGCTAACTCAAAAAGATACTCCTTCTGTGGATTTCTTATAGAAAAACCTTTGATTATAAAGCTTTGCATCTTGTAGGCTTTCCCACTAGAACTATAAACAGCCTTTGTATTAAAATATTTTTATATAAAACCTCTGTTCTCAGCCCTAATTGGTGTAAATAGGAAAGATTGTTATATGCAGGTTTCAAGTACTTAAATTATCACATTCCTAGACCAGAGACACACAGAGGGAGAAATAGGAAAAACAAAAAAAAAAAAAAGAGGAATGAAGTCTTCTTTTATCTTTTGGATTTTCAGTGCTTTCTGTAGTAGCCGATCAGGATGCTGTCAAAGGCACTGACGAGAGATTTCCCAAAGTTAATTTTTCTCATAATACAATAACCAAATTTGCTTTAACACTTGAAAAGGCCCATCCATACTAAAAAGAATCAGTTGCTTAATCCTAAAATTAAAGGTTATCGCATGCAAGAGAAAATAATTACATGCTCAAAGTATGGAAAAAAGAAAACTTTTTTTTAATATGTAGGTATTTGTATAATTAAAGACTAATCAAGCATGAAGGGCTGCTGACTAAACCAGAAAATGAGATTGTTGGCAAGCAATATTGTAATGTAAATGCCATTTTTGTTTAACTACTAAGAAGCTGGAGAAATGATATCCTGAACAGATTAAAAGCAAACAGCATTGATAATAAATATTTATCAGATTTCAAATGCAACACAGAGGATTTTTATATTTCACGTGCAAGACTTGCCTGCAGGGAAGTTTTCAGGTACTTTTCAAGGGAGGAGTTAACATCCTTATTTAGAATTGCATTTCCAGATAGGATCTTTCTATGTTAAAGTACATATGAAATATTACCCAAGGCAAAGTGTCCCTTTTGAGATAATACTACCCTCAATGCCACTATTTACTAATTAGGATTTTGTTAATTAGTATTCGTTACTTAGTATTAGCCAAAGACTTCCTAATGAATATACTGAATGTATTCTTAGAGCTGAGTTACAAGCCACACACAGATGTTAACAAAATAGAGCATTAAATATAAATGATTTCTGTAAACTTCTAGGTACGTAAACTTTGAAGTCACGGATAAATGTTCTGAGACGTTCTACAACTGTCAAATATTGCACAGTGCACTCATTTGTCAGGAGGATTAAATAACATAGGCAAAACACCTTTCAGGAAGTGGGACGTTAATAGTCACTCAGTGAATCTGAGTTTTGCTCCCTTTCTCCCCTCTCCTGTGTGGACTAGTTCAACCTAACCATTCCCATGTCTGTTCCCATAAAGACTGTGTTGCCTTTGGAGACCCTGCTAAGGCATCCAATTCTGCATTCTAAGTACACATCCAGGGCATGACCAAATCTGATCCCTCATCATTCTTGAGAGGCAAGAGTTCTGTAGGGTGGAGAGTCTGGGTTTTTCTCTTGGCGTGAATAAACGCAGAAATTCAACAGGAAAGAAAGAGCATACCACAAAGAGGCCAAAGATTTTAATCTAATGAAGCCCTCACTGTAAAACTTACTTTCCGTTTATACGTGGTGATTTCCCTGTGTTCAGCTATGCTCAGCCTGATTTGTGTTATAAATCAAGATTTACTGCATAAATGGAGGTGTGAGCTTCTTGACCTCCTGATAAAAATGTGAGTTAATTAATCAAAAGTAGCTTTTAAGATTCAAGTATTGTGCACAGCAAGTATGCTGTTTTCTTTCCACCACAAAGCATAATTATAGATAAGTTTTCAGGAGAAGAGGCAAGACTGTCATTTTTTTACCTTCAAAAACAGTAGAAAATTCACTCTTCAGTGTCTAAATTAGAATCTGTCAGTTTGACTGCCTCTGTTTCTTTTGGGTGTACTGCATATGGTATGTGATCCAGAAAGTTGAAAGCTTGCAGACCTACTAAAATGCATTTGGGGATTTTCAGAAACAGATTATTGAGTGACAATATGATAGCCTTCAGGCTTGCTGCTAGAAATTTTCATTTAACTTATTTTCTCCCTAATGTGGCAGTAACATGTACCTATTTTCTGAAGATTGCAGAACACATCATCAAATGACAGTTCAAAAAAACATTTTAAAGTTTATTCTTTCCCTTTTTCTATAACTTATTTGAGAGCCAGGAAGCAGCACTAAAAGAGGTGTTCCTCTTAGCACCTCTCTCCCTTCACACAGCCTGAAAGGGTCACCATGAAATTGCCAGTTCTTGAGTCTGAAGAAAGAACATCCACAAATGTTTGGGCTCTGGTTTTAGAGAGGACCTGAGGTGATTTGCAGAAGCGAGTGGGTCAGGCAATGGGGAGGAACCCACAGAAAAAGTCTCTGTCCCTTAGAGACAGTGTGCCCCTCACAGGTTGCCCGTGGACAGAGCACCAGGCCACGCCGGAGAGGGTCAGACTCCCTTTTGGTGCCGTCCCCTGGTGGCAGTGTCTCAGAGCGTGTTAGCTCGCTCAGCCTACATTTCTTCTGCAGCTTTTGCCTCCCCCTGCCTGGAAATAGGAGCTCCCGTTTTGGTGAATCCAAACAAAATTATAACCTAGCCTTCAATGGCTCAAAAAAACACTCTCCACTAAAATACATCTTGAAGTTTCTGGTCCTGCCCAAAATTCAGAGAGCATGCATTTAGCCAATGCCTTTTTATTTCCTAGTGAAATCTATCGACTTCCAGGGGGAAAAAGGACAGTGGGGAGAAGAAGAGATGAAAATGTTTATTGCAACCCATGTAAGTGTTGAGTTGTCTGAGAAAGAACTTGCCCGGTCACCTTGGTAGACATCTCCCTTCTGGGCATGTCTGCTTGGAAGGAGAGCGAGACCGGAAAGATTCATGGGGTACCAAGATTCACAGAGGATTCTGGGGGCAAGCTGACCCAGGCCTTTTCATCTGGGGAACTTTTTTTCAGGTTCCTTGTTAGATTTCTGATGCCATTGGGATCCTTTGAGTCATGCATTCATTTATTCCACAACTATGCATTGAGCCTCCACACATGTCAAGCACTGTTCTTGGAGCTAGAGCAGGAATCAGGGGTAAATAAAATTTAAAAAAAAAATCAAATGAACACTTAAATATATAGTATATTAAACATTGTTAGCTGCTATGAGGGAATAATAAATGGGGTCAAAGGGAAAGAAAGTACTACAAAAGGGGCTCCTAATTGACATAAGTTAACCAGGAAAGGCATCTCTATTGGAACAGAGGTCTGTCGGGAGAGAACCTGCCAACATATGGAAAGAATGAGTTCCAGGGGAGGGACCAGTGCAGGGCCCTGAGATAGGAGGATGCTGGGCAGATTCCAGAAAGAGCAAAAAGGCAGCAAGACTGGAATTGGGTGAGCGAGGGGGAGAGTGGCAGCAGATGGGGTCATAGAAGATGCAGGGGCCAGATCATCTTGGATCTTGGATCTCATGGGCTACTGCCAGGACTTTAGCAATCACCTTGAATGACACAGGAAGCCCCATGGACCCTATGAAGAGAATAGGCTGTGGGGGCTCAAAAGCAGAAATGGGGAGCCCAGTTAGGAGACTACCATGATGATTTCACCAGTGTGATGATAGCTGGTACCAGGTGATGAGGTAGAGAGAGTGAGAGGTAATCAGACTGCATATATTTTGAAGGATGAGCTGACAGGATTTGCTAATGGACCGGCTTTGGTGTGGAAGAAAAAGAGAAGAGCCACAGTTGTATCCAATGACCCTGACCTGTTGGAGCTCCCCGTGTACTGACATGGGGAGGACTACCCAATGAGCAGGTTCGGGGACATGTTTTGTTTTTAGAAAGTCAGTCTTGGGCAGGTTATGTTTGAGAGACTGCTGAATGTCTTGAAGGAAAGGCTGAGAAAGTAGGTGCATCTCAAGTTCTGAAGAGGGCTCTGTGTTGGAGATAAATTTGGGAGTTCCTGGGTGTACCACTGGGGTAAAGCCATAACCCTGAATCAGATCACCCAGAGAGTGGGCCCAGATTTTAAAAAATAGGTTCAAGCCATGGGCCCTGGAGGACCCTAACACTAAGAATTCCTGTGGAAGAAAACAAATCGGCCAAGGAGACTAAGAAGAGGTCAGTGAGGTAGGAAGGGCAGGGGCACCCAGAAGCCAAAGTAAATCAGTGCTTCTAAGAGGGAGTGATCAACTGTGCCAACTAGTTTGGGCAGATCAAGTAAGAGGGGGGCTGGAGAATTACCACTGGAGCTCACACCTGGAGGGAAGCAGTGCCCTCGACAAGAGCTTCTGTGAAGTGGTGATGAATTGGAGTGATTAAAGTAGATTTTTAAAAAAAATGGGAAGAAGAGGCGCCATCAAGAATAGACAATTCTTACCAGGCACCTGCTCCAAAAGGAAGCAGACAGGTGCACTTCCTGGAGGGGATGTGGGGTCCAGATAGGTCTGGTTTTTATATTTTAAGTTTCTCTATTTATTTTGAGAAAGGGAGTGTGTGTGTGCATGAGCAGGAAAGGGGTAGGGGGAGAGAGAGAGAATCCCAAGCAGAATCCATGTCTCCAGCACAGAGCCTGACACAGGGCTTGATCCCACAAACCATGAGATCGTGACCTGAGCCAAGATCAGGAGTTGGTTGCCTCACCGACTGAGGTGCTCAGGTGCCCCAAGATAGGTCTGCTTTTTAAAGATGGAAACTGAAACCTCATGTTTGTATGCAGATGGTAGTGACCCAGTAGAGGGGTGAGATTTGATGAAACAAATCAGGGGTGTTCTTGAATAGGCAGGAAGCATGGGATCCGTTGCACTTAAAACATCAGGATAGCACAGGACAATGTTGGCTATTCGTCACCCTCAAAGAAGTAAGTTCTTCTTGAGAGCTGAGTTTTCCCAGAAGAGCTAAGGGTTAAACCTTTTAGTGCCAGAACTATAAAACTTGTAAAATGTAAATCACTTAAAAGCATTTTACTCCCATCTCCTATCTTCTTAAACAAAGTATCATAGTAATAAAAATCTTCTAGTTGTATCAAGCCTCGTGGCTTACAAAGTACTTTCACAAACATTATCTCCTATTATCCACCAACATCTAAGTAAAATGGGCATTTCGCAGATTTGACAGATTGGGGAGATGGACAGTCACAGGGATGTGAATTGCCCAATGTGGCTGAAAGGGTACATAACAGCAACTTCGTGATGATGTTGGATCATTATTGTCAATACAGATTATATATGTTCCGGGAAGGCAAGACTCATGTGCGATATAAGAGAACATAATGAAGGATCAAACTGTGTGGACAGACAGCAAGGGCTCTTAGAGACCCAGAGAGGAGGCAGCTGAAGCGTGGAATGTCTGTGAGGATTTCTGGAAGTGATGGAACTTGAGCAGGGCTCCTAAGTTCTAACAGATTTTAAAAGGGCAGGAAAAGCCAGGGGAAGCCAGTAAGCATGCTCCTTGACACTTGCATTGGTAGTAGTTATTCATTTGGATGATCTCTATTTTGCTACAGATAGCTACTGCTGCCTTGGTCAGTTGTTCCCTCTGTACTTCACTAGGCCATGGTGCCCAGATACGTGATCAAAGTTTGTGTATGTGTCTGTGAGAGTGTTTTTGGATGTGATTTGCTTTTAAATCGGAAGGCTTTTAGTGAAGCAGATTGCCTTCCACACTGTGGGGTGGGCCACATCCAAGCAGTTGAAGGCATGAATAGAACAAAAGACTGACCTCCTCTGAGCAAGAGGGAATTCTGCAGCAGCCAGCCTTCCGACTTGAACTTCAACATCAGTTCTTTCCTAGGTCTCCAGCTTGCCAGCCCACCCTGCAGATTTTGGGCTCATCGGCTTCTGTATTTGCATGAATCAACTCTGTAAAATGTATCTCTGTCCCTCTCTCTCTAGAGATACACACACACACACACACACACACACACACACATATATGCACCCTATTGGTTCTGTTTTTTTGGAGAACCCTGACCAATACTGTCCCTTTCTCATGGATTATATGAAGACATAAAAGGTACAGTTCCCCTCTGCAGAGTACAGACTTGCAAAAGGCTTTCCCATAAAACCAATATGATCAAAGACATTGCTGTATTTACCAGGGGAGAAGAAGCCAAAGTCTGAGGAATGGTCCTCAAAGAGCAGTCTGGGAGTAACCCAGACCCAGAGCATTTGAAGCCCCATCTTTCACCTGTGGCTGCTCTACCCAGACCCAGTACATCATTTATCACATCACACCTACAGGTGTTCCCTGTGGTTACCTTCTGTCATTTGACTCCACTGATAATTCCGCCCAACACTCAATCAAGGTGGGTGATTGGTCAAAGTAACCAGCTAGTTCAGATTCAACCACAGGCTCATTGCTACAGTGCAGGAACTGGCAGACATGTTATATAAAGGGCCAAATGGTAAATACTTTAAGCTTTGTAGGTTGAGGAAAATTAAGGATACTCTTCATGTACTTACATAACAAGAGTAAACAAATTTCCAAAAATTTCTTATTGATGAAATCCAAAATATAATAATAGTAACTGAGTAGGATTTTTAATACAGGTTATTGATGAGAAGAATAGAATTCTTTTTTTTCCCCCTGTAGGAGGGTGTATTAGGGTTCTCCAGAAAAACAGAACCAATGGTCTATATGTTCATATGTATGGATATATGACTTATTTCAAGGAAATGGTTCATGTGACTATGGAGGCTGGCAAATCCAAAATTTGCAGAGATAATGCCCAGCTTGAGTCCAAAGACCGACAGGCAAGAGAACTCCCTCTTCCTCAGAGGAAGGTCAGCCTTTAGTTCTATTCAGGCCTTCAATTGATTGGAAGAGGCCCACCTACATTATGAAGGGAAGTCGGCTTTATTCAAAGGCCACTGATTTAAATGTTAATCATCTAGGGGCACTTGGGTAGCTCAGTTGGCTAAGCATCCGACTCTTGGTTTTGACTCAGGTCGTGAGCTCACAGTTCATGGGTTCAAGCCCCGAGTTGGGCTCTGTGCTGACAACACGGAACCTGCTTGGGATTCTCTCTCCCTCTCTCTTTCTGCCCCTCCCCTGCTTGTGCTCGCTCTCTCTCTCTCTCCCTCCCTCCCTCTCAAACTAAATAAATAAACATTAAAAAACAAAATAAACATAAAGCATCTAAACACACCCTCACAGAAATATCCAGAATAATGTTTGACTGAATATCTGGGCACCCTGTGGCCTAGTCAAGTTGACATGTAAAATTAGCCGTCACAGGGGAATAATGTTCCACTAATTGGAGTTCAAAATTAATGTTCTTCCTCATCAAATCAATTGCAAGTGTTCATCTATAAAAACCTTTCCTTGCCTGTGGGCCAAATTTGGCCTGTGAGCAGTAGTTTGCCAACGCTTGCTATGGAATAATATTTTAATGGTAATAATGATAGCAATACCCTCTAAAAAGAAAGGTAATGAGAGTCGGTGTAGTGAATAATAGTCAGGAGAGGAGGCTGAGGCCAGCCGGCCTGAGTTGGGATTCGGACTTCCTCACTTAGTAGCTGCATGATCTTAGGCACGCTGCTTGGCCCTTCTGTGCCTTTGGTTTCTCCTTTTTAAGATGCAAATGAAAGTATCAACCTGATGGGTTTCCTGTGGAGATTAAATTACTTATTTATCTGTAAACTCTTTAGAAACATGCCTGGGACATGGTGGGTGCCACCCAAATGCTAGATGTGATGATGATGGTAGCAAGCTAATGAAAGGAGAAGATGAGAAATAAATCCCCGTGATACCGGGACATTGGGTGGCTTCCACAGGCTGGGAGTGGGACTGGAAAACTGGTTAATTAATTTCTAAGACTGGCCAGCCCTACCAGCAGCCCAAATGTGCGACTTCCTCTCGAATTCCAAGTGCCAAGAGTCATGGTCTTGGGTTATAGTCCACTCATCAAGATTAGTAGCATTTCTTTTGCTCTGCAAACCGTACAGCCTGGGAGGAATAAGGGCCAGGGGAGAAGCAGGGTGGAAGAATTTGGGCACTGACCCTCAGAAATGCTTCAGAACCCAGTACACGGGGAGATAGAGACCTATCTACCTAGTCTTAGCTGTGAGTTTACTGGAGAAGCAATAATTTCACAAAGAGGTGGGGCATTGGTGTCCTTATTGAATAAAGAATAAGCTCCAGATTTACATTCGTTGATTTCCTTTCCAGTTTCTATCTATGTGCATCATGTCGAATTTCTTCTTTATCCTAAAATGAAGCCACTGAAAAAGCAAATGTATCTATATCTGCGCCCCTCTACTGCCACACCTTTGTGACGTGACCAACTTGTTCTAGACATTAACTCTTAATTATACTCATTCCAGTTGTAGTCTTTCTTTAAAAGAAAGAAGAAAAAGAAAGAATGGATTCTGAAAAACAAAAAGATCTAGCCTTATTGCTTTGATGGAGATTTGCCACCCGTGACCCTTTAAATATTGAACTTGGACTATAAAAATATCACTTCTTATTGATCACATGGTTATTAAAGTCAGTCAGATGCTGAATTTATATGTCAAACACTTGTAATATTTCCTGTAAATATTAGGGCAAAGGGAAGAGATGATAATGCCACTGTGAAGAGTCACGCCAGATTTGTTCAACTTTATATAACTGAGAAATAATAAAACTGTCATCAGGGATCTCATCAGCTATGCCAAGCACTTGTCAAAAGCTGGGGCGCCTCATTTATGCGTGCGTAGGGGCTGAGCCCAGAAAACAGGCACCCGCGGGTACCCTGGAGAAGAATGGAGGGAAGAGCCATCCGTCGGCCGGTCCACCTGCGCTGGGCCTGCCCAGCACAGCATCTGACAGCTGTCGAGATTATACGGCAGACCCTGTGCACCAGCACGTGTGGATGCACTTGCCTTGAGCTCCAGTCTGCTAGGGGGTGCTGACCAGCTGTCTGGGTCTGGAGGAAAGCCTTAGAACTCAAGTCAGCGAATACCAATCACGGGTGGAAAGCAGATCTCAGATCCCCTCAGATTCTTAAAGTCCCGCCTAATGATATTCAAGAATGCTTTTGGGGAGAAGTCAGCCAGAGAGATCCTTAGATGTCCTGTTTTCCCCGAGACAACTTTCCATATAAGCAACGGGAAGGAACCACGAGTCAACCGCGGGGGTCGTTACTCTGGAGCCTTCGATTGCGGGCCCAGGGCAGGCCCGAGAACGGAGCAGTGTGTAGGCATTTCTAATGGCATTTTGATGTACATGCACAAAATTGATGTCGGAAGGATCATTGTAAAGTCCCAAACAGTGGAATATTGAGGACATTTTCAGGTGGCAGTCAGATTCTGGCTGGGTGAGCCCAGTATATTTTCTCATGTCATAGTTGATTAGGTTCACAGGGAAGTGGAAAGAGTAAAAAATTCTCTTATTACTGCAGCAATGCCGTCTCAGCCTCTTTTCCCTTTGAATGCAACATTAGTTTTTGTCCAGAAGTCTAACTGCTTTCTACAGTTTGGGGAATTGTAAAGCAGAAACAATTTTCCCAGCCAGGCTGACCTTCACAGTAATGAGAAATGACTGGAATTTCTCTCTATTTCTCTAACATTTGGGGAGGGTTGGGAAGGCAGGGGGGTGGTGGGGGGGGAAGAATATGCTTGTTTTACCTGATATTATGTTGTGGGCGTCCATTTGGCACTTTGAGCCTAATTTTTTTCCATTCGGGGGATTACATGGGCTGTTGCACCATCTGACCCAGCAGCCAGACCACAAGTGTATTGAGAAACGACAATAATGCACTTCAAACCTTTTGTCATCACAACAGAGGTGGCACTCTGTTTCAGCCATTAAATGAATAAATATTTTTCTCCTGGGGATGGCTATTTTCATTTATTCTCCAGCCCTTATGCAGGTGATGAGCGGTAGGGCTGGCAAATTCAACCTTCATTTAGGCCATGCCCCCAAGTCTCTGGTGCCCTTGGAGTCCCCACCCCCACCCCCACCCCCGCCAGGCCCCTGGACCTTCCAGTGGGCCTCCCCTGCTGAGCCAGCTGAGCTGAGCTGTGCTTCTTTCTGGATATTTCTTACTCGTCTCTCTTGCTCACCACTGCCCTTGCCCTTTGCAGGATAGCAGAGTCAGTGAGCTCTCAGGCTAAGGCTAATGCTTCTTCCTTGGTTTTTAAACAATATCGGGGCGCCTGGGTGGCTCAGTCAGTTAAACATCCGACTCTTGATTTCGGCTCAGGACATGATCTCACGATTTGGGAGTTCAAGCCCCGCATCGGGATCTGTGCTGACGGTGAGGAGCCTGCCTGAGATCCTCTCTCTCTTCCTCTCTGCACCTCCCCACCACCCCGCATGCTCTCTCTCAAAATAAATAAATAAGCTTTAAAAAATAAATAAATAAAAAATATTTAACCTTCCCATTTAACTTAGGAAATGTGAAAACCCCCTGGAAGGGAAGGCAGAAGGTAAAATTTACCAACACAGCCCTCCCACCCCCCACCACCCAGGGAAGTAGCCCTAAAGGAGAAGCATACCCAGAATTGTTACCCAGAGACATACCCAGAGTTGTCCTTCATCTGAGTGTTCAGATCAGTATTTAGGCCCTGGGGACACTTCAGCAGAGTCTTTTATGGGCGGGGGTGTTCTGTTGCTCCTCCCCCCCACCTCAAACTCTGTCCCTACCCCCATCAGGTAGGCAGCAGATAATCATGGTTATACTGAATTTAGATCCTACTCTGCCACTCACTAGCTGTGTGACCTTGGGCACACTACTTAAACTCTCTGAACCGGCTCCCTCATCAGTAAAATGGGGCTAGCACAGTACCTACCTGACAAGGCTTTTTTGTTTGAAGGGGAAAAAGACACGACTTAGCCTGATGCAGGCTGTGTGCCCTCAACACACTGTCGCTTGTATCATTGTCAACTCAAATCAGTCTGCAGGTATATTGGAAATCGAGGATTAATTTGCTTTATGGTATCAGACAAGACCACTATTAATCCATTCGGTGGTATGAGCTACAGAAGGATGCTACTGGATGTGGTTCGAGCCTGACGCTTTTTTTTTTTTTTTTTTCTGGACTGCTGTACCGCCTGAACCTTACGTGAGCTAGGGAGGTGAGGGCTACGACTATCTGCAAAGCAGACAGAACAACTAAGTGTGGGAGGAGTGGCTGGCTGAGAGGGGACCCCACAGGAGGATGGGCAGAGGCAGGAGCATCGCGTCCAGCATGTTGTGGGTGCTGGAAGCTGTCCAGTCTCGGGGTCTCCAGATGGACATTGCAGGGCTTTGCTCTGCCACCAGCTTGGCATCGAGCTTTCTGCCGAAGGGGAGGTGGTCTCTCCTGGGTCCTGGACTCTCCTGGGTCCTGGTCGCTCATTTCACAGATTAGGAAAGTAAGACCCAGAGCATTTAAGAAACAAGCCACACAGGCCCGGTAATTAGATGATGTCGAAGAGACTTCTTCACCTCTGAATTTATGATCCACTTGAGTATTATTTGCTCTTTAAAATAGCGACAACCACAGGGGCACCTGGGTGGCCCGGTGGGTTAAGCGTCTGACTTCGGCTAAGGTCATGATCTCATGGCTTGTGGGTTCGAGCCCCGTGTTGGGCTCTGTGCTGACAGCTCGGAGTCTGGATCCCGCTTCAGAGTCTGTGTCTCCCTCTCTCTCTGCCCCTCCCCTGCTCACACTCTGTCTGACTCTCTCTCTCTCTCTCAAAAATAAACATTAAAAAATTTTTTTTAAATAGCAACAATCACCGTACGAAGGCCTCCAGGTCCTAGACTACATGTACACAACTCACACTGACGCTTCAGATACATGACAGTCTATAGTGGACATAACTTTATTATTTAGTTTTAGCATTCTTTTAAATTTTATTTTAATAGCATTTTAATATATTTTGGTATTAGTATTGTTTAATATTCATTTAGTGTATTTATACATATATACTCATATATTTATTAACATTATTATATATATTTATACTTAATTATAATAAATAAATGTATATACAAATATGTCATTAATACATATAAATAAAATACACAATTTAATTAGTAAATTAAAGTGTTTGCCATGCCTAAGAGACCAATTCAAGGATTCCCTCCCTGGACCCGCATCTCCAAGATTCACTGAGGCACGTGGACATTGCAGCTTTAGGGGAGGGACCTCCGGAACTTCATTAATGGCTCCAATTTGTGGTTCAGATGTCGGTAGCCAGCTCCCTGCCCCTGCCTCGCTGCATGAAGCTTGAAGCAAAGGATTCAGATATACTCGTGTTGCCATGTATGCCCATAGCTTCGAGACCTGAAAAAGATGGGTGTGAGCCCAGCAATTTCCCCAAAGAACCGGAGGTAGACTTGGGAGGAGGGCTTGGCAGGAAGGTGGAGACTTGTTAAAAAAAAAAAAAAAAAAGCAAACACAGGGGGGCGGCTGGATGGTTCAGTCGGTGAAGCATCTGACTTCAGCTCAGGTGGTGCTCTTGAGGTTCGTGATCTCGGAGGTTCGTGAGTTCGAGCCCCCAAGCCCCACGTCTGGCTCTGTGCTGACCAGCGTGGAGCCCGCTTCTGATGCGCTGTCTCCCTCTCTCTGCCCCTCCCCCACTTACACACATGCTCACAACATAAAAAAAAAAGCAAGCACAGACACAAAAAACATATTAACTTAAAAGTTAACTTTGTAATAACCTGCATTAAATCCACGAAAGGTAAGGGCCTTTAAGAAGAGATGGTTTAGCATTAGGGACTTTGTCTTCTCCTCAAATTTTCCTGCTCTCTCTTGCTTGGAGCCTAATCTTTTGGCTAAATTTCCGCCCGGCAATCTGTCCCTCAAGGAATCTGTGTCTCTCAACAGACTTTGTGCCACTCATTGGCCCACTGATATAAGTGAGTACACGCAGCTCATCCACTGACCCAGGCGTGCTGGCATCTCACCACTACCCTGGACAACAATCTACCTCTCAGAATGATAAGAACATGTTCCAAGAGACAGTCTCTGTCCCAGGAACATATGTGAGCAAAACCAGGGGTGTATGGATACACAGTTGTGTTGTTTCTCAGATTCATTCCCTTTTCTCTGTCCCCACTGCCACCATCTTAGGTTACATCCAGGGTGTGATAGCTCCGGACTTTCTTTCCAGTCTCCCTGACCCCATGCTTCCCTGAGCCCCCTCCCAACCCATCTCGCAGACCAAGTCAGACTTCTGACACGTGAGCGATGGTGGCCAGCTCATGTCGGTGGCACAACGTGCCATGGTGTGGCATGACTTACGAAGTGGCACTATGTGGTGTATTGTGGCACGAGAGAGCAGATGACAGTCCTAACTCAGCCACTTACCCGAGGCCTTGTAAATCTGTTGCCATCATGGAACCTCAGTTTCTTCTTCTGAAAAACGAGGAGCCCGCTATAGCTCATGTGAAAGACTCCTTCCTTCTCCAGCATTGTGACATTTATCCAAGAAAACCTGGGTTGTCACCCTTGCAACTGGGTCATTCAGAAAGTGGCAGAAACTCTTCACATTCAAAGAGGACCAGTGTGAGATCCTTATTAGACTGTTTCTGATGATTTGAACGACTCAAGCCATTCTTGGCAATTAATACGAGCACGGAAATGTCTGATGTTCATTTTGTGACCGAATTATATAGTTACTCAAGATTTTCCCCTGTGGGGAAGATTAATTAAACATAGAAAATGCTAGAGGCAGATCAAGGAGGATGATCTTGTAATCATCCAAATGAGAAGAGATGGGGACTTTAACTAGGCCAACAGGAGTGGAAAGGAGGAGGCGAAGTGGACAGATCTTCAAAGTCAAAATGATAAGATTTAGTCATTGTTTGAAGCCGAGAAGTAAAGAAAGAAAGGAGCCAGGGGAGAACGAGCCAGGGATTGAGGAGATGGGGCTCTGTCTGGGGGAGGAAATGGGGCTCCGCCTTGAACAAGCTGGGGTTGAGGTGCTGTGCATCATTGCACGGAAACACACAGCAGACCTCTGGGATTTGTCTGGAGGCAGGCCAACCCGGAGCTGGAATCGTAGCTTTTGATACGGATTCTCAGGTGCTAAAATCTGTCTGGGGTGAGCATGGCTTTTGCTACCCTGTCAGTCCTCCAGCAGTCACTGCCCTGCTTTTGTATTCTTGGTTTTATAGTCCCTATTGTGTTTTAGAAGTCCATGGAGCCCCTTAGCTGACCTTCCCCTTCGGTCCCCAAGCAACCGCCCTGGGCTCCTGTCCCCCTCTTGCAGCCAGTACCAATTTCAGCTCCTGTCCTCAAGTTCCAAACCTCCTGACTTAGATGGCAAGGAAGGAACATGTGTATGTGGTTTGTTGTTTTTCTCTTGCATGATACACCACTAAATGCTCTTCAGGTAAAATTCTACCCAATATCTATAATCCTGCAGTGGAACCAGACAGCTTACAAGCTCTGCTATTTCCCACAACGGTTACTATTGTTCTCCTTTGAAAAAAAATTTTTTTTTTTTTTAAACAGAAAGAAATCCAGGGCCAGTTACCCTCCTGGTTCTACCATTCTGCCTCCCCTCCATATCAACCTAACACTAACGGCTCTGGTTTTCAGAGTGAACTGTGCACTTGGGTCAGTGTGTGCGAGGGTATTCCTTCTCAAAATGAAAGCCCTCGTCATTTTGAGGTAAAATGTCCTTCCAGACAGAGCTCTATGACTTTCTGAAAGAGGGCATTTATAGAGCCTCAAATAGATGAATCGTTTTCTTTCAAGCAGGGAAATGTATTTTACTCTTTTTGCTTCAACTGGGACTGAGCCCATTCATTTTACTTTTTATGCTCTCCTGTTTTATTTAGAAATGATCTATTCATCCCAACCCAATTGAAGAAGTATAGATAACAGGGGAAAAAATTGTCATATTATTCACATGAGGAGTATAGATGTTCCCACTGAATATTTTCGTAGCTCCATTTAATTTGGGCTGTATAAACCTGGCCTACAAAATTCTCCTTTATTTGTTACACTTGAAGAAGGCAGCCTAATCCCTGGAGGGAATGAGACCCAGATTCTAATTGCAGCTGCTCCCGTGACCCTCGGACAAGTTGTTGAGCTTCAAGGATAATAGAATCTATTTTTTCAAGGTATTGAGGGTTTCGATGAGATGGTAAGCATCTGACATGTACGATGTTAAATGGTAAACATTGTCACATGTGGAAAGTCATATTGTGCACGAGTCTTTTTGCCTCTCTAGAACTGTTGACGTATGCTGCTCTGCTAACCTAACGGATAGGACACGATTTCACACCTGCGTTCTCAGGCCAGCCCTGCTTGTATTGCAAATTGCGGGAGGCTTTTCAACGATAATAAAATAAGAACGTTGTCGGTGTGAGAGTGCTTGATGCTGGCCAAAAAAAAAAAAAAAATCGCTTCATTAAAAATCGAGTTCTTGGGGCGCCTGGGTGGCTCAGTCGGTTAAGTGTCTGACTTCGGTTCAGGTCGTGATCTCCCGGTTCGTGGGTTTGAGCCCCGTGTTGGGCTCTGTGCTGATGGCCCAGAACCTGGAGCCTGCTTCGGATTCTGTGTCTCCCTCTCCCCCTCCCCTGCTCTCTCTCTTTCTCTCTCCCTTTCTCTCTCACACACACTCTCTCTCTCAAAAGTAAATAAAAACACTTAAAAATTTTTTAAGTCAAGGTCTTTTGTACGTAACCATTTTTTATCATCGTATTAGCATTTACCTACTTCTGCGATAACTATCTGTACGGGGGCAAAGCGATGAAAGGTTGCCGGAGTGCCGTCCCCTGCCCTGTTGCTCCTAGAAGTTTCCCTCTCTTGGGCTCCCATCACTGTGATGTTAAGAAGTGTCTCTGATAGGATGGATTTCACAAGAGACTCCCAGATCTGGCTTCTTGGAACCATGTCCAGCAGAAATTCTACTCAGACTCAGACTTAGACCACTGGTTTCTGCAAGGGTCTCTGGGAGATGCACCGTGTAATATTTGGGGCTTGGGCAGGCTCAGTGCTCTTTCATTACCTCATCCACCAGGTGAGGTAAAGATTGACCCACAGAGAAACCCACCCCATGCGTGGCCTGGAGAAGCACGATCAGCACTCGGGCCTCCTATCTCTTCCCATTGTTTACAGCCTCACTGGGCTCTATCTCCCCCCCCCCCACACACGAGGTTTCTCCTGGAGCCACCTCTCACCAGTCCATCCAAAGTTACTTTCTTTTTTTTTTTAATGTTTACTTATTTTTGAGAGACAGAGAGAGAGAGAGACCGAGCACGAGTTGGGGAGAGGCAGAGAGAAAGGGAGATACAGAAGCCAAAGCAGGCTCTAGGCTCTGAGCCATCCACACAGAGCCTGACGTGGGGCTCGAACTCACCAACTACGAGATCATGACCCGAGCCAAAGTTGCACACTTAAGTGACTGACCACCCGGGTGCCCCCAAAGGTACTTTCAAGAGAACCCCAGGAAGGTCTTTGGTTACAGGTTGCAAAAGACTGATTTGGACTGATTTGTATGTATTAAATGTTTCTCTCCCTCAGGATATTTGCATGATGCTGGGGACTGGGCCCCTGTTCCAATTTAAACAGAAAAGTGACCTAATTATGAAATGGATTCTCCTAATCAGTTGATTAGACCCCTGATTTCCATTTATTAACCCAGCATATGTCTTTAGTAAAGTTATACAAACTCTTAGAACCTGTGTATATCTTTAGAAATCTCTTGAGCTGATAGCTATGTAATTCCAGACGGAGTGTAAGAAAAACAGATATTTCAGGGGAATACCTCTTTTCTTGGAAACTCCTCTGTCCAGCAACTTGACTCTTGGAAACAGTTGAGAACCAAGCAGAAAATAATAATAATATAATAATACTAATAAATAACTGTAAACTCTCTGTCAGAATATCCATGCATATCATCTGAAGGAGAGGGAAGACCTTAAACTCTCACCCAGATCCAGCCAGATTGTCCGTCTGGTTTCCAAAGCCACCGCAGATTATGAACAACATGCAGGAAGGGGTACGTTGCTTTTAGAAACAGGCTCAGTGACAGCTGAGGAAAATGGCTCTATTAGGCACAGGAAGATACACACACATACAACCCAGCAGGCACAGCCTTTGGGGCCTGTGTGGGATGGAGGCAGAGGGAGTTCATGTTCAGTAGCCGGGAGGAGAGCACCAGCTCTGAGCCCCAGGTCTGGGCCAGCAGGAGGAGCCAAGGCAGGAGAAGAGACACGAGTGGGGGCCACGGGTGAGGCAGGCGACACCACGGAGCCCAGGCAGAGGAGACCGAGCAATGCACCCAGGAATTCTCCAGACAGACATGCAGGCCCTGCGGGACTAAGAGACAAGAGTTCGGGACAGAGCTGTGCTCCCTTCGGAGGCTGGCAAGAGCAAAGCAGTGCCCAGACTGGAAGAACAGCACCTTGCAGGTCTCAGGGGAGGGACTGGAGCAAGAGGGCATGCGATGGTGACCCTGTTAGCAGGGCTTGGAGGAGGGCACAAATCGGAGTGGCTCTGAGTTCTGCAAGGGCTGAGTTCTCCAAACCGGGATCCTTACGTTCCCAGAAAGGACAGGACCTGGGGCGGAGAACCAGGCCGGGCACACTCCACTAATTGATTTTCATAATGATGCCCTGGAGTCATCAAAAAAGAGAAATACCACGAAGCTTTGGAAGGCGCGAAAAATGTATTGGTATGAAAAGGTATGCATTATAGATAATGCAGTAAGAAAAAAAGTGAATAAAAAATTACCTTCACCCCAGAAGCACCTATATTATGCTCCTATTATTGTTAATATGTGCATCACCAGGGAGAAGTTCAGGAGGACAGACTTCCAGCTGTTGGCATCGTTATCTCTGGGATTGGGGTGGTTTTAATTTATGTCTTATTCGCTTGCTTCTATTTCACAATTTTCTACAACAAACAGGTGCCTGGAGTATAATAAAAGTGATAAAGGGTAAAAGAAGGTAGAGACATTGGCAATGCATTTTTTAATATTTCCATGTACAAGATTAAAAATGCTTTTAAAAATCCTCAGCCTAAACTCCCAGAGCTGTGCGGTGATTCATGCCTTTAGGAACCCCAGACAGCTGAGATTTTCCTCTGTCTTCCTCAGTCTACACCACCGCTAACGGAGGATTTCTGTACCACCATCTCCTGCGGTATTTTAGCGTATTCTTCCAAGAAAGATGTTAAATTTCCTTTGACCTGAACAAAGAACCTCTAATTAGATCCACCCACGGTGCAAACTCTTCAGCATTAACATCTATCTCTTTGATCTCTTTGGTCTTACCAGTAGAGTACTGAAATCAGCACGGAGGCCACAGAAGTCACTCAGAGGTGTTTATGCTTTGACTGAAACCAAGAAGCGTTACCAGAAGGTGTCCACAGTCCTAAACACACCAGTTGTTGCAGTGCTAGAACCCAATCCCCTGAATATTAGCTGCCATCTCTACCTGCCAAAGCCACAGCGATTTCCAAATTGCTGTTGGGAAAGCTGCATGTACTTGAAGGAGTCAGTGCTTTCTGCACCTGTAAGAACCTTGCACCATCTCTCTGAATTTCAATTTCTTCATCTGTCAGTCGCCTACCTCTCAGCATCCCTGCTGTATGAGATCCCATGGAAATGCATCTTCAGTTTTCCTCACCTGTTTCTGCAAGAGCTGAAAGATTTCATTCTATCACCTTCCCCTTAAATGCTTAATTTGAATATGATGAATGCACCCCCCCCCCTCCGCCGGATAGAGGTCTTGAAATATGTGATACATGACAAATCATTCAAACATAAGGAGCTCAAAGATTTTGGATCCAAAGGCTGATTCAATAATCTAAAGCACTGTCCAATTAGACGTCAGGGAATAGGGGATAAATCCAAACTGGCCCCAGAGGTTCTCATTTGTTCCACTAACATCTGGAGAAATGAATTTTATTGGTTGTGGCTCATAAAATAATAGATACTCCGTCCTTAAAGACAGTTGCAATTGGGGGCGCCTGGGTGGCTCAGTCAGTTGAGCGTCTGACTTTGGCTCAGGTCATGATCTCACGGTTTGTGAGTTTGAGCCCCACGTCGGGCTCTGTGCTGACAGCTCAGAGCCTGGAGCCTGCTTCAGATTCTGTGTGTGTGTCTCTCTCTCTGCCCCTCTCCCACTCACACTCTGTTTCTCTCTCCTTCAAAAATAAGTAAACATTAAAAAAAAAAAGAAAAGAAATACTTGCCATCGGTTCAGATCAAATGCTCCAGGGCTTGGGCCAGACACCATGGGTGGGCTCTTTCCTTTTGCAAGAGCAGTGACAGATCGCCACATTAAAAACCTTGTGAAGTTTTTTTTTTTACAGTTTTAACAAAGCACGTTGCAACTCAAAGCATGCTCACGCTGGTGACTGAGTCTGAAGTCTATGGAAATGTAGGGTAACAAACGGGTTGAAAATGGAAGGGGTCATTTGGAGTCTGCAGTTGTTTTGTGATTCTTTACCGAGGTAAAAACACTTGCCATGTGTGTTGGCTATAAATTAAAACAACTAATGTCCAAAGAAGGATGCGTGCTTTTCAATCCCGATGCTCGTAAACAGCCTTGTTTGTTTCTGCCTCAGGGCCTTTGCACTTGCTGTCTCTCATCTGCATAGTTCTGTGTCCAGACATTTACATGGCTGGCTTCCTCTTGTCTCTAAACTCTTACCTCAAATCCTGTCTTCTCAGCAAGGTCTTTCCTGACTACTCTGTTGAAAGTACCCTATTGAAAGTTCCTCTATCACATTTTCCTGTTTTGCTTTTCCTTTGGCACTTTCCATACCTAAAATTATCTTGTCTGTTGCTTACCCATTTATGCCTGTCTCCCCGCAACCAGACTGCAGGCACCTTGGCCTCTGTGTCGATCTTGCTCCTTACTGTACCTAGAACAATGCCAGGCACTCAGTAAATAATATACCGAATGGATGATTTCACTTACTTTCTCCTTTGTTTTGGCATTTCTGTTTCTGCCCTGTAGACCATATTTAGGCAAGATCCCTACCATATTTTAGCTGTATCCCCATAAATCTGGAATGGGAGCACATTATATTGGGTCAAGGTGATTCAGAACACATTTGGAAACTTTGCATTCTATAACAAATCCTTATAAGTAGAGGGATGAATCCAATCAGATAGCAATAGTTAAGTGTTTCTGGAGGCCACAATTTAGAAGATGTTGGTATCTGCATATATGTAATTTATATCCTGCCTGCTTTCAAAAGTGATCTGAGAGGGCGTATGATCAAAAACATATAATATTCAGAAGCAGAGTCAATAAAACAAACACCCAAATCCATGCGGAATAAAAGGACAAGAAGATACTACATGTCAAGGCTGATACCGTTTCTACAATTGCTCATTAAACTTAAGCCAGGACCCCCTTAGGGTGAAGATGTGAAAGGAAACCATGGTTTCTGTAAATCTCATATCCTTACAGTAGGAAGAGTTGAGTGTGTCACAAATGAGCCTCCTCCCTTTCATGTACTCATTCAGCAAACACACCTTGCTTGCCTGACAAGTCTATGTGCTCAGGGCCAGGAGTGCACGGAGGAAGTAAGAGTAAGGCAGGTGTATGCCCTTGAGTTGCCCATGGTCCTGGGGGAAAAGGAGGGGGATCAGACATGGCGGTAATTAATTATAATAAGATAAAGATTGTATTAGAACCACATACAAAGTGATGTGGGGATAACAGAGCAGGGAGCAACTCATTCTGTAGGGACAAGCCTTGGAAGGGAAATCGTGTTGGCTCTGGATGGGAAGGAGCTCACCAGGGATAGAGCAGTATTCCAGCCAGAGGTTTGAAGGTGTGAGAGCTTGCCAGGTTCTAGGAACACGTTTTTCAGTGTGGCCGGGGACATGTGGGGGGCTCAGTCGGTGAGGCATCCGATTCTTCATTTCAGCTCAGGTCATGATCTCACAGTTTGTGGGTTCAAGCCCCACATTGGGCTCTGTGCTGACAGTGTGGAAGCCTGCTTGAGATTCTCTCTCCCTCTCTCTCTGCCCCTCCTTCATGTGTGCTCTCTTACTCCTCTCTCAAAATAAATAAATAAACCGAAAAAAAAAAAAAGCCCAGTAATGGGGAGTCTGAGTGGCTCAGTCAGTTAAGTGTCCGACTTCAACTCAGGTCATGATCTCACAGTTCGTGGGTTCAAGCACCACATCGGGCTCTCTGCTGTCAGCACAGAGCCCACTTCAGATCTCTCTCTCTCTCTCTCTCTCTGCCTCCCTCCCACTCATGCTATCTCTGTGTCTCTCTCAAACATAAACATTAAAAAAAAAATCCCAGCAACACTTGCACAACAGCTAATGCTTCTTAGAGCAATTACTGTGTACCTGGGTGTTGAAGTTCAGATGGATGCCACAAGGTGAATGCTTTTCATACTTCTCCTTGACACTAGAGGAAACCGAGGCTTGGGGAGGCTCGCTGTGGGGATTCCGTGATGCCCCGCAGGGCCCCCTTCAACGGAAGGGATGTTGAGGACCCGTTGCCCTCACTGCCTGGGAGCGGTCTCATCACACAGCCTTCAGCTCTCAGCAGCCCCTCCAGCATGTCCATAGTTGCAGGAAACTTCTGCATCCAAAGCCTTGCCAGAGGCCATGCCCCTTCCAGGATGGCCCACATCCAGTGACCTATCTGTTTGAGAGTCCAAAGACCCAACTGTGGCCACTCTTATGGGCCATTCTAGCTCCTAAGCTTCCTCATGGGGTTGGCGGAGACATCAGGCCCATGCCATGGCTGGATTTCTCTGCTCACTCCTGTTTCCACTCCCCCCCCCACCCCAACAAGGGTCAGTCTCAAAGGCAGTCAGTCCTTCACTAACAGGTTACCTGCCAAACTCTCAGACTTGGCTTCCTTTCCAAGGGTGGTGGAGCCTTGTTTAGAACCCAGACGATATGACTCCAGAGCTCAACTATTTTAGTCTAGCCCTGTGATGCCTGATGCAGAGTGGAGATGAGAGCAGAACTGTCAATGTGAGCCAGATTGTGAACGCAAGGTGTCATCCCCAAGTGGTGAGATGTTATTCTAAGTCCAAGGGAGAACAAGCAAGGATTTTAAATGGGAGGGTGATATCCAAAAGAAATTTTAATGTTATTTTTTAGAAAGAGAGGGGCAGAGTGTGAGTAGGGGAGGGGCAGAGAGAGAGGGAGACACAGAATCCGAAGCAGGCTCCAGGCTCTGAGCTGTCAGCACAGAGCCCAACGCGGGGCTTGAACTCACAGACCATGAGATCATCACCTGAGCCGTAGTTGGACGCTTAACCGACTGGGCCACCCAGGCGCCCCTCCGAAAATGTTTTAAGATGGTCTCCATGGCAACAGCACAGGGACTGGACAGTGAGGGAAAAGGTCACCTTATCTCCATAATGGCCATGGTTGAGTCTCACCTTATTTACAATCCCTTCTTTAACTTTCTGGGGGAAAAAAATGCAAACGAGAGCAGGCAGATTAGTGGCAGGATACATATGAACACACTTATCCTGTGCATAATCCTTACATACCTGGTTGACTTCCAGTTTATCTTCAACACAAAATGGCCTTTGAGGGCATTGCCCATGGACCCGTCCAGATACAATTAGAATCGTCGATGCTGTGCTCCCCATGCTTCTACCCTTTTCTGGGGCTCCTGACATCGGTCTTACAAATGGAGCGGAAAGTCTAAGCTTGAGCACAGTTGTTCAGAGGAGCTGTGTATCAGCCAGCTGGGAGCTCAAGCTGCCTGGGACCAGTCATGCCAAGAGGCTCCATTGAGCCCACATGTAGCACCTGCTGCTGGCGGAATGGGAAGCCATTGGACCCAACTCATCACCAGGAACCCAGGGTCACCTCAGTAGACAGCACCTTGCTTGTCTCTCCGCCTTGGGTTGTCTCCATGAGAAGGCACTCAGAATGTTTATGTTATTCCCAATCTACCCATCTCTGAACATACGCCACAATGGCAGAACTCATAGAAACCTGGCATGCATTTCCTAGTTTATGTAGCCAATAGTATGTACTTTCTACAATTCCATTATGGCTCTAACAAGTACATTACTATTTCCCTTTAAAGAACAGGGAGGGGATTGCTTTGGAATGCTGGCATAAGGTTGCGATTTGGGGGGGGGGGGCGCACATTTTATACCCATATGAACCTCCACAATGTTGAAGGCTCCTGTCTCCACACAACAGAACTGATCATCTGGGTACACTTACTTAGCTTTGTCTGGATACAGAAGAGTTTCTGCCAAAAGCAGTTTTCTTTGTTCAATATAATTGTTCTTAAGCGCTGTCTTGATAGTCAAGAGGCATGCTTTAATCAAACACTGATAGAGTCCTTTGAATGTCAGGCACTGAACTACGTGTAGAAGTCATAGAACAGATGTAAACTTCAGCTACCGCCCCAAATGTGCACTTCTGACATGTTCATCTGATTCCTGAAGCCAATCCTAATTCATAGGAGGAAAGCCAGGCCTTCTGCATCAAAAGCAGTCATCCAGTCCATCTAAAAGCCACTTTCATATCGTTTACTCATAAAATAAAAATAAAGGGACCCCCAAAGCAGTTATTTCTAGGAAATTATAATATCTCAGTTTATGATACCTCAAGGAAGGAGCAGAGTAGATGTTTTTCCAACCTTTTTTTTAAAGTTTTTTTTTAATTAAAAAAATTTTTCTTTCAATGTTTATTTTTGAGAGAGAGAGAGAGAGAGAGCGTGAGCAGGGGAGGGGCAGAGAGAGAGGGAGACACAGAATCTGAAGCAGGCTCCAGGCTCTGAGTTGTCAGCACAGAGCCCAACGCGGGGCTCGAACTCACAAACCGTGAGATCATGACCTGAGCCAAAGTCGGACACTCAACCGACTGAGCCACCCAGGCACCCCTTTATCAATGCTTATATGAACAGGAATGGAGAGGCATTTGGGTGAGAGCAGGAACTGATCACACATCTGTTTTCTTGGTGCAGGGTTTCCCTGCCTTGTGCAGCGCTCACATGGAAAACTTAACTACTCTAGGAACTGGGGAGGCAACTCCACAGACAGCCCCCTCCCCATCAATAAAAGTCATCTCCTCGCTTCTGTTGTTTGAATGTCCTGTTGTTGTCCTTGTTTGATTGTCCAAATGATTTTTAAACAAAGAAAAGTTGGCTGTGGAATGACTCTCTTAATGGTGAATTGAATTCCCTGAACTTCGTCTTCCAAGAAAAACACAAACCAGAAAGGGGAGGGGGAGACCTTATTTTTCTGCCAAGTTCATATTCTATCTATTCTGTTAAATTAATGGCTGGTACATTAACCCCCTGTTACATTCAAAATCATTTTTACTTGAAATAACCTATTTTATAATGTATTCCATGATTACTATTTGAATACTAGGTGACAAAGTTCACGAGAGGGAAATGCATTAAAAAATGTTTAGAAAATTATAGGATTGTCTCAAAAATTTTCTGAAATGGGATGCAATTTTCAGCACATTTCCTGGGTTTACTTACCATAGTTTTATTGTTTTACTTTGGGCAATTTGCGGACATCTATAGACATCAATTTACTGACTGTCCCCCCACCGCCCCCTCCTGGAGGTGTTTGTCACAGAGAACGACATCTGTGGTGGTCACAGCGGTGGTAACAATGGCTATGGGAAGAAGACTCGTGTCATTCATCCTCCGAAATCCAGAAGTCACTGTCTCATATTACTTTTCCAAACACATAAGAGAATACTAAGGAGAAAGACAGTAATGCATGATTCTATCATGTCTTGAATAAGTTTACTTCCTGGAGCAGTACCTGTACACGCTTTGGTTTCATCCTGACATGCTTCAAAACAAGCTTGTCAATGACAAGTTCTAAAATATAAAACGGAGTCATTTTAGAGCCAGGCTTTTTAATTGTGAGAGTTCACTGTAATTTACAAGCACTGTATTTTGTGTTAAGGAAACTTTTTTTCCGGAACTTTGGGTATAGCCCAACCAACACCTTTGAGTAACTTGCTTTTATTGTCATTGTGAGGTAGAGTAACCCATCTTTAGCTGCCAATATTCCTACGGTTTCAAAACAATTGCTGTGGTTACAGAAACTAAAGAAAATAGAGTTCTAAACGTAAGTTGGTAAATTTGTTTAACACCAAAAAAAGTTTTTTTTCTGAACTCTATAATGTCCTGGATATATGAAAATATGTTTTTCTTGGTTTTTGTTAACATGGAGGTTTTTAAAAACAAAATGAAAGCTTTGGTGGCCATTTCTACCCTCCCCCCCCCCCACCCCGCCTCTGCTTAGCAATTATCTACTAGGGCACCACAATAGAAACTAATAAGAGTATTACTCTCAAGCTAGAATTAGGCAAGTGAGCCACAGATCAAGTTCAAAACCCATAGCCTTTAAAGTAGGTGTTCATGGACACACACAGCCCTACGGTATAATACAGAGAATCATCTTCCTGCGCTCCCTTCTTAGAAGCTTCTTCTCTAACACATGTTAGCACTTTCCACTGCGTTCCATTCCATCCCGATCTCGTCTTTCTGGGATAGAAAAGGTGCTACTGCAGGTGATAATAGTGAGGACACCACCGTGCTCACTTAATGGTGATATTTCATCTAATAGTTAATTCAAGACTGTTACTATGCTGCCCACTTAATGCTAAGGCAGATGTGTTTGTGAATTCTCAAAGCGTGTGTGATCTCCAGGATTCTTTTTAAATCAATAAATTTTATCTTAACCAATCTGCATGAACATTAACAAAGTTACCAGAGGGAATTTTGTTCAGGCCTAGATGGTTGGGGGAGCATCTGGATTTGGAACATAAAATCCTTCCTTTAGATATAGTTGATGAGACTAGCCGAGGTGGATTACAAGCTTATTCCATGGGGCCATTTGATAAATCTGTGGATAACTAAGTAATAACATCACCCAACGTTCTTCAGACTGCATAACATACAGCCCAAGTCCTAGGGATGTTAGTGGTGTTACATGCAAACGGGACACTGTGATCAAATATTGGGAAACATAGACTTCACTAGGCTGAACAGGTTTCTTTACCTGTGGGCAATTTCCAGAACCTTTAACCTACCAAGATGCACTGTCCATCACCAAGAAGGAGATGCTTCATTCACTGTTTCCCAAATCCATTTGATTCCCAAACCTTTTATCCAGAGCAAATCTTAGGACCAGAGTTCCATTAAACACACTTTGGGAATTGCTGTAATTCTCAAGGGTTCTACCAAAATATCCTTGCTTCTAGCATTGTAGTGCCACAGCTAAAAATATGGTGCTCTAAAGAAAGACATAATGACTTCCACATTATTTTGGTAAATTCTTAGAAATTACATTTCCCCTTATTACTTCATGGCTTTTTTCTAAAACAGAGAGAGAGAGAGAGAGAGATTAAATCACTATTTAATGTGATTTTTTTTCATTTTCTATTACTATATTTTAAGTGATATTTTCTACAAAATGACTACAGAATCACCTCTAAATTTAGATCTTTTCTCTTCTTTGTTTTTTGTTTTTTGTTTTTTGTTTTACTCTTGGCCATTTTGCTTTATTTTTCTTCCGTGTACTGCAATATAGAAGCATAAGGATATCGAAAACAGTAAAATGTGTTCTTATTTTTTTAAGTCATATACCAAACGGGAAGCAAACAGCACACATGCTTAATCTGAAAAATCGAACAAAGCATGAGTAAAACTTTCTACTATCGAGGGTCACTGGGTCACTCAGTCTGTTAAGCTTCCATTGACTTCGGCTCAGGTCATGATCTCATAGTTGTGAGATCAAGCCTGGTGTCAGCTCTGAACTGAGTATGGAGCCTGCTTAAGAATCTCTCTCTCCCTCCCTCTGCCCCTCCCCTACTCATGCACGTGCACACACTCTCTCTCTAAAGAAAAAAGAAAAAAAAAGAAAAGAAAAGAAAAAGAAAAGAAAAGAAAAAAGAAAACTTTCTACCATCGAGGCACAGAAATACATCCCCCCAAACCCAAGGAGTTTTGTACTAAAGTGAGTCTGACACTAATCCCCAGCAGCTGCCCGGGTTTCCTAGTGATGACCAGCCTTCCTTCCACAGTGGTTTTCTTCCACATTCGGGCAAAACTCGGACATGCCAGTTCTTTGTCTTTGCACTTGTCCTTGAAAATCTTTGCTTGGTTTTCTTGCAATAATCTATTAACTTCAGGTAATTAATTTTTTATTCAACCTCGGTTACAGATTTAAAATTCTATTGCTGTTCCCCATGATAGAACACTGTGGTTCCTCTGATCATATTGGAAAGGCCCGTGGCCCCCATCATTTTATTCCATCACCATAGAATTTTACTGTTTGAAGGAACCTTGGAGATCACATCATTCAGGGTTCCCAGGCATCAGTATGCCTCAGCTTCCTCTGAAGAGCTGTTAAAACCCAGATTGCCATTCCTACCTCAGAGGTTCTGAGTCAGCAGGTGGGGGGATGAGGCCAAGAATTTGCATTTTTCGCAGTTCCCAGGTGGTGCTGACATTGCCAGTCCCAGGAGCCCTTGCTAGGAACCGCTGTGCTAGAAAGCCCTTTCTTCCAGCCTACCCCAGAGAATCTGAACATTCCTGGAGCTGGCCTGAGACCCAAACCCGCAGAGCTGTCAGGGAAGGGAGGAAATGGTGATTTCTCCAGGCCTGGGGGCAGCTGAAGGGATGATGGGTTGGTCGACCTCAGTGTTCATCAGGGGTTTTCATCAGGCAAGGCTAACTTCACAACACACGTCCCAAAACTGCTGTGGCTTAACTGCCCATCAGAGACCGTTTTTGAGAACCACCCATCTAGCTCAACCTTCTCATTTTATGGGCAAGCAGATCGAGCTTGGACAGAGCAAGGAAGCACGCACAACCAGTCAGCTGCTGACTCAGGAGTGCCCGGGGACCCTGACTAACAGCGATTTCACATTCCCCTCTCCATCACTGGTTACCTAGTTCCTGCCTGTAAACGCAGGGCCAGACATTTCTCAATAGTTCCCACTATTGGCAAGAAATTTTTAAACATATTTTTCTCCTTGCTGATTGGGTAGATTGATTTCTTCAGTGACTTTCTGCCCTCTTCTCCCTACATGCGGAAAACTCTGACACAGCTTTGCCTTTGCTCTCGGTGAGATTAAGCTTTATGTTTTTAAACCATGTTCGGTTTTATTAATGGAAACTTCCCGAACGATCTATACAACAACTTTTTATATTTTCTTGGCTTACGGCTCCTACAGGTAGTGGTTCTTACTGTGGGCTTAATGTTTTTAGAACAACCTATAACCAATATATTTTGCGAGCACAGAAGGATTTTATTTACCTCTGAGCATTCGGGCCGTGTTTTCTGCTTTCTCTTTCGTGTACTTATCTTCCTCTTTCTACAGAATCGTATTTCCTCTAATAATTTGGACCATTTGTTTTTCCTAATGGCAAAGTTCTCTTGCGCGCACGGCGGCTGCAGCGCGGCTGATGTGGGTGTGGCCGCTGCTCTCGTGATGTGCGCATGTGCCATCTGCCAAAAACCTCTACTCTTTACAAGGAAGGGACCCTCATAGGGTTTAGCCTAGGGCTGCAAAAGGGCACCCACTTAAAGATGGGTGTGACGTGACCAAAACCAGCATTTTCTTCATCTCATAGTTTAAATTGGTAAATCTGACCCTTATTGTGAATTCAAGAAAGTAGATATTCTAAGATTCAATTGCAGACCAATAAATGGGTTGATTTATGCTGGTCCTTGGGGAAAAGTAATGCATGACCCAACTGTAGTATTGTTTTGTGGGAAGAAAAGCTCATCTTCTGACTAGCTTCTTGTACAATAGCTGTTCAGTGAATATATTTTATGGGGCAAGCAAGCCATTATGCATAATAATAAAATTCAGTAACAGTTTAAACAGGCGCTTCATTTGCCAGTGGGTGGATAAAACCAAGATATTATGTGTCATATTTGTTACAAGCACATTTTAATAACCAATGTGGTTATTGGAAGGAAAGGAAGAAGAAACATATGATTTGTTCCTTATAAGTGATAAGTTTAACTTGATTTGGAGTTGATGAAAATTTTCTTGAGTTTCATTAGCAAAATCAGTATCTATCTATACAAAATATACATATTCGGGAGTAAAATAGCTCCAAAGTAAATACAGACTCTCATCTTCTCTGGGCAGAATGTCAGAGACCTGAAATCTTATCGATTAATGCAACCCGTATAATTAATTTATAAAATCACAGCTCAATCTCCACACAGGGACCCAGTCATGGATACCAAGGTGGATACATGGATACAGTTGATCACTTATAATCCATCTTTGTAATTTTTTGTAACAGGGAACCTTCTGTATTTTATCAAAATTCAATTGTTAATTTTTGGTCGGTCAGCAGTTGAGATTTCCCTTTATATAAAATATATGAAAGGATTTTATGATTCAATGACTATCAATTAGTGTTGTTTCCTGTGCTGCAAAGCCATTAAGGCTACTTCCACGATATGGATGTGAATATTCAGGCACTTTTGTAGCGACAGCTTGCAGGGAAGTCACTAGGGAGATGAACGCTCTGTACCGTATGAACACACGCGTGCCCCGCACACACGTGCTCTCTAATGTAGACTTTCCTACCTTCTTTCTCTGCTTCAGAACCCAGCCCAGAACTTTCCTAACCCCATTTCCTGCCCTAACTGTCCTGTGGCCATTCAGAAGACACCAGGAACTCTAAGATGTTTCCATAACTTTGTACTTCTCTTCTCCAGTTGCCCTTCTTCTCCTATCTGCTGAATTGATCTGCCATTTATTCAGGATTGAGCTCCTATCAGTTATTTCCTGCGGCTTCCCTGATGCCTCTCTCTGTCCCCACTGAACTATCCAGTTGCCCAATATTCCCCCAGCTCGCTGAGCACACACCTATCCTGGCTCGTACCCATTGGTTCTCTCTCTCTTTTTTTTAAATTGAGGTATAATTGACATATAACATCATACTGTTTCAGGTGTATAATATAACGATTTGATATTTGTAGGTATTACAAAATCAGTCTAGTTAACATCCATCGCTACGCATAGTTACAAAATTCTTTTTCTCTTGTGATGGGGACTTTAAGATTTGCTCTCAGCAATTCTCAACTGTGCAACACCGTGTTATTAACTATAGTTGCCATGCCATTATATTCCATGGCTTACTTGTCTCATAACTGGAAGTTTGTACCTTTTGATCCCTTTCACCCATTTGGCCCACACCACCCTTTGCTTCTGGCAACCACCAATCTATTCTCTGTATCTATGAGCTGGGAGGGGGGGTGGGGGGGGGTGGGGGGTTGTGGTTATTTTTGTTGTTCCACACATAAGTGAGATCATACAGTACTAGTCTTTGTATGACTTATTTCACATAGCATAATGCAACTTGAGGTCCATCTGTGTTGTTGCAAATGGTAAGATTGCATTATTTTTTATGGCTAAATAATATTATATATATCATTATGTGTAAATAACATAGAGTGATATTAATATATATTAATGTTTTAATATCAATAATATTATATAAGAAATATATATTTATTTGTTATATAATATTATTATATATTATACATATAATAATATATATACAATCACAAGGGACACTTAGATTGTTTCCATATCTTGGCTATTATAAATAATGACTGCAGTGAACATGGGGGTGCAGATATCTTTACAAGTTAGTGAGTGTTTTTGTATTCTTTGGATAAATACCCAGAAGTGGGATTGCTGGATCATACAGTAATTCTATTTTTAACTTTTTGAGGAGCCTCCATACTGCTTTCCACAGTGGCTAAACCAGTTTGCATTCCCACCAACAGTGCAGGAGGGTTCCCTTTACGCCACATCCTTGTCAACATTTGCTACTTCTTGTCTTTTTGAAGATAGCCATCCTAACAGGTGTGAGCCATATCTCATTATGGTTTTGATTTGCACCATTGGCTCTTGATTTGTCTATGTCTCTGCCTCCCCCATACCTTAAAAGCTCTTTGGGGGAAAGACCATATCACTGTACCTGACGTATAGTTGATGCTCCACGTTTGCTGAGTCAGTGAACGTGAACTAGACTGTGTTCTGTGTGCAAAGTTACCCCGAGCCACACCCCTTCTCCAGTACAGGGCAGCCCCCTGCCCCTGTCCTTGCTCCGGTAGGCTCTAGTCTGACCCACTCTCAGCCAGTTCCGCTCAGTCTCCCAAGTGACCATTGTGAACGTCAGATCTGATCATCTCTCTCCACTCTTGCCTATAGAATGAAGGACAAACCCCTGAAAGTGACAGAGTCATCCCTCCATAATCCCATGCTTTACCTCATCTCTGCCACTTCTTTCTCCACTTCATGTTTCCAGAATATCCATGTGCCAATGTAGTGGCTCCACATCTACCGAACGCCACCTCTTGCCTCCATGCAGCTATCCTGCTATTGCCAGCGATTGAAGAGTTTTCTCCCCTTCCCACCTTTTTCCCAGTCAACTCCTCATCAGCCTTTAAAATTCAGTTCCCAAGTGGTCTGGTTGCCTGAGGCCTACTGAGGGCTCCTCACCTGAGTTCAGAACACCCCTTTATTATAAGACCACAGGTACAAGAGGTCAAAATCAATAGCTATGGATTAGACCGGAAGCCCCTTGAGAAAAGAGGGCTTGTGTCTGTATCCCGGGGTCTGACTTACACCCTGTACCATAGTCTCTGGGAAACATTTCATGAACAAAATTGTCCGGAGGCTCCCATGCTTTGTCTTCCTTTGAGCTGGGGACTACTGTAAGTAAATTAGGCACGGGCGGGGAAGGAGTGAGCTGTAGGTCCCCACAGCTACAAACCAGAATATTACCAACTATTGTACTGTGGCAGCAACTTATTCTTTAAAAAAAGAAAAAAAAAGTATAACCTTGTTTCATCACAGGAGTGCTCCCGACCACTTGTTTAAACTGGATGATAGAATAAAAAATACAGAAAGAGTAATTTTGAAATATCAACAAATTCACCTAACTAATGTGCCATGACAATAGGCAATTGGTAAGAGCAGCACTATTGTATGTAAGTAAGAAAATAGCATGAAACTCAATAAAGAGATAGATTTTCAGGTTATTAAATGGAGGACTAGACAGAAAAGGAAATGAGATGTGTAAGCTTGTGGTAACACAGTATTGGGCTGCATATAACTTGGATAAAATCTGATTTAGAGTTGGTATGTTTCCATAATGCCGACCTCTCTACTTCAAAATCAAATGCATTGGGTTGAGTTAAAGGCTAGCATTCCCCCCCTGCCCCCCCCTTCAACTCTGGGCTTGACTATTTTATCAGTAAATTTAAAAATGAAGAAGAAATGCATCCCTTCAAAGAACTTCCTAGTAGTTTGCCACAAAATCACAGTATGCTGCCCACCCTTGTTTATTTCCTTCCTCTCCTCAAGTGTCCCTGCTCCCTCCTTACAGATCTGTTGATCACCCTGCATTACCTGGACCCGGACCCCTTGCAAGATCTACCTTTTTCTCCAGAGTACCTCTAGAATATTCTCTAGGGCATGCATGTCTGCTCTCAGAGTCCCCTCTGTCCACCTGCAGTGATGTCCAGAGTTTGTGAAGCCATCTGAGTAGAGCCTCACTTCTGCCTCTACATCCAGGGCCTCCAAGAGCCATAAGTCATCTAACTGCCCAAGTGGCCAGACACCTCCTGAAATCCCAGCACAGTGAGGCTGCACAAAGGAGAGTGTATCCCTCCTTAAGTGATCCGCACCGTCACCTGGCCTCAAAGCAGCAGTATTTATGCCCAGGGACAGATAGGTTCATCCTCATCTGGGGAAACAGCCCCTTCTGTTCCCACCCGTGCTGCTGTCTACATGGGCTTTGCTCTGTCTAGCTCACGAGGCTGGGCTGGGGATGTAGACTCGCAACAGCCCTTCCATGTCCACCACCACAGCCCAATAATAAAAATAGAAAAGCTTCGTTCCCTGCCTCCTTATCCTGAAGCACCCAGGTAACATGAAACCTAAAGATTAAGCCCTCCCCCCGGCCCTACCCACACTCATTTCCAGGCATTCAATTTCCAGAGACATCTGGGGCTTGGGGTCCGCGATGTCCAGGGAATTGCTGGACCTTCATCTTTAGATGCTGCCATTACTGAGTTTTATATCCTGGAGTATCCCAGGATTCCTTGCAGGAATCTGCCTGAGCTGCTGAGAGGAGGCCTAAAAGTGCTGACTCACAGGATGAAGTCACACATTAGAGATTATTCAAGACTCTCAAGACGGGGTCATCATGTCTTCCGAGGCTCTGGCCAGTCAGTTCTGTGTAGTGTGAAAGACTGTAAAGCGTGGTGCTGTATTGAAGAAGAAGAAAGAAGAAGAAGAAGAAGAAGAAGAAGAAGAAGAAGAAGAAGGTGGAGGACAAGGACGATGAAGAGGACGAGGAGGAGAAGAAGGAGAAGAAGAGTTTAGACAAATTTGCCTGCCAAATTTTTACCCTTTTCTGTAAATATTAAAGGGCCAAACTCCCACCAAGGTCCTGGTCAGGCCTAGATATCCTCGACTCACCCCTTCCTATGTTCATTCAATAAATGTTGATTGAGGGCCCATTGGCTGCCCGGCACTGTTGAAGGATTCAAAGCTAGAGCAGTGAACTAAAATCCATATTCGAGAGAGGAGGATAATGGGAATGAACAAATGAAAATATCAGGCCTTATTAGTGCTGTGAGGGAAGTTTTAAAAAACTTGATTGTGGGAAATTGCAAGTGTACACAAAAGTAAAGCAAGTAATAGAACAAACCACACATTTCTACCCCCAGCTTCCAGATGCTCAACCCGAGACCACCTTCTCCACCCCATCGCTCTCCCCACCTCACCATGGATTATGTAGAAACATCCCCGACGTCCTATCGTCTCCTTATACAGGTCTTGGAGTGAATCTCTGAAAGAAAGGCAGATAGGGTGGTCAAGGAAGGTGTCTCTAAGGGGTGACCTGGGAGAAGAGGTGTGTGAGTGGGAAAGAGAGATCCAGATGTAGACCTAGCAAATGTGAGCATGCTGACATCATTGAGGATCTGTGAAAGGACCAGTGTTACTGCCCTGGGGGGAGTGAGGGCCAGAGAGAACCCAATCCTACAACAGCATGACCAGAAGTTCCTAGAAGGAATAAAAACTCCTACAACAAAACACATATAATGCTTCCTGTGTGCCAGAAATTCCTCCAGTGTATTGTATATGGCAACTTGTTTGATTTTTCACAACCCTGTGAAGTCATGGCCACTATTAATATTCCCATTTTACTAGGGCGCCTGGGTGGCTGAGTCAGTTGAGCGTCCAACTCTTGGTTTCCGCTCAGGTCCTGATCTCACAGTTCATGAGTTCGAGCCCCACATCAGGCCCTGTGCTGATAGCACGGAGCCTGCTTGGGATTCTCTCTCTCTCTCTCTCTCTCTCTCCCTCTCAGCCCTGTTCGTGCTGTATCTCAAAATGAATAAATAAACTAAATAAAAAATTCCCATTTTACTAAAACTGAAGAAACCTGAACACAGAAAGTGTCTCCGTCCAGTCAGGCTGTACTAAGGAAATACTGGGTGGCTTACAAACAACAGAAATTTATTTCTCACAGTTCTGGTGGCTGGCAAATCCAAGGGTGAGCCACCAGCATAGTCAGGTTCTGGCCAGAGCCTCTTCCTGGTTCACCTCGCCTTCTCACTGTGTCCTCACATGGTGGAAGGGGCTAGGGATGTCTATAAGATCTCTTTTATAAGGCATTAATCTCATTCATGAGGGCTCCCCCCCTTGTGATGTAAGCTCATCCCAAAGGCCCCTCCTTCTAATACCATCATCTTTGGGGGTTAAGATTTCAGCATATGAAGGGAGGGGGCACAAACTGTACAGACTACAGTTACTCAGGCAATCTGGTTCCAGAATTCAACCTCTTAATCCCTTCAGGTAGAATGGCTCATCCATTGTCAGTCACATCTCTGTGCAACTCTGAGCAAGTGTAGGTGAAAAGACTCAGAGCTGCTCATCCCAGGTCTCTTTGGACCCTCCATGTCTCTCACCACCGCCCACCCCAGACTGCCACCCTCTCCAGGTCTGGATACTGCTCCTTACACAGCTCATCTCTTCCTGCTTCCCTTCCCTCCCTAACAATGTCTTTTTCCCTGTTTGACTCTAAGCCCCATGAGGGTAGGGAACATGTCATGTCAGTTTCCCCTCATACTGTGCCCACCACATGGTGGGCACTGAATCAGTGTTTGTGAGAGGAAGACATTAATGAGTAAAAGGAAGTGATGTTTGCACTGTAGCGGGTAATGATAATGTTCCACCTGGGTCCCCTGGAATCCCATTTCCATGAGTTGCCTTTACCCTTTTGCGGGGTTTTCAGCAACCAGCGCCTGCAGCTTTTCTCCCATCCTTCAGCCTCCAGTATGAGCTTTACCCCAAGAGCAAAGAACCAACAGTGCCAGGGATTAGATTTCCAACCCATCTTTGACCCCAGGGGCTGTCGACTAGGACTGTCAAGTGCCCAGTGAGAACATCCAACTCCCTTGCCTTGGGCTGGGACAGCTCTAAAGCCTGACTCACACTCTACAGCCTCCCCGGGACGAGAATCCTTCCCTTCCCCATCCTGTTTCTGGGAAACCCAACTTCAAACATTAGGTCATTTAAAAAAACTCCTCTGTTAACAAATATGCCTGGAGATTAGAGGATTACTAGGAAGATACTATACTTGCAGTTTTGTCATAAAATAAAACTTATTCTAAAACTATCCTGGAATCAATGTGATTTTACACTGACGAACCAAAGATAGTTTAGGATGTTGTAGTGCCTGGGTCATTGTTGCAAACCTCAGGCACTTCAGCTGGAGACTTCCGGTGGGCAGAAAGTTGGATGGTCGGCAACTGGTCCATTGCCATTTCTGCAGGGAAATGGGCAGAAGATGAGTGGCAAAGCATGGCTCGATATTAAAACTCACAAAACTGATCTCGAACTGTTATGAGAGTTTTGTAACATAATAATCATGAGACCCATGGGGATAGCCTTGTAGGATAAAACCCACATCAAATAGGTTTTTGAGATAAATATGGCCACCTTCCAACATTTGTCTACTAGTATTTCCTTGACCTTTTAAGAGAAGACTTGAGGGTAATAAATGGAAGCACTGATTTGGCCAAAAGGGTCCCAAGGGACCAAGAGACACATTTTTCACATCTACAGCTTAAGAAAAGTCAAGGACCTAATGCATGTAAATGAACTTGGAAAGCCACATTTGCCCTCCTGTTTCTAGGCAGCCGCTGCAAGTCACTTGGACCTTAAATGGGAGGGAACAGTGACAAATGCATTTATGAACATCTTCATTTAAAACAAATGGCGCCCTGGTTTCAGGGTTCTAAATTGAGAAGTTAGTAGCAAAAAGAGCTGCTCCAAAATCCATACTCTATGAAATCCACATAGCTCATGAGGAGAATGATAAAACTATAGATCATGGCCAATTATGCTTCAAGGAAAGGTTTTAAGCCTGCTGCATTCATAACTCCCTCTTGGAATAAAGGCATAAACATAGAACATAATGCCATAGCTAAGCTGCCTCATGCTGCTATATTTTTGTAAATAAGATTCATAAGATTAGAATACTGTAAGGGCACCTGGGTGACTCAGTCAGTTGAGGGTCCAACTCTTGATTTTGGCTCAGGTCATGATCCCAGGGTCATGGGATCAAGCTCCGTGTCAGGCTCTGAGATGAGTGTGGAACCTACTCGGGATTCTCTCTCTCTCTCTCTCTTTCTCTGTCTCTCTTTCTCTCTCTCTCTTTCTCTCTCTCTCCCTCTGCCCCGTTCCCTGCTCATGTTCTCTCTCTCAAATAAATTTTTTTTAATATTTAAAAAATTGAGGGGCGCCTGGGTGGCGCAGTCGGTTAAGCGTCCGACTTCAGCCAGGTCACGATCTCGCGGTCTGTGAGTTCGAGCCCCGTGTCAGGCTCTGGGCTGATGGCTCAGAGCCTGGAGCCTGTTTCCAATTCTGTGTCTCCCTCTCTCTCTGCCCCTCCCCCGTTCATGCTCTGTCTCTCTCTGTCCCAAAAATAAATAAACGTTGAAAAAAAAAATTAAAAAAAAAAAATTGAATGCCACGATCAGCAAACTTTTCATGAATAGTGTCATGATTACAAATGCTCAGATTCAAGAAACCTGAATTCTTTACCAGGATGGAGGTTGTGAGTCTTTCAGAGAGAGAGAAGATAAAGCAAAGACACCCCTACACCATGTAGTGACGTAATTTATGCTGCCATCTTTCTTTTTGGAGAGAGAGAGAAAGAGAGAGCCGCAAGCTTGACCTGAACTGAAATCATGACCTGAGCCGAAATCAAGAGTTGGACACTCGGCCAACTGAGCCCCTGTGGTAACATTTTTATGATGTCATATGTATGACATCATCTAAGAGTGCTCCTGGAAGAGACTCTAATTGAAGTTTTTCTTCTCATTGCCACCTCGTGTTTTCAGATAAAAAAGATGTATACAAAGCAGGGGAGATCTGGGAATATGGATTTTTTTTCTCATTATGAAATGAGCACTAATATCCATATTGATGTATGGATGTAGATATAAGCCATTGCAAATCCTTCACTGCCTTCACTCTCAAATCAGCAACTGTGGGATAGAGTCACTCACAATATTTTGACATGAAGCAGGAATTAAACACCAAAATGGGCGTCCTTGTGGAAACCTAACGAATGTTGTAAACTAAGAATGAGTCTGATATGCTAGAAAGAAGGTCTCCTCTCGCTGGTCTGCCATGACCAACCCTGGCCTCACAGGCCAAACACTGCTTTCTCCATAAATTTCTCTATAAATAATCAAGTATGAGGAAGCCCAAGACAAGCAGGTAAAGTCAAGTTTTCCATTCTTCTTTTTGATGTCCTCCAGCCTGAAGTCTTTTTAAGTGGCCTATTTGTCTTTTAAGTCGTGAAACCTCCTCTAATAATCACGTTAGTTAGCTAGGAGCTTCCTTCAAGCCACTCTGTAAGAATGAGCTAAATAAAATCAGAAAATACAGTTAAAATATAAATATGGAGAACACAGTTGCCTGTGTCCACATTATTTCCAAACGGAAAAGATATTTATAAAGGTGAGCTCTAATTCTGATAAACTGATGAGTTCAAAATCTTCATGCACAATGTGAACAGTGAGAATGATAGCTGACGTTTGTTGAGAACATAATATGTGCCAACTGTTATTCTACAACTTTTGTATGTAGTAGCTCATTTCTTCCTCATTGTGACTCTGTGGATGGTACCTTCTTTACACCCATTTTACCCATGACACGATGAGACGTGGTTTACTTAGTCACAACCCAAGACAGTCTGGTTTCAAAGCCGATGCCCTCCCCTGCGTGCATGGATGGGCTCTGAGCCCTTCCTTGCTGGTACAAAACTATTTTTAATAATTATTCTCTGTTATTTTATTCTCTAAAACGGGGGAGGCCAGGGGCCATCTTAATAAATTAGTGTTTCTTCGGGCACATGGGTGGCTCAGTCGGTTGGGCGTCCGACTTCGGCTCAGGTCATGATCTCACAGTTCATGAGTTCGAGCCTCGCTTCGCACTCTGTTGCTGGCAGCTCAGAGCCTGGAGCCTGCGTCAGATTCTGTGTCTCCCTCCCTCTCTGTTCCTCCCCTGCTCATGCTCTCTCTCTCTCTCGTTCAAAAATAAATAAAAACATTTTTAAAAATTAAAAAAAAAATTAGTGTTTCTTCTCTTAGTAGGTTGTTTTTAGACTATCTATGAATTATACAACCATAGCTTGATGGATTCAAGTCCAAGAATCCATTTGGTAAAACAGCCAAGGATCTGTAAATCCTTGCTTTCGGAGCTTCCACATTTATAAACAAACCTGCACTAGAATTCAGCATGACTTTCGAGTCAGTCTGTGGAAAATGCAAGTATGTAATACAATCAGACTTCATTTGGGCCATCCCTCTGCTGCTTAGGCACATTGGCAATGAAAGATCTGAACGCATAAACTTGGCAGCAACTTCAAAATATCCAGTTGGTCCTAGAATGCCAACGTTCTCATTATGTACATTTGTTGTGCCTGGGCTCCCCGCTGTCCAAATCTACCCTGAGTCTCCAATCAAGAAGAAGGGGTGATAGGAACACTGCTAATATGACATGACTGGGGACAATACAGAGTGACATGACCCGAGGTGATGAAGGGAACACTTATGGCTTCCCTCCCATTCCCTCCCCCTCCCTGCCACATATGTTGATGCATATTACATCCCTGCCTTGGCAGTCACAGGCAGAAAGGCCCAAAGATATTTATGAAGCTGTATCCATCAACAACTCCAATGGTCCACCTGAAATGCTGTCAACTTGCACACTGACTAGTACCCGCCGTCTGCACGCGCCACAACCCCTCACCTTCAGTTCTAGCTCTACGTCCAGGGGCCAGCAAGGCATCTCCCCAGAGCCCCCCAGGCCTTTCCCAAAGACCTAGGGATGCAGGGCAAGAAATAAGAGAGTCATCAAGTTGGCATTTGCTCCATTAAGAGGGAAAGGCAGCAAAGGGAGGAAACTAGGACCAGGATATAGAGGAAATAAACATTAAAAATCACCAAAATCTGTACATCTGTGGTTGCCGAAGCAACCTTCCAGAGAAGCACAAGGATACCCATTCCTGGCCCTGTAACACAAAGGCTGAGAGCCTGCCCTTAAGTAGCCACTTTGTTTCTCATTCAGAACCATAGCTGACCCTTGATATAACGCCTGAATTTACAGCAAAGGTCCTTTACGTAGGACCATAGCCGAACAATACACTCACGTCCTAAATGGAAGGAATTCTCCAGTATCATATCCAGAGAGGACTTCCATAATTTCCTATTTGAATTTTTGATTGACCGAGATGTTAGGGAAATGTCTTACAATTTCTAAAAATATTTTCTCGGGGCGCCTGGGTGGCTCCGTCAGTTAAGCGTCCGACTTCAGCTCAGGTCATGATCTCTCGGGCCATGAGTTTGAGCCCCGCGTCGGGCTCTGGGCTGATGGCTCAGAGCCTGGAGCCTGCTTCCGATTCTGTGTCTCCCTCTCTCTCTGCCCCTCCCCTGTTCATGCTCTGTCTCTCTGTCTCAAAAATAAATAAACGTTAAAAAATTTTAAAAATATTTTCTCTTCGTTAAATACGAAGCATGGTCTGTCTTCTTCAGAAAGCATTCTGCATGTCCCGATCTAAATTTTGCACCTGAAATTCAGGGACAAAATGGCCTCTTCAACACTAAAATCAAACTGCACGTGATTTAATTTTTCTTTGACCTAAGGAAACTTATTTTGAGATCTGTCTGAACCTGGGGAATTTCATTATAATTTTAACTTTTATTGCATAAAAGAAGGGTAAACATAGCAGCTGGCACATGAACTGAGAATGGTGTACTAATAGGCTGTCTGTCCTTGCAGTTTGGGGAAGGTATTCCTAAAGAATCTTCTCACTTTGGGAGTGAAAACAGGTACACAGTACAAACTCTTTCCCTGAAGGTGGCTAAGCCAAAAGCAGGGAGAGTTTTCACTTAACTATTTGCCACAATTTGCCCCATCTACACTATAAAAGCAGGAAACCAAGAACAAGGCCAACCCGAATTTTAAATCCCATGGTGGTAATCTGGGATAAGACAGGGTTTCTTTTAGACTGATGAATGAGAATTTTTTTTCTCCTTAAAATGAAAATCATTCTTGTCTTTTAGGAGAGAGATAAAGGCAAAAGACACATAAAGTAATGAGCTTAAAATGGATTTTCACTTCTTAAAAAAAAATCTGCTTCAGGTCAATGGGATTTCTGTAGAACCAGTTATGTGAAATTCGATTATAGATTAATAAAGAAACCAAAGAGATAAGGATATCACATTAATGGAAAAAGAATTATTAAATTCCTGTCCTTTTTTGATGTTTCCTCTGACAATTAGTATTCCCGTCCTCATCAGGTGATACAAAACTCTAGGCAAATGTCCAAAGGAATTAAGCAGTAAAATATGTTTTGAGGGAAAGAAAGAAGGAAGGAGGAAAAGAAAGAAAGAAGAGAGACTGAATTGAGAAAGTAAAGAAGAAAAGTAGAACAAGAGTTTCTGGGACCTGCATTAAGTATGGCATTAATTTTTTTCCCACCAAGTCTTAGTCTTGGCAGGCTTCCACTCAAATGCAGGAATTTCATGGATGTGGGAACGGGTGATGGAAAATGCATTATTATACACAACAATCGTTGTACTTGAGAGGAACTATATGGGGAAAAAAATAACACCCTAGAATAAATACAAATGAAATTCATGTATCAAAACCAATACTGTGAAAATAGTTTAAATGTTTCTTGAATTTATATCTAGTCATTAACCTAAATGCAGATTTTAGTTCAGGCTACACTTTTGCCTCATGGTCAGAAGGCCTGAAAACCTGTGGCGTGGAAAATTGGCAGGATAAAGAATATTGAATTGGTCTCCATGGAAAAACAGGTTTTGGCAGCTATAACCTCCTCCTTGAGTGGGTTCCCCCCCAACCCAAGTCAAATTCTCCTCCCTCTTTCCTTGTCCCAGGAAAAAGACCAAGGGAAGACCATATATTAGCTAAGACAGCAAGCAGATAGATATCAACATGGCCATTCACCAAAGGACCTTCCTCATTGGCCTTGAACCCCATAGTCAGGGTGAGCCCCCCCCACCCCCGCCCCGCCAAAAGTCTCAACCCTAAGCTCACCCTCTGAGAGCACAGAGGCTGGAGGTTTCTATTTCTACTGACTTTGGTTTCCTTCTTCCTTGAAGAAAGGGAGTGAGGCATCCATCTTACCCAATGACCCTAAAAGAAACTGCAATTCACAAACAAAAATGATAAATTTATTTGCAGAAATCCTTCACATCTGTTCCTCCCCTCCAATCCTGCTCCAAACCTACTTTAATCCACAACCAGTCTGCTTACCTCAAGGAAGGGAGACATTTCCCCAGGGTTTTATTTAGGCTAGGGGACAAAATCCAGGGACTTCTTCAAAGTCACTCGTCCACCTGGCAAGACTCTCACGGCCCGCTGCAACCCCAAGGCCCACCTCACTCTCTTCTGGGGCTAGTCCTGAACTCAGTCTCCACTCTGTTCTTTCCAGCCTCCTTTCCAGCCACCCGCCCCCCCACCCCCTACCCCACCACCCCAAGAGCCCACAGCCTCAGAGCGAATGTTCACCAGGCTCCCTCCGGTGGGTTCCGGGCCCTTTGCATGAGCCAGTTGAGTGAGAACTTCTTCCCCCACATGAATGTTGTATCCTTGTGCTGTGCCTCTCTTGGTGGTTCACCCTGATCTTTTCTCTCTTTGCAGCTGGTTAATAATCCACTAACAAGTCAGGCTGCAGCGGCTGCAGCCGCCATGGGCTCCATAGCAAGCTCACAGGCCTTTGGCAATGCCCTCTCCAGCCTTCAGGGGGTCACGGGTCAACTAGTTACTAATGCACAAGGACAGGTGAGTGGGAGATGGGAACAAGAGTGAATCTTTATGGCAGATGGAACTCGGAAAGGAAATGAATTTCTTTTGCATGACAGTGATATGTAACTGCATCTATTCGAGGCAAATAAATAATGTTTACTAGCAATGTCAAGAATAGGAGAAGGGTTGGGAGGTGTTTCTATATTTTAGGAACAAGATTTTTTTCCCCCTTTCCCTAGAATGTCTTACGTTTTTATTTTGTTTTTATTTCTGTACAATGGTTCTTGTTCTGATCTTAACGGAAGGAAATACTTTTCGTGATGGGGCAGTCTTTAAAAAAAAAAAAGTAAATTTTAAAAACAAAATTTCAGTTCTGCTTATGTATTTATTCTTTTTAAACTGGGACGGTGGGGGAAACTGGTAAGTTTCCTTCTCTAATTGCTCTAAGATTTCTAAACTAGTCCTAAGCAAGCCAATTTCTGACTAATATGGGGACCTGATGGAAAGAACCGGGCAGTCCTGTAAGAGAAACAAAGGAAAGGGGGGAGAAGCCTCTTGCTGATTCTCCTGGAAGCTCCTGGGAGTTTCTTGTATGCCTGCAGGCTTACTTCAGTCTGCCGGGGCCATCGAACCTTCCTCATGTCATGGGCAGCGTGACGGTTCCCTCGCACCACTCGTGTGCCCGCGTCGTGGTCCCCAGGACACTGACGAAGCTTCAGATGAGGGCAGCTCCCCCTTTAAGAGCCCAGTAAACCTGAAAGCTCCATGAAGAGCAAACTGGAGTTAAAGCTGAGGGTATCAGAAGTACCCTCCGTTCAAAGGCTTGGCACAGACCCTCAGTGGTTAGGGCACCTTCACCTCAACTGTGGCCGTTGCTGAGGGTGGAGGAGCAGGTAGAAGACGCTAGCATCATCTCCAGGATTTTTCCTCCTAGAGTTATTTTACGGATCCCTGCTTGGCCTGCTCTGTAGAGAACAGGAATTGCAATGTCTTGAACCCTGTTTTTATTTTACATAAAGAGTAAACAGAGATGCATTATAAGCTAAACCGTCTCAATCTACGTCCCAGGGAAAAAAAGCTGACCTTGTTATATTTCCTGGGCGGGTGCAGGATTGTCCCGTCAGAACCCCGAGGGCTGAACGATGGAGCTTGTCAAAGAGCAGCCCCAGGTAATGAATCATCTTATCACAGGTGCACACCACACATATTAAAGGAGGGTTGTATGAACACGGTGCCCTCCACAGTCACCTTTCAATGTCGGCTTTAACCCTTGTTCCAATCCCTTTTCATCAAAGGATCATTTTATGCAGCCGGCTCTAAATGGAGGCTCTCAAAAGCCTATTAAGATTTCTGAACGGACAGGGTTTGGGTGTGGAGGAAAAGTTGGTTTTAATATCTATAACTCACACTCAGATCAGGTCGGTCCTGGAAGCTGCTTCCTAGAGTTATGCCCCAAATGGAACACCCCAATTCATTCCTGCCAGGCAGCTGGCCCTTGAGATGTAAATTTTAAGAGGTCCAGATGGAAAGCATATCCGCGGATGTGCATTTCCCCCTGATTTTTCTGTCCCAGTATCCAAGTAAAATGTGCCACTGTGCCCCACCGCTTGAGAATTTGTGATGGAGAAAATGCTTTATTGCTTAGAAGGAGTTATTAGGAGTGTATTCTTCCGGTGATTTAATGGCTGATCATTTTGCCAGTTACAAATCCATCCCCTTCCTAGGGGCTAGAGTTACAGCCTTTGCTCTGTTTGGCCTTTGCCGACTTCCATCCCAGGGGGGTAGCTCTCCCGGCCCGAGAGTTCCCACAGGAAAATGAGCTTTCAATTAAAACCTTGGTTCATACTCTGCGTATGTAGAAGAAAGCCTGATTTTATTTTAAAATTCTTCTGTTTTAGACACTGTGCTGATAGGTGATTTGATATGGTCCACAAATCTCCTAAAGTGGGAAAGGAAAAAAAAAAAAAAGACCTACATTCACAGAGGAATCAATATTGCCCGCTCGTGATGTCTTGTCTGAGAGTTTTAGAAACATGCCCAATGGTACCATGTGCCAGAGACGACCAAGCTACTCCCATTTCCAAAGTAGATGAATTGGCCATGTTCCCGTAGTGCTGTGGGTTTTTTTTTTTAATCTTTGTAATATAAACACAATCATCTTCCCAGAAAAAAAGAGCATATGCCCTGCACCTCTTGATACAAAGATACTCGTGTGAGCCTTATGAGGTGGCCAGATGGCACCAAAAAAGGAGGACAAAAATTACTTGGGGTGTGTGTGTGTGTGTGTGTGTGTGCACGCACGCGCGCTCCTTTTGCTTGTATTAATGTGGTACAAAAAAATAAGATCACGTTGGAATCAGGTTAATACAATTAGCCTTGCTCAAAAAGCCGTGTAAACTAGAATTACTTTATCCAGCCCATTTTCAATCCCTTAAAAATCTCCACAGAGCTTTCCCAGAAAAGGTACAAAGAGAAAACTCTTAATATATTTATAGATTCTTTCATTTGAGTTCTTGACATCAACTATTTTTTACATTGGAAAGTTTGCCCAGAAGAAATAACATTAAACTCTAAACCTATGTTTGAAAAGCATGTTTTATGCCACTGATACTTTGGGGAGGTCGGGCTGTCGAGGTGGCACAAAATACCCTGATTCTTGCTGTCCGCTGCTAAGATTTTCTTGGCTACCTGGAAGCCAAGAGAGGATTAGCCAGGAAAGAGCTCTCACTGAATTCGGATCTGCCTGAGATACGGTTTAAGCTCCCCTTTCTTCTCATTTTGGACCTGGGAGAAATCAATGACTTAACTTCCCTAAACTAGAGCCTCATCCTCAAAGCTCTAAGGTAGCCCCTGTGAGGAGGCCTGTGCCAGTGGCGATTCTAGATTCCAGGTCTTCCCACTCAACGGGGTGGGCACCCTCCTCACACAGGGAGACATGTCCCAATCCCAAAAAGAAGAAAGCCCACTCCCTGGGACTTGCAGCTTGGTTTCCTTGTCTTGGAATTTGATTGTTTCTATTTACTAGATTTCAGTGCATTTAAAGGGAAGGGAAATCTCCATCTATTTATGGTCTTTTATTTCCTGTTCTTTGGTTTATTTATCTTAATTTTTTAAGTTTATTTATTTTGAGAGAGAGAGCACGCAAACAAGGGAGGGGCAGAGAGAGAGAGAGAGAATGGGAGAGAGAGAATCCCAAGCAGGCTCCACACTGTCAGCGCAGAGCTCAACGCGGGGCTCGAACTCACAAATTGTGAGATCACAGCTTGAGCTGAAATCAAGAGTCAGACGCTTAACTGACTGAGCCACCCACCCTGGTGCCCCTGCTTTTTTAAAAAACAGTAGTTATCAGTTCATTCTCTTACCTTTCTGACTCTGCCATTCATTTGCAGTTAATACAGAAGTCAGACATTATTCCAGAGAGTGATTAATTCTAACAGAAATTCTGCATTCTAAAGTCACAAAACACATATCTTACCCAGGAATGTTATAGTATTTTAAAATTATACCCAACTTCATCCTGAAGGAGCAAGTTCCCTATTGGTGATTGGCGATCATGAAATTTATCATGACTATCACAGTGCTGAGAATAACATTCTAGGGCTGTTTGCTTACCAAATCAGGAACTCATGTGAGTGTGGAAGCCAGACAATGAGATGAGCACCAACTATAGACTTGTTTGAACCCCAAGTCAGCCAGTAACTAACAAGCTCTGTGACCTTCAGTAAATTACTTGAGCTCTCTGAACTTCAGTTTCACCATAAAATAAGGATAGATATAGAATCTGAGTCCCTAGATTATGAAGATTAGATGAGGTAAAGTGTGTAAAAAGCCTACCATGGTCCATGAGTATACAGTTAAAGACTCATACTAATAAGTGGCTGCAATAATTATCATCATCATCATCATCATCATCATTGTGGTTTAGAGTCTTGTCTAGCATTTTCTGGAAACCAATCTTTGGTTTGGGTATATATAGCAAGAAGTAGTGTAGCATACAGGCAAGAAGAATGGGTTCTAGAACCAAACAGCCATTCATCGGCTGTTGGGCCTCGGGCAATTGACTTACCCTCTCTCGTGCCTCAGTTTCCTCCTCTGAAAAATGGGGATCAAAATGGAAGCAGCTTCTAGGATTAAAGAGCTTAGCACGTAGTCAGGCACATAGTCGTCATTCAATAATGCTAACACTCAGTATATGCTATCTGTGATTATTAGTCTAGGTGCGATATGGTTGCAGTTCACACTGAATGTGCTCACTGTGTGTGTGAGGAGTTTGAGAATGTGAGAATCTCAGCAGAGTAAAACATCAAGTTACTTTAGGGAAATCTTATCCTTACCCTGGATAGTTCAGTAGGGGGCATATGTGTGTGTGTGTGTGTGTGTGTGTGTGTGTGTTCTTAACACTCATTCAGTGGGTATGTTCAGGATTTGGCAAGTAGATTTCCCATCGATTTGTTCAGCTCTAGAATTGGCTTCCCTTGTGCCCCTGGCAATATCTCCTTATTGGCATTATTGCAGAAAAGTAAAAGCAAATGAAATTTCATTTTATCCTGGGGCTAAGGAAAAGCATTTTACATTTTAACTGAAGCTCAGAATGTTTCCTGATGAAATTAGTTCTGGACCGCTGTGAAATTTTCTTAAGTGGCACCAAGTCAAGCCAAAGTCCCTCCCTCCCTTCCTTAAAGAGCCAGTCAAGTAAAACAAACAAACAAACAAACAAACAAACAACATTACTTTTCCTAATGTATAGAAAGAAGACAAAATTAAAAGCACTTGCCCATTCAATTCAGGACCCAAGAATACACATAGCATTATATGAATAAATAATGGCTGAGCAGAGCACTTTGGCCAGACAGAAGGATTTGCAGTAGGTAGGAGCTGCCTCCTAAGAGGAACACAGGCCAAAATGGAAGAAAGGCAGTCTGCTGACACAATAGTAGCCTATGCATCGTAGCTTAAAAAGGACACCCTTGAATGTGCAAAACCACGGAGGGTGAGTTGCTTGTATTCAGCAGCCCTGGGCTGGAGGAGGGCAGGTGGCGAGGCAGGAATGTCACCAAGTACTGTGTTTGTGCACATCGACATTCTAATATCCTGACCTTCAAATATGTGAAAAATATTGTCTTAGAATTGAAGAAACGCGATGCGTACTTATGTTGGGGCATTCCTCTGAATTCGAATAATCAAAAGCTAAAGAACATCTCTCGAAGACGGTAGAGCAGCTAAGACCATGGGCTTGGGAGGAAACAGGTCTGATTGGAACACATTTCTAGCTATGTGGTCTTGGGGGTCTTGGGTAAGTTATGGAACTTTACCGAGCCTCTGTTTTCCTCATCAGTGAAATGGGAGTGATAAGATGTGTCACATACATTGTTGTGGGGTTAAACATGACAGTAGCAGGAAATGTGTTCAGCACAGTGCCTGATATGTCTTAAGTATTTAATAAATTACATGAATGTATCAATAAATTAATGCTATAGCTTTTTAGAATGAAAAGCTGGCGATGGAGCCTGAACTATGGGTTGCTAAAGGAATTCAACACCTAATTTAAATAGGAAGATGAGAATCTTTTAGAGAGAATCACTACACGTTGAACGGAAATGAAGCTATAATAAATGCAAATCTCAGCCAAATAATTGAGATATAATGAATTTATTCAGTAAGTGTCCATTGAACCTCTCTGTGGGTTTTATTAGATCTGTGCAGGAGAACAAATAAAACCATAGCTGCCCACGTTTGTAAAACTAATTTCAAACCCTGTGCCAAGGAGATAAAGTGTGCAACTTTGACAATGTGACCAGAGCAAATGAGGTACATTAGACACATCCAGCTAAAGCCATTTGATCAGGAATTTAGGGAGTTTTGCACATACTCTTTTATTCTATTTTTTATAATGAACCACATTAAATGTATAAAAAGCAAAAAAATAACTTTTTACCAAAAAAATTTTCAAAAGGATCGTTGCTCAACCACATTAACGTAAGATTAACATAAATGTTAAGATATTAACATTTTTCCGCATAAGCTTCAGCCCTCTTGCTTATTTTTAAAAGAAATAAAGGGATAAAGCTGAGACCTTGGCACTCTCTCCCTCCCCCACCCTTCCCAAGGTGATACTGTGATAGCATTGGTAATTCCTTTAATGCAAGTTTTGCATCTTTACTAAAAAATTATATCTTTTTTAAAAGGTACAAAATCATATGTACAGAATACCATTTTTAATACAAACAGTACACTATATTGCTTAGACATTTTGCATAACTAAGAATCAAACATGGTTTGTTGAAAATACAGGGTAGGTGTCTGCATATTCTTCCCCAAATATAAACAGAACAATCTATTTAGGTAATGGTTTTGGCCATGTTTTTAAACCCAAACTCAAAACAGTCTGACAAAGGATTTTATTTTCTCCTTTGCAAATATCATTATACAAAGTCTTAAAAAGTGTAAAAATTCGATCACATGCACCGGAATACACTTCAAATAAGCTTCTTTTTTTTTTTTTTTTTTTTTTTTTGTCGCATTTTTTAACACTTTTTAAATCAGCTCTTTCTAGAGACTGGGAAAGAAATGTTCATGGGGTTAGTAATATTATAAGAATTTTACCCTGGCTTCATCTCAGTAATAAAGATGAAACAGTAGCAACAATAAACAACCTCGATCTTTCTACTAACATATCAAATTTCCCCTTTGAGCCCAATTGAGAGCTTTATTTCCTCATTTCGGAAGAGGCCATTGCATTAAAGCAGCGTCTCCCTAAGTGTGCGCCTTGGAAATGAACGAGCCCTTGGAGACGGCGCACAAACCAGGGTTCCCCGGGCTGGACGCCGGGTGGCGCAGCGCCCCTGGCGCAGCCGCTGATGTGTTCGGATGGGGCCGGGCAATTCTGTTGTGACGCGCCGCGGACCCCCTTTAACTTTCCTGATCCTGCTTTCCCCAGACTTCCTGTCCGCAACATTTAGTAGAGTTGACGTCGGCAAAGCGCACTTCGGGAAATGCTGCGGGAAGTCACTTCCTATCCGCGCTTTGGATCGTGTGATAATGATTTAAATCGGAAAGGAGCCCCCTCCTGGGATTTGCGCGCTGAGGTCCGGAGGGCGCACACACACCTGGGAGCGCGTTTGCGGGGAGCAGGTGGACCGCGCGGCTCTGCCCCCGGGGCTGTGCTGGCAGCGCTAGGCCAGTCCCCCGGCCCCCGCTGGGACGCTCTCCCCCGAGCGACAGGTCAGGGCTGGAGTGGAGGGTGCCGGCTGGTGGGGGGTGACCCGAGGCCTGGCCCTCGGGTCCTGGGTCCTCGCCCTTCTGAGGAGTGGGGCTCCCTGGACGGTAAACGACGCTAATGAGCCCTGATGGCCCAGGGCTCCGCAGTGCTTTCGCGGGAGGTGAATTTGATGGGAAGCCTCGCTTCTGGCGCGGCTCGGCTGCTGACACGTAGGACGTAATCGGGTCTCAGAGCCGGTCAACGCCAGCAGAAGCGTGCTCTGTCCCTCATCATGACAGCCAAATATTCAGCCCAGACCTTCGCTGCCCTACCAGAGGTCGCTCCTCCCCCCGCCCCGCGCTCTCCTTCTTGCCCCCATTTTTAAAATGAAAGGGTTAATCCCGTTAATGCCATCAACCCAAAGAGCTGGCCAACTTGAAGAACTAAAAATAAAGCACCCTCTGAACTCTTTCTCCCTACTCACCACGCCTCAGGGCAACCTGTCCTGTGCAATTAAAGGGGTGGCCAAAAATACACAATTAAAAAAAATAAAATCTCAGTTTAGGAGATTTTCCCTGCAGAATGAGTCAGGAGAGAACCAAGCTCTCTCTTATCTAAAGCAGAATTTTGGATTGTGGTGCTGTTGCTTCCTTCCCCACCCCACCCCCCACCCCCCCACCCCTGCCTCTAACCCTTACATTAAAATAAAAAAAATCTTCATCTATGAGTATTTCGTTTTCCTGGGAATATGGAAATGTGTCCTTGTGTAGGCTCCTCAGTAGAGACTAGGCACATCCTTTGTGGCTAAATAGGAAAGAGGCCAGTTAACTAACGCAGCAACCTAATTAACAGCTGTAATTCTAAACAGGTAACAGTTACCAACCACATGCCATGCACAGAGGGCGCCCTCAGAGCTCCTCTGACTTCTCACATCTTGGTTTCACTAGCGTGGTGAAACAAAATACTACCACCTAATGCTCATGTAGCTTGTTTCAGTATGTGAAGTTCTAGACCCATGTGAGTTCTTAGAAGAGCCCCAGGTTTAGCTGAACATTCCTTCAGGCTAAGTGGTTTCTAGAAAAAGAATCATGGAATCGATGACGTTTCCCAGGCACTGAGCCTTCACCATGGGGCTGGTATCATCTGTGATCCTGCCAGAGCACTTGACCGTAGTTTGATTACCCTAGCTGTGCACAGGAGCACACTTTTGGGGTGATGCCGCTAGGAACTGGGCAGAACTGACATCCGAGCCTGGAGTCCACACCCATCCTCCCACACCACCCTCACTTGCTTGCGTTTAAAGACCTAGGTTCATTTCCTGGATGTTCTCTTAGATAGGTCACAAACTCCCGAAACATCGTCACTCCATCTCCAAATGAGAACTGTAATTCTTGCCCTATCAACCTCAAAGATCTCTCTTGAAGGTATATAAACACATACACTTGAAAACTATTAAAAGCTATATACCTTGCCAAAATATGTTATTTTAATCAATATTCTCACCGTTACTATTTTTGCTGATCAAAGGAACTGGAGAACTAGTTTCAGGGAAGTCTCTGATAGAGCAATGAGACAATCTTGATTTAAAAAAAAAAAAAAAAAAAAAACCACCTCAGGTCTCCACTTTATCTCTTTATCTTGCTGGGGAAAAATCAACCTCAAGGCATCAAGGTCTGGGGGACTAGAAGCCACCTGCCTTCCAGCGTGGCATTCTAGCCATGAAGGAAGAGTGGGTTCTCACCAAAGTGAGCTTTTCTGAGCCAAACAGGAAAATCTGTCTCAGTGACTCTTCAGCTGGGGTTTTTTGTAGTATCACACAGCAAAATGATTTTGGAATTGAGGAAGTTCCCAAAGTGACAAGGCCCTATACATTTCTATATCCTTCCCTTTGGAAGCTATCCTTCTAAAGAAGTAAGCCCTTCCAAAGAAAAAGAGAACTATCTAATACTGTATTATGAGTCTAAGAAACCACTGATGTTATGTTATACCATCAATTTAAGAACAGCTTTTTCTGAATGGAAGAAAATACTAACACTTTTTTTTATGTTTATTTTTTGAGAGAGAGAGAGAGGGAGGGAGAGAGAGTATGCGTGCATGAGATGGGAGGGACAGAGAGAGAGGGAGACACAGGATCCAATGCAGGCTCCCCACTGTCAGTGCTGAGCCCGCCAGATGCAGGGCCCAAACCCCAACCATGAGATCTTGACCTGAGCCACATTCAGGAGTCAGACGCTTAACTGACTGAGCCACCCAGGCACCCCCAAAATACTACCACCTTAAACAGATATATCAGTTGTTAGGGCAACCTAATTTCACAAATATTAAAAATAGGAAAAAGATGTGGGAGTCCTATAATTGAGGAAATATGTTATTTATTTGATAAATAACCTTAACCAAATCCAGTGTCAAAAAGACTGTACTGTGGGCTGTACAGTAACAAGTCAAGGATGGAAGTGAAAGCTATTTATGTCTCAGTTTTCCCAACTAGAGAATGAAAATTAGACTTGATTTGGGGCTGAGGATAAGGAAAGAGGCAGTGCTGAATTTTGACCCAGCTTCCCTAGAGCAACACTAACTTTTTTAGCGAACAATTTTTATGGTTAAGCAGAACATTTTTAGAGAGGGACAACCTTCCATTCACATGTGAGATGCATTCAACCTCTAAATAAATGTCCACTGGACCGTTTAATACACCATATGCCCAAAGATGCACCCCAACTTTCTTGTTGACATTATGCATTCTTCTTTTTTTTTAATTTTTTTAGTCTTTATATTTGAAAGAGACAGACAGACAGAGCATGAGCAGGGGAGGAACAGAGAGAGAGGGAGACACAGAATCCAAAGCAGGCTCCAGACTCTGAGCTGTCATGTCAGCACAGACCCCAACGTGGGGCTCAAACTCATGAGCCGTGAGATCATGACCTGAGCCAAAGTCGGATGCCTAACCAACTGAAGCACCCAGATGCCTCATCATGATGCATTCATCTTAGATACGTGGGCAACATTCCTCAATCATACACCAATAAGGGAGAAATGAGAAATAGATCAGAAATAGGTAAGAACGGAAAAGTCACAACTCAGAACAGCAAGAGGAGCCAGGTTCAAGTTCAAACATACAGAAGTAGGCCTTGGCACAATCCAATTGAACTTAATGCATTAGCCATAGAACATTGCTCCGAACTGCTGTTCGTCTCCTCCACTAACCTTGTCCATCTTATAAAAATAACAATAGAAGTAGATCCTAAGAAGACGTCATAAGTTGGAGGACACAGAATGACAGTAAAGTCAGGATGGGATACAACTTAGAAGTGAATGGCATCAATCACGCCCCACACCAAGGGCACACACACAAAAACACATTACACATTCCCTTGCTCTGCCACTTGTCAATAGATATTCACAACCGCCCAGTCTCTCAGAGTTACAGAGGTGGACAGTGCGAAGGTCCGCATGCTCACGTGGAAGGCACCCGCGGTCAACGGCACAGGCGTTGAAGTTAGACACCAACCCCAAGCAAGGCAGCTAGCCTTCCTCGGCTGTGGTTCTCACTTCCACGCACTGACGACGTATCTTTCCCTCAGGGTTATTAAAGGGATTAGTGCTAACGGTAACAAAATTCATAAATTCCTGCCGTGATTGCACGCTTTCTGCATACCAAAGAGTGCTTAGCATTCGATATATTATTTCATATCACCATTGCACAGCCATGGAATATGGTTTATCCCTATTGTACAGATTAAGAAACTTCTAAGAGCACCCAGCTGGAAATGGCAGGATCCAAACTCAGTTGTGTCTGATACCAGAGATCGCTCTCAGTCACTGTGCTCTAATAATAGTTTAAAACTTATTGCTTCCATCACTGATGTATCCCAAGTGGCTAGAATAACACCTGGCCTACATTAAGCACAGACACAGTAATAAAATCTGTGGAGGAAATGAATAGAGCATTTCATATACGCTAATATGCTATTCAATAAGCACCTCACATACATTCATCATTTCATTTCATTCTTACACTGATCGTGCACCATTATCTCTAACTTACAGCTGAGGAAACAGGGGTTCAGAAAAGTTAACCAACTTCCCGGGCCACCCAGTTAGCAAGGGGGAGAGTCTGGACTCGAGGCCACACGCGGCTGCTTCGAAGCGGGGCTTTCCTCTGAGTGAAACTGCTCTCAGCCTCACGGGAATAAGTGCCTAATACCGTGCCTGCCATATAGCAGCCTTTCCGTAAAGATCACGTGCTCCTTACCTCTCTATATTTTAATCCACTTAGGGTGGCTGATCTAAGGTAGAGTCTGTTTATTATATTGAAGTTTTATATGGAAATGCTTTTTAAGCATCCAGCGTTACTGTACCTGATGAAAATGGCATTGTCTACTTAACTTTCTTCAGTTTTCCAAACCACTAATGTCTCAGCGTTGTTGGAAGGAGTAAAAGTAATAAAGGATGTTAAATGCTTGGCACAGCCCTGGCGCTTAGTGAGAAGCAAGTGAGGCCCGCCTCCCCGGCCTCACTCCCTTGACCACGTGCGTCTTAGAAGCCATGGTCACTCCAGCATGTAGAGGGCTAGGCTGACGATTTTGAGTCTGATGCCCACACCATTCGTAACAGGTGAAGCCAGCTCCCTTGGCTGGGCGATGACTAGTTTGCCTCCCTAACGTGACTGTGTGGCTGCTGGACACGTAGCATCCACTTTTCCTTTTAAGAAAATGTTGCACTTCATTTCATCAAAAGGCAGGGCCACCAGAGTATTACCCGCTGGGTTCATTTAACTATGTTCGTTTCCTTGATGCTCTAGAATAAAAAGCATTTCCATCTACCTTCAATAAATCTGCAGGTGATGTTAGCAAGCTCTCCCAGGCAACCAAAAGGAAGAGATGGAGTGATGTGTGCAGCCAGAAAAAACAAAAATCTGTTTCAAATTCACACGGAGTTTGAAGGTTTGATTGCAAGTGGATTTTAATGTAGGATTTTTCAGTATCATTGAATTATAAAAGAACTATTTAATTTTTTAATATAAAGAGTAACATCCTTAAGACGAAGGGAACTTAAATCAATTACATTTAAAAGGTGATATTCATGGAGCGCCTGGGTGAATCAGTCGGTTAAGCTTCTGACTCGTGATCTCAGATCAGGTCACGATCTCTTGGTTTGTGAGTTTGAGCCCCACATTGGGTTCTGTGCCGAGAGGGCAGAGCCTTCTTGGGTTCTCTCTCTCCCTCTGTTTCTGCCCTGCTTGCGCTCTAAATCTCCCTCTCAGAATAAAAAAATAAACATTAAAAAAATAAATAAAAAATAAAAGGTGATATGTAAATTACTTAGGTGAACACAAAAGGAAGTGACATGCATTCTGAGAGCTCATTTTGATTTTTTGAGATCACAAAATCATATACATTTAAAAATATTATTTATTTATTTATTTATTTATTTATTTATGTTTTTATTTGAGAGAGAGAGAGAGAGAGAGAGACAAAGCGAGCGGGGAAGGGCAGAGATAGAGACACAGAATCTGAAGCAGGTTCCAGGCTCCAAGCTGTTAGCACAGAGCCCAACACAGGGCTCGAACTCACAAACTGTGAGATCGTCACCTCAGCCGAAGCTGGATGCTCAATCAACTGAGCCACCCAGACGCCCCTACATTTAAAAATATTTTTAAAAGTCGAGTTCCTGCTCCTCTCAGCTCACACAGCGATAAGACAGTAGAAATGGGGATAGTGTTGATGGTTTTAAGTATCTAGATTTGTTGCTGCTATCTAGAACCTAGATGAATCAGAAAGTACTAAGGACTTATCCTTCTCAGAAGGCAGATCCGATACCAAGACCATTGCTAAAAATGCCCTAAATTTTTTAGAGAAGTTAAGTAGATTATCTTATAGCTAGGGATTAATAGTTTTGTGACTAAATGCCTCAATTGTTCTTCAATGTAGGCGGCACTATACCAACTTCTATATTGTTTAACAATATATATGTATAGTTTGCATATGATTTCATCTGGCATACAGAATATGTGAAATGTATTTCTGATAAGGCTATCCTTGAAAGTAGCTTTTGAAATTAAAAATTCCAAAATTCATACTGCTGGTATAAATTCTAACATTTTTAAGAATTTTTTTAGAGAGAGAGAATGCACAAGCAGGGGAGAAGGGCAGAGGGAAAGAGAAAGAATCCCAAGCAGGCTCCCCACTCAGTGCCAGGCCTGACGTGGGGCTCATTCCCATGACCCTGGGATCATGACCTGAGCCAAAATCAAGAGTCGGAGGCTTAAACCGACTGAGCCACCCAGGGACCCCTAAATTATAAACTATTGAGCTTAGAACAGGTCAGTTGAAAAATCAATAGAGTGGTGGTTTATTCACAATGATGAATTACATTTTTCCAGGACCAAATGTGAGGTGCTAGAGTCCACACACACACACACACACACACACACAGACATCTAAAATAGGAAGCCCAGAACTATGAGACACCACCATAGGATGAGTTCAGTGGCCCTTTCTAATTACATCCATTCAAACCTGCCTGCTGGTTAGGGGTAAGAAGGCAGACTGGTCACCTCTGAAAATGAGGATGCCATTTTATGAGAAAAATTCATCAGCATCATTCTAATGAGTTACGGTCTTTGTTGTGAGAAATGAGAAATGCCATGGTCTCACCCTAAAGAACACTAAAAAAGCATTACAAAGAGGAAATTGAAAAAGTAATATATGTTATGGTGATGAGAACAACTTTTTTTCTGATTGAACAGATAGATAAATATTGCCAGCAAAGATCAAAATACATTTAATTTTGCCACAACAATGGATATTTTCTTCACAAAAAGCTTATGAATCATCCTGGACTCATGGACCTCGGACGGGGATAAACAGATGCATCTTTAATGACTCTTGGAGTGGTTTCATTCCCCACCCTTCTTTTTTTTTTAGATGCTTGTTTTGTTGTTTATATTAATTTAAATTTAGTTTTGCGGGCTGAATGCCCCACAGCACTAGGTGATTCTAAATATGGGCAGCACTTTCTTGAGCAATTGCCAAACCTTTCCTTCACCAGTTCCAACTGCTCCAAAGAACCTAGAATATTGGAGACCCCTGGTCCCCGATTGAGGGTTTTTTTTTTTGTTATCATTGCTATTGCTTTCTTTTTTTTTCCCCCTCCCATCTGGAAAGAAATATAAACTATACAGTTCATAGGTCTGGGGCTTCATTTAGGGATGTTTACTAAAGCTTCTAAGGACCAAGGCTGAGTCACACTAAAAGGTGTTCTCCCAAGCAATAAATAACATTAATCTGATTTAGTCCCTTAATCTGGCATCGGCAGGCAGAAGCAGAAATACTTCCCCACGCGCTAGGTGTTTTTTGCTGGTATTAAAACTTACAGTCTTAGGCAAAGCCATATAAAATCTTGCAAAAGTTGGCCTTTCTGCAAAATGATGGCTTCACGACAGTTATGATCCTCTTTTGAAGGGATAGATAATGTTTTAGGAATTCCTTAGTGTTGGCAGCTGCAAAGAAATAAATAGTAGTCAGAGTTTAATTTGTAGTCATTAGGGGACAAGGGGAAGCGATCGTGAAAGAACAGATGTTTCCAGTTCATCCTTAAGAATTCGTCTCTGCTATCTGTCACGTGGAACATCCTGCAGGACAAACATACTGACTCTTAAAACAGAATTGTAAAACCTCTTCAGAGACCTGGAAATTGGAGCATTACATCCCATTCACCAACATTTCCATTTCCTACCATTGACAATAAAGTGAGAGGCCACAAACTGAAACCAAGGCCACAATGGCTTGACGGCAGTTGCTTTTGTAGGAGATGTCACGCGTGCCCTTGTTACAAATTCGCCATGGATTGAACCATGCGTTTTTTAAAATTCCAATGAGGATTCTATAGATAGGAAAGTTGTACCACATTCTTAGACGAAGAGGGAGGGAGCTTTGTGAGAGCGCGGTGGAACTGAGCCCTCATTTACCACAAAATGAATTCATCCGGATCCTGGTAGTGGAATCAAGATGGCAGGTATCTTACGATTGTGCTGTGGCCATTGAGGAGGAACATCGTTCTATGCAAACAGAAGGTCATTCCCCACCGTGTGCCTGTCATTCTTACTCTCCAGTGGGAAACCAGCAGTTTCAGTGTATGTTCTTGGGGACCAGAGGTCCCTATGGATCTACTTCGACCTATTCCCCTGATTGCCACCTGACTTCTTCAGGCATTAAAACCAGCAAATCGCTTTACAATCAAAGTGATTTTATTTTGGGGCGCCTGGGTGGCTCAGTCGGTTAAGCGTCTGACTTCGGCTCAGGTCATGATCTCGCGGTCTGTGAGTTCGAGCCCCGCGTCGGGCTCTGTGCTGACTGCTCAGAGCCTGGAGCTTGTTTCAGATTCTGTTTCTCCTTCTCTCTCTGACTCTCCCCTGTTCATGCTCTGTCTCTCTCTGTCTCAAAAATAAATAAACGTTAAAAAAATTTTTTTTTAATTAAAAAAAAAACAAAGTGATTTTATTTTATTTTTTCCCAATATATGAAATTCAAAGTGATTTTAAAACAAAATTTAGGGTCATCAGATATTTTTCAGACTCCCCAAACCTAGAATAGTGCCCGACACAGAGTGGGCACTCATTAGTGGGATGTAGAAATCAAATTTTAATAATATTGGCCTTCTTCTAAGATTAAACAAAAACACCTGCAACTTTTCAGGAGGGAATAAAAACCACTTGCAATGAAGGGTGAATTCAGCTGTCCAGTGAGCATGCAAATAGTCAGTCCTCAAAAGCAGGGACCGCGGGAGATCACCTCAAGCCACTGATAACTGCAGCTGTTTTCCCAGAAGGAGAAAAGAGCTTGCAGGACTCATCAATGGCGGGGGCTTTAGCATTATATAATTGGTGCCATCTTGACCGTCCCGCCCACTGGGAATCTGGGCTTTCTTCCTCATTGGCAGGTTGCTGGTGCCAGAGGCAGCAGGATTTACAGAATGTTCTTGTTAATCCAAAAAGAAAGGATTTTCACAGATTCAGATGGCTGGGTTATATCCCGGTCTTCTACCTGACAACAGGTGGTATGACCCAGTGCTGGGCACACAGTGGGCCCCCGAAACAATTTGCAGAGTGAGCGAGTGAGTGAGCGAGTGGATATGTAAGGGATCAGTTTGTGCATGAAGCAAATCCATGAATAAAACAACACCCTTAATTTTGAAGCCGTTCAGAGTAAAGCAGAAATGTTCAATTGCCTGGCTTTTCCGGACAAAGTTGAAGAGCTTTTATCCCTTTGCTAGAATCATCTACAGTTACCCCCCATCCTCCACTCTTTTTGACAGTGAATGTGGCCAATATGTCTGTATTATCTCTTCATACAAATATACTTTCAATATGTAAAATATTAATATTTGTATGAACACCCAAACTCATTTACTCAAAGCCTTTGAGTATATACTAACCATAAGTGATAAATTTCCAAGGAATGGTCATGAATTAAAGTGGCAAGTTCTCTGTCCATTTCCAAAAGAATCTCTCCAAATTTCACTTCCCTTGCCTAAGGAAAATGGCATCTAGTGCTGAAGAGTCTTTTTATTTGGGCTTTTCTGGAAGAACCTTTTCTGTATCACTGGGTATTTCTTTCCAGTCATAGATAAAGCCAGTCCACTTTTGATTCCACATCATGCCCAATCAAACCTTGAGCTAATATCTTGCAAAATTGACTCTCTCCTCTTTTGTCTTCCTCATGCCTCCTTCTAGTTAAGTAAACGCAGACTGGTAGAGGAAAAACAGCACCATGGAGAAATAAAGAACTCCCAAAGAATCCAGAGCTTACCTATATCTATCATTTAGTAGAGTAGAATAAATCTATCACTCAGATACAATTTGAAAACTTGGGTTGAAGGTGGACACCCATACTATGTTCGAGACAAGGATTCATTTCCTGGACACTGAGCCCTGCCCACCAGTCACTGCAGGAATAATCCATACTGGCAATTCCAATGACTCCACTTAGTTCTTATCTCAACATACGATCATCTTGTGCACGTTTAATTTAGTCTTTTGATTATACTCTGGATCAAAATTTGTATTCTGTCAATGTTTCCTAATGCTTGAGTGGGAACCCAAATAAAAGAGAAATAGAAAATGTCACATTTAGAGGTGCCTAGGTGACTCAGTTGGTTAAGCATCCAACTTTGGCTCAGGTCATGATCTCACGGTTTGTGGGTTTGAGCCCCGCGTCAGGCTCTGTGCTGACAGCTCAGAGCCCGGAGCCTGCTTCTGATTCTGTGTCTCCCCTTCGCTGTCCCTCCCCTGCTCACACTCTGTGTGTCTCTCTCTGTCTCAAAAATAAACTTACAAAAAATTGTAATGCCACATTTACAGTAAAATATGCAAGAACAGGTATTACAATGCATCTTAAAATGAAAAATTCACAACAACAACAACAAAAAACCCCACCACACCTGCATTCAGAGTATGGAGTGTGCCAGATTCAGTTGTAGTGTTACTATAATAGGAACTGTCAACAGTTCAGAACGTGGCTGCGGCTGCTAACTTCGTTTTGCCAAAGGACTCAAGAAGGATTCAGGTCCAATAAGAATGATCATTGTATCAACTGAGTTGACTCTTACCTGGGAGACCTGTCAGCTCTCTGAGATGTGGAGTTTCTTCCGCAATGTTTGCTGCTACTGGGCCGCATAACCAGGGTTCTGGCCGTGCTCTATAAGCAAATCATTCCTATAAGACACCTTTGGAATTGACATGATTTTTCCTGTCTTAGATCATTAGGATCGAGTCGGATCCTTCCCCCCCCCCCACCTTATCATTTGGAATTGGAAAACAAAGGCCTAGCCATTAGATTTCTTCTGTCTTCACAATTAAAGACAGTGTTTGAGAGTGGGCTTGGGAGTTTGGGGTAGGCTTGTGCTAATTAAAGAGAAGAGAACAAATGGAGACCCATAATGCACATCTTTATCGTACCTTATAAATACCGCTGATCGCTGATGAGAATAATCTTGGTAAGATACTGCCAAAAGACTATGTCAAAACTCCTCCTGACTCTTCTGACCTTCCCTTGTGTTCGGTATATTACTGTTTTCTCCTTTGGTGGGCACTGGATTTCCCTGTGGTTGTTTTTAGGTTTTCAAAAGCTTCAGTAGAATTTCAGCAGCAAAGGCCTGGCAATAGTTTCCATTTTCAAGTGGGTGGAAACTTCCACAATTAATGTTACACCTAGAGGCAACTACCTCCCCGAACTAAACTGAATTCATAGTTTATGGGAAAGTGTATATTCTGCTCACAATTTTAAATCCTCCTGTGAGTAGCTTGATAAATCCTCTCTTCTCTCCCAAATCTCTTTCTTGCCTTCATTTCTCCTTTCCCTTCCAAGCATTCTTAGTTAACAAAGTCCTGTGTCCCCTAATTATTCACCCTTAATGGTTAAGGTAAAGGCAGTTCGTATCTTTACCTGTTTTTAAAATTATAGATAGGAATGGCTTAGAAAATACTCGCTAGTAGTCATGATTAAGTCGTGCTTATTTTTTTTAAGTTTATTTCGAGAGAGATAAAGAGAGTGTGTGCATGTGCACAAGTGGGGGAGGGGCAGAGAAAGTGGGAGAGAGAGAGAGAGAGAGAATCCCAAGCAGGATCTGCACTGTCATCGCAGAGCCTGACATGGGGCTTGAACTCACAAACCATAAGATCATGACCTGAGCCCAAGTCAATGCTCGACCAACTGAGCCACCCGGCCGCCCCAGGTCATGTTCAATTTATACAAAACCACTTAACTATGGGCCCTAAATGCTAAAACTGGAAGAAAACCAAAGAGACGGTACATTCTTCTCACACGTGCCCCTCACACATTCAGGGCTGAGATAGCCTGAAAGGGTGGGAGAGCAGGATCTCTTCATCACATGATTGACGGTATCCACCCCCTTCCCACAAAGTTGGGGAAAGAAGACAGAACGGTATAAGCATCAGAGCCTCTCACTGTCTCTGTCAACCTTCTCAGTGGCCACAGGCCATCCCGTCCCCTTGGATTAATGCTCAGGCTCTTGCCCCACTACTTCTCTTAGGCACTCAGGGAAACGCAGTCTTCTACCGTGACTGTAATCTGGTCCCTCTGTCTTTCCCTGTTGGAATGATTCTCCTCTCTTCAGCTGGCTCTGTTCCTGACAGGACAGGCTGAGGTGAGGAGCAGACAGATGGACATAAAAATGGCCTTTTTTTTTACTGAACTGTCGTGAGAAGGCCTCTGCTCTCTGGGCCAGCAGATGGCTCAAGCCAGCAGTCTCGTGAGGGCTTCTGAGGCCCAGCTGGAACCTTCCAAGGTCACATGGCTATGAGCAATGTGTTTTCCTCCGGCTGCACACTCCCCTGTCAGGGATTAGTTTTCTCCAGTCCACTCTTTGAGGCTATCTCTGTGATGCTGTCCCAGTACATGTTTCCCAGGGGGTCCTGTGGGACAGGATTTTAAGTGGCTCAGACCGGTGATAACGGGTCCAGGGAAACACTCACACGTCTTTGCCTGCTCTCGGTGGGAGTATAGCAAGTGCCAATGCATCACAGCCCTCTCTCTCTGTAGCTCTCTCTGTGTTTCTCTCTGTCTCTGTTTGTCTCTGTCTCTCTCTCATCCTCTCCTTTCTCTTCATTCCTCTTCCTCACTCTTCTGTCTTTTTCTCTCTTCCCTCCTCTGCTCAAAAGACACAGCCTCTCACCTTTAGAATCCTCAGGTGTATGTTCCCCAAACCTGAGGGGACAATATTTACTCAGCCACCTTTGTTAACCTGGAGGTGAGAAGAAACTCCCCATGCCCCACGCCCGGGAGTGAGGAAGACAGGCAGGATTTCCAAACTTTTCTGTGTCTGTCCTCTGAGATCTGGAATTGTCTGGCTGGTTTTCAGCATACTAGTCTGGTCCCTCCTTGAGAATGCAACATCTACTGAATGTTGGTGCTTCTATGGAAACTTCCAACTTAGCATTCTATTAAACTACTGTCTTCTGTTCCTCATGATAAACTGCTTTCATGGTGAAATCAATACGCAGAAAAATACAAAGGAGCTTACACAAATTAGTGCAAATGCCAGGAGTTACCACACAGGCACGTAAGCAAAATCAAGTTGTGAATGAACATTTATCGAACACCTATTTGGTCAGTCAAGTAGTATACGGTGATTTGTGTACATTACCCTATTTAGTCCTCATAATACCCTCACAAAGTGAACATTATTATTCTCATTTAACAGATGACTATCCTGAGGTTCTAGGAGGTGAAGTAATTTACCAACGATATCCCGCTGGTTAGTGGCAAAGCCTGGGCTTGAACCTGGCCAGTGGGGAATTTTATTCTTCTATATGCATATCCTAAATTCTATTAAGGAGAATTACCTTCAATGGCTATTAAGATTTTAGAGGAGAGGATTGTTTTTATTGCTGTCATTGCTATCTTTGCAGCATCAGGTTTCATGCAAATTATCCTTCTCTTAATGTGACTGAATGATCCTGACACCTCAAATTCTTCACTCTTGTCTGAGTGTGTTTCCAAGGTTGAAAACCAATAGTAGAGCATCCAGGAGGGATCCTAATCCTAACTGACAGTGGGAAACAGTGGGTAGGTAGGTCTTCCCAGGGGTGGAGCACCTCTCAATACCCATAACACAAGTGTCCAAATGTACACCTTAAATTCTTTTTCAGAGTTGTTCATTAAAGAACTACGTGTCAGCCATTTTTTTTTTCACATCGGTCTAAGATAATTTGTCTCACATCCTGGACTTCATCGATGCCACCTTGAGACACATTGCCATTCCCTATGCCCATACCCAAGCCAGACATTGTTAATCACTGGTGATGCTGTTTTTTTCCTGAACCTTAGAACCTTCAGAGTTCGAGGAAGCCATGGCCAACTGATTGGCGTTGCCTGCAAGATTAAATCCAATTGTCTTTGGTTGAAGTGTCTTCCTCTACTGAAGCTCATCAGCTTCCCTTCATGCCTTTCTCATTCTCTGGTTCAAGTTCTCTGCTAAAGCTCCTCTCAACATCCACACCTCTCTTTTTCCCCATCTTGGACAGAACCAAATGCCAGGAGGCATGAGTTTGCATCTTGGAAAAATCAATTTTGTTTGGGAAATCATTGTATTCTCCTACTTTTCTTGGAATCAGCATCCTAGCCAGAGCTGCCAGAATAATTCTAAGTGGGTTTAACCTTACAACAGGAGCACAGTGAGACTAAACTCAATGTGTTGTATAAAGACAAAACCATCCCTTAAAGAAAGAGACAGAATGGCTGTTGCCAGGCCAGAAAGAAGGGGAAGATGATGGGCTGTTTCCGTCCTGGTGATCACTCACACCAGCTCCCTCGCTCTCCAGGGCTCTTTGTTCAATGCTGGTGTTAACAAAAGCCTCTTGACCAAAAAGTGCTGAGGTTACACAAATATTTGGCAAAGAATTGTCTCTGCTGATGGATTGGAGATGCTGAGAAAGTCACCGATTTACAACATTGACGGATTTCCTCTTCTTAAAGATATGAGCAACAAAATTACTTGTCAATTTGACATCTCCAAACACATTCTCCTTCGCAGAGTTTAACAGCGTGTCATAGACAATTACGACATGTGGCCCATCAGACGACTTGTCTGGGTGCCCGGGGCTTCTGTGATTCCACCCTCAGCTGCTGCTGATGACACTACATGCGGGCAGCGAATAAATTCAGGGCATGTTACCCTCCATCAGTTCAAATCCATCCCTACTGAGTACCTCAGCCAACCTGAAGTCCATAAGGGCATGGTAATGTAACGCGGTGACCCTGAATTGCTGAGATTTGCTACAGTCCCAAGATCATCTTTATGATGGCTAAAGTCAGAATTGTGGCTGAATTAACAACAGTCACTGTTGTGTGTAAGCCACCCCAATTTTTATGGAAACAGGGATACATGTGCTGTTTTACACCAGTGGCCATCTTAATGATATTTTTTAGGTGGTCTTGTGACACAGGCTTTATTCTCAGTTTTGGTTTATGCTCCCAACTCCTCTAAGGAGAAAGCCAAGGGGACATGAGCAGCAACCACCAAATAAGTCCCCTGTCAGAGAGGGCAGAACTCCTTTAGGTTGAAAGTTATCATTCCAGTACCAGTAAGGGCCTCAGCCTGGTTAGAGCATTCATCAGAGATGAGTCATTACTGTGAGAGCAGGGGCAAAGACATCGGGGATCATCGCAAACGATGCCTGAGCTGTTTGCTGTGGGATTGATGGGGCAATAACTTCACTCACAAATTTCTAATGTTACAACCTAGGCATAAAGTAGGCCACGCTTTTTGAATTGAGGTGGAAGTCTACGAATCCAGCCACCCCCACGTCAAGGATTCATGGGGGCATTTTGTGTCGCACTTGGACACCTACGATAGCAGCGTAGCAACTGATCTGTGGTCCGTAGTCTCTTGCCACTTCAGTCCATTCTCTCCACACCTTTGTGTTCCTCCCCACCCCTCGAAAACCATCAGTGAAGCCCCTGACCCAGGAATTGGACCCTTCCCTGGCAACCTGTCCCTGCTCCACTGTTTCAACCCTCTTGCTTGAAAACTAGTCAATGCCTCATCCCCCATGTTCCTCACCTCCAGCTGGTCTCTTGTTTGGAGTAGGTTCTCCACTTTGCCAAATCCCACCCAACCCTCAAGACTCTGCCCCACCCCCATTTCTTCCATCATGTCTTCCTGACCACTCTCATCGTTCTTCCTCTGATATCACTCATTCATTCCTAATAGTTCTTTGAGCACCCACCAGAAGGATATATAGATTCTTTTTTTTAATATTTTTTTATGTTTATTTTTATTTTTGAGAGAGAGAGAGAGATGGAGACAGAGCGTGAGTAGGGGAGCGGCAGAGAGACAGAGGGAGACATAGAATCCGAAGCAGGTTCCAGGCTCCAAGCTGTCAGCACAGAGCCCGATTCGGGGCTCAAACTCACGAACCGTGAGATCAATGACCTGAGCCAAAGTCAGACGCTTAACGGACTGAGCCACCCAGGTGCCCCAAGAGATTCTTTTTTTTTTCTTACTTTATTGATTTATTTTGAGAGAGAGAGAGAGAGAGAGAGCTCAGGGAGGGACAGAGAAAGAGGGAAACAGAGAATCCCAAGCAGGCTCCACGCTGTCAGCGCAGAGCCCAACCCATGGCTTGAACTCACGAACAGTGAGATTATGACCTGAGCCAATATCAAGAGTCAGATGCTTCACCGACTGAGCCACCCAGGTGCCCCCTGGATACAGAGATTCTTATTGGATAGTCCCTGCCACTTTGTGGCACATATCATTTCTCTGTCGAATTGTTAGAATCTTGGCATGTGATGTACCCATCTTCTTGCTTCCTCCTCTGCCCCCAACTATATCTTCTTGGTGTCCTCCATGGTGTATGACACCACACTCTAGGTAGAGGAGGGTCCGCACCCATTAGTTTGCTCCACCAGAGTCTTCAGCACCTGCTAGGAGAGCTGGAAGTTCTCTTGTGCAACTGATGCCTTGCTCAGGAGTCACAGCCTGCTGGCCTCGTTGGCTCAGTGACACATCCTTCCATCAGGAAATCCTTAGCACTGGGAGCCAGAAGCTCAAACTCGAAAGGCTGGTCTTAGGGCCTCGCATGTCTCAGAAGCATCCTCTCTCTCTTTGCCCTCGAGTCAGAGCTCCCCTAACACCAAACATCAGTTTTAATTTCCAGATTCACTTGGCATACGTGCAGATATGGATATTTCCCTTGACTAGCAAAAGGCTTTAATTTAAAGTACAATTTCCACAAGTAAAATTGCCAGTTTTGGGCAAGGGCCAAAAGCCTCACACCATGGCCGCTTAGGCGTCTCTGGCTTCCTTATGGAGATCTCTCTGGAGTCAGGATCCCAGGTGGCATCTGGGTGAGATCTGTGGAAACACCGAGAAGAATCAGAGCCAACCCAAGCAGAATAGGCACGTCTGGGAATTTTTAGACGACACAGTGTGTGATCCTCTCTACCCACCCTGAATGGGAGATAGTTAAAACCAGCATGTGGTAGTGCACTGGGGAATATTAGAAAACTCGCCACGACAGGACACCTGGGTGGCTCAGTTGGTTAAGCGTCTGACTCTTGATTTCGGCCCAGGTCATGATCTCACGGTTAGTGGGTTGGAGCCCCTCAGAAGGCTCTGTGCTGACAGTGTGGTGCCTGCTTGGGATTCTCTCTCTCCCCCTCCCCTGCTCATGTGCTCTCTCTCTCTCTTTCAAAATAAATAAACTTAGGGAAAAACTCCCACAATGCACTGCCAAGTTTTTGACATGCTGAGATGGTCGCCCCAGCGCCCCTGCAAGGGGAACAAAAACGAGAAACCCATGGCTTCACAGAACGCTGCCCACCCCCGCCCCCCACCTGGCAGCCAAACCCTCCTTATTAAAGGTCCTGGCAGTCATGCAGTTCCAGATCCCTCTGGCTCGGCCACTAGTGTGCCCTACCCTCAGCAAGTGATGCTGGGGCTCACGAGAGAGAGGAGCCGGTGGGGAGGAGACGCCAGCGACACCATGTTTTAGTAATGTCGAAAACGGTACTGGGAGCGAGGCTGCACTCAGGGGAAAGGCTGGGGGAGTCGTTTGCATTCGCCTTTCTTCTTTCCACCAGGAAAGCAGGCAAAGCGGCTCATTACCGCGAGGCGAGCACAGACTGGTGTCAATCTTCTCGGGGCACAATGCCTCCCAGCCTCTGTGTGCTCTGCAGCTGTCAGGTGCCAGCGCCTCGCTCCCAAGCCTTCTCCCGGCTTAGACGCACACTGGCTCCTCAACACGGTGACATCCTGCCTAAAATAGAACCCACAGCCCTGTCCCCTGAATGCATCCGGCTTCCACAGGCCTTCCAGCGAGGCCGATCCCGTGGGGTGGGGCTTCTCAGGCCTAAGACACGGGGAAGCCAGAGGGGACAGGTGAGCGCAGGTGCGGGACAGGGGGCCTGCTCCCCAGGCCTCCCGACACTGCCCGTGGGGTCAGAGGAACAGCCTGTGAATCCTGAGCTGCTCAGAGCAAGACCACTCATCAAGAAGGCACTTATGTGCTCTAAAGGACTGATGCAGACCTGACCTTGCAGCGCTGATAGGGCGCGTTCAGGGCCATGCTGTGGGCGGGACGTTGCAGGTGCTGCGCTCAGTGAGACTCTGGAGCTGCAGGCTCCCCAGGGACCTGCGCACCGCTCTCGCTCTCAAAGTACTTACTGGATCTTCACTGGCAGTAAGACAACTGCCACCATACTTAGGATTCACACAGCGGCTCCGGTAGTGCCGCCCCACAGGGGCTTCGGTGGTGGGAACAACGGCCAGTGAGGAGGGGCAGTTTCTCCGTCATCATCTCGGTCACCGAACGAACGGTGCGGGCTTGCGGCTCTTCCGGGGGGGGGGGGGGGGGGGGGGGGTCCTCGCTGCATCCGGGATCTCGCTGCATCCAGGATCCCGAAGGTAGCTGAGTCTAGACACCATTCATTCCGAAGACATTTACTGAGAACCTATGTCCGAAGCCCTCTCGGAGTACAGTGTGGGCAGGAAACAGAATCATTTATAAACTCAGACCACAGGCAGCCTATTGCCTGGAGGAAAATTGCAAACGGGACACAGTGCCCTCCCTGACAAGCGGGTCCCCTCCCGTGTCCTCCATGTGGTGGGCGCCAGGTGACATAGTGGAAGACCAAGCATCCGGGGGTCAGCCGGACCTGGACTCCAGCTCTGTCACTTACAAACTCTTCCATCAGGTGACAGGTAGCCTCCGTGGTCTTATCCACTTAAAGGGGGCGGGACTGACGCCCACTTCATAGCTGTTGTAAGAATGCGAAATGAATGAAACCATATACATGAGAGCACTTCCTGGGACAGTATTATTAATATGTCCTGGTGGCCCCCAGGCCACATTACCACAGTTCACATCTGGGAGGGGACCCTGGAAGGTGACTCAAAAGATCCTGTGCTGTGCAGGAGGAAGCATCCAACCGCCGGTCCCGTGACTCCCCCAGGAGAGTCCATAAGCCGGGGAAACATCGATCATATTTTCGTTTTGCAAGGATTAAATTTGTCCCTAGCAACACACAACTGTGATCTACGTTTCCAGGTCTCACAGACGCGCTGCACATTTGCTGCTCTGCCCGCTGCTCCCTTTGTCCTTAGCACAGTGACTGGGTCCAGCCGGGCCCCTCCTGCTGGACACTCCACACCATCCCTTCACTGAAGCCAGAAGCTACCAGATGCAACAAGAAACCTCTGCCACCGGCCACCGGAGCCTTGAACCTCTAACCCTGAGGACCCAGTGTCAAACCCATTGTTTCAAATGCACGTTTTCAAAATTTCTGTCCTCAGTTGTCATGTCAACTCTAGAGTTTCAAACATTTATGATTCCAGTTCTCTCAAGCCCTCAGAAAGCTGAGGCTCTTGGACTGAGCTGGTAGGCGGCACAGCTGGCAATGGAATCCTGTCTCCCTGACCCCAGAACCTGGGCTCTTGACCACCATGAGCACCAGGATGCCGACGCCCCAGTTCCAGTTGGGATGTCAGGGACTTTGAGCGAGGAGCAGGGTGTTGGTAGAATAGAGGAGAGTGAGGCAGAGGAAAGGGTGTGTGTTTGAGGTGCTCCTGTGGGTTAGGGAATGTGGCTCCCTAGTCAGACGAGGGCCTTTGTTGCCATGAGATGTCCATCTTCTCTCTGGTTCTAAGACAAAGTAGACATCTTGCTGTCCCTGGCAGAAATCCCAGGTTTATGCCCTCACTGCAGCTTGATTTTACTTTTAATAAGATGCTTCCCCCTTCCTTCCCATGCACTTGACCCGTGTGCTCATCCCTCCCACAGACGCTCATGCCCTGCACTGGCTTCCCTACCCACATCTCCAGATGTGTTCACAGTCTCTGAATTCGCTCTCGGGAGCCACCTGCAGAAAGCAGGGCGTGAATCGTCTTCGGTTGCATGCGCAGACTCAGGGCAGAGCCCAGCGCCTCACCTTTGGGCCTGTCTCTTGCAGATTATTGGGACCATACCTCTGATGCCGAATCCGGGGCCATCGAGCCAAGCAGCGAGTGGCACTCAAGGCCTGCAAGTGCAGCCCATCACCCCCCAGCTCCTGACCAACGCCCAGGGCCAGATCATTGCCACGGTCATCGGGAACCAGATCCTGCCAGTGATCAACACCCAGGGCATCACGCTCTCACCCATCAAGCCCGGCCAGCAGGTAACCGCTCCACATCTCCTTCCCACTCATCCTCTGTTTGGTCTCAGTCAATGGAAGAGTCATTTTTAAATCACAAAATATGGAATCCCTGATCCTACCATCTCAATGATTTTAAAAGGCAAGGCGCTCTTTTTTCATCCTTAGTGAATATGGGTAAGGACTAAGTAGCTCTCTAATCTAAAAATACAAATCTATTAAATTATAAACAGAGACAGTGGCCTAAAATTCAATAGGGATGTGTTCTTGCTTCGACATTTGTGATACGTAATTTTCAGACAGTTTTTAAAAGGGGTCAAGAAGGAGTCAAGACCATTTATGTCCTAACTGTAAATGAAAAAAAAAAAAAAATCACTCGTGCACTCGTGCACTCGTGCACTAAAGCAGAGAACGTCCTGTAACAGGACAGGTGTGTACAACACACAGAAGTGTGAGTGACACACAGCTTTGTCCAAAGAGTTTTGAGTTCTCACAGAGAAAATGGTTTGGGGAGTGACTATCGATGGACAAAGACGGAGTAGGAGTTAAGCAGGTAAATAATGGGATCACAACATTCCAGGCCACAGGAACAGCAGGCCCAAAGGCAGGGAAAGATGAAGAAGAATAGAGGTTGGGAGACAGAAGAAAGGCTCACGTGATTGGAGCGCAGGGGCAGGCTGAGAGCAGTCATGGAAAGGGCTCCATGATCAAGCTGAAGAGGATGGCCTTTGTCTCTGTGTGATCTTGAACACATCACGCACCGTCGTTGTGCCCCCCATTTCCTCATCTGTAAAATGGGCATAACCGGTACCTATCTCACAGAGCATTTTGTGAGGACTAAATGAATCAACATAGTGGTTAGTGCCTGGCCCACCATGAGCACTTACGTAGTCACGAGGATGGTGATGATCATTTACCCTGCAGCCCCGGGAATCTGTCCAAGGTATTTAAAGAGAGGAATGATATGCCTAGCTTTATTTTTCAAGAAGACAACTCTGGTAGCAGATGGAGGTTGAGCTGTAGTGATGAAATGTCTATTGCAAACAAGCCACTTAGGAGGCAACAGCAAAACACAAAGAAGAATTTATGAAAGCATGTACTGGTAGCTGAAATAAGGGTCTGGATTATAGTAGCGCTTGGGACAGCATCTGAGAGTCACGAGTGCATACATTGTAGCTGAAAACAAATCCAACATCCAGAGAAACCATGACAAGAGAAGGAAGATCAGGAGAGCATGAGAGGCAAGAGAAGAAAGAAAGACAAAGCAAAGGAGTCACTTTGGGAGACATCAGCTTTTAAGGTAGGGAAGAGGAAGGGAGAGGTAGAAAAGGTGGCTGAAAAAGCAGGAGAGGAATCCAGAGCGTAATAATCTAGCATCCAAGAGTGTTTAAAAAGTAGGCACTGAACGCAGTGTCAAATGCTACAGGGATGAAATCAGGCAAAGCAACCCCTCTGTATCTTTGTTGTACCATTTTAAAGTCTGAATCCACTCTATTTGAAACATTTTGAAACAAGCAGCTGGGGGAGTGAAGAAGCACAAGTTGGGCAAGGCTAAGATCCAGATGTGCAGTTGGAGGATGCGCTAACAAAAGAAAGGTGGTGGGAGGGGAAGACGAATACTCCCAGTGGGTGCAAGACTGAGTAGATGGCCTTAGGAGTTGTTGGAAAACCGTACAATGCAAAGCATCTAGCAAGGAAATAAAATTCAAAGGAAAAAGGAAGAAGAAAGCACTGATAAATCCTTCATCATTCATCTGCAACAAAGTAAAAGTCTCTCTCCAGAGACCTCGGCCATTTGGCTTCTGATCCAACCACAGGTACATCCCATTCTTGGTGGCACTCAAAGGCTATGCTTGGAAAATCCATTTGCTTGTTCCATAAAGATTTTTAAAAATCTGTTGATATGTATATTTATGGACCACCTACTATTTGTCAGGCACCGTACCTGGAAGCTGGGCTGGTCGACATGACAGATAAATGAGCCTTTCCTTCGTGGAGTTCATGATCTAGCGAGGAAGATGGACATTCATCAAAGACTCGCACAAATATGTACCTAAGATCCACAGTAAGTGCCATGAGAGAGTAGCAAGGGGATCTATGAGCGTGTCTGGCAAGGAGACCTCGTCCACTGAGGGGCAAACGCCAGGAAAAACCAAGCCAGGTGTGAACTCACTTCCCAGAGACAGAGACTCTGGTCTCATGCCCTTTGGTTCTGCCTCCAAATCTAAATCACTGCCGGGCGGAAGTGGGGGCAAGTTTCCCAACCCCCCCCCTTCTTCCTCAGCTTAATCACAGGCACTGGTACAGTCCCTGCCAAATATATCACTGAGAACTTCCTTCCCTTCTCCCCACTCCCGAGATCTCTCAGCTAGTTTATTTATTTTACGTAACATCTACAAGGTGCCATTGGATCCTCTACCTTCTACGTAGGTCCCCAGATAAGCCAAGAGCCTCTACATTTTATTGGCTTTTTAAGACCTATTTCTATCCGTTCAAAACTATGCTAAAATTATCTCTAGGGGGAGAAAGGAGATTGGCCTCTTTTCATACAATCTGCTAACAACTATTCCTGTCAGCAAAGCCAAGTTGTAAATTGCCACGAAGGTGATGAATTAATTATAAATCATTAACATTTAATACAAAGTAGCTCTCATCCTCACCTTGGATGTCAGAGGAAAGGGTTTCGGTGATAGACTCTACCAGTTACATACAATTGTGGCCCTAGATTTGAGGCAATGCAGTTTTAATCCAGGAGAAGGACATAGCCAAGAAATGGCAAATGATGGCGCCATTCCTCCCTCCTTGCCCAAAGTAAATGTCGTTGATCCCTTGCCACAGTCCCTGTCATGAGCACAGATGCACCTCAGGAACATTCTCACACCACACCTGTTGGTCCCTAGAACAAACTTCATTTTCGCTACGGGATCATCTTGTCCTCTGCTGGTCTAACCACCACGACCATCTTCTTCACTGTAGAATTGGAGACCTAGCCATTGGGAAGAAACAGCCAGGCCCTTGTGTGTGGAGGGGATGCCTTGCAAATCCAATTTGTATCAGTTACAACCAACATCCCAGAGATCCGGACTGTCCTCGACGTACATACACATGCCTCCCTCATGTATGTGCATATGGAGAGAACACACGAGCACAGCTGGAAAAGAGTGACATCTGAACCGTCCGGAATCTCCCCAAGTCACCACAGGCACTCCCCGGGCAAGTGCCAGTGGTCTAGTCCAGTCCCAGAAAGATCAAGGGAACCAATGGTGAACCTGGTCAGAAATATCAGGAAATGGTAGAAAAAAATGCAGGACTACTACTCTTTCTTCTTGGCATCAGCTCTGAAACAATTTGAAACACCTTGGAGCATATAGTAAAGTTAACAAGTTGGGTGAATCGACAGGAGGTGCACTAGTCTGAGTCCTGGATATAAAAGCTGGGATTCTGAGGATAGCGGATCATAAAATGCCCAAGAGTCCAAAAGTAAAAAGCTCAGAGCTGGAGGTATAAGGATACTGGTCTTCAATTTTTTCTTTAAATATAACCCTTTACATTGAAGAAATATAATACAGACAACCACTAAAAAATAAAGGATTTCTATCATACAGTAGAGAAGTCTCTCAATTTATTTTTTCATGTGATTTATGACAAATGCTTGATCTCACAAGAGCATGGTTCCAACAGTAAAATACGCCATAAATTACAGGAACAGAAAGTTCCCTGACTCAACACTCAGAAGGGAGTTCACTTCAGTGGAGTGAAGCACACAGCCCTTGGACCAGACAACCTGGGGTGATTTGTTTTAATTTAATAAAAATAATTGCATCTTCAATTTCATTTTAACATCTGCCTACCGTTAACTAAAGGAACCTGAAGATCTAAGAGTCGCCCATCAACTGCTCCTGATGATGCTTTATTCCAATGATAAAAGATTGAGATCCTGCAAAGTGACCATCTGAAATGCAAACAAAATATTTTTAAAAAATATACCAAGATTCGATAGCCCTACATATAACCTTCACAGAATCACATCAGAGATTCTTGGGGAGCAGTTCAAGAGAATAAAATTCAGAAAAAGACTAGATAAAAGAAGAGACAGAAAGATGGAAGTATGTTTCTGTGCATAAAAAAAAAAAAAGAAAAGAAACTACTTAATACAAATATTTGGTGGAGCTCGAAAGTAACCTTTTGTTCCCTCCATGGGACCATGCAGCACTGGTGAATTATGGTAAACTCTCCCACCAAAGGGAGAGTGTCCCAGATCCCCCAGGTTGCCCTTCCTACCCTGTGACTGTGAACTCATAACTTCTCCATAAGCAGCACAGACGTCATTTTTGTGTATATTTATTCTTCCCTTGACTAAATTCCAGCAGAAGGTAGTGGGAGACATTTGAAAGAAAAAAAAAAATGTTGCAATTTGGAAAATCAAAGCGGGGAAATTTTCCAGAAATTAAATGCCATAGCTATAATGCCTGGAGACGGCCATCTATGAAAACACTCAATTTCTCCTCAAAAAGTAATCTTGGTGTTAACAGGAAACCAAAAGAAAATAATTCATTTAAATTGACTCCCTGAGGCGCTTGGGTGGCTCAGTTGGTTAAGCATCCGACTTCAGCTCAGGTCATGATCTCTCAGTTCGAGGGTTCGAGTCCCACGTCGGGCTGTGTTGACAGCTCAGAACCTGGAGCCTGCTTTGGATTCTGTGTCTCCCTCTCTCCACACCCCTTCCCTACTCATGCTCTGTCTCTCTCTCAAAAATAAATAAACATAAAAAAAATTGTTAATAAAAATAAAATAAATTGACTCCCCAGAATGCCATCTGATTATCCAAATTCATCCATTTTTTTTCCCAAGTTAATACAACATGTACTCCCTTACCTGTTTTTGAAAATCAACCACTCTTCCCAGCCCCTGCCTGAATCCGTGGTTCCCAATTTTTTTTTCTTGGAACCACCCAGAATGAGACATAAGTGAGGCATTTCCACCTACCAGGTGGCATTTTCCTAGATGGATGAAATGCATATCAGTGACTCCAACACAAAACAGTCCTTTGACCTTCCAGCCACACAACTGGGCATCTCGTCCTTCTGGTCTCCCCTTGTCACTCCCTGTCAAGCCCAGCCAACAAGCTCTCTGCACATGCTGTGCCCTGGCCTGGAATGCCTTTCCTACCTTCTCCCTCTGGAGAGCTCCAGCCACCATCCTTCCATCCAGGATGCCTCCTTCTCGAAGCTTCCCTGCATTGTTCCCTCAGCTCTGCTTTCCCCCTGCCCTATTCATTTTCATCAGCTGTGCTGTCGTTAGGACTCTGTACCTGAAAGGCAGGAGCCAGAATGGCGGCCTCATTCCAGACTCTGCCCGTGGTGGGTGCTCAGTCAATTGTGTTAGGTTTAATTGCTGCCCAATGAATGGAGTTTTCCTCTCCAGCATCCCAGAGCCATGCTTCCAGAGCGGCCCAGCTCAGGCCCTTCTGTGCCTTTCCAATTCCGTGTGTTCTGTCAGTTTCCGGTATGTTCCACGTTAACGCCTCTAGGCAAGCTTGAGAACAGCTTCCACACAGCACTGCCTTCTCTATTCATCTCTCTCCAGAATGTCAGCACCTTCCTCTCGCAGCACTCTCTCACCTTATTATCTCAACTACGTCTAGTCCCTCATTTGCTGCCCTGCTCTGTCTCTGAAGAGCCCTGGTTGTGTGTCTCAGGCTTGTTTTAGGACCATGGTGGCCTTCCCTGCCTGTGTCTGGATGTCTCCCCTAAATCTTGCCCCCATCCTGCCCTCCACACCTCCTCCCAGCCTCACAGGGCCTGGTGTGAGGGATGCTGCTATCAGCCCTCTTTCTTGAGCCCACTGTACTCAACTCTCTTGCAGACAGGAAGTGTCTGAAGGAGTCTAATATCTGGGCTTCTTCCTGCTTAGGTTAAAGAGCTCTTTCAAGGTCACAGAGAGAACTAGAAGGAAAATCCAGAGAGTCTCCAGGACCCTACCAAAAGGATAGCTCCCTTTTTGCTTTTTTCAAACTTTCCAAAAGATAATTCAAATCTCCACTGAATGTCAGGTTTCAGGCCCTCAAAATGTTTCAAGTTAGCCTGACCTGATGTAAACCCTAAACCTTCGCACATCTAACACCGGAGCTCCTGTGCTACCCACAGTAGAGTGAGCTCCTCAGTAACACTCAGGCATACATTACGTCCTCCTCGTTCTTGAAGGTTCTTACTAAATCTGGGCTCTGGCTTCTCTTCTCTGGACATAATAAATCCACTTCCTTTACCCTTTTTCGAAGAGAAGCTTCTTCCAAAACCTCTTGTGGTCCCCCAACCATCAGCTTCACCTGGAAACTTGTTAGAAATGCAAATTCCTGAGCCCCATCCCAGACCGAATGCATCAGACACTCTGGGCGAGGGTGGGGGCGCATGATCTGTGTTTTAACAGCCCTTCCAGGTGATTCTGACAAAAGCTAAATCTTGAGACCCACTGACTTAATTTCTCTTCAAACTATTATAAGGTACACAGCACACACTTAGAAAAATGCCAACCAGCACGGGGAGGGAGAATCATGACGTCCCCCTACATGCTCTCGCTTCTGCCAGAACCCTTGGGGTTCTGTTCACGTTCTCATTGTACCACATGGGGATTTAGCCTGTGGTTCATTATGGCTCCCTCCCATTTGTAAAAGGCCAGACCTGCTCCATTTTGCCTTGGCGTAATTGGAGAGATTTTCTCTCCCCCAAGTTAATCTCTATTTAATCCCATTTGAATTTTACTGTTTATATGCATTCATTTTTCCAACTTGTCTAGCACATTCTACACTTCATTCCATTTTCCAAGACACTTGTCACCTCCACTTATTTTTATGGCAATTGTGGATTTAATTAGAAGGTGCTTTATTCCAGGAACTAAAACGTTATTGAGGATAGACTGTGCGACACATGGAAGCTATATGGGGACCAGTGGCACAGAAAACAAGAAAATCTGGGAAGCGTGCTTATACTTGAATTTACTTTTGCTGAATACATTAAACACCCAGCAATTCCAACCAACACAAACAAACCCACAAAGGCCGCCTCTGAAAGGCAACAGGAATCCTGTTCTTTCCTGTGTGTCATTTCCTGTGCAAGATGGACGTTCCTTCCTCATTCCCCGGGTAATGCAAAGCCCCGGGCTAATATCAACTGCCCCCTTCCCTCTCCTTTTTTGTTGAGTCTGTGCTCTCAGCCTGTACGAGCCCGCTTGGGCTGCCATAACAAAGGGCCACAGAGAGAGAGGGTGAAATTTATGGTCTCACGGTTCTGGAAGCTAGAAGCCCAAGGTCTCACTGTGTCAACACAGATGCCTTCTCCTGAGGCCTCTCTCCTTGGCTTGCAGGTGTCCTTTAGCATCCTGTGTCCTCACCTGGGCTTCCCTCTATACCAGTCTGTGTCCTAATCTCTTCTTTTAAGGACACCAGTCACACTGGATGAAGCCCCGCCCTACTGACCTCATTTTAAGTTAATTACCTCGTTGAAGAACTGATCTCGAATTATAGTCACATTCTGAGATACTGGAGGTTAGGACTTTAGCACATGAATTTGGGGTGGGACACATTTCAGCCCATAACACAGCCTACTTACATCTGACTTACATACAGCTCAATAAAAGGCAAGAAAGTGATTATTGGAACTTAGATGGAAATAAATTCCAGCCCCTTTAGGCAGTGAAGTGAGGGTAAAGTGAATATATAGAAAATATGGTCAGATGAACATGATACTGACTGAGTAAAGTAACTTTCGGGTACTACAGATAAGCGGGACTGATCAGGCAAAGGACAGTCTGTAGGCAACTCCACTTGAGATGTGTCCCAAACTACACCAAAATCATCATGCTCTTGCCACCTGTGACTACCATGTTTCCTTTAAAAATATGACATTTTAAATACTTCGGGACCTGTAGAAAAGAATCCTGAACTCAAAAAATACTTACATTGTCATACTGAACAAAACAGATATGTTCAAAATGATAGATCACCACCTACATTTGCACTGATCAGCTCTCCCGGTGTGGCTCACTGTGACCAATTTGAACACATCTCATTTGCTTCCACGCCTCCCAGTTAGAGCTGCCTGCCGTCTCCCTGACTCATCGCTGTCTACAGTGGTAGACAGGAGTAGGGTGGCCGCGTGCCTACAGGAAGGAGGGCTGGCGCCTGGGTCAGACTTCCTTGGCTTCAAAGCCCGCTTATACCTGCCGTATGACCCCAGGTAGGCCATGCGGCCTTTTTAAGTCTGTTGCTTCTTCTGTAATGACAACACCGATACCGAATGAAGAGGGCTAATGCCAAGATTTAAAAGTATATGCAAAGACACGTGGGAAGTATCCCATAAATGGTAGCCATATGGTATCCATATAGTCAGACTCTCAAGAGCGAGACAATAGAACCAAACATTGGCCTTCATAAAAGCTTCTTACGTTTCCCTTTCTCTCCAGGAAGGGAAAGGAATAGTTTTTCCTTCAGGCTTCTAGCTTGTCCCTAATTCCCTGCACTTTCTTTTGGGAAACTATTCCAATGTTTTTTTTTTTAAACTATTCCAATTTTTATGGCCAGTCATGTTTGAGGCATTTATACACCTATTTCTTTTGCCAATTATGCGCTACAAGTAATGCATGATTTTCAGATTTAAGTCCGTGTCTGAAAAACAACATCATTAAATCTCATTAAATAACATTTTTCCAATGCTGCGTATGTAAAGTCTATTAAAGTTTTATATCGAATCCCAGAGTTGTTTCAGGAAGTGGCTTAAATCTCTGCTTTCCCTTTTCTTATTTGATACATGTAGTTTAACCACAATATTTCTAAAGATTAATGCATCAAAATCACTAAACTAAGAATATCACAGATAAGGTTATTTTTTGGTCACTTACCTGGAAGAATTACAATTTTAGGGATGGGAAGTAACAGAGGTGGTCCCTCTACCATCCCCTTTTTCTGAGGGAAGAAGTTGCAAAAGAGGGTCAATCTCTGGGCTCATTTTGGTATGTACAAAAGGCTATCCTATCTGGACTTACAGGTGATTCTAATTTTTTTTTAATGTGTATTTTTGAGAGAGAGAGAGAGAGAGGGAGCAGGGGAGGGGCAGAGAGAGGACACAGAATCTAAAGCAGGCTCCAGGCTCTGAGCTGTCAGCACAGAGCCCAACACGGGGCTCGAACCCATGAACGATGAGGCTGTGACCTGAGCCGAAGTTGGACGCTTAACCGACTGAGCCACCCAGGAGCCCCATGGGCTTACAAGTGATTCTAGAATTAACAGATACATGTTTACACTGGCCACTGGAATGAGATATGTGGGTTCCATTAAAGACGCTACTGCTTATATAATCTTGATTCTTGACAAGTAAGAACTTTTCAGGATTTTTATTAGTTTTTCCATACTGTCTGGTTGAACTTTGGAGGCAAAACAGAACCCCGGTGTCTTTTAAAAGTGCTTATTTACTTTGGAAGAAATATATCTTTGTTAGATTCTTAGATATCTTAGATTCATCTCATTCTCTGTGTGGGCATAGAACGAGCTCTTAAAAGAACTATTTAATTTTCTTCTTGAATTTCTTCTCCTGCATAGCTTAATGCATAAGCCCTAGTTTGCTTTTTGACTCCTTCGTGAGATTGCAGCCCACTAATTTTTTTCTCTACTGAGTTGTGCCTGAGAAAGAAAAAATTTAATTGATTATTGTCTTACCCAGTTCCTTGATGGTGCTTTACCACACCCAGGGCCAATAAAATATTGATGGAATGGTAAAGACAGAAGACTATCTCATGATTCAGTGACTCAAAACTGTGAAAAGCTTTTGTCAAGTAACAATATTTGGAAGGACAACTCAATAAGTTAGAAGGGCTAGACTGACATGCAAATATCCATCACATTTTATTAAGCAAATTAAAAATAGATTTCATCTTTAATATGTGTCCCTACAGAATAAAAGTTACTGGATTCAATTGTTGATTATGTGCTCAGCAGATTGGCTAATTACTTTGGGCAGATGCTTGATGCATATTAATTTGGGTTCCATGTCAATTATGACTATCTTTGTTCACAATCCAGTCTCCACTTAGCACAATTCAGTAACAATGAGGATGTTCACTTGAAATGTAACTGCAAGCAATTCTGATGGGGGACAGAATGGCATCGTGGAAAGAGCCATGAGCTATGAGTGATAGCCTGGATTCTAATGTGTTCCAGACCCCATGATCTTGGGCCAGGCCTTTACTCCTCATCTTCGTGCTAGGCATAGCTGCTGCATAGGGATGTCATGTGAATCCAGGGAGCCAGAGCATCACCATGAGGGACCAGAAGGGGAAATAGCTCTTTAGGCACATGTCCAAAGTAGCACCTTAGTAACAGTTCTTTGAAGGTAAAACATTAAATGATGGTTACAAACACATTAGGAGATTTAAAAGACTGACAAATCCCAAGCGTTGGCAAGGATATAGAAGAGCTGGAATTTTCATATATTGCTTGTGGGAATATGCCGTGCTACAACCATTGGAAATCAGGTCGGTGCTTTCTTTAAAAAGTTCAACATGTGTGTATAGTATGAGGCGATACTTTCATAGTTCCACTCCTAGGTATTTACATAAGAGAAACGAAAACACAAGTATGCACGAAGACTTGTACATAAACGTTTATGACCGCTTTATTCATAATAGCCCCAAACTGGCAACAACACAAATGTCCATCCACAGATGAATGGATAAAGAACTTGTGACAGAGACATCCATATAAATATAGATACATACACTACCAATATATACTATACCTACTACTCGGTGATAAGAAGAGACAATGCTGCTGACACATGCAATGAAATGAACCTTAAAAACAGTATCCAAGCAAAAAAAGCCAGGTTAAAAAAAAAGGGTACATACCGTATGATCCCATTTTTAGAATCATGCCAAATGAGTCCGTTGTGACAGAAAGTGGGACAGTGGTTGTCTAGAACTGGGCACTGGGGGGAAACTGATTGCAAAGGGGATTAGGGAACTTTACGGAATGATGGGATGGAAGGTTCTATATCTTGATGTGATGGTGGTTTTACAGATGTACCTATTTGATAAAACTCATCAAGCTGTATGCTTGAAATGGGCATATTTCATCATGTATAAATTAGATCTTGATAAAATTGAATGAAAAACTGAATGCATACACACACACACACACACACACACACACACACACACACAGGGAAAGCAGTGACAAATGTCAATCTGAAATGTCCCAGGCTGGCTATCAGATACTGAGAAGGCAGTCGAAGATTGGGGCCTGACCTGATTCTACTCCCAGCCTGACTTCCTTTTATAAAAACTCTGCTACACTTCTGTGCGTGTGATGATGGCCATGAAGGCAGTTTGTAAACCAAGAAGTGCTATCTCCCGTCACAAAGAGGGCAGTGGCTGAGGCTGATGGTGCACCTGTCTAGGATCTTGAGCTGCCCTGAGTGTCTGCTTTCTGGGAGGCAACACCCGCAAGGAGAGAGACCCCTCCTGGGTCTCCAAGGGGACCTGGTACCTGCAATCATTTCCCTTTCCTCTAACCTTCCTCTCCTCGGCTGGACTTCTCTCACTGCTCAGAACCACCGGCCTTTGATGAGCTGTAAAGGAGTCATGAATAAATGGACATAAAGACAGCCTTTCTCCAGGCACACTAAATTCTGAAAATTAAGTTAATTCTTGCTTGTGGCCTTGTGACTAAAAGCTTGAGCCCCAGGGTCAGGCTTCATGTGTCCAGATACCAGCTCCTCCACACCTACTGGATGAATGTATAAAAACCCTTTAACCTCTCAGAGCTCCGGCTTCTTTGTCTGCAAAAGAGAGGTCAAAACAACACCCACTTCACAGGCTGATATGAGCAAGGGCATGAAAGTCCTTAACACAGGGTGGCATGGAGTAAGAAAGTGACAACTGAAAGCTACAAATATTACTAGATATTTTTGTCCTGGCCGCCCTAGCTTCTCTCAGTTTCCTATAGGACATCAGAGAACGTTTTTCCCAGCCAGACTCTTTGATCCGGGGGAGCAGAAAGTCCCCGTAGTCAGTTCACACTCAGCCTAAATGGGAACTTTCCTAAAAATACCAGTTACGTAAGACAAAATGGTTGAGCGCAGCCACACCTTTAAGACCAAGTTCCACACTCCGAGGTCATTGCGAGCATTGTATTTCATCCGTACATACTTGAGAAAGAAACCTGTCAAGTGCTCTGTAATTGTGTGAACAGGCAAAAAGAGTCCAGCCACACGCCTTGGTCGAGAAATGTAGAAAATTGGGTGCTCCAGCAAGCCAAGTAGCGAATTAATAATATATTTAGGATTACTAATAAAATGCCTGTCAAGCAAGCAGCAACATATTATATACAAAAAAAAAAAAAAAAAAAAAAAAAAAATCCTGCCTATTGTGTGGAGTTTACACTGTTCCTGAGAAGTATATATTCTTGGAAATAACAATGATTCAACCCCAGACGAAACTTCTGTTCCCTGGCATTTCCACCCCCCCCCCCGATTTTTCACTCATGTGTGTATTTTTTTTACATCCCCCCCTCCCATGTAGCTCCACCAACCCTCCCAGACGTCAGTGGGTCAAGCAGCCTCCCAAAGCAGCCTTCTGCACCTGGCTCACAGCCAAGCATCCATGTCTCAAAGCCCAGTCCGGCAGGCTTCCTCTTCTTCCTCCTCATCCTCCTCTTCTTCAGCTTTGAGCGTGGGCCAGTTAGTCAGCAGTAAGTATCCTTTCTGGCTCGGTTAAATCATGGTGGCCTTCTTGTTGCCTATCTGCAATGCCTTCCGTTCTCTCTCTCTCTCTCTCTCTCTCTCTCGATCCCCTCCTTCTTTCTCTCTGCCCCCCTCCCTCCCTCCGTCCCTCCCTCTTTCTCTTGCTCTTTCAACATCAAAGAGGAATTTCCTGGCCCTCCTAGGCCAGTGCTGGAATAAGGTCTATGCCCGGGGCCAGAGGGCTCCCCCAAAGCACACCCACCTCGATGTGCACACGTAGGGGCTGATTTCCACCTCAAGTGCTTTCTGATGTGCTGAGTCAGTCCTGCCACTTCAGAAGGGAGAAACTGATCAGCTTGCAGGGCGTGAGCCACAGAGCTCAGAACTGAAATAACCAACAACAGGCGCTCAGCCAGCAGGTCAAGCTGCTTTTCTGTGTGTTTGAAGTCCCCTGCCATCCTATTTGTAGGTGTCAGAGGAAATAAAAGAGAGCGTGCCTGTGGGCGGGCGGGTGTGTGTGCACACTGAACTGGCTCCAGTGGCATGTGGGGGAAGCTGCATGGACCAGAATCGGATGAGAAATCTCTGAACAACCATTCATAAAATAAAATAAGCCTGCAAGTCGGCTTCCACATATATACATATAATTTTTAGAAATGGTATTTGGCCCCAGGTAAAGACGGTGTATGGATCACATGCAAATCGAAACTTACTAAGATGAAAGGGACCATGGCCCGATTTGATGTTAGATGTTCACCTTTCGTACAATTTTTACTCATATATTAAAAAATCACAGAATGCACACCAGGAGCCGAAAATCTAGTAATTATAGGTTTAAAGGGCTAAAGCACTGCATAGACATCTGTGCATAAAATTAGGACACATGTGAGTATCTGTGTTTGGTCAAGTGTCATAAATGACTTGTCATAATAGGAACAGTGGAGATCCTCACATATCATCTGTAATGCAAAGCAAAATAGAGGGTTTCCATGCCCTCCCCATACAAGCAATCCTTCCCCCCCCAAAAAGAATATATGTATGAATATATGTATGTGTATGCATACATATATATATATATATATATATATATATTCAATTCTATGGATGATTATATGGAGAATTATATGGAGAAGAGAATGAGGAATTATGGGGAGATATTAAAATGCCCAGGAACTTCAGGGGACTAGCCTGGAGGCTCTTGGTCTCAAATATGGGTCAACATCAAACAGAGTTTCGGGGTACACAAGAGTTTACCATCAACCAGTTATTTTTAAATGTTTAAATATACAAACGCTGTCGTTTGGGCCAGAAACTCCAGTCTTACTTGAATAAAATCATAGATACAATTAATCTAATTATAGCCAGATTTTCCCCAATAAAGACACTCCTCATCACAGTGTTGCCAGACAAGGTTTCAGCATCATTCAAAGTCGATATTCCGCCTAAGTTTCCGCAAAATACTCTATTTGTAAATAGCATCAAGGTCATAACTTTAGGATAGGCTATTAAGCTTTGGTCCTGAAAGAAAAGGAACTGAGACCAAACATCTTCTAGAGAAGAAATACGTTAAATATGATACAGTAAAGTACAAACCACCCTGCCAATACAGGATTTTACACAATGTAGACACTCAGTCACGTTAGAAGACTAGAGAGGTGAACGAATGGATGAACACACAGATGGATGGATGACTCTGGATTCTCTCTAGCCACTTGTCTCAAACTGGGAGGGAAAGGATTAGCCTTTTTCAGAAATCAGTAATAGAGCTACTTCATGGGACAGATGGAATTTCAGTTGTACAGTTGCCAATGGGACATGTAAGTTCTAGGTGTATAAGTGACCCATATTACATATCTTGATATGAAATATAAAGAATGGAAATAGAGACTCCTTTGTCATAGGCAGTTGAGGCAGGAAACTCCAAACTCATATGCAGAGCCTAAATGATGAGGCTTCTCTGGCAGATATATGAGAGGCTCAGTAACGGGTTTACAATTGCTATGGATTTTGAGCACGTTGTCTAATTAATTTCTTTCTGTCTCAAAACCCAACTACACAATGAATGATACACGGAGCATTTCTCTAATGCTGATTACCCCAGGAAATCTCTGTTTAAGACTTTATTTGTAAAGTAGGGCTTTCCAAGCACTTTCAACACTCTGAACTTCATTTTAATATTCATAATGAGGTAATAGAAATCCTCATTTTCAGATCTTGTAACTGACATCAAATAGATCCTGAAACTACAACCCATCTTGGCCATCTACTGTCAGAGGGACCACATTCAGTCTTGGTTGTAAGACTGTGGCACTTGGTGTGACCAATCCAATGGGTGGCATGGCCAGGATGATAACCCAAATAGTCTGACTCAATGGGCCATACACATGCTACACAGTACAGCTACCTTAAAAAATAAGATGTTTACACATAAATTTTATCCAGTGAAATTTGAACGACAATATATATCAGATCACCTAAATAGTCTTCAAATAACTTTTAAAAAGCCTGGACCCATGCCTCACAATTGGAGCACAGGCTTTTCCCTAAGCTAGACATTATGCATATTTTGAAATTTATATTCAAGCATGAACTACCCATTTTAAATTACTTTTGTCTGAGATGAAACTTCACCAAATCTGCAGATAGGATAATTTGGGAAGACCCAACCCCGTTCAGATGTAGTTGTTATGCAGGTTAAATTACAGGAGAATAAAAGGGTGTTTTAATCAGAGGCTGTCAACTTAAATATAAAAACACGTATTGAGCACCATGTATATACCAAGCACAGCAATAGAAATCAAGAAAGCAAAAATAAGCAAGATGTGCTCCCTGCACTGAGGGAGGTCATGAACTGGTAACAAAGAAATGCAGGTACAATAAAGATAAATGAAAGCTACGATCGACGCGTGAATAGGGACTATGGCAATATAATAGAGAGTTAACTAGGTTTTAGAGGTTGAGACAGAACAGAAGGACTTGCTAGAGTTAATAATTCCTGAATTGAGTTTGATGGTTAATCAACAAATCCCCCCAAGAGATTAAGGCCATTGTATGAACCAAGTCAAACTGGATTTGAACCTATGGTCAAAACCTTGGTCAATGAACCCTCCCACATCACGGTCAAAGATTGTCACCATACTGCTGGCAACTTGCCATTGTTCTAGATAAAACAGAACCAAAAATCACCCAAAAATCTTCCCCACTCCAGGCAAAAGAATACAGAGTGAATGCCTTAGCAATGATCACAGGATCTTTGTGTGCAAAGAACACCACATCTGAGCTCAGAACATCTGCACGGTATCTGTTCACGGGACCTATACAGCTTATCCTGTGTTAAACCTTGCTTGTTGTCCACAGTCATCAGATGTAAATACAGTCTATAAGGAGGGTTTTTGGAAAGTCTAACAGAGTCAAACAAATGACTTGACAAATGTCCCAAATTGGCTCAAGATTTACACAATACTGTTTAAAAATAGGTAGATTTCGGTCTTTTTATTCTTTGCTGAGTTTGGTTTTGTTTTGTTGTACAGTACACATGTTTTGAAGCCCTGGCCTGCAAACTTGATTTTTAGACAGCAAAGGACTATGGGCTAATCCCATAAAAAACAAACCATAAAGGGAACATAAAGACGTATGGTGATGGCTTGTAGGCACCCCTGATTCCCATGATCACAATTCACACCATTTTCCACAATGAAGTCACCATATTGCATATTAAACTGTTCCCCCACATTACCTTGCACATTCTCAAATGGTTTATTTCTCAGAAATATTTGGTAAATATGCCCATTATCCGCTGTGAGAATAACATTAAGAACCAGATGGATGTTTACATAAGACAGTTAATTCATACTTGGCAGCTTCTTTAAAGTTGCATATCTTGTATATAAAAATCCCACAAGCAGAGGTTGTGAAAGCATGATGTTGATGGACGGTGGCTGTTCAACCCAGTCAGCAGCCCCTTACGCTGATGTCCACATTAACTGGTGGAGGGAGCTAAAGTTGAAAAGCAAAACAAAACATCTCTGCTGGTCCATCCTTAGCACCCAGTTCAGTATGGACCCAGTGACCCTACAACCAGGGTCTGCAGAACAGGTCTGTTTTCACCCAATTTGCATTTAGTTCCCATAAAAATCTTGTGCTCTTCAGCCCTTGCATCCCAGATTGGATTTGGGAAACATCATCATTATACTTAGGAATCACTGCCAATTTTCAATGCCAGTTTATTCTCAATCTCTAGGCCAGTTAATCTCTATAGAGGTTGATCTTCTGGCTCCTCCATAGCAAAGGGTGAGACTCAGGGTGGACCCTGGCAATTACTACTGTTGCTTCCTGACCCTGTACTTAATATATTGGGTTGACTTAACCCAAGCAAATTTCTTTTTTTTTTTAATTTTTTTTTTTACATTTATTTATTTTTGAGAGACAGAGAGAGCACAAGTGGGGAGGGGCAGGGAGAGAAGGAGACAGAATCCAAAGCAGGCTCCAGGCTCTAGGCTGTTGGCACAGAGCCCGACGTGGGGCTCGAACTCACGGACCGCGAGATCATGACGTGAGCCGAAGTCGGACGCTTATCCTACTGAGCCACCCAGGCGCCCCAAACCTGAGCCAACTTCTATGAAAGGTTCCTCTTCCTCCTCAGTGCAGAGAAGGCCCAGACTGAGTTGCTCCGGTGCTGAATCCACCTGGGAGGGATCTGAGAGGCCCCTCAGAGGGGTGGCCATCAAGGTGGCCTCAGATTCATCCTTGAAATAACCCAACCTCTCAGGGCCAGGAGACTGGACGAGGGAAAGCCAGACCTATCCCAGGATGGAATGTCAGCCTCTGAGCCAGGCTGACAGCTGAAATGACATTCCAGGGAAGCTTCCATTTACCACATTCCTCTTGTTTTCCCTTCTCAAATAGAAAAGTATATACCCCTTAAGGAAGGTGAACTGTTCCAACGGTGGACCAGGGGGTGGGAATCCTCAAGAGTTTAAGATAGAAACTTTAGGATCCAAAAAAAAAAAATCCTTTTTTTTATTAATTCAAGACACCTTACAGACACCATCTAATGAATTCTCCCAAAGTGTGAAAACAAGTCCCACGTTTTTGTCCCAGGGTGGCCCCTCCTTTGGATGGGGAGACCTTCATAGACTTGACCCATGGAAAAAAACTGTAATAATTTATTTTACCATCTGATTTTATGGGTAAGAACAGTAATATGGAGAAAACCAGGTAGCCCATCTCCAGCAATTAACAAAGTACACAAACAAGGAGATAACTGATTTCCTCTCCCTGGGCCTTTATCCAACAGACCATCATGCAGTTTCAATTTCACCATTCCTAGCTCATCAGCCCTAGAAGTAGAACCAGAAAAAGACTAGAATGGAAATGTGTGTGACAGAAGGAAGGAGCTCAGCCTCCTGGTGTGATGAGAGCGTGTTTGGAGCCCCATGGAAGACACTGGGCTTGGCGGGCAGGTGCTCACGTCTCTGGGCTTTACAGCGAAGGTTTTGAGAATCGGCACAACGTCGCTCGGGGCCTGGGAGCAAGAGTTCACAGCTTTCTGTACAACTCCAGTCATTGTCAGTAATCTGGCACACACATAGATTTAGTTGCTGGTCTCAAGGAACCAGTAAAGAGACAAAAGCATGAAAGGCAGCAGGAGAAGGGAAGAAATAAGATAGAATGCATTTACATAAAATTGCAACCCAAGTCACAAACCTGCCCGGCACCACCAAACTAAATCTGGTGTTGGCCCGGGGCCAGGGGCTGAAGCTCCATACTCTTGCCGGTTAAAGGCCCGCCCCTCACGTGCTGCCTCACTCCATCGATTCCTGTCCATCTAAAGATAGAGCCAATATTGGGCAACAAATTTACTTCCCACAAGGACTACTTAGCTTTGCTCAGGGGAAAACTCTTCTCCCTAACTCCAGACTACACTAACTGGGGTGGGGGGGAGGGTGTCAGGGGAGCGAGGATGGGGCACCTACTCAGGGCCCCCCCCTCACAGGGCCTTTGTGGCTGGTCACTCTTACACAGGTGGGACGGTAGTGGCATCTGGTGAATAATGATGGTAAAGGGGTCAAGAGAAGATAGCTGTGTGCAGAGGGCGAGATGCCCAGATGCGGGCAGGCCAGAAACAGAGAGAAGGCCCCTGTCTGTGGGCTCCGTGGATCCCCTGCATCAGAATCACCTGTGGTACTTGTTCAAAATGCATGTCCTGGGCCCCATCAGGTGACCCCCAGTCACCTTTTAAAAAAGCACCATCCTAAAGGTCACATTGTTACAAGGAAAGTTTCCAGCTTCCTATTTTCCACCCTCGGTTTTGAACCTTCACTTCCCACCCTATTTAAATATAAAAATGAATATTCATTTTTGAGAAGGTGAGGGGTGGGGGCTGCAAGTGGGGGAGGGGCAGATGGAGACGGGGACAGAGGATCCAAAATGGGCTCTGCACTCACAGCAGAGAGCTCCATGCGGGGCTAGAACTCACAAACCAGGAGATTGTGACCTGAGCCAATATTAAAGTCGGTCGCTTAACCAACTGAGCCACCCAGGCACCTCCCCCCACTCCAGTATTTGTGCTTTTCTGTCCTAGTTGCCCTCCTTCCTCCGTGGACCGTTAATATCACAGATATACTGCACATCTGTTCTGTTTATGTACCACGGCCCTTGGGGCAGCCACAACTATTGTCCAATCTAAGACTCTTCCACCTTCCCCCCCCCCCACCACCCCAGAACCAATTTCCACCCGCTGGGAATGCACACTCTAAACGCAGCAGAGTCACAAAACCGGCTGAGCCCGGCAGCAGGTCTAAGGAGGGCTGCAGATGAGGAGGAGGGGCTCTCAGGGCAGCCAGAACCAGTTCTAGCTGACTGTTCCCAAGTTAAGTGCAAATGGAGACTGGAGCAGCCAAACTTCTATTCAAATGAACATAAACCATAGAGATGTTTTTTTTTTTCTTTAGCAATCTCCCAATGTTTAAATGTTGGCAATTCCAAAAAACCATAAGCTCTAGGGAAGCTGAGTTTGATGTGCAAGCTGCTCATTTGCAACTTCTGCTCTAGGAATGTTTAAATGAAGAAATGAGAGAAGAGGCTCCAGGCTGCTGGGTGTGTGGACTTGGCTTCCCAGAGTCCTTAGCAAACCCTCGGAGTCGCTCCAGGCTGCGGTGCTGATGGGACTTAAGATCCAGAGGGCAGCCTCTCCCGAGGACAACCCAAACAAGCCTTTCTTTAACCAAGGAGAAAAAGCAAGATTTGTATAGTCACCCTCTGCCCCTGCCCAAGGGACATAGATCCTCAATGTCCTACACTGAAAATGTTCTCTGCTCCTAGCACGAGCTCCCCAGCCCATAAAGGCCAACACTCTTGCCTGCATTCTGTGCCCACCTCCCCAGAATATGGCCCCTTCATTCTCTGAAAGCTGCCCATTGGGCATGACCCAGATGAATCCTCCCTCCTACCACCTCTCCCTTCTCTGTAAATTCTGTGGCAGGGGTCACACCAATAGGTCTTGATTATACTCAGCCTGGTCTTTTTCTCCAATTGTTTCTCATTCATAATATTAAGTCCCAACCCCCTACAGACTATAAAGTCCTTAGAGACCGCAACTCCCCTCCTGTTTCTCTAGCTCCCTCTTAACACTCATTAGGACTCCCAGGAGTCACTTAAGAAATAGAGACTGTCCATCGTGCTTGTACCTTGTACCACTTTTCAATCTTGCCATGAACAAAATTATGACGAACAACACGTAAAAATTCTACAGGGGTTTTACAAATGTGAACATAAAGAAGGTACGGTGCATACCTATATTGCTGATTCTATCGACAGAGTCCATTTCCCCTGTAATGACCATCTGTACCCAAAGCTCCAAGCCCCCCCGCAGATATTAGCATGTTTATTTAAAAGTCTTTGAAAAATTGGCCCTTGAAATGCAAATGTTTATTTCTCTTCATGAGAACAGGAGTTTCTGTAGCCCTGAGCCCAGAAGACTAATCTAGTCCACCACAGTCCCTTGACAAGTGCTTGAATTTACTGAAATTGATGGATTATTGTGCAGAAAGAGGAAGAGAAAAACTTTTCACCTAAGTCCAAGGAATGAGGTGGAGAACAATAGAGTCAGCTGGCGGGGAGAGCGGCTTCGCTCCAGGCAGGATCGAGCAGCACTTTGAAATCTTCCCCTATCCCCAACCCATGCTGTCTCCAGCCTGGCGTTCGCTTTCATTTATCATTTATCCGGGGATCAGTAGCGGGAAGGGGGGGTTCGTTCTCCAGCTGTTGTGTCATTTCCCTTGATAAGTCCTAAATTGACCGCGTTCTCCGGCACCAAAGGAGCCTTCTTGCAGTAGGCATTTTTTATCATGTGCCCTTTTAGGGGACAAAGGCATCATGTCAGTAAACTGCTATCGGAGAACAAAAAAAAGATAATATTCGTCTCACAGCTTCATAAGCATGGTCTTCTGAGGGGCTAATGTGAACATAAGAAATTAGCATTACCATCTGTTAGCCTGACAGCAGTGGTGATCCGGTGAAGGAAAAACACAAAATGCTATTTTTTCCAAGGGCAATTTTTAGCCCTAAAGAATCCAATTAAGACATTTCAAATTGAAGCCTTTCCATGTTTATAGTTTCGCACAATATTTGAACATCTTTGTGGGCAAAATGGAGTTGCATCCCATAGCTAGTGCCTTCCTGCCCTGACTGTTACTTGTGAACCCCAAGGGAGCATGCTCTTGTATTGTGAAAGCGGCGGTGTGAGCTTCCTGGGGTATTTTTCCGGGAAAGAAATATCCAAAGGATGATTTGTGGAGGTGTGATGGCTCGAAGATGGGGTCTTGGGTGCCTCACGTGGGACACACAGGGAACACTGGACAATGTTGGTTTCCCCACCACTCTGCTATCAAAGAGAGCCACTTTCTTAGAAGCCGTGATAAACAGATATTACTTGGATGTGTGTTGACGTATTGATCCTATTTTTAAAAACATCTCCACAGATCCTCAAACGGCAGCGGGTGAGGTGGATGGGGTTAATCTGGAGGAGATCCGAGAATTTGCCAAAGCTTTTAAAATCCGGCGCCTGTCCCTTGGCCTGACCCAGACTCAGGTGGGACAGGCTCTCAGTGCTACAGAGGGCCCCGCGTACAGCCAATCGGCCATCTGCAGGTAACCCGTGCCCACATGCTGTCACCTCTCCTGGCCGGCCTGGGCCTCGTTTGTCCTCATGGCTCAGCTTTTCTTCTTCGGGTGGGCAGAGCTGGAGGGGTAGAGTATGGGGACTGAGTTTGGGGCGCTTACATGTTGGAATTGGTGACACTGATGGAAACGAAGGTGCTGAAGCAGATTTGGGGTCCTGGCTTGATAACTCCTGTCAACTCACAAAGAAGGCGGTCTCATTGGAAGTACCCCACCTCGGGCCAGGAGCTTCCTTCTGGACCTCCCCACCCTCCTGTGAGGCTGAGAGCCACGGTCTCCTGTCTGCAGACAGGCGTCCTGAGCGAATGTCATAAAGCTGCCGTTCCCACCATTTCTGCCCAGGGATGGCTCTCAGGATTCTTCCAAGAAAAAACACCTTAAAAAGAAAATTAACCGTCTCGTGACCGCCGAGGAATGCAGTAGCATTGCCTTCCCAGACACAACTCTAAAAGCACATTTTTCAAAGAAGCCGTTGCTTTACGCGGCGCAGGCAGGGGTAGTGAGAATCTGGCCTCACCTGTCCCCACCCCTCCAAAATAAATACATACATAAATGACAAGCATCCAGCCTTGGTTGTGTTCAAGTTGATCTGGGTCAAGCCGCCAGAAGCAGACCCCGTGCATGCATGTGTGTGTCGCGCTAATCCCATGTTTATGCATGAGGTAACAAAGGCACTTCTGTAAGAGCTTTTTCCTCTTGGGCAATGCCTTATGAGTCCTCCTCCATCAGGAAAAGCCAAGAAACCAACTCTAAACTCATTTAAGTGGATTTTGTTCTTGGTGATCCATGAAATGCTGTCTTTTTATCTGCTCTTTATACTTTTAATGTATTCCCCAAAGGACGGAAGTGTACTTTTCCTGCAGTTTAAGACTAAGGTTATAAATAACATCAGTATGGGGTAGTAGCTTGCAGCTCACATTTTGCTCAATGATTTTCCATAAAACCCATTGATTGTTGTTAAATACAAAAAGCGCCATAGGATCCTCTCACTTCTATGGTCTCCCCTACTGTTTTTTCTTATAAGATACCTCCCTGTAGAAAATAACCTTTATTCAGTCTATACAAGGATACTACTACTGCTGGGAAATTTGTTTCAAGGCTTGTATATGTTATTCCAAACAACATGTACAGAAACATCAACACTAACAAGCGGCATCAATGATATGAATACTGTGGCTCCCTGTCGGGAAACATTAATTTTGTTTCATCTTGACGGCCCGGCGATAAAGGCAGCTACAGGTTTTTAAGTTGTTGCCAATTTGTTACTTTTGCTAGCGTCCTCTTTGGCTTATTTTTAGACCTAAAACGTGATTTCCTTTTATTGGTTTAAGTGCCATCTAATGTTTTCCACCAGAGCACATTGTGTGCCTAGGGCATTCCAATCAAATATGTTGATTTCTAAAGTCTTCCCCAGGGGAAGCCAAGAAAGCCAGGACTGATGAAAAAGAGAGAGAGAGACCCCTGGAAATCACTGGGTAACAGAATATGTCAGATGCCTTGACTTTACAGCCTTTCTCTAGCTCCTAGTGTTTTGGTGAGCCAGTTCTAGGAGCTAACTACCAAGAGAAAAAAAATGAAAGTCTTGAAAGAGACCATGATCTGACATTGGAACAATTCAGGTTCATTTTAAGGGGTGGGAAGGAATCTGCATTCGAGCCTGCTCACCCAGGTGTCACTTACGAGCTACAGTGACTCCCAGGCATGGCTTTGATGAGCCCCTCCTGGTCAGAGACACAGAGGAGGAAACACCACCAACACACTGGGCACCCCAGGTGTGTCCCTGCATCCCGAATGCCAGCTTTATCCCTAGAGCCTGTTGTCATGCCATCAAGAGTTTAAACTCTGGGGCTTTCATGGTGAATGATGGTAAAATGTGGTATGTGGCAAATCACCACGGCAATTGGAGCTCTGGGGGAGCGTGCCTCAGGGTCCAAGCTCATTAAATGATATTAGATGATTAGTTCCTTTTACATTAAAAGCAAAACATACCTCTTCCCCCTTTGATCAGTAGTGGAAGTTGGTTGGTGTTTTTTTGTTTTGTTTTGTTTTGTTTTTTAAATAAATAAATAACTCCTCAAACCATACATGGAAGGCCATGCTATGGAAATCCAATTAAACCTTGACACTGTTTGCCTGCTATCACAATATCTAAAATTCACTGTCAAAGATAAGATTATGGCCCATAAAAGAAGACTATCCTTTTGTTTTCTTCTGCAAGCGTCCTTATAGAACATACTCTGACTGGCCAACGCAGGTTCATTTTAGCTCTATGAGAACAGACTATTGTAATAAGATGGGCTCTGCAGTCAGACGGTTGTCTTTCAACACACTGACCACTTAAAAAGAGTGTAGCCAGAGAGGATCCAAGAGAGGATCTGTGTATCCCAAGTTGTCATGCTGGAGGGCTGTGAATTTGGATGTAGAACAAACAAGCAAATAAAAGCAAGTGGTCCTTTGGTATATTTCATTGAGAGTGAGTCTGATTTGCCACCATGATGACCTCTTAAAACACTCTATATAATTTCATCCAAGATGCTTCCCATTTTTTAAAAATCAGTGTAGCAGAGGAGTGCTGATGGCAGTTGATACATAGAAGAGCTCATTTACAGAAAATGATATCATTCAAGTACAGTGTGCAGATATCCCACATTAAACACAGCTTGATGCCCTGGTGCAAAAGTACACCATTACACTGGACAGCGTTCAAAAGGCACGACGTGGCCTTAGCACATCCGGGGAGGGGGGTGTTCGTAGCAATTACAAGGTGTCCGGCTGTTTGAGTCCAACAGTAAAGTAGCCACGGGCTGTGTTTCACCTGAAAGGGGCACATGTTGTTAACTTACATATGGTGCAAATTGTTGGTTACCTGAGACAGAGAAGGGGCGAGGGGAAGGGAGAGACAGAGAGAGAGAGATTAAAATAAGACATACGCAGAGATGAAAAGAAAGCCGTAAAAGAAACGCGTTCCAGTTGCCATCAACCGACTATGGTAAGGAACAGCTATAACATTTGCCTAACCGAGTCGGTGGGAGGAGTTTAAGGAAAATGAACCGTGAAACTTAAAAAGAATCATTTCAAATGGAAGGCCACGGCAGCTGTCGGCTCGGATGCCGCTGCCTGGTGTGCATCTTTGCCTTGAGGATTCTGAGGAGGGGGAAATGCGGCCGGCACGATCCACGTGAAAGCTCAGCTGTCCAGGGTGCACGGGGGGGAAAAAGATCTGCGAGTTGTGTCTGTTCCCATCATGATGGCTCGTGTGTCCTGTGGTCTGCACCCTTCCTCACCCCCATCCGCGTGGCTGTGCGGGCTGCATGGGGGCATGAAGCATGCGGGGAGGGGGGCGCGCTGGCTTGAGCGGGGTCGGCTCCTTGAGCTGGCTGCTAATCTGGAGTGAATTCGCTCTGCCAGGCAGTCAGGCAGGCAGGCAGGCAGGAGGCCCACCCTGGCAGAGGACTCAGTGTAAGACTGTTCTTTCTCAATTCTCCCCCCAGACACACCATCCTGAGAAGCCACTTTTTCCTACCACAGGAAGCCCAAGAGAACACTATAGCTAGCAGTCTGACAGCCAAACTGAACCCTGGCCTTTTGTATCCTGCCAGGTTTGAAAAGCTGGACATCACCCCTAAAAGTGCCCAGAAGATCAAGCCGGTGCTTGAGCGGTGGATGGCTGAGGCTGAGGCCCGCCATCGAGCAGGTATGCAGAACCTGACCGAGTTTATCGGGAGCGAACCGTCCAAAAAGCGCAAGCGGCGCACCTCCTTCACACCCCAGGCCCTTGAGATCCTCAATGCCCACTTTGAGAAGAACACACACCCCTCTGGGCAGGAAATGACCGAAATTGCCGAGAAGCTGAACTATGACCGGGAGGTAGTTAGAGTTTGGTTCTGCAATAAGAGGCAAGCCCTGAAGAACACAATTAAACGCTTAAAACAGCACGAGCCGGCCACGGCCGTCCCTCTGGAGCCCTTAACAGACTCTCTGGAAGAAAACTCCTAAAGAGACGCCCGCCCAGAATCAGAAGCAAAACCCACAGAAACGAAACTCCACCCTTTGGACTCCGCAGACCATAACTGAGAATAATAATTAATAATAATAACAATAAATTGAAAATAAAATTGAAAACTAGCTCCAGTCATCACCCTTGTAAGTAAAGGACTAAGGAGACTACCAAGTGGACGGAATGGTTTATACGTGTCCGTTGGTTTTCCAAAAAGAAAAAAAAAAAACAATTTTTGAAAATTTTTAAACAAGGCACACACCCCGCCGCAGGTGTGTGCGGTAGGATAGTCCCCTCCCCCACCCATCTCCCCTCAAAGCCAATTTTTTAACGGACTTAAAGCAAACCAAATAACCACATACCTTTTTCTGTACATTATGAAAATGTGAACACATTTTAAGGAAAAAGAAAAACAACTAAACCAAAAAAAAACAAAAACACAAAAAAACAAAAACAAACAGAAACAAAAAACAAAAAAACAAAAAAAACCAACAAAAACTTTTATCTGTTCAAAGAGAATACAAGCCTGCCACCTGGAGGAGGGACTAGGGACTGCATTCTTTCAGGTTCTAAGTGCTGATTTCACTATGAAACCTATTAACCAAAGTCAGAAACACGGCATTGCAAACGCGATCGTTGGTCTACTCTTCTCTGCGTGTAAAGTTGCGTTAGGAATTTTTACATTTGTACTTAAAGGAAAAATAAGAAGCCTGATTTCTCCCATCTTACCCATCTCTGTCCCCACCTGTGGTGTGGGTGCCATCGTTGAAGCCATTATGTGAGGCTCACTGTTGGTTTTCATTGGGGGTGGGGCGTTCTTTTCTCTTTTTGTTTGTGGGGTTTTTTTTGGGGGGGGGGAGGGGGCGACATCCTGGATCGTGTGCCAAAGCATTCATTGCTTTCTTCTCACTATGACTTGTGGGTTTGAGAAAAGAAAATGGAGCCCGCATTTCTCATTTTTCCTCCATTTCTCCATCTCCCTCACATGTGGCCTCCAGGGTCTGCTGGAGGGCCACAGAGTGGGAACCGTGTCCTTTCCACTCAGATCCCGGTGAAATGCAGGAGAGACTCCAAAATAACGAGGGCTTTGCTCGATGAACTGTCAACACTGGCATAAGCTATAATTGTACTCACTGTCCACACCAGAGCTTGGGATTTTTCTCAGTCTGTTGGCCACGTACATGGAGACCTGACCAAAACCAATTTTGTAATATAAACATAAACTGCACATTTGGTTCAATACTTACATCTATGTTATGCTTCTGTGCAAAGCAATTTCTCTCAGAGGTCTGATAGCCAAAGAAATGTCTCAAGATTTCAGTCAAAACACACACATAGCATGCACACACCCATATGCACACACACAAAGAAAACAGGCCAAAAAGAAAGGGATCGTGACTGGATCATTAAAGGCCATCATGTACCCTGCAAATCCCATCTTTTCTGCTACTATTTTCATTCCAGTAGGGATGGCAGACTCTTTTCAGGGGGGGGGGGGGAGCATTTGTTCCTGGGATATACAAATAGAGCAGAAAGTTAGAAGACAAATTTAAACAATTGGAATTGGGGGCTGGGTTCTTGAGGGGAAAAGAAGTTGTAGCAATCAAGTGCCTCCACTAGAAGGAAAAAAATCTAGAAGCGGCTTGTCTAACACAGCAGAATAGCCTTCACCATTAGAACTAGGGGATTCTTTCATTTTTCAAAAAAAACTTACTCAAAAGATCGGTGGGCCGAAATAACCTAGTAGGCCAGAAGGAAAGGGTGAGAGGCGAGGATGGCTGGGCAGGTGGACACCCGGATCCCACAGGTATAGGCAAAATGTGTTCAAAGGAGCTGGCAAAGAGAACCACAGATGTGCACACCGTCTAGATGCAAATGTTCCTGAATAGTTAATTACTAATCACACTCATGTGCTCTGTAGAAGTAAATTATGAAAGAAAAAAAAACCCTCAAGTTGCCCGACTGAAGAGAAATGTTATCTTCTTTCCCTAACACACTCCCTCCCCCGTGGGAGTTTGAGTTTCTTCTGTCGGCCCCTCGGCTGGTGATGTCAGTGCAATGGTATGAGCGTCTCCACCCCACCCCCCTCCCAGACGGCTCATGATTCACGCAGCAGTCAGGAGGCCACCAGCAAGGAAACTCAGAAAGAAATCCTGCAAGTGGCATCATTCGCCTGTGAAGGTGTTTCCACTGGACCAGTCTGATGCTAACTGGACCACGGCTAATGGACCACGGCTAACTTGATCTTCAATGCCAACGACATCACGGCACCCATTTCGCCACCACCAAATCCACCGCACAAATACCAACAACCCAGAAATCCAAAAACGTATCAATTAAACAGATTTTGTATTCTCCTAGGACCTGCTCCAAATTCCGTCAAGAAAAGCTCCCCAGGAAGAGAAGTTAACAAGCGGACATATAATGGATGCTAAATGTGTAAACATATGCCAGCAGCTGCTGCATAAGGCCTGCTCCGTTTGGAGATCTATAATTGGGAGGGGATAACTAGGACAGTGAAAATAAAAAATAAAAGTGATCTTCCAGAGTGGAATAAAAAAGAAATGTATTCATCCCACAGTCGTAAAACCATTCATGTGCAGTGATTTTTTTTATAGTTTTATAATTTTGTATTGTTTTATAAATTATTTATAAGGTGTTGTAATGCTTCTTATATTAATTTTTTACAGATGAATTTTTTGCTACAAGGCATAAAAAGGTGCCTGAACAAATTCTTAGGAATATAAATTATATTGTGTGACTTGTAAGTCTTCGGGACCTCACCTACTGCTTAATTTTTATTATGACATTTCTTATTTCCACTTGTAAACAACTTCATATGCCAACAGCACTTAAGCGTCTTTTATGTTCCCATGAACTGAAGGTTAAGGTTGCCACTAACAAAAAATAAAAGCCACTTCGGGCACATGTGATTGTATTCCAAGCTTCAATATTTTTCTTACATATTCTTAAATCACAGTCAGCTTCATTTCCTTCATGGTTTGATGAGAACGAAAAATGACCAATGTTATATTTCACACTTGTTTGTGGGCTTTTTTTCTTCTTTTTCAACCAAAAAAAACATTTTGAACCGCTGAGAGTTTTAATCGCATTTGCAAGGTTTTGGGTTCTATATGTTGTAATCACACCATACACACGCACACGCGCACACACACACACACACCCCACAAAAGAGAGAACAAAACAGCAAAAGGAGCTAGGAAAAAAGAAAACCAAGTAGAGGCGTATCAAAGAACTCAAGCTATAACCAAAAAGAAATTGTAAAATGCCTTTGCTCATCTTCTCTACGCTGGACCAAAGCTCAGTATTTGTAGGTATATGCACATTGTATAGATATGGCTTAAATGTTGCTGACAATCTTGCAATACTAAACTGTTCCTATTTTAAGAAAAAAAAGAAGAAATACAAACTGTTCATCAATGTTTTACCTCAGCACTCTACTTGTACCCAGTTAATGACCAAGCTTAAAAAAAAAAATGGAGAAAAAGGAAATTGATTTTCATTTCAATGTTTGACTGTAAAATCTGTTTGGATAACATTTTGTAATGAGCTTTTCGTCACGTGGTTTGCTTGTCTTCAACTTGAAATTATGTGAGGCACATTTGTTTATTTGTTGTTAAGAAAGTGATTTTTTTTTTGTTTTTGTCCTACGTGCTGTGATCTAGACTGGTCACCAGGGTCACTGATGAGGCACCACAGAGAGCTGCCTCTCCATGCGTGGGGCAGGCAGCAGGAAGGAGGGCAGGAAAACCGACTGGGTTGTTTTGAAAAAATCATCATGATGAGAAGTTGACATGATGGACTTGTGACCAAGAAGCCAAACTGGATATTTAAAAGCTCCTTACTTGCTCTGACATTGAAACCAAAGCTGATTTATCTGCACAGGTTGCTTAATGTTTAAAAAAAAAAAAAAAAAAAAAAAAAAAAAACCTGACGAAACTGTACTTAATCTAGAGCAATATCTGTATGGTCAGTAAAGCTGCACTTTGTGTATTTCTTAACAGCTTCAGATCTGTCACTTTTAATTTGTACCATAAAAAATAAAGAATTGTTTGACATGAGCTTCTAGGCTAAGTGTGTCTTCAACTCAGATATGTCATTTAAATTGCAAGCATGTAAATGAGCGTGTGTTGTAATGGTAGCTGTTAAGAAGAGGAAGGGAATCCAGGCAGACCGGTTAATGTCATGATTGTTTCAACTTTTCCAATAAAATACTAGATAAATTAGGACTCCGTTGGTTGCAGGTTACAGAAATCCAACTTAAACTTGCAGAAACAAAAAGAGACCATGCTGTTTTGACCCGACCAGGAGCACAGCTGGATACAGTGGTTCCAAGCAGCTCATCGGCTTGCCCTGCTCGGCTTCCTTCTCCGACAGAGACCCCAGATGTTGAGTCTTGTGCGCCTGTCTCTAAATGAGGAGTTGTGCTGGGGAATGAGGTACTTGAATTGGCCACTCAGGGTCACAGACCCTTCCTGTCTATTGGTGGGGCGGGAGGGGGTCCATGTGATAACAACCCTGCGGGACCCCAAGGATGAAGGAGGAAGTCTCCACAAGACCCTGAAGACGGAAGACGGAAACTATATAGTAGGCAGACAAAACCTGCAGCCACCCCAGTCTCCTACTAACACCCAGCTCTGTGTCACGTATATAGAGGATTCTGCTGGGAAAAGAGCTTTTCCTGCTCTTAAGCAATGTCTGTCAGTGCATGTTCTAGAAAGTGTTGGCATTTAGAATATGCTCCTAATTCAGTTTAACGTGAGTTAATGTTGTTTTGTAATTTACTAAATCAAAAGGAAGGTGGGTATATCTTGTCAAAATACCAGTTTAAAAAAATATTTTTAATTAGAATCACAATCTGCATATCTTTAATGACCTTCAGCAAACATTTCTTATGCTACATGGAGGTCCATACATCAACTTCATCTTGTGATTGATAGAAGTGCTTCAGGGCAAGCAAAAGAATCAAAAATCGGAGTGTCCATACATTATAAATAGGCAAGGAAAGTGGCCAGGAAGCTCCGAGATGGATTTTTAAGAGGAGCAAAAAAAAATGCTGAAACTTCTGCCTTCGTGGGCAGTGAAAGACAAAATATAGTCGTTGTCAAGGTTTATTTCCATTTAAAATACTCTAAAAATACTCTGGGCAAAGGTCATGCCTATAATTAAGCCTATTATTATAAAATATGTTTGCTAATATATCTTTAAAAAGATAGCCATCTCAACTATACTCAAATTAAAAATAAAATAAGTATGTCAAAGAGATACCTGGACTTCCATCTTCATTACAGCATTATTCACAGTAGCCAAGATATAAAAATAAATGCGGTTGTCTTTTGTTCATTATAGAAATGCTTAATATACTGAAGGGACACAATTATTTCAACTGTCACAGTAAAAATCTACTAGTTTCCACCTACCAACATTGGCACGTTCAGCAAAGTTGGGTTCTACCGTCATGCTGGGCCGAAGAGAAAGACCAGGAAAATATCAACTTAAAAAGTCATAATTGTCTCCATGCTTAATAAGGACATCCCAGCACCAATAATACAATATTTGGGCAACAACCACTGATATAAATATAATTTCTTTGTAACTATATATCTGAATCACTTTATTAATATACTTTACCTATTATAAGTCTTATAATAAAATCTAATAAAATAGAAAACAAAAAGATGAAAATAAAAGAAGATCCCCACCACTTACATTCAGTCATTCCGTACTCCACAAATACCTGCTAAACACTTCCTATGTGCCAGAAACTTTTTGTTGTGGACACGCAGAAATAAACAAAATGAATCCTTGTCTTTAAGAAACTTAGAATCACTCCAGGTTTCTTGTGTTATAATATTTCACAAATAAATTTCAGAATCTAAATAAGGAAACACAGTTCTGAAGCTGATTTGAAACCAGTAAATGAACGGGCAGAAATAGCCCGAGTTCCAAGACAATCACCAATACCTGTTTTAAAATGCTCCAAAGGCTGTCCCAATACAATTTTCCACTAAGCCAACCATATACGTGTCATCTGTTCAGCGGCAAGTGTAGCAGGACAATAGTTGATGAAGTTAATCAAAAATCCGTAGTTGGAAAGAGTTCAGGAGCAAGCTGTCACAAAGCAGATGAAACCAGCTCCTCATTAACTCACACAGGTCTGGGTTCCTTCTCCATCATTCCTCCCTTTGAAAGGAGTCTAAGCAAGCAGCCCTTGAGAACCTTTCTGCTTATCGGCACTACCAAGAGAAAGCCATGGTCAAGGGAAAAAGAAGAAGATACCTGTGGAGGTTTTCTATGTATTAGGTGAAAATCTATCTAGAACATATGAAACATCTCTGTGTTTTCTTAAAGCGGATTGTGGACATAATTTACACTCTTCTTTATGGGCTTTCTCCATCTATCTCCATCTATCTCCACTTATCTTTGTTTTGTTTTGTTTTGTTTTGTTTTGTTTTGTTTTTTTTATTTATTTTGAGAGAGAGAAAGAGCATGCAGGCTCACATGTGAGCCGGGGAGAGGCAGAGAGAGAAAAGAGAGAGAATCCCAAGCAGATTCTTCACTGTTAGCACAGAGCCTGAAGTGGGGCTTCATTTCACAGTTTGGGAGATCATGATCTGAGCCCAAATCAAGAGCCAGACGCTCAACCAACTGAGCCACCCAAGCGCCCCTTTATCCTTGTTAATAGCTCCACCCATCAGCAATCCAAAGCAGAGATCTAGAAGTCATCCTTGACCCCTGTACACACCCACATACACATCTCCAAGTCACCACAAATCCTGGCAATTGTGCCTCATGAATTCCTTTTGACTCTGTTAACCTGAAAATGAAGGGCCACAGTAAGAGGAAAACGAGCACTTATTTGGCATCAAAGAATTGCAATTCAGGGAGAAAAGATTCAGGTGGAAACCCAAATAGCGTCCTGCTTGTAGGATGGAAGGAAGCAAGGGGTTATCATAAGGAGAAGGAAGAGGGACAGTTACATGAGTTGAGGGGGAGAGAAAGCTTTTCTATAGGTGTTAACAGGCTAAGCTGCTCTGGGTTAAACACTCTGTCTTCAGAAAGTCCACAACCATCAGCCTTGTGATCAGGAGGTCCATACTCGCACCGACTTCTCAAGCAATTGTTTAAACAATTGCCGTTTTCAATGAGAAAGAATGAAATATGGCCCTTTGTAGCAACGTGGATGGAACTGGAGAGTGTTATGCTAAGTGAAATAAGCCATACAGGGAAAGACAGATACCATATGTTTTCACTCTTATGTGGATCCTGAGAAACTTAACAGAAACCCATGGGGGAGGGGAAGAAAAAAAAAAGAGGTTAGAGTGGGAGAGAGCCAAAGCATAAGAGACTCTTAAAAACTGAGAACAAACTGAGGGCTGATGGGGGGTGGGAGGGAGGGGAGGGTGGGTGATGGGTATTGAGGAGGGCACCTTTTGGGATGAGCACTTGGTGTTGTATGGAAACCAATTTGACAATAAATTTCATATATTGGAAAAAATAAAAAATAAAAAAATAAACAATTGCCGTTTTGCCCAGTCCAAACAAAGACAGGTAAGACCGTTTCTCTGCAGCGGCCACTCCTGGTCTGTTTTTAAATGGCTCCAGTCATGTCAGTTTTCCACACTCTGTCTCCTGGTCTCCATCCCCTACTGCCACTACTTGGTTCAAACCTGCCCACCTCTCGCCTGGACCACGGTGACATGCTCCTCCTGGTCTCTCTACCCATCCTATACGTGCCCCCCAAGATATCATTCTAAAAGGCCAACGTGAACCTATTTCTCTCTGACTTAAAATCTTCCCTATGCTAACCATTGCCTTCTGAGTGAACACGAAACTCCAGCACAGCTGGCCCTTTCATGACCTGGCCCTTATTTACTTCTTTAGCCTCACCTCTCATCAATTCTCAAACCAAACTTCCTAAAATTTCTTCACTACCCAAGGAACATTCTGTGCTTCTGCTTGGGACATCCATCCACTGCACTGTTAACCTATCCAACTTCTACCCATTCTTTAAGGCTCAATTCTGTTCAATTCCACAAAATTGCCACTGGATTTCCACCATGTGCCAGGCACTGGGCTGCCTTCAGCGTACGTGTACTGAACTTGCATGTTTATCGGTCACCACTTACATGTTACAAAATCACTGCCAGAGACCTCTGAATGACCTACGGATTTGGCTTACCTGTGGACTTGGAGTTTGGCAACATATTCTTTTAGCCATCTGTCATTTGTATGTGGCAGACGTTCCTGTAACGATAATTTTATATCTGTATAATTTTCAAAGTTCTTTCATGTACAGCAGTCCCCCCTTATGCACAGGGGAGATGGTCCAAGACCCCCAGTGGATACCTGAAGCTGAGGATAGTACTGAACCCTATATATACTATGTCTTTTCCTATAATACACAGTGATGATAAAGTTTAATGTACAAACTAGGCACGGTAAGAGATTAGTAACGATAACTAATAATAAAGAGGAACAATTATAGCAATATGCTGTAATAAAAGTTACATGAATGTGGTCTCTCTCTCAAAATGTCTTACTGTACCGTACACATCCTTCTTCTTGTGATGAGGAGACCTGATCAAATGCCTAGTGATGAGATGATGTGAGGTGAACGATGTAGGCATTGTGACATAGCATTGAGCTACTACTGATTTTCTGAAGATACATCAGAAGGAAGATCATCTGCTTCCAGGCTGGTTGACCATGGGTAACGGAAACCACGAAAAGCGACACCATGGATAAGAGGGGACTACTGTACTTTTTTTTTTATTTGCTCCTAACATAAGCCCTTGGACGTGTAGGAGTTTCTATTTTAGAGATGAGAACTAAGTATCATAAAATTAATGGGCTTGACCAAGAGCTCAGAGTTCATGAGTACGGCTGGCATTTAAATATATTAGGAATTAGAGTATTCACCGAGGTGGATACACATTGAACTCCTGTGAAATGGTGTCTGATGCCTGTGTAAAGTACAGTATTTGACATATGGTATAGTTCAGGAAAGGCTGCTGTTGAAGATAAATTCCAATTATCTAATTACCAAGTCCACCATGATTTAGGTGAATGTAGCCTGAATGATTCCTGCTTGGCAGAAATAGTAAAAGATACATAAATGGAAGTTAGAAATGACTGTATATGTCATACGATTCCAACATCACCAACAGTCACGGGCTCCTCGTAAAAATACAGACTTCCAATTGTTCCAAAGGCAGATGGGTTGAAACCAACTGAAAAGCAAAAGAGAAAGTTTCTAAATCCTTCAGGTTGTTTGAATAATCTCATCAGCAAGTGAAGAACATGCAATAAGCGTGGAAATAGGAAGCTGGCCTAGACCAGCAAGTCCACTCCAGAATTTTTCTTTGATACTCCCATGTCACCCTTAAGAATTTTGGTTGTGCTCCCAACTTTCAAGTGCTTCTAGCTTCAGCAGACAAATGATGGGTTGTCATTTAGGAACAAGGCCCACTCTCTTCATTGCTTTATTTATACTAGTACAGTCTGGCATCTGTGTGGCAGCCTTTGTATGTGTCAGTAGGCTTCATTATCAAGGTCATTAGGGCATTATCTCTGAATATAGTGATGTTTCTAGAATGTTTGGCTATTTGCACACAGGCGATGGTAAGGAAGCCAGTATAATTACGCAGATCCAGAACTGAAGTAGCTTCAAAACCTGAACTTCAGTGAAAGAGTAAGAGACCCACATGCAATAACATTAGTAGTGAACCATATTACTGATGCCCCTTCCAGGCTCTCTTATTATGATGCTGGATAAAAGCAGAAAGGAGACAGGCATGTCTTAAATTCCTACTATATGTATGTATTACGTCCTCATTTCCAAATTGCGCCCTCTTATCTGAGATTTGCAGCCTTGCCTACGCTTACTTATGCTACTAATAAATGTTCTCATAGAGGAAGATCCATCAAGACTTACTTACATCCCAACTGACTAAACTCTCCAACTAATGCCTCATCGAAGTGGATCACTGGGCCTCAGATGAGTCTACTTTGGATCCTGTGGTTCTGGTCACTTAGACCACATTGTGACTACAGACGAAGGAAGAGAGATCAATTGGGAAACATTTTTGCTTGGTTTTGCTTTCAGTTTTTCTTGCTGACACCTTGTATTTTATAAGTAATCTGTGTTTGTGGAAGAAAAATCAGAAAATCCCAAGAAACAAAGAGTTTCCATTGTCAGCATATTATAGTTCAACTGTTTATCTTTTTATTGGTCTATTTTAACATTTATGAGCTGACTAATGTGATTATCTTGAACTACAGAGACAGAGGGCAAATCAGGAAGTCAAAAATGGAACTCATGTATCTTGAAATCCCATCTCTATGAAGCACCACAGCTGCATGAGTCGCCCAAACTCAGGAATTATTCTTCCAAAATTTTCATTAGACCCATCACACAGCTCACCTTAGAGGAAAACGCAACAGCCTCCTGGTTGTCCAGGAGATGTGATGCCTGAGACTGTTTCCACACAGGCTTTACTAACCAGGCAAGAGGTACTAGTGAAGAAAAGTAGGTTCTAGTCATGGAGACATGCATCCCCAGGTATTGGCAGGACTGTAGTGCCCAACATCATGAATTCCTTCTTAGGTTGAGACCTTCTGCCTTACATTAAAAAAAAAATGGTTTCCTCTCCATATAAGTCCAAACCATGTCAACACTTTGGGTGACCATATAACATTCACATCAAACATTATACACACGCGCCCAATGGAGAGCCAGTCTAGGCTATAACAGCACAGAAAGATAACTTAAACCCATCAAACCCATTCCCTGCCATCTAATTTGACAACACACACCCCAACACACACACATCAAATATAAGATACTACTAGTTTTTCCCTTTTGGAGAAAAGAAAACTAAAGCAGAGAGAGGCTGTCTCAAGCCCTAAGTCTCACGGCTAGTCACTGGAACAATGAAGATAAGAAACCAGGTCTGTCTAGGCTTCAAGGCCTACTTGTCAAGGCCGTACTGAAATATCCTCCAAGCCCACCAACAAAATTCAGGTTCTCCCGAACCTAGATGCCCATGGAATGCGTGGGCATACCTTTTGTGACACTTCTGTTTCTTCCCAGCATGATTTTCCCTCCCAATGCCTGCCACCATGTCTTTTTTGCCCTTCCGGTTTCATGGTGAAAAAACACAGCAGGATCACCCACATTGCAAGAACAAACCCTGGGGCTGACAATGCACTTCCTTCAGCCCCCGATGCTCACCACCAGTGTCCACCTCAGACCTCTCAGAGAGAGGAGGCACATGGCCAGCCTGAGAGACGATGAATGCCCTAAATACCAACAGATGTTGAACTTTTTCAGCCAAACTACGATAAATCATACCAAAATGTCCCAGCCTTCCTCTCCAGACCTGAGCAGAGAGAGATGGGAAGGATGGTTTGGAGGCCTGCTGATGATAAATGTCTACTTTGGTTACACATCAGGGGGGCATTTTGGAGGGAATGCTGTTAAGAACAACAGGCATGAACAGACTTCCCTTTAATATTGGTGATTAAACAAAATACTACTCATTTGGTTCTCATTTATATGTTGCTTTCCACGAGAATTACAGTTATAATAGAGGTCATAAACTCAAATGTTTACAGTGCTGAGAGGTAAAGTGTATGAGTAAAATGAACCCAGGAGAACAGTATAAGAAGAAGGATAAAAAGGAACTGACACTTGGCTTCAATGTCAGGGACGATACGATGTGGTATGGAGTGTGATGGGCTGGAGAACACGTGCCTTATCTAAAGGACGTAACCTTGCCTCAGCTTTGGCCTCTCATCACTGTGTGGGAAAGCAGGGCCAGCATCGGCAGTCCTTCCAGTTTTTCCAGAAAAGCTGAAAGCCCTTATTTTTATGTGAATTATCCTAACTTATAAATATCAGCAACAATTTTTTTTTTAATTTAAATATATAGGGACCAAGCAAAATCTATCTAAACACTCTTGGGTTTTGGCCTCTGAATATAATAACTAGACAACTCATAAATTATGAAATCCGGGAACTTGCTGCTCATTATTTAAGTAATCTGGTGATATGTTCACCTGCCCAACACTGTGATTGCAGAAACAGTGCCCCATTCGTTTTTTAATATCAAGTACCTACACTGAATATACACTAAGTGCTCAACAAACATTGACGGAGATCAAGTACAATATCACCACGAAGCTGATCCTTTAGTGGCTATGGTCCTTGGGGACTCCCATGTTACACGGGGAAAACAAAAGGTACTGGCCTGCAGATATATGGGAAATGTATTGACCTGATGTCTCCCAGCACCTGGCATCTCAAGCCCAGCTCAGTGTCTTCCCTAATTCTCTTCCAATTCAGTTTCCTTCCCCAACTTTATAATACCAGTGCCATCAGCATTTATAAAGTCTTTATCAAGAAAAGGAGGAGGGAGGATCTGCACAGTTTACTATGATGGATTGAAAACACTGATACACTTGTTGGTGTATTTAGACCATTCATATATAAAGGAATTATTGATGTAGTTAGATTAATATTTACCATATTTGTAACAGCTTCTATTCATTGCCCTTGTTCCTTGTTTCTTTTCTTGTCTTCCCCTCCCCTTTTTTTTTTTCTGCCTTCACTGGTTTACTTGAGCATCTTATATGATTCCCTTTCTCCCCTGTCTCAGCATATCAATTATACCTCTTTGTTTATTTATTTATTTTTTTAGTGGTTGCCCTAGAGTTTGCAGTACACATTTACAATTAACCCAAGTCCACTTTCAAATGATGGCATACTGCCTCCTGGAGCTGTCCAAGTATTCTCGAACAGAATATTCCCTATCCTTCCCTGCTGTTCCTTATAATACTGCTGTCATTCACTCACATGTAAGCTGTAATGACTAAATACATTGTCATTATTATTTTGAACCAACTATTATCTGTTAGATCAACTAAGAATAAGAAACACAGGGGTGCCTGGGTGGCTCCATCAGTTAAGCATCTGACTTCAGCTCAGGTCACAATCTCATAGTATATGAGTTTGAGCCCCGCATCAGGCTGTCTGCTGTCAGCACAGAGCCTGCTTTGGGTCCTATGTTCCCCTCTCTCTGCCTCTCCCTTGCTTACTCTCTCTCTCGCTCTCTTTCAAAAATAAATAAACAAACATTTTTTTAAAGAAAGGAAATACTTAAAAAAAAAAAAAAAAAGAGTAAGCCTGGGTGGCTTAGTCAGTTGAGTGCCTGGCACTTGATTTCAAGTCTTGTCATGATCTCATGGTCATGAGGTCAAGCCCAACATCAGGTTCTGTACTGAGATGGAAACTTCTTAAGATTCTCTCTCTTTCTCTCCCTTTCCCCCTCCCCTGCTTATATGCGTGTGTGTTCTCTCTCTCTAAAATTAAAAAAAAAGAATAAGAAAAACGAAATATTTCATCTTACCACCATTTGTTCCTTCTATAATGCCCTTGCTTTATGTAGACCTTTGTCTCTGACCTATATTAAATTCCTTCTCTCAGAAGAATTATTTCCACATCTCTTTCAGCGCAGGTCTCTTGACAACGAACTCCCTCCATTTTTTGTTGCCTGAGAAAGTCTGTGTTTTTTCTTCGCTTTTGAAAGATAATTTCACTGGATACAGAATTCTAGGTTGGTGGCCTCTCTCTTCCAACACTTTAAATATTTCACTCCACTTGCTTCTTGCTTGCGTCATCTGAAGAGAAGTCTGATGTACAAGTGAGGGGTTTTCTTCTCTATTTGTAATGCTCTTTGTAATATCGCTTTCATTTCAAAAGGGAAGGTTATATAATAGTATTAAATAATCTTAAGGGATTTAAATAGTTCTTTCAAAAATTTTTTAAAAATTTTATAAAGGTTATTAGAGCTAGAAAAATCATAATAGAAGGGAAGAGTTGATTGAACTTTCTAAAAATTATTTTGGGTTCATAAGGTAAAAATGCAGAGAACCAAATCCAAGGCTCCTAAGGCCACCTTCTTATCCCTGAGGATGATAGTCACGTCACATTGAACTTCAGGCTACAATAAAACCACAGAACACTGCCACATAATGTACCGATAAATGAAATACTTCCACCATGTGAAAATATTTATGTTTTCAATCCAAATGGAGCATTTTACCAGCATACCTGCTTCATTGCGTCTCATTGGTTTGGGCCCACATCTCGGCCCACCAAAGTGTTTCTCCCCACGATTCTGCCATTTAACATAAATACTTGCTTGCTCTCAAAGTCTGAGGCCAGCTTTTTGGAGATTCTAAGTGGATGCCTTCAGCCACGAGTTGCAGAAATCACCTCTGCTTTCTTAGATAAAAAGAGGGGATTCGGAGAGAGGGAATTAAGACCTCAGAGAATGGACGTGTGCCTGGGTGATCCGGAGAGGAAAATGTACCGGATCTGCTTCTTGAGGACTAAGAAATGGAAAGCACAGCTATCTTTTTGTAGCACCATCCTCTCTAAACATACTTTCTCCACCATTCTTGGATGTCATCACCCAGAACTCTGATGTTGCCTCCATCTTGAGTGAACGCTAAAATACCTTTGTCTTGTTTGGATTTGCTCAAGAGAGTAGCTAATGGGTCAGAACTCTGCCTCATGACTGAAAGCCAGGGGGTGGGGAGAGAAAAAGCCTTAGGCTTTTTACTATCAAGAGTGAGAGGCCAGGCCCCACACACTACACCATGAAGACAACACACCAGGGGGAATCCCCCCAGTTGAGCAGTTAGGATTGGACACTGGAAAGTCAGATAAATATCAAAGTTCACCATAAATAGGGTATTTTTATTTCAACAAGTATTTTAGAATAACACAGAACAGAATTGATATTCAGAGGCTCTCTACCACGGCAGGTAGAACTGTGGATCATAATCAGCCTCTGTTCTGAGTGGCTTGCGTTGTAAAATACTTTGAATATCATCCTGATGCCATCCTGTACATAAAGCTATATGAAGCAGATTGAGCGAAATAAGATGGGTGACAGTGTTAGGTAATATAATTTTAGGTCAAATAGAAAGATGCGATTAATAAGTAATGAGACCACTTTGCTGGTGTGGTTTCTAAATGAGCTCCAAGGACAATTCCAAAGGAGGAGCTCAGAGGTTTTTGATCTTTGGCAGCAGCAGGAGAATAAGGAGGCTATGGCAAGGGATAGTCTGGTTTTTGCTGTGTTTGTTTTTTGTATGTAAATGCTGCTCTTTTTAAGGTCCCAGGATAAATGTAGCCATATTTCTTTTTCGAATCTTTCCTGCACAAAGAAAATATGACTGACCAACTGTTCTTAGTCATGAGCTTTGCAAAGAACCATGATAAGCAACTTGGTCCAAGAAAGGGACTAAACGAAGCATTTCTTTCTAGGGGAGTCAAGGTGTTCAAATCACCTGACATCCAAACCAGTGAGAGACAGTTGCAAGGAAAGGCATCGCAATGAGTAACACGAGTACACTTTCAACGGACCAAAAGGATCAACATAAAGAGGAAAAAAACAAACGGGACTCACAAGGTAAAATTTTTAAAAACCAAATTGTAGATGTTAGGGCTGAGAAAACAAACCACTGGGGCCACAGAAAGTCCCTGCTGGAGACAGCCCTGTCTGTGCACTAAACCCTTTTGGTTTTCATCTGCTTGGCTCTGAACACCCAGAGAGGGGCCTCTGTCTGCAGACCTCTCCCCACACCCCACTCCGCCACGTTAGAAGTTGGATCCATCATAACTGAAAAGTTTCCCTCATTCCGAGGAGGCCCATTATTCTTTGCTGTACTTTTAACGACGGTCAATAACTTGTCCCTTTTCCTTCCGTTATTATATTCCTCAGTATTTATAGACGCATCAGTGGTTTCTTTCCTTCAAAATGTGCATATTCAATTCCCTCGATCCCAGCTGACTGCAAAATGCATGATTTTGAAAAGAGTAGGGAGGAGAGGGAGAAACGAGGGTCATCTTTATGATCCTTTGCATATCCCCAGTTTATCAATGTCTCCTCAATAATGTGGAAGGCCAAGCTGGACCAGGCATTTAGTGCTTTAAGTGGGCACATCTACCAGCCCTCCCTACATATTGATCAGCTGATTGATTTTTAAGATTTATAGAAATGCACTCACTGCCAAGGTCTCTGGGCACCTCTATGACAGTAACATTAAGCAACATAAAGAGGTAGATGTTCCTTGTCCCAAAGGCTTCCTCTTGCCACTCAAGAGGCTTTTTTTTTTAAATGCACATTAAAAGGTAGACTTGATGCCATGCACTGAAGGTCGTCTGAACAAGGTTTGCTCAGAAAGCAAAAGGAAAAAGTTTTCTCAGCCCTGGAAAGCACCTGTTCAGCAGCAGCAGCTCTTTTTTGTTTGGGTCCCGTTGTCCTTCCTGGATGTCCTGGACGTCCTAGTGGACAGGCCTCAGGACTCCCGCACACAAGTGACCACCGCTTCCTTGCCAGTGACAACCTTAGCCCCACTTTGTTTTCTCATCTCCTAGATAAAAATTGGCAAGATTCTCAATCACTGAACTGCCGCTCCCCATTTCCCAAAAGCACCCAATCGAGAATGAGCTTCACTTCCTTAAACCCTCCCTGACATCACTCCGCACAAACCCAAGTCCTATAGCAAGTCTCCCCTGACTCCTCGTCCCCAGACACCCACCCGTGGTGCCCCTACTATGCGGTTTCCCTTGCTGCTGTTGCAGCAAGGGAATGGAGTGAATTTTGTTAGACTATAGGAGTGTTTCTGGTGGCTTTTGATGGATAGGCTTTGGCAGTACCTGGAGGTGAGGCGCCACCATAATAAATACTTTAAAAAGTACCCCTGGCGGGGGGGCGGGGGGCTGAGTGGCTCAGTAGGTTAAGCGTCTGACTCTTGGTTTCGGCTCAGGTCATGATCTCACGGTTCCATGAGTTTGAGCCCCGCATTGGGCTCTGCGCTGATGGTGCAGAACCTGCTTGTGATTTTCTCTCTCCCTCTCTCTCTGCCTCTTTCTCTCTCCGTCTCTCAAAATAAACAAATAAATTTATAATTTAAAAAGTGTATATCACTGGCTAATAAGTAATTAGTGCATTGAGGAACCGGTTATTGGAGGCTATGAAGATGATACACGGCATGAGGTGGTGAACCATGGGTAAAATGTCACCTGTGATTGCTTGGAAGGTAAATAATGTTCTTCATGGACTCACAGCTCTAGAGAGATGGCTGGAAAACAGAGCATTAGTAGACGTGTTGGCTGTTGCTGGCAGCTGTTGACAAGGTACCAGAAGAAAAGGATAAGTTCAGAAAAGTATCTGCAGGGTGCCAGTAAGAATGAGACAGGTAAGAGTCTGGAAATTCAGGGACTTGTAGGCTGAAAGAAGAAAGCCACTCAACCCCAACTGGGAGAAGAGAAAAGTGAGGTGGCCTCTGACGAGTAAGGGCAAATAAGACTCAGCCTTTTAAATTTTTTTTTTCATTATTTTTTTAACGTTTATTCATTTTTGAAAGAGAGAAAGAGACAGCACAAGCAGGGGAGGGGCAGAGAGAGATAGACATGGAATCCAAAGCAGGCGCTAGGCTCTAAGCTGTCAGCACAGATCCCGACGGGGGGCTCTAACTCATGAACTGTGAGATCATGACCTGAGCCTCATGACCTGAGCCGAAGTCAGACACTTTGGCCAACTGAGCCACCCAGGCACCCCTTTTAAGGGTCACTCCTATGAACCATTGTTAAAAACTTTAAGGGCACCTGGGTGGCTCACTTGGCTGGGAGTCCAACTTCGGCTCAGGTCATGATCTCACTGTCCCGAGTTCCAGCCCCATGTCTAGCTCTGTGCTGACAGTTCAGAGCCTGGAGCCTGTTTCAGATTCTGTGTCTCCCTCTCTGTCTCTGCCCCTCCTCCGCTCGTGCTCTGTCTCTCTGTCTCTCTCAAAAATAAATAAATATTCAAAAAATTTTACAACCTTTGAATGGGTTCAAGCATCTCAGAGGAAAGGTTCAACCAAGGGTGTGGTGTGCAGAAAATCCTTTCTGTTAGAATATCTCAGTCCATAGAGACAAAGTGTGGATCTTCCATCCACACCTGACAAACTCAAGGGGCTGGACTGTTAGGATGAGTGAAAGAAAGAACTGGAGTGGGGACAAAAAGGCAAAGAATTACAGAAAATCTAAGAAGTGTGCCTAGAAAAGACTTGTGGGCGTGGCTCATGGAACTGAGAGGAATCAACTAGATCAAGGGTCGGCAACCTTCTACAAAAGGACGTACAGGAAATAGATCCGGTGTTGCAGGCCATATTGTCTCTGTTACAACTATGTAATTCTGCTTTTGTAGGGTCAAAGCAGCCATAGACAACATGTGAATGTTTCTGTTCCAATAAAACTTTGTTAACAAAAACAAGGGGTGGCCTGGACTTGGCCCATCAGCCATAGTTTGCTGACGCCTGAACTCAGTAAGCTTGGAAGTCATTGTACAGCCAAGGAAACCACAGCTGAGATTAGAGAAGTCTGTTATTGGGGCGCCTGGGTGGCTCAGTCGGTTAACCGTCCAACTTCGGCTCAGGTTATGACCTCATGGTTGGTGAGTTCGAGCCCTGCATTGGGCTCTGTGCTGACAGCTCGGAGTCTGGAGCCTGCTTCAGATTCTATGTCTCCCTCTCTCTCTGGCCCTTCCCCTCTCGAGCTCTGTCTCTCTTTCTCTCTCTCAAAAGTAAATAAACATTAAAATTTTTTTTTAAAAAAGGAAGAAAAGTCTGTTATTGACTATTTGAAACATAAAACAACTCTATCCCTATTGCTGTTCCAGAGTTCTGCCCGGGGCCCTTTCCTCTCATTTTATATTCCCTCCCTGGTGAGCCCAATCCAAAGATCCTCTAGTTTCAAGAAACAGTTATGCATTTGAGCTATACTGAGTTCAAAAAGGGGGAATTAATTACAAGGGGCACAAGCTTTGTTACTTATTACAAGCACTTGGAAAACCGGGCAGCTAGCTACTCAATAAATCTCTTCCCTCCCCCATCTCTCAGTGTCTCTCTTTCTTTCTTTCTCTCTCTCTCTCTCTCTCTCTCTCTCTCTCTCTCTCTCTCAGCCAGCTTTCCATGCTCCTCTGTGAATATGCCAGCCTATGATCTTGGTGGTCTAACCAACTACGGCTGAGGAAGCACAGTTAGCATCACCCAGACTTGGATTCTGGACTTTACCCATGATGGTGAGGCAGTTTAGTGGGGGTCAGGGTAGAAGGGAAGGGACCAGGCTGGGTACATAGTGCTGCAAGTATCCTACAAGGCCACATGACCCTTCCTGATGTAGGTCCTCTCTACCACTCAACCTCATGCATCATGACTCTTGTGCAATCCTTCATGCCCCAGCCATCCTGCACTCATCTTGCCACCCTCTTTCTCTCTCTCTCTCTCTCTCTCTCTCAGCCAGCTTTCCATGCTCCTCTGTGAATATGCCAGCCTATGATCTTGGTGGTCTAACCAACTACGGCTGAGGAAGCACAGTTAGCATCACCCAGACTTGGATTCTGGACTTTACCCATGATGGTGAGGCAGTTTAGTGGGGGTCAGGGTAGAAGGGAAGGGACCAGGCTGGGTATATAGTGCTGCAAGTATCCTACAAGGCCACATGACCCTTCCTGATGTAGGTCCTCTCTACCACTCAACCTCATGCATCATGACTCTTGTGCAATCCTTCATGCCCCAGCCATCCTGCACTCATCTTGCCACCCTCTTTCTCTCTTATCTTCCAGCCTTCACCTGAGCTCCTCCCTTGCCTGGGAGCACATTTTCCTCTCAGTGGCTAACTCCTTCTTGCTTACCTCATCTCCAGGTAGGTGGAATTTCCTCCAACCAATCTTCCAAAATAAAGTTAAATGAGTCTCCTCTGTACTCCCCTGCCTTCTGGATCATCGGAGCAGTTACCACGCTATACTACATACTGACCTACTTTTCCAACAAGCCCATCAACTTTTCAAGGGCTACTTTCCCAGAACTTGTGGCTGTACCTGCCTGGCACATCATCAGTGATCAATAGATGCTTGCTAAACACATAACCCTACCAACTTCCCAGATTCCCCTTCTTTCTTGGTGCCACCCCGCTGACCTTCCCAATCCATCATTCCAACAACGATGTCACAAGCTTTCTGAGTCCCCTCACGCTCTGGATCACCACGCCCTACCAGGCCTGCTCATCCTCAACCCTGATTCAATTCAAACCTCTCTTTTCTTCCTGGGCAGCCCAATGCTGCTGGAAAAATTACAGGCAGATGCTGGATGCTACCATTTCAATCCAAAGTCTCTAGTCTCCATGGAGAAATGAGTGGAATTTTGTAACTTTCAGCTATTTTGCAACTTGCCTTAGTCTGGCACGTTTTCCAGCCTCTAGGCTGCTGTCCTAAAATTTTCTTGGCATGGATTTTGACTTAAGTCTTATTTTGTGGCTGCCATGTTCTGGACTGCATGGACATGTTGGGGGAGCTAAGACAAGATAGCTCTGTGAGGTCTGCTGACATAGGGACTCAGGCTGTGTCCATGGCAGGGTGAGACTATTCAGTGGGGCGAGGCGAAAGACAGTGGGATCTACAGGTGCCTTCAAGATGCAATTCAAGATTCAAGGCACAGTGATGTTGACCTAGTAACAGATCCTTAGCCAGTAGAGCATTCTAGGGATTCTGAGAACAGCGAGGTGACTATCATTCAGATGTATGCTTGGGGCGCCTGGGTGGCGCAGTCGGTTAAGCGTCCGACTTCAGCCAGGTCACAATCTCGCGGTCCGTGAGTTCGAGCCCCGCGTCAGGCTCTGGGCTGATGGCTCAGAGCCTGGAGCCTGTTTCTGATTCTGTGTCTCCCTCTCTCTCTGCCCCTCCCCCGTTCATGCTCTGTCTCTCTCTGTCCCCAAAAAAAAATAAACGCAGATGTATGCTTAAGCCAGCTCCTGGATACTTGTCTGTATACAAGCAAGAAAGAAATAAAAGTGGGGCAATCTGGAGGTACAGCAGCAGCCACCTGCTGGGGCCACTGGTGGAAACCCACGGTGCCCAGGGGCATTACGGAAAACCCCGAAAGAGTGAACGTGTCCCTGAGCACATAAAAGATGGTCTGTAACCCCTGAAATACTTGTGGGGCTCTTTGAGGGGCTTCCGGGTCTAATGAAAAAGGGGATGTGGAGCTGGAGTGACCCCGGTGACCCCGCCTCTGGGTGCTGCATTTGCCTCCTCCATACAGGCCATGAGATACAGTCTTCCACAATTTCTTACCTCATTTCCAAACACTAAACCCAGATTCTGCACCTGCATTCCTGCAACAGGAATGACAGAAATGAGAGGGAGAGAACAGGCTAGAGCACCCATCAGGAGTTGGAGGGCGTGCTGATGAAAAAGAACAAAGGTCAAGTGAGCAGATCTGAGTTGAGGGAGACTGATCTCAGGGAAACTGAAAGAAAATCCAAACTCATTCTAAACCACCATTGTCTTCTTTTAACAATGGTTCCTTCTCAGTAATCTTTGTATTTTCTGGGGCACTTGGATGGCTCAGTTGATTAAGTGTCTAGCCCTTGGTTTCGGCTCAGGTCATGATCTCACAGTTCATGGGATCAAGCCCCATGTCAGGCTCCATGCTCACAGCAAGGAGCCTGCTTGGGATTCTCTCCCTCTCTCCCCCCGCCTCCCTTGTATGTGCTTGCTGTCTCTCTCTCTCTTTCTCAAAATAAATAAATAAAGCATTTAAAAAATTATAAATAATAATCTTTGTATTTCCAGTGACACGTGCAAGTGCCCAACCCCTAATAAAAGCAAGATGAATAAATTAATGACTCCTCTAGCTATGGAGACTTGATGTCTCCTAGAGAAAAGAGATTTGAGAATGATAGACTTCATAGTTAAACTAATATTGGCCCACGGACTTCATCTGGATCCATGAATATGGATACAGGAGATGGTGTCTGTCTTCAGCACAGAGGCTCAGAACTCTGGGGAGGAGGAAAACTTATTCAAATTCAAGCCGTGGCCACATCAACACCTTACCATGTATTAATCACATGGCCCACCCAGAAAAGCCATACCTGCCATGGCCCTCCAGCGTGAGGGCTGAGGGCTGAAAGGGAGAGGAAGCAGCAAGGAAAACAGAAGAAGCAGCCAGCTCCACAAACACGAAACTAAGCCATGGTGGCAGCTTCAGTTTGGAAGGGACAGATGACTTCATCTGAGCTGAGGTCCAACTCAGGAAGGGAGAGGGTGTTTTACTTGCCGTGATCTTGTCTGAATCCCTTTAAGAGTGAACTGTTACATCAAAATGTACTCCCAGTGTGTGGTTTTCCTGGGCCTGGATGTAAAATGAACTAGGGTTCTTCTTAAGCCATGGCAGGAAAAAAAAAAAAAAAAAGGCTTGGTATGGAAATGCAATAAACTTAAAAGCAGTGGGTCCATTACTTTTTCTCTTAAGAGTGACATTTATCAATAAATATCAGCTTATACCTGGCCTAGACATGTGATATGTAACCATACATGTCACATTTGCAGTGAGAAAGTTCACTGACCAAAATAAAATAAAATAAAACAAAAAATAAAGGAAATCATGCAAATTAAATATTTTCATTATTAGATTTCATTTTCCAGCTGTTTTAACTTAATAGAATTTTTTTCCTTAATTTCAGACTACATCATGCCTTTTGGCTGAACGATGATTATCTTTCCAGCCCAGTGGCCTTTTTCTGTCAATGGCAATTAAATCCACAAAGATGATTTGCTTTCTAACCGTTTAAGGTTCTCGTGTTTCCATTGCGCATCAGAAATTTTGCTCAAGTCAACCAAATTTTGTTAGGTAAATTTTATTTAATAAGACAGGATCCAACTCCCCAAATTAAAATGCAAACATCTTAGGGGCTTGCTAACTACAAGGTGTTTTATTGTGTGGTTACTATTAGAGGAGTTGATACATAGTGAAAAGCTGAAAACCAGATCTTTTGGTCTGTTCTTTTTTGTTTTCTTAAAAAATTTTTTAATATTTATTCATTTTTGAAAGACAGAAAGAGACAGAGCACAAGCAGGGGTGGGGTGGAGAGAGAGGGGGACACAGAGTCCAAAGCAGGCTCCAGGCTCTGAGCTGTCAGGACAGGGCCGGACACAGAGCTGGAACTCACAAGCTGTGAGATCATGACCTGAGCTGAAGTCGGACGCTTAAGCTTAATCAAGTGAGCCACCAGGTGTCCCTCTGTTTTGTTTTCTTAAAGTGTATTTTCTGAGCTCATGTCTCTCTTTGTTCCCATGTAAACATCCGCAAATTTTTTTTAATGTTTGGTACGATTGTGTGACTACATATTTTTTGCATGGGATTTTAAATTTCTATATTTCAAATGATCATTAACTACCACTTAGTGAGCACAGATGAATCTTTTAAAGTGAACAAAACAGATCCTGAGGCTATTTAGGAAAAAAAGAAAACGCATTTTAAAGTTCTTTTCAAACCATAAAAATAAATAGCCAAATCAGAATAAAATACAAAGCTTTGATTCTTCCTTTTTTCATTTTTTCTAAGCTATGTAAATCAACTCTATGTACTGATATACTTTAAATGGGTTTTAAGATCTTAAAACCCAAACTTAAACTCATTCCTCTGACAATGAGATTATATTCATTGAAAACACACACAATCCAATTGATCCCAAACTTTAATACAGAATGTCATGTTTTTCCTACTTGATTTTGAAGAGTTTGGGGGGTTTTTGTTTTGTTTTTTGAGAGAGAGAAAGCACTCATGCACAAGTGGGGGTGTGGGGGGAAGACGGAGGAGAGAGGGAGAATCTCATGCAGGCTCAGTGCAGAGCCCAACACAAGGCTGGATTTCATGACTGTGGAATCATGACCCGAGCTGAAACCAAGAGTCAGACGCTCAACGGACTGAGCCACCTAGGCACCCCCCCGCACTACTTGATTTTATTTAGCGGTCTAAACGCAACAGGATTCTACCAATGACCAATGAGGAGCACTTCATGCAAGTGTTCAGAGTGAGGTCTTGAAGTAAAATTGTCTCTGTCCTAAATGCCCCCTATGCCCACAGAAGGAATCTGGCCAACTGGAACTGAAATATAGTTTTTCTTCATCTTACTTTAAGAGATGCCTACATCTTAGGCAATCATAGCTCTCTGTTTGGATTTTTGTATTTTATCTGATTATAAGGCCTCCTCCTGTGTGCCACAATAGAAGTTTTGGCAAAACTAATAAGCTATAATAAAAAATAATAGCTGTTATGTATTAACTTCCTGCCAGGAACTGAACTAAGTACTTCACCAAAACATTGCGTGTGTGTGTGTGTGTGTGTGTGTGTGCATGTGTGCACGCACTTCTGGGTATTTAGTTTTCACGACAATGAAAGAAGCTTTATTACCTCCATTATAAAGATGAGAAAAATAAAGCTTAGCAAGTTTAAGTAAGTTACCCAAAAAAATGTCAGTGGTAGAAATTAAACCCATGCCTAATAGTCCATGCCCAGAATCTGTCCCCCAAAGATCCACATTGTATTTGTTGTAAAGTCATTTAAAAAATTTTTTTAATGTTTATTTATTTTTGAGAGAGAGAGAGACAGAACATGAGTGTGGGAGGGGCAGAGAGGGAGGGAGACACAGAATCCGAAGCAGGCTCCAGGCTCTGAGCTGTCAGCACAGAGCCCAACACGGGGCTCAAACTCACGAACCGTGCCATCATGACCTGAGGTGAAGTCGGCTGCTTAACCAACTGAGCCACCCAGGCGCCCCTGTAAACTCATTCTTAAACTGCTTCTCATCCGAGAACATGGGCCTCCATTCCCAGAATCATGTGTGTAAGGTCTCCATCCATTCTACTGGAAACACAGAGCAAAACTTAAACTTACGAGTTTCAGAAGCTTCTAGAATTTCTCAACATGGAGGTCTACCTGGGCAATGAAGATTACACGTGATATGTGTTCTCTGACAATCACTCATACCTGGGAGTCAAGGGAAAAGAAATAAAATAATAATAACAAGTGCTTACAGCCCTGTAAAACACTACTCCCACCTTGTAGGCTCAGAGGAATCATTAGCTATTCTCGCTGTTTTGGCAACTGATTCCAAACACTGCTCAAACCACAAATATAATAGAAGTTTACCATCTTTCGAGAATCAGAAAGTGGTTTCACTCAAATCTAAATACCTTTATTGCAGTAGAATCACTGATATGTTTGTTTGTTTTTTAAGGGAGAAAGTTTGAAATTTGTAGTCATGGAAAGGTCTGTTTCTCTCCGTATGGCACTTGCGTATAATAGAGCACTCTGCGATTATACACAGTGAAGGGCGTTAGAGCACTTCACTAATGTACAGACTCGCTTTGATTTAAAAAAAAAAAAAAAAAAGAGTTAAAAGGAAGAAAAAAGTGCCACTATTTCAACCAAGCAGAAGTCTTCTTTAATTTGTAAGAAAGAAAAAGAATTCTTCCTTAAAACAACATCTGTGTAAAGCTGTTGAAATGTGCCATTTCAACCACTGTTTCAAACACAAGGGATTTTATGTGACCATTTGTTACAACCTGTAGTTTAACCATCTCAAAACTCATTCTAAACTGTTTACTTGCTCAAATAACATTTGATCTATTTTTTTAAATGTTTATTCATTTTTGAGAGACACCAGAGAGACAGATCACGAGCAGGGGAGGGGCAGACAGAGAGGGAGCCACAGAATCAGAAGCAGGCTCCAGGCTCTGAGCTGCCAGCACAGAGCCCTACACAGGGCTTGAACTCATGAACCTTGAAATCATGACCTGAGCCAAAGTCAGACGCTTAACCGAATGAGCCACCCAGGTGCCCCTTGATCTATTTTTTTAACTGAACATCGTGTTGCTAAACTGAAACAAACAAACAAAAAGACAAGAGTATCAGCATAGTGATTAAAACTTTCTTTCATTGTAAGCAAGCAAGGCAGAGGTGAGAGAGCTAGACCATCTCCCACACTGAAGGCACAAAGACAGGAAGATGGAATCTCCGAGATTTTCCAAAATAGTAATTGATATATCTTGCCCATTTTTGAAAATTGAGAATTTTCAAAAAACTATTAAATATGAATTCATATATTTATTTCTCATTTGTGGAACACATGGAAACAGCTTCTTTGATAATATAAGAAAGGAAAAAGCAAAAAAAATGAATTTCTAAAAGTCATAAATATTAGTGATAGCTTTTTCTCAACAGTTTGGAAATTTGGATTTCTAATAGGGAAAAAAACATGACCTGAAGTAATTTAAGACAAAGTCCATTTTGGGGGTGCCTGGATAGATCCATCGGTTAAGTCCAACTTTTGGGTTCAGCTCAGGTCATGATCTCACGGTTCATGAGATAGAGCCATGCATCGGGTTCTGCACTGACAGTACAGAGACTACTTAGGATTCTTTCTCTCCCTCTCTCTCTGCCCCTCCCCCACTCACACTCTTTCTCTCTCAAAAATAAACATTAAAAAAAAAAAGGCAAAGTCCATTTTCACTTCTTATCATCAACCAAAGGAGTGTTCTCTAGGATCACAAGTGCATTCTGATTTATGATGGAAACAATAGATTAGCAATAATAATGTTACCAATTAGTAAAATCAACCCTAAGCCAATACTTTACTAAATGCTTTATATTAATAATCCCATTTAATTTAATTCTCTCTTTACATATGAAGAAACATGCTCATGAGGGTCACAGCAGCAGACGGAACACAACGTGCCGGTAAAGCCATCTTTTTGGTTTCTTTAAGATGTGTAGTCGGCCTAGCAGTGTAATTTTATGGCTGACACAGGCAGTAACAACCAATGGGGAGAAAGAAAGAAGGCTCGAATCTAATAGGCAGGATGGCCACTCTTCAAAGAGTAGCATGGTCATGGCCAACCATGTGTCACATTTTATAAGATCTCCAGGTCAGCGAGAAACAACTGATACTGGGGAAACACCGGGAAGTGAAAATTTCCCACAATTCCCTTATTTACATTCCCTCCTTCTTCTTCGATTGGGGCACTTGGGATTGCTTTCAGACAAACTGTCCATGAGGTCTAGGCCATTCAGTCCTTCACTCACTCCAGTGGGACTATCCGTTCACCTTCTTTCCACCACTTATATAACCCACTATCTATAACCCACTTCCTCCAGGACCCAGCTCTCAGCTTCCAAAAAGCCCCCTCTGACCTGCTATTTCCCCTGCTGAGCCCTCTTCACTTCCCTCTTTCATCCCGGTGCTTGGAATCTTGCTTCCCCAACCAGAACTAAGTTCTTCAAGGACCAAAATTCTACTTCTATTTTTTCTGTCACTCCAGGTACCTGCTAAATTAATGGACCAATGATAATTTTATTCTCATTCAGGTTGGAGATGTGGAGTGCAGAGGCTCTGACTTTCAAACCACACTAATCTATTAGGATACCCATGACTCAGGGACTCACTATACTGCTTAATGTATTATTCAGTTTATTGATTATATTTTCCATCTGTAATAAATGTGTCCTCTTCCAAAAAAATCTCTCTGTAAGAATAAGATAACTCAACTTCACTTAAAACCTGCCATTGGTTTCTGTGAGCTACTTAAGCACTTCCTTTTTATTATGAGCTCAGAGCAGGAGTCCATCAAAATTCTTATCTATGAATGAAAGTTCCTAACTGTATCACTCGGGATTTTGACATGTCTCACTAAGTAATCCTTCCTACCCATCTGTATTCATTTGGCTAACCTATGCTGTGATATCAAATAAACCCTGATTTCTTGGTGGTTTGTAATGTAAATTTAGGTTTTGCTCATACAAGTCCTTGTTTTGGAGAACAAAGTTCTCCTCTACCCAGTCACCATGGCAGTGGAAGAGGGCAGATGGAGGAGGGATGATTGCCCCCACATAAGAGTGACTCATGTCTCTTCTGCTCAATAATCCATTGGTCGGAACTGGTCACCTGGTCCCAACCCACTTGCAAGGCAATATGGAAAATGATGAGAAGTACCCAGACATTAAGTAAGCATTTATTAACTGTCTATGTCACACCATCCTTCAAGGCCCAACTTAAACGTTTTCTCTTCTACAAAGTTCTTTCCCATCTTCCTCAAATTCCCAACATCCCATAGGCCCACATCCATGCCTTTCATAGTTTATAGTCTCTGCCACAGGTGGAGTGTGCTTGTTTTTCCACACTTTCCAAACCACAAGCTCCTTGAAGTAGGGGGGCTATGTCATATTCAGCTCTTTAAGGCCCCTTTTATAAACCCAGCACAGCTCACGAATCTTTGCCGAGTTCACGAGAATCAAATAGGGACCGAGCAGTATGGAAATCCAAATGCACCTTTGAGAAAACAGAGGGAAAAAAGGAACAGAAAAGTTTATTGAAATGCAGAAGCAAAAGCCCCTCTTCAGAAAATCCTTCCTCATTTCCTCACATTTCGTGGGCACAGCAAGATGGCATCATTTGAAAACACTGGCCATGACTGAACGATATATTAAAAATTTCTTTTATATTGGCAGTTTAAAAAAAATGTTCCTTTGAACAGTCTCAGCAAGGCAAAGCTCTCTCTCCCAACACTTCTTTAAAAGTTAGAAGGCAGCTTTCTGCCCATTCCAAATCGCCAGAAGTAAAGTATCAAGTCATAAATGTCCCCCAGTGACTGACTGGGCTAGCTGGTGTGGGGTTTTTCCCTTCTACTTTGCAGAAAGAAAAGACAGTAAAACTTCCTTCAGTGAGCTGCCAAGGTGCTCCCAGGCCATTGTGCAGAATCATTGTCAGGTTAAATTAGGGAGTACAGACTCCATGAGTGTAAAAAAATCAATACTTGATGGAAGATTGCTCCCCGGAAAATCTGTTTTGATTCCAGGATTAATTCACAACCAAAGGCTTCTGCAAAATGACATGCCATTAGTCAGAAAATGAACACATTCTATCCTTGAAATTGGATGGAAATATGTCAGCTGATTGACCCATTCATTCTCCTCACTCTCTGGGCAGAAAGAGTGGGTGTGGTAGCAATGTGAATTAGTGCCCCAAACCTGGTCCATTTTCAAAACAGGGTAAAAAAAATATTTTTTTTTAAAGTCCAGTGTGAATTAGGAGTAGTCTCCAGGCCATTGTTGGAGAGCTATTGCAAATGTGTTTCATCAAGGCAAATGCATTTGTCTGGAAGGCCCAACTCTCCTGAGTTTTCTAAGTCTCAGAATAAACCCTACTAAGAATCTTAAAATAAAACAAAGATTTTCCCCCAAAAGCAGTGACCTGCAATATTAATGACAATGTAATGTCTTTGTCACATACAAAGTAACAGTCCTCCCTCTCCTGTCTGTCAGGTTTCTTCAGCTAAAAACTTTTGCAAGAGGCAAGTTCCAACTCTTCATTTGTGCTAATGTCTTTGGTCTTCAGGGCCTTTCCTGACTTGTGCAGTTAAATCTGCAGCAGGGATGAATTTCATTCCATAGACTCGAATACACATAGATATCACTCGCTTAATTTCCCTCCCATAAAATTAAATCTGATTCCAAGGCCATCAGCATTAGAAATGTCTTTCCGTGCCCAGGGTGATGAAAGGCTCCAGGAGCTTTGACAGAATAAAGGTGCAGGGATACCCTTCTGTTCCTCTGTCCATACGGATCACCACAGAGAGCCTCAGAGTCCTCGAAAGCGGGTGGTTCTATTTCACTTAGAGACAGAAAACCTTGTCAACCTTGGAGTTCCAAGGCTGACCATCAGCATTCCCAATCCTCCCAGCTTTCTGCCATCTTCCCTACAAGACACCCACCTCTCTCCTCCCCCTTGAGCGCCCTCCATCAGCTCATCGCTGCAAAACCAACAGAAAGACAAGGGGTTGCTTTCAAACAACCAAGCTTTCCATTCTGCTTGGCTAGGTTTTTGGGATGGGACAGGAAAAATTAAAGGAAGGCGAAGCCCACTGAGGATGTCAGTAATGCCGGCATTCACAGACACACCTTGAAGGACTGATGGTGTCCGTGGCATCTCCATCAAAGCTCCGTGCCCCTACCCCTGCCCCTGCCCACGACACAGGCTCATCTCCCAGGGCAAAAGGACATTTTCATCTGCTTGCTGATGTACCCTGGGCCCGCACTGTGGCTGCTAACGGTGTCAAACATGCTGAATGTGTGGAACAGGATGGGGGTCATGACATTAGATGTTTGTATTCATTTTGCTGGGAGAGGAATCACCAAGGTGAAGCTCACCTCCTTCTTTGAATGCCTTTCCCTGCAGAAACCAAAGACAAAGGCGGCAGCCACACAGCTAACAACCAGGCAGCAGAAACAGTCCCGGCAGGGGAGGACCTCGGGGCTCAGCCTCATCATCCATGGTGACTCCATTAGAATCCTCTTATTCGGAAGTAGGGAGAGATGGCGGGAGGCTGTCTCGCAACCCGCATTTAAAAAAAAAGAAAAGCTTCAAAACTGCTGTGCTGTCTCCGGTCCTCCAGATGCTCCTGAGAGCGCCGTGTTATTCCAGCCTAACAGCTCGCTCTCCGGACGACAGCCCGTGTTGACAATACTCAGTGTTCAGAGAAAAAGAGGACCTCTGAGAATCAAACAGATGCTAGCACCCAACGGATGGCACACGGCCCGCAGTCCCACATAAGGCATCTGGTTTCCATATTTCAATTTGCTACAGCAGCCGGAGCCCTTGAGGCCCCCAAATTAGTGACCCCGGGTACAATTATGATAGCATGAATCTGCACTCTTTAAAAAGGTGTGGATGATTCTACAGCTGAATAAATAAACTAGATGACTAAGCAAAGCTACGTGAGAACGTTTCCCCACCCCTGCCTTGCAACTGGGAAGAGGGAAGTCACATTAAACACCAACGTATTCTTTTTTTTTTTTTTAAATTACAAGTTTATTCTATTTTAGGTCTTTTTCAACGTTTATTTTTATTTTTGGGACAGAGAGAGACAGAGCATGAACGGGGGAGGGGCAGAGAGAGAGGGAGACACAGAATCCAAAACAGGCTCCAGGCTCTGAGCCATCAGCCCAGAGCCCGACGCGGGGCTCGAACTCACAGACCATGAGATCGTGACCTGGCTGAAGTCAGACGCTTAACCGACTGCGCCACCCAGGCGCCCCAAACACCAACGTGTTCTAATAGCACATAGTAATCGTGTTTATTCTTGTGCACAGTTACACGTATGCTAGGACTAACACAAAATAAATATAAGACTTCTGAGCAAATGAAAAGAGAACCCTCGATATCTAGCCCCTCTGGATGTGAGAGAACAGTTACAACGGAAGTGAAGACCATAGTCTCTGAAATCTTTCCCCAAGCAAATGAAGATTGAAGAAGTTGGCATTGTAACTGATTATACCAAAGTATTTTCGTTTTCATACAGGATCCTCAATACCAGGGCTCAGAAAGTCTCTCTTTTAGGGGCGCCTGGGTGGCTCAGTCAGGCATGTCTGACTCTTGGTTTCAGCTCAGGTCCTGATCTTGCGGTTCATGAGTTCAAGCCCCACATTGGGCTTCATTCTGACAGCGAGGGGCCAGCTTGAGATTCTTTCTCCCCCTCTCTGCCCCTTCCCTGCTTTCTTGCTCTCTCACTCTCTCTTTCTCTCTGTCAAAATAAATAAACTTAAGAGTCTCTCTTTTATTTCTACTCCAGAACATCACCTTCCCACATTCTAGAAACATAGCTAGCCCTATCACAGCAAAATGTAAGGACTGAATAAAGAATCTGAAAACTTAAATTCTTCGGTCAGGCCATCCACTGGCTCCAGAATTCGAAAGTCTTCTACAACATACAGGACTTCTCTGAACAACAGGTGATTGGGACGATTTTTTAGACCATGGTCTCAGAGCTCCTGGTATTCCCTTCTGCAAACACACTGACGGTGTGGTATTTGTATATGCATTGAGGGAGAGGTGTTTGAAGTAAGTCCTGTGGGGTCTCCAATGTGGTCAATCTTGAAAAGTAAATGGTTACTTAAAACAATGATTATATCCCCTCTGACTTTGTCAGCTCTAAGGTAACTTGATGCCAAACTTCTCGGTTGACTAGTAATGTTTGCAGACAGCCTAAATAACAGTGCTTACACATATGCTTTGTTTCTATTAAACCAAACCAGTCTCAAAAAAACGTCAAAAGGGAAAGAAGATATTCAAGATATATCTGCAACTAATTCAAAAGAGTCTCCTCAATCACTCTAAAAGGAATGAATTCTTTCCAAAGTATATAGTGAGAAGGTGCAAGTTTTAGGACTCGCAAGGTGAAAGGATGTGTCTTAAGAAAGTCCTTGCCCACTCTTGAGTAATGAAGGTCCCAATATGTCCTATGGAAAAGTCACTGATTTATTTGAATCACATTTTCTGGTCTGGAGTTTCATGTTAAGCACTGTTTTATAATGGGTTACAAAGGTGTAAGCTCTAAAAGGGGAGAACAGGAAGAACAGCACAAAGCCAAAACTCCATGAGGAGAACACATCGACCCACCCACCTTTCCTCTGCTGGCCACACTCAGATAGCCGGGGATCATGGAGGCCACCAGAGAGCTACCACAGAGCCCACTGTGCATGCACCAGCCAGTCCACACAAGACACACAGACACATAGACACACAGACACACAGACACAGACACACACACACACACACACACACACACACACACACCACTCTATGATGCTTTCTCAGCTGTGGAAACCAGTCACACAACTGATGTCAGAACTGAATTCCACATTGTCCCAATCCTGGCACATCACTCCAACCTCTATTTTGACTCAGAGAGTTCTACCTCTTCTAATTCACTCAGCTCCTTTCCCTTTGCCAGTGTCCTTTCCCTTCCCTCCATCTCAATAGCACCAGGCACACTGACATACACTGTTCCTTGAGGCCTTTGCTGGAAGTGGAAGCATGAAGCACGAGGGAGGCTTAATGTTTGGAATCAAACTGAGCTGGGATCAAGATCGGATTGGGAGACCCCTGGAAGAGTTACCTAAGCGTGCTTAGCTTAACTTTCTGGCCCATGAGCCATCTGAGACGTCTTGATTCAAAAGGATGGACTTGAATGCTGCTTCACGGTAGATGCTCAGGACATCCTAACCCCCCACCCCCTGCACTTTGAGCCCTTCTCCACATCCTCCCAACCATACGGTGAGCTCCTGAAATGGAGTGACTACTTCTCTCATTGGGCACTTCTAAGGGAGCATGGTGTGAGTTGAAGTGAATGATAATGCATTCAAATCCAAGCTCTCCTGCCCATCCGCCATTCCTTTCCTTACCTGTGAAAGTTTGAACAAGTTACTGGGTCTCTTAAGTCCCAACTTCCTCAACAAGCGAGGTTGAAATAATAGTCATCTCACAGGGTTGATGTGACAACCAATGACATATAAGTACCTAGCACATTACAGGTGCTTGATAGGTGTTCCATAAAAGAATCACCTTTTTCCTAATAAATGTTCTTTGATTTTGATAGGCTGTGTCTAGGTAATGCTTCTGTCTGCACCTCAGTACAGAGAGGGATGGGATTCGGTCTTCCAGTCTTGGGTCAAAACTTCTTCCAAAACATCATCTCTCTTCATTCATTGAACACTGAAGCTTCCTGACCCAGAAGAGAGCAACTTGACAGTGTATACAACAGTCCAAACCAAACTGCTAGAGCAATTCATTGAGTCAAACAGTTAATTTCAGGATTTAGCATGAATCTCCATTTTTCACTTTCTCTTCTCCCGAGACTCATCCTCTTTAGAGGACGCAACAAGGAAGGAAAAAACTTTCCAGAAAGATCATTCATCTATTCATCATGCTAAGCACTGAGAAAGATGTCGAGATTTATTTAAAAGGCAAAGAAGGCTGGATTATGAAATCCCATAAAGAAAACCTTGAGTAAGATCTTACCACCAAACCAAAGTTCCCTGAAGAAGCCAGGACAGCAAAACTTTGAACAATGATCGGATTTCAGTTTTGAAGTTCATTTAGGCATTTCTTAAAAGAATTAGTTTGTGGGCTCTTCCACCTTGTCTAATAAAGGACAATGAACTTTATGGGACTTTCCATCAGACTTTGCAGATGTCATTCACAGGAGTTAATGACTTTTTTTCTCTTCAATTTCACCTCGCAAGAGAAAACAGAGCTGCACTGGAGTTTTCCTATAGCAGGGTGACTGGTCAATACCTTGCTACTTGCTCTGTCAATGCCATCAAAATATTGTTTAATAATTTAGGAACAACATGTAATTTTCTTCCCTAGCAAGAGCAAATTAGGCACTTACTAAATAATTGACAAAAAATACTTAATTCTAGGGATGTCTTGAGGATTTGCTGTTATTCAAAAAGAGTTTAGAATAAAATTTTCCTTCAACTGTTCAACATGTTACTCTTATTTTCATGTCTGGTCATGAAAACTATATCAGAGTTTGGCCCCCCTCCCACCCACACACACACCCTGATTTCTTTACCCGAAAGTGGTCTACAATATCTGTAGAGGGTGTGTATGTGCTGCCTATGGTCAATATCACTGGGAAAAAGTGGGCTGGGGCTTGAATGAGGTTAGACAAAGCCCCTCTTCTTTAGGCCTATCCCAACCAGGGTCACCAATGCAAGATACCAAGAAGTTTTGATCCTTAGAGCTTTAATCTCAACTAATGAGATGCTGTTATCAAGGACACTCAGGCTTGGAATCCCTTTCTCCTAGCCATCTGCCAAACCAGGAGCTTCCTCATCATTGGGTTGTCAGGTTGAGATCTATCCACACAGTCAACCTCTCTCTTGAATAACCCATTTGCAGGACTCTGAGGCATCTCACTTAACTGCTGAAATGCCCTGAGTAGACTCACAATTCATAGGACAGCATATTAACCTATAACTTTATAAGTTAAAATGGTAGGGAAAGAGTAGTAGCAAGTGTTCTGTTCCTATTTCAACAGTCACTTTCCACAATGTTCTCTTCTCAGTGTACTCTCCCAAAAGGACAGGTCTTGGAATAATGTTTTAAATTAATCAAACAAGAGGGTTCCCTTTCCCTCCTCCTCCCCCTGCCCCATTTTCTCTTTCTAGTATTTCCCCATTGGCCTAATATCAAGGGAATGGAGGAGAGCGCCAGCCCATCTCTCTGATACCACCCTCTCCCCACCTGACTCCTGACCATCACAGCTTCTCTAGGAGTTGACATTTTCTTCAATGCCCATCATGTGCCGAGCACTGTTCTGGCCCCATGAGCAGCATGAGTGAGGGGTTGCTCAGAATCCTCAAACCCTGGTTCAGTTATAGCAACCCAAAAGTTATCTGGGTTATTCTAGGCACTTCCTTTATGGATGGTGATACACACAACCAGAATTTCAGCAGAGGATGATGGCCTACCAATGCCTAGCTCTTGGTTGGGCAATCCAGGCTACTTTTTCTATAGGGTGTCATGACCAAATACACACATTACAGCAATCGAGATAACTAAAGAGTAGTTTAACCTTTTCTTGAATCTCTCAAGGAAAATTAACACTCAATAGCACTTCTTTAAAAGTCCTGTTCTTTTTTCCTCTTATTCTCACACATCCTATGCCCTTTGAAAGCACTCACTCTATACACCTCCTTGTCTCAACTCCAAAGTCTTCTTGGGACTGCCCCCATGCATGCAGGCTTTGGCTTTTGCTCCTTCCCCTTCCCTCCCAACCCCAGTCTGATCTCTTTCCACCCCATTACAAAAGCCTGTGAAGCTGGCTGGCAAAAAACAAAAAACAAAAACAGAAAACAGCATAGGGCAACAAATATAAAGCTTACATTCTAGTGAGGATACACAGAAAATAAATAAATGAGCAGTAAACAAAAACTATCAGATACGGTGTGTTTTTTGATTAATATAGTGCCACAAAGAAAGGAGGAGATGGTAACGTGAAAAGAAGAGCTTGGGGTGGAGGGACCAGGGTCACATGGATTAGGAAGCCGGGAAAGACATTTCCGAAGATGTGTGGACTAAGCAACAAGAGAAAGCTGGTCTTGCAAACATCAGAGAGAAATGTTTTCCCAGAAAAGGCAATGGCTAGAGCAACATCCCGAAAGTGAAAATAAGCTTGGCATGATTGTCCTGGTGCAGTAGAGGCAGAGAGGGGTGCCAAAAACTAATTTATGGAACAGCTGCCTATTACCTCCCCCTGAAGCCTGAACACGGCTGAGGTGGAGTCCCCGGAAAAAGGGGACTGCAGTAGACCTGCAGACCAACACTCTCTTCCCCACCCTGTAGAGGGACTATCCTACCCAACCCACTGAACTCAGGTGGGGGGTCACATGACTAGTTGGGGGCTGATGATGTGTGAAGCTTCCAGGCAAAAGCTTTTAGGGCCAAATTACACGTCATCAAATCCTTTCTCTCTCCCCCCTGCCAGGACACCAACAGTGTTCCAGGAAATGACAGCTCTCTTAGATGGTCCTGGAATGAGGGAGGCAATGATGAAGAGAAATTCCTTGGCCAACCCACTATGGCAGTAATACAAGCAAGAAGTGAACCTTTGTGGCTTGAATCACTGTATCGGGGGGGTTATGTTACTGCAGCATAATTTTGCCCAGCCTGATACAGAGTCCTTGGGAAATATCCTAAAACTACTCCAGTTCTAAATAAAAGCAGTTATCCACAGGCCCCTGGGTGGCTCAGTTGGTTAAGCGTCTGACTGTTGATTTCGGCTCAGGCCACGATCTCACAGTTCATGGGTTTGAGCCCCATGTTGGGCTCTGCGCTGAGAGGGTGGAGTCTGCTTGGGATTCTCTCTCTCCCTCTCTCTCTGCTCCTCCCCTACTCTCTCTCCCTTTTTCAAAAATAAATAAGCATTTTTTAAAAAAGTAGTTACCCAACTGGCCTCCCAGAACATCTCCCAATACCCAGCCACGATATCTCTGAGAATTCTCAGGGGCTACTACATGTGGCTCATTGAGGAGACTACCATGAGTTACTTTCCTTTCTCTCTTCCTCTGTGTCTCCCCCACTCCATTCAAGACTCCTTCTGTTATTCTGACAGCCCTCTGATGCCATCCCTGCCTGCGGAACTGTAGCTCCCTATTTCCACCACCACTTCCCACCAGGGTCTCTGTACTGGCTATTGTTTAGGATTTTGAGACACAGGTGAGAAGACTACCTCTCTTCTTTCTTTGTGTGTTACTCTGTTAGAAGAATCTGAGAACAGCATTACCTGTGTCTTAGGAATTTTAGTGGAGCTGGCTCTTGTGATTATTTATTTATTTGGAGGGAAAGAGAAAGTAGGGAAAGGGGTAGAGAGAGAAGAGAGAGAAAGAGAATCCCAAGCAGATTCCATGCTATCAGCACAGAGCCCAATGTGGGGCTTGATCTCTCAAACTGTGAAATCGTGACCTGAGCCAAAATCAAGAGTCAGACGCTTAACTGGCTGAGCCCACCCAGGCACCCCTCTTGTGGTTGTTATTTGTAGCTTCCCACCCTCCTTGCCCTTCATGGTACTGAGCCAGAAAGCAGAGCCAAGAGCCGGGCAGGAGGCCTGACTCAGATCTGCCCCACCCCCCACAAAGGAAGTTTCATCCCTTCCAGAAGGCTTGTTAGTCCCTCCTACAAATAGTACTCTAGGAAGCCTACTCTGCTAGAAGAGAACCCCAAGAGGGGATGAGAACTCAGGCACCTAAGAGCTTAGGCTCCCAAATCTTCCACTATGGGAGCATATGGACCCAAAGACCCAGATGCTGTGCTCTGAAATCCATCATGGTGTTTGCCAAGGCCACACTTCCCTTGGGTGCTCCAGCCAACAACTTAGCACAGCAGCTAATTCCTAGGTAGGCCTCTCCTAGGAGATTCAGGGACCCCCTAAAGAACAGCTTTGGCTCAAAGGCACCCACAGAGCCGAGCTAAACTTCCCTTAGACTGCAAGAAGGTCTAGGACATTTGCATACAACCATCCCTCCTTCTCTTCTTCCCACAGGATCAGATTTTCCCTGTGGTCTGACAGCTCCCTCATCTTCAACCAGCTCCTTTTCCTGCCTTCTTTCCCACACGATTCCCCTAGTAAGTCATCCTACTTTTAATCCTGTCTTGACATCGCTTCTCATCAGAACTCAGACTAATACACCCTGCTACACAACTAAATATTTAGTGACAGAAGTTGAATTATCTATCAGGTAGGGGAAGCATAGCAATGTTGTGAGTTTGAAACTCTCCAACTAATTAAAAAAAAAAAACCAGCAATCATTATTCTGGAGAAACAGATACTGCAACTGGAAGAAAACCTTTAATAACAGAATAAATGTAGATTAAAACAATAGCAAGATACCCTTTTCCCCTTTCAAATTGGCAAAAATGAAAAAATATATATGTATATATCATTCAGCTGTGAATACAGGTGACTCTCCAAGGCCACTGCCTTTCACACAGAGACTCAAAAATCCAGGCATCATCATCTGGAACATAAAGCCTCAAAAAACAGCAGAAAAGGAAGAGAAAGCTGGAGGTTTTCACATCAGCAATTAAATGCTTTGGCTGGAAAATTACACAAGTCACTTCTATTCACAGTGCATTAGCCAGAATCAGTCACATGGACCCACCTACCTATAGGGAGGGAAATATCCATCTGTGTGCCCTAAAAGAAGAGAACTAGACCTGAGTGAGCATTAGACAACCCTATTAGAATATTTAGATTGTATTTTATGTAATGGTTTAAAGAAATTGCTTTTTCCCCAACTAAAATGTTCGTCCTTGATCTATACAATAGTCTTTATAATTTCTTCCTGATACTTTTATTCAGCCTCTTAGAATAGCATTTTTTAAAATTTTGATAAAGAGAGAGAGTATAAGAAGGGGAAGAGCAGAGAGAGACGGAGAGAGAAAATCCTAAGCAGGCTCTGGGGTGTCAGTGCAGAGTCCTACACGGGGCGTGATCTCACAAACCGTGAGATTGTGACCTGAGCCAAAATCAAGAGTCAGACGCTTAACCAGCTGAGCCACCCAGGTGCCTTAGAATAGCATTTTATAGCAAAGATCCAAGTTTCCAGGATTTTGGAATAGCTACTCATCTTCTGAATTGATGGAGCTTAAAGAGATACATCAAAATTTAAGTCATTCTAAGCTTGAAACGGTAAAGAGACAACAGTGACTGTCACTGTTAATGTATGTTTTGGGTATTTTGGCTCTTTTAAACATGGAAATTAGCCCTCACTCCTGTGCTCCCCCAGAATCATCTAGGAACAACCAGAGGAAAACCACAGGATTAAAAACCTAAACCAGGAAGGGCAGGATCACCCACTGAATACCTGTAGGTCTTCTTGCTGTAGAATCCAACTAAGAGCTAAAGGCATTTTGATGGTCAGGCAAGTGTAGTAAGTGGTCAATTAAGCAACGTAACTAGGTCTCTATTCTCCTGATTTTGACTAGAACCTTTAGTATGCCAATAGACGTTATGAATTTCATGAGAACATTCTATGGAGCGTTTGTCACACTTCCTTGATCTTGGAAAAGTCTTGACATATTGAGAAATCCTAACGTTTGGCATAACACGGCTGAGGAAAGCTGGCCCTGAAGAGAGTACTGTGGGACGCTGGTTCTCCTCCATAGTCTTCCCCCACATGGCCTCAGTGGCGTCATTAGCAGCATCACAGGCTATGAGCTAAAAGCCCACACAGGTTTTGTGATGGTAAATTGTCCTCCATGCTTCAGTTTTTCCTAGGTACCTGGCAAGCACCTCTCTCCCCTTAGTTCCCAGCTGGTTCGCCCAGGCTGGACCACATCCACGTCCACATAGGGATCACTGAGCTGACTTGTTCCACTCCACGCCACTCATTCTGAAGGAGCTGACATGTGCTAGATGGTGCGTGTCTCTGGGCTGAGTCCCAGCCACGTCAATGACAGTCTCCTCAAAGCGAAACTCTCAGAGCTGATCTTGGATCAATGTTGCAAGATCACTTAACATCAGGCTGAAGGTTAAAAGTAGGGTGTGCCCGTGGATAAATGGGCCATTTATGAGATCGATTCACAAAGAGATTCAAACATCCCAAACTTCAGATCCATACCCAAAGCCCACACACTACTCAGGTATCTATCACTGTCAGCCAGCTGATCATCTATTTCCATGGCAACAGTTTGGCAAACCTGGAGCGGTGCTGACAAGGAGCCATTGTCAGAGAGGTGACTCCTACAGAGAATACGTCTTCGAGAGAGCTGGACTTACCAGAACCCGAAGCTTCTCCGGAGAGTTTACAGTCTCTATTAACACCACCTGTTTGCCTTCCAATCACTATCACTAAACAAATAAATTTGCCAGGACACGATACATATTTTTAAATTCGAATATAAATACCGGGCTATGTCCTTCATCTGTGTGCTTATCTAGGTTATAATCTTGTGTAAAGAGGATGCAGGCGTGGAGACCAGAGTTCTCATCGCTAACTTGGAAAGCTGGCCACCCCTCGGCACCCCCGTTTCCTACTCTACAAAGCTTAGGGCCTCGCAAGCACTCTGGCTGCCTCACAGGGGCCACACATAAGAAGCACACCCATGTTTCACAAGTGTGTATGTGATTCCCCGGCCCCCAGGAGCTGTTCCAAACACAACGTTTTTTTTGTTTTGTTTTGTTTTTTAATTTTTTTTTTCAACGTTTATTTATTTTGGGGACAGAGAGAGACAGAGCATGAACGGGGGAGGGGCAGAGAGAGAGGGAGACACAGAATCGGAAACAGGCTCCAGGCTCTGAGCCATCAGCCCAGAGCCTGACGCGGGGCTCGAACTCACGGACCGCGAGATCGCGACCTGGCTGAAGTCGGACGCTTAACCGACTGCGCCACCCAGGCGCCCCCAAACACAACGTTTTTATTTGTTTATAAAGCTTTATGAATGGGGGGAGACAATGCAGGTTAAATGGAAGGAAGATGCACGAAGTTTCTCTCTTCTACCTCTTATCCTACCCAGAAAAAAAAAAAAAAAAAACCCATATGAAATTACTGGCCTAACACAGAGTTGGAGCCATGTGCCCCTAAAGGCAGCTGGTGTGTGTAAAGTCATTTCTTAATGACACGGATCTAGCAGAGGGTGCCACAGTGGGGTGAGGGCCTGGAGACTCTTACCTTCTGGCTGCTGTAGGAGCTGCAGAAAAGAATTGGTAATCTCGAAAAAGAAAGAAAAAGTTATAAAAATAAAGTTACGTTGCAAGAGGGCCGAATGAAACATCTTAGGTAAACAGGCCTTTGAGTCTGGACAACAAGGACATGTCCGAGAGGAATGACCAACTCCACGGTGCTACGCAGACCTGCTCCCCAACAGGCAGGATTGCTATTACCCTCCTGCCCACCCCCCGCCACACACACACACACGTGCACACACTCACTTGTGCTCACACTCATACACACATGCTTGCTCACACTCATGTTCAATTAGCCTCATACTCGCACACATTTGCTCGTACTCACACATCCAAACACACACGTACTCACTCACTCCCGCGTCCCACCCCTGCTTCCAACAGACCTGAGCAGGACAGACATCACACCAAGCCACGTTCAAAATAGTTTCAAAACCAAGTTCCAGACGCTTCCCTTGGAGTCACTTGACATGGCTACATAAAACATCTTCTGTGCTATGGAAGTGCCTGGAGAGACCAGAGCCTTCACATTTGGGCAATAGGTACAGTGTCAGATAAAACAACAACAACAATCCAGATGGTTCAGCTAATAGAGTCACAGCAGTAAGCCCTATATCCTACCAGGGGCACCACGGTTACCAAGAGAGAAGTAACAGCCTCAGGGTGAAGCAAGGCTCTGGCTGTTTTCCACTAGGAAAACCTCCGTGGAGCTGAATGTTCTTCACTTCAGAAAACTGCTCAACAAAAACAAGTGAAGACGGGAGAGGAACAGAGGTGGGGAAGGGGAGCTGTTGGCCACAGAAAGGGTTAGAAAATCATCAAAGACAGCTAACACACAGAGGTAGAGACACGGAAGCCATTTATCTGCCTAGTAAGGAGGGACACCCATTACCCACCCATACCCAGTACTGCTGGAGGATGTGCCGACATTTTCTAGAGTTACAAAAGTAAAATTTCTGTAACTTTCATACTGTCTATCACGGCGGAAACTAGAAAGCTTGTGTGACATCATACATCTTCACTTACTTTTTATTTTTTTTTAATTTTTTTTTAACGTTTATTTATTTTTGAGACAGAGAGAGACAGAGCATGAATGGGGGAGGGGCAGAGAGAGAGGGAGACACAGAATCAGAAGCAGGCTCCAGGCTCTGAGCCATCAGCCCAGAGCCCGACGCGGGGCTCAAACTCACCGACCGCGAGATCGTGACCTGGGCTGAAGTCGGACGTCTAACCGACTAAGCCACCCAGGCGCCCCTTCACTTGCTTTTTAATTGAGGTATAGTTATAATAGGAAGTTCATTCACAAGTAGTATAGATGGGACATGATTCTCAAAAGGAGGAATAGGAATTAATAGTTAAGTCTCTCTTGCCACAGAGGTGTGAATGAATAGTGATGCATGCATCTTGCATGCCGACGTCACGCCTCACTTTACATTATTTTCCCTACCCTCGTTTCCTAAGCCCTGATCCTAATGGCTTTTCTAACACTGTATTTTGTATTTATTGTTGCTGGCCACATTTAAATTATTCTTAAAGGCTTGAACCATATTGCCTATACTTATTTGGGGCTTAAAACAGACTGCTCAATCCCTTCTGGTTAACCTTGGTTATATTCCAGAAGGGTACGGTGAGTGTCCATTCATGACACCACTAAGTCCGCTGCCAGAGGAAATATGACAGTGTTTCTCAAAGGACAGGTCGTGGACCAGCAGCCTGGGCATCACCTGAGAACTTAACACAGATGCAAATTCTCAGCTGCCCCCTGCCCAGACCTAGTTCTTTGGTTTTCTATCTCTGCATAACAAATTACCACCAATGAAGCAGTTTCAAACCACACGCGTGTGTTATCTCAGTTTTTTGTGGATTAGGAGGTAGGGTTAGCTGGGTCCCCCGGTTCAGGGTCTCACCAGGCTAAAATCGAGGTGTTGTGAGGGGCTGTGATCTCACCTGAAGCTTGGAGTCCTTTTCCAAGTTCACTGATTGTTGGGAAGATTCAGTTCCTTGCCTTCTTGCTGGCCATCAGCTGGGGGCCATTCCAACTCGTAGAAGCTGTCTGCTATTCCCTGCCAGGCAGCCTTTTCCAGACACAGCAGTTTGCCTCCTCAAGGCAGCAGGAGATCTCCCTAGCTTTGAATCTCTCCAGTCTGCTGAGACAAAGTCATGGATAAGGTAATATCATGATGAGTGTCTCACCACGTTTGCCATATAACATAACCTAGTCAAGGGAGTGACATCTCACTATACTCACAGGCCCTGCCTAGACTGAAGGGCAGGGGTTTACACACGGGGTGCAAGCTGGAGGGCCCTCTCAGAACTCTACCTGCCTCACCATGGAATCAGAATCACCAATCTGAGATCCCAGATGGTTTCCCCATGCCTCCCCACTCTTCAGCATAAATTGAGAAATTTAAGGATTTTTGTCAAATGAATGCCTATTTAGTCCTTCAAAAGAAGCTTTCCTCCACGAAAATATTCAGCTACCTTGAGTTTCTCAGGTACATCCCACTCTACGTGGGAAATCAGACTCTTCATCCTGATGGCTGAAAGACCAGATCAATCAAGGGGTTAATTATACAGATCACTTTCCTGGCTCCTGTAGGCATAAAGGTTATAGATGGCCCCATATTTATGTAGCCATTGTTAAAAATTCAACGGCAGCATTTATTTCAATGAACTCCTTTGGCTATGTGTTCAACAAATGAACTAAGGGACTACATAAAACATTATCCCTATTAGTTCAAATTTTCTGACTCCTTAAAAGCTTCCCGTGACTGAAGGAAAAATGCATCTATCATACATCCCCTGCCATTACAAATACATTCATTAAAATACAAACAGCACAATAGGGCACCTGGGTGGCTCAGTTGGTTAAGCGTCCAACTCTTTTTCTTTTTTAATTTTTGTTCATTTTTGAAAGACAGAGCATGAGTGGAGGAGGAGCAGAGAGAGAGGGAAACACAGAATCCAAAGCAGGCTCCAGGCTGTGAGCTGTCAGCACAGAGCCCAACGCGGGGCTTGAACCCACGAACTCCGAGATCATGACCAGAGCCAAAGTCGGACGCTTAACAGACTGAGCCACCCAGGCGCCCCAAGCATCCAACTCTTGATTTCGGCTCAGGTCATGATCTCACAGTTTACGGATTCCAGCGCCATGTCGGGCTCTGTGTTGACAGCTCAGAGTCTGGAGCCTGCTTCGGATTCTGTGTCTCCCTCTCTCTCTGCCCCTCCCCGCTCATGCTCTGTCTCTCTCTCCCTCTCCAAAATAGATGAAACGTTAAAACAAAATATAAACAGGGTGACAGTAAGTGAGCACTGGTGTTTGCACACACAGGCGCATTGAATATGGAGATTTTTTAAAACATTTTTTTAATGTTTATTTATTTATATTTAGAGAGAGAGAGAGAGAGAGAGAGGCAAGCAGGGGAGGGGCAGAAAGACAGGGAGAGAGAAAATCCCAAGCAGGCTCCATGCACTGTCAGCACAGAGCCTGATGTGGGACTTGATCTCACCAAATGTGAGATCAAGACCTGAGCTGAAACCAAGAGTCAGATGCTTAATGACTGAGCCACCCCAGGCGCCCCGAATGTGGACACTTTTTTAATAACACATTATGTTTAAGAATTTACGGGTTTTTTTTAAATGTTTATTTATTTATTCTGAGAAAGAGAGAGAGAGTGAGCAGGGGAGGGGCAGAGAGAGAGGGAGAGAATACCAAGTAGGCTCTGCACTGACAGCACGGAGCCTGATGCTGGGCCTGAACCCACCAACTGTGAGATCATGACCTGAGCCAAAACCAAGAGTCGGACCCTTAAACTACTGAGCCACCCAGGCGCCCTAAGACTTTATAGTTATTAACAGACCCGGATGGTGTATACAAACTATCAAAATGCCCCTTAGATGGTAATCAATGTCTTAAATGTTTTCTGAGAACCTTCTAATCCTGAGCGCACACTGCTGCCGGGCACTGTCTGCGGAGAGGAGCTGGGGCCTCTGCCCTGTTGGAGTCTGAGTGGACAGGAAGGAGGCTGATGTTCCTGGGAGTCGTCGATAAGTCGCTGCCCAATTTCCAGCCCCAAATTTCGTCCCAGACCCAGGTGGTTTCGTAGTATAACACTAATCCACATTAGTTTCATACTAATTCATATTCGATGCCACATCTTTCCCACAATCTCCTCAGGGAGGAGAGCTCAGAGTTTACTGACAGACAAGGAAGTCACCTCTGAAAGGAGAATAAAAGATGCTCTTTTCAACACCATCTGCAGTGGCTTCGCCCAGACACCACACAAGCCTGGGTGGCATCATCTTTCCCGGCTGACCGGGTGGCGTGCCTGTGCCCACGCCGTGGTTATTGAGCCGCGTGCACTTAGAGAAGGTGGCTGGTGGTACCCACCTCTGGAGAACACACACAGGGTGCTGTCACTGCCCTGTCGCCTGGTATAATGGCATCTCTTTGTAATCACCAGATAGTAAGTTGTGTCAAGAGAAGCCATTGTGCAAAAGAGTGAAAGGGCTCACTCTGCTAAAAATAACAGCCTGAGGCATCACCAGGAGAGAAGTAGTGTCTCTGCCTATTGTCCCAATGGTTAGGATAGGGTCCCTCCTCCCTTCCCCCCCCCTCCCCCCAGTCCTACTGTTTGTCCTCGAAAATTCACTCTGAGAGGAGACCCACAGGCTCCTGTCTATAAGGCCTGGAGAGACGGGGACTCTTGTGGGGAGCAGAAGCACCGAACAACACCGGCCCCAGTGAGGTGGGGTTACACGAGCCAAACAGAGAATGGAACATCTTCCTCTTTATCAGAAAGGGAAATACCAGTACGGACTAGGGAAGGGGAAACCTTACACTCATTTTGCCATGAGATATCGATACCCACAGAGATTGCACCACAGCAAATCATTCGTGCCAAGAATCATACTTTGGTTTCCAAATACTGAGTTCATTTTTCTTTTTTTTTTTTTTTCTTTAAGTGTATTTATTTATTTTGACAGAGAGAGACTACGAGCAAGAGAGGGGGAGAAAAACAGAATCCCAAGCAGGCTCTGCATGGTCAGTGCGAAGCCCAACGCGGGGCTCGAACTCACGAACCATGAGATCATGACTGGATCTGAAATCAAGAGTCAGATGCTTAACCAACTGAGTCACCCAGGTGCCCCCTGAGTTTGTTTTTCTATATGATTTTCCCATCTTAAATCTTATCATAGTAACTAAACTTAGTGTGGTAATCATTTTGTAATACATGCATATATCAAATCGTTGTGTTGTACACCTTAAGCTTATACAATGCCATCTGTTAATTAAACTAATGGGGCGGAACTCTCTTAGACTTCAGCCTACCTGAGCACATGTTTATAGAATCCTTTTGAGGCCTTGAGTGAAAGATACCACAGAAGTGTGAAGTAATATATGTTTTCCTATAGGAGCACCTGGGTGGCTTAGTTGAGCATCCGACTTCAGCTCAGGTCATGGTCTCACGGTTCATGAGTTCAAGTCCCACATGGGGCTCGCTGCTGTCAGCACGGAGCCCACTTTGGATCCTCTCTGCCACTCCCCTGCTCATGCTCTCTCTTTCTCTCTCAAATATACATAAAACATTTTTTAAAAATATGTTTTCCTATAGAATCATTGGTTGTCGTTAGGAAGAGAAGCTTATCTTAACCCTATTTCTTACCTTAGAATCAACTCCTGAAAAAGCTAATAATATTCCTTCTCTGGTCCTACTGCTTCCAGAGGCTGAATTCAATTAGCAGCAAAATGTCTAAATCACGGTTCCAAAGAATGCTGAGATAAATGGAACCAATACAGAAGATCCAGGAGAAAACGCTGTTCTTTGTTGGCCAAGGAATGAGCTGCTGTCGGGGTTATACTAAGCAAAAAAATTAAAATTAAATTAAAGGGGCACCTGGGTGGCTCAGTTTGTTAAGCGTCGGACTCCGGCTCAGGTCATGATCTCACAGCTCGTGAGTTCGAGCCCTGCGTCGGGCTCTCTGCTGACAGCTCAGAGCCTGGAGCTTCCTTCCTCTCTCTCTGCCCCTCCCACACTTGTGTGTGCTCTCTCACTCTCTCTCTCTCTCTGTCTCTCTCTCTCAAAAATAAATAAACATTTTTAAAAATTGAAAAAATAAAATTAAGTTAAAGATGCCGAGACAGGGCTCCCTTCCCACCACCTTCCCCTCTCCCTTGTCTCACAGAGGACCTTGAAACAAGGAGGAAGTGTGGTAGGGAGAGAAGAATAAGTCATTTCAAGTCAACAACTCTGCTCCTGGTGCTACTGTATTCAGGGTTCACCCCATGTGGGAGGTTCGATGCTCAGCCTCCCTCCTGAGAGCCAGAGAATAGCCTGAGCAGAAAATGACAGCATCTGCACACCGTATGTGGATACCAGGCCAGATCGGGCCAGGCAAGCTGGTGAATTACTTGGTTCAAAAGTAATGTGCAAAGTAATGTCCCTTGGTGACACGCACATTCCTTTAAGGAAGTGCCTGCCCATAACCACGCCGCAAGGATGCACGTCAACCAAGCCATCAGCAACATGTTTCTCTCTGGGTCTGCGCTTTTTGTGGACTAGACTTCAGAAAAGACAGCACTGATGGTGGAGATGTCAGATTTCCCTCCTTCCCCATCTCACCCCCAAAGTCACTTCCCACAGACCCTCCAGGACCTCCCAGGGCACCTCCTTTCTGTGCACCTGACTCCTTCCAGAATATTTGTCATTCTTTAACCTGGTAGCCTCTGTTTTCAGGCTGCTGGCATTTCCATTTCCTTGCAGCACAGCTTTTTTACTTCACCGCCTGCTCTTCTCCTTTCTGGCCCCTCGAAAGCTCAATGGAAGGCACTTATTCCCATTTTTAAATCTACAGTCTCTGTTCTGAGATTTTATTTTCCTGGTAACAGCCCTAGCAAAAAACACTCTGAGCACGTTGGGGACTCCTAGGAAGGGAGGGTTGCATGAAATAATAAAGCCCGAGCTGGTGGGAATTCTGATCCCGGTCACCCTGCCATGTGTGGGCACGGAGAGATGAAACTGCTTTTGCCTAGTCTGCTCCCGGGGGAAGGAGTTTCAGGGGACCTTATCTTCTTCTCTTGCTACCCTTGCCCAATCAACATTCCTGGGTACCTCCAATGGTGAGAGCAGGACTGAAGCCACTCCAAAAAGCAATTTCATGTGAGATTTGTTTTCATTTTCCTTTAGAAAAACTGTGAATATTTTTTGCCACTGGAGACCTCAAGAAAGCTACCATGTGCTCCGTAGCTTTAGGGAGCGTCAACTCTCCACGGAAGGGACCTAGACAATGCGATGGGGGGCAATCCTTAGCGTCAGCTGGTAACGGGACACAGTAGGGGCAACGCTTGCCCTTCTTTCCTTTAACCCACCGGTTAAACGAAGAGCATGGCCCTGGTCTCAGTCCCAGGTAAGAGCGCGGAGTAGTTCCAAGTTCAGTCCTCTAGCGCCACCTGGTGTTAACTTCTCTAATCACTCTTTATCCAATTCAACGAAAAATCCCTTTGAAAATTTCTTTTTAAAAGTGCTAACTTCACAAAAGTCTGATGAACACAGCGCCAAGTTCATGTGTGTGGGTAACGCTCAGAGGAAAGGACGTTAGCATTGCTGTTCACTTGGTGACTCAACAGGGCATGGCACCCGTAACCACTAGAGCAAGCTTGTTTTTCTTGTCATGGCTATTATACCAAAAGAACTCAAAAGATGGGGGTTTAAGAGAATTTGTAGTGTCTATGATATAGTAGCTCCTGAAAATTATCAATGAATTGCCTTTTATGAGCCACAAATAACAGTTACTTGAAAATCTAACAAATACAGTTTTATTATTAAAGAGATGGTGACTTGAGTAAGTAAAATCCTAAAGGCAAGCTTTCCCTAACTGAATTTTATCCCTAACAAAAGGTCTTTCAAAATATCAAGTTTGTTTCTTTCCTCAGTTGAGAATACCCCTGTAAAATAGGGATGTTAGTAGCCATTCTTCCCTGGGAAAAGACAATAAAGAAGCTCTGATAGTTTCAGAATTACCTCAGGGCCTTGATGTTATCAGTCTGAAAATAAAACATAAACACCTACTCCAAACTCAGGTGTACCTTCAAGCTGATATACGGGTTTTATCATGGTACGTTTTCCTAAAATTGAGCGCATGCATGGCAAAACGCATATATTAAAGCCAGACTGCATTACACATGCAAATTTACTTTATAAGTGACTACATGTTTGCAAACTCTTGCATTTAACCCGCCCCCAAGGACTCATGGTCTGAAAGAAATTAATGAGGGCTCTGTCTATTTCATAATGAGAAATACATCATCTGAAAAAAAGTCCTCCAGGGGTATATTGTTCTGTACTGGAGGGGGCAAGCTAAGAAGGAATCGTCTAAACAAGAATGAATGTAATCCAAACAACTTTGGAGAACTTCCTGCCTGCCAGCACTGTTCTCGGTGTTTAACATGTGTCTCCCACGTGATCTTCCCCAAACCTGATGAGATGGATTCTTGTGATTCTTTGTCACAAATTAGCTCTTACACAATTGATGATAGAGAGTGGGGTTTGGAACACATGATGCCAGCCCAAGCCTGATTCTTCCCAGCACGCTAATACCTTAAAGTGATCAGAGACAAACGTTCTCACAGTCAAAGAGGAGGCTTAGCAATAAATAGAGACTTTGAAAAAAAGGGGAGGAAGTATCAAACTGCCATTCTTTACTGCAAGTGAAGCCTGGTTTCGAGGCTTCAGAACCACTAGGTTTTCCACCATGTTGATCTGTTTGGGAATCATGCTAGTACTTTCATTATGATTGGTACTCTTTCATTAGCACTCTGATTACAGAATCCCGTAGGTTTTATTTGGGATGCCCATCAGCCCTGTTACTTTTAGTGCATGATTTTGCAAAACGTGGGTTTTTTAGGAATGCGTGAATGGCATACATCCTCATTCCCATTTTACAGCTAAGAGAACTGAGGCATCAAGCATTGAACTAACAGTCTTTCCAAAAGCACACAGCAATTACACGATGAAGCCACAGTTGACACCCACTTTGACTGCAGATTCTTATTTTCTAGCCCCTAAATGTGAAATTTTGAATGAATATTAACATATGTGGTAGTTTTTAAATATGTCCACAGGTTCGTTTATTCTCCTCTCTTCAAAAGGTAGAACGTGGTCCCCACTACTCCCCTGAGTGTGGGCCGGACTTCACTCGTTTTACCCAATAAAATATGGCAGAAGGGGGGTGTGCGGCTACCTGGAAGACAGTGTGCTTGGACTACGTTAAAGTTCAAAGTTTTCTTGCTGTAACCAATACCATTAAGAATGTGAATAGGATATATGAGGACTTTAAGAGACAAAACAGATAAACGTAAGGGAAGGGAAGCAAAAAGAATATAAAAACAGGGAGGGGGACAAAACATAAGACACTCTTAAACATGGAGAACGAACAGAGGGTTGCTGGAAGGGTGGTAGGAGGGGGGGTGGGCTAAATGGGTAAGGGGCATTAGGAATCTACTCCTGAAATCACTGTTGCATGATATGCCAACTAACTAGGATGTAGATTTAAAAATTAACTAATTAATTTAAAAAATAAAAAATAAATTTTATCCATTTAAAAAAAGAGAATGTGAACAGGATAAAATATTTGCAATTCATATATCTGATAAGGAACTTGTATCCAGGATATATAATTATTTAAACAAAAAATTCATGCAACTCAATAACAAAAAGAACAGCCCAAATTTATAAATGGGCAAAGAATTTGAGGATACATTTCTCAAGAGAAAAGGCGCGTACACACATTAAAAGTTGTTTAACGTCATTAATCGTGAAAGAAATGTAAATCAAAACCACTGGTTCATGCCCATAGGATGGCTATACTGAAAACCACAGCTCATAAGTATTGGCCAAGGGTATGAAAAATTGGAACCCTCATACACTGCTGATGGGAATATAAAATGGTGCAGCCACTTTGGAAAACAGGCAGTTCCCCAAAATGTTCAACATAGAGTTACCATATGACCCAGCAATTCCTCCCCCATATATATACCCAAGAGAAGTGAAAATAAATGTCCACAACAAAAAGATGTACATAAATGTTCCCAGCAGCATAAGCCTTTTAGCCCCAAAGTACAAACAACCCAATGTCCATCATCTGATGCATGGATAAACCAAATGTTATGCATTTAATGAATATTATTCAGCAGTAAAAAGAAAATACTTATCAGAGGAGGACTAAATAAAGGAAAAGTTCTGCAAAATCCAAGGGAAGAGGGCTCCAGAGACATTGGGCTTTGTATTGCCTAAGCCAACTGGGGCTTCTTTGTCACGGATCTGGAATAATGGATGTAAAAGGCAGCACTACCCTCTGACCAGGGAAACCGAGTCACAGGCCTCACTCGCTGGGTGTCAGATGAGTTCCAAGACAAGGAACTAACTTCACCCTTGCAGAACTGGGAGTCTGTGAGCTTTCCCTGGACCAAAGTGGCTAGTGTTCTGACACGGGCATCCTTCACCGGGGCCACTCTCTGAGCACAGGGTCTGACACTGACCCAGAGGGAGGGATGTCTCCAGAGGGGAAAAAATCCAGATGTGGTTTCAGCCTGTCCAGTCATGAGAACTCAGCCCTTACCTTGACTGATTCTGACAACAAAAATAAGTCAGATATGGGGTACCTTGGTGGTTCAGTCAGCTAAGCGTCCGACACTTGACTTCGACTCAGGTCATGATCTCACAGTTTGTGGGATGGAGTCTGACATCAGGTCTGCACTGATAGCACAGAGCCTCATTGGGATTCTCTCTCTCTCTCTCTCTCTCTCTCTCTCTCTCTCTCCCTCTGGCTCTCTTTCTGTCTCTCAAAATAAATAAATAAACATTTTTAAAAAATACATCAGATGAGAACAGTAGGCCTGCTTCCTAAATACCCCTTAATGTGCTGGGTACTGTACAATGTGAGGTTCCGAATGTTTTTGCTTTTTAATAAAGAGGCATATAAAAAAAAAGAGATAGAGAAAATATTAAGAAAATGCTATAACATGGATGACCCTTGAAAACATTTTCACAAGTGAAAGAGGTCAGACACAAAAGGTCACATATTGTATGATTCCATTTATAAAAAAATGTCCCAACAGGCAAGTTTATAGAGACCAAAGGGTGATAGTGGTGGCCAGGGAAGTGGGAAGAGGGGAGAATGGGGAGTGACTGCTTTCTGTTTGGAGTACTGAAAAGTTCTGGAACCAGGTAGTAGTGACTGCGAATATCCTAAAACACTGAATTGTATACTTTAAATGGGTGAGTTGTATGGTAGGTGAATAATATCTCAAAAAGCTATCTTTTTAAAAAGGATGGATGTAAAAGGCAACACTACAGTCTGACCAGGAAAACTGAGTCATAGATCTCATTCGCTGGAAGTCAGATGAGTTCCAAGACAAGGAACTAACTTCGCCCACAATAACAGTGTGATGTCTGCCCTGCTCCTGCTCTCTTTCCTATGCATAGTGTGACATCACTCTCTCCTTCCCCTGTGGGGAAGCCTGCTACCATGCTGGAAAAAGTCCACATGGCAGGGAACCAAGGCCTCTAGTCGATAGCCATGGGAGTTGTCTTGAAAGCAGATCTTTCCATCCGAGCCAGGCCTTCAGGTGACTGAAGCCCTGATTGAGATCTTGACTGTAATCTTATGAGATACCCTGAGCCTGAACCAGCAGCTGAGACATTCCTAGGGGCCCCCGCCCTTCACACCACGTAAGATGATAAATTAAGTTTGTTGCTGTAGGCTGCTAAGTTTTGGGGTAATTTGTTACACACCAGTAGACGCACAGGCTTACCCCCAATTTTATTGCACTTCACAGATTGTGCTTCACAGATACCATGTTTTTGATAAGATGAAAGTTTCTGGCGACCCTACATGAAGCAAATATGTCAGCACCCTTTTTCCAACAACGTTTGCTCACTTTGTCTCTATGTCACATTTTGGTAATTCTCGTAGTATTTCAGACTTTTTAATTATTATTACTTATTATATTTCTGATGGTGATCTGTGATCACATTACAACTTGCTGAAAGCTCAGATGGTGGCTAGTATTTTTCAGTAATAAAGTATTTTTTTAATGTTTATTTATTTTTTGAGAGAGAGAAAGAGAACATGGGTGAGGGGCAGAGAGAGGGAGACAGAGGATCTGAAGCGGGCTCTGCACTGGCAGCAAGGACCCTGATGCAGGGCTCGAACTCACGAACTGTGGGATCATGACCTAAGCCAAAGTCGGACACTCAACCAACTGAGCCACCCAGGTGCCCCAGCAATGAAGTATTTTTAATTGAGGTATGTACATTATTCTTTTAGACACAATGCTAGTATTGCACACTTAAGTGACTGCAATGTAGTGCACACCTAACTTTTATACGCACTGGGAAACCAAAAAGTTCATTTGACTTGCTCTATGGCAATAATCACTTTATTGCAGTGGTCTGGAACTGAACCCACAGAATCTCCAAAGGATGACTGTGTTCTGAAGTGAAAAAAGCAAGTAGCACAACATCGTGCGCACTATGATTCCTTTTCTTGTTCAAAATATATCTATGCATGTGTAGGAAAAAATCACAGGCAATCACTACCTCTAGGTCGACAGATTATTTGTATTTTTTTCCTTTTAACTTCTCTTTATTTTCCAACTTCCCATAATGAATCTTTTGTGAGAAAAAGCAATTGATGTTACTTTTAATTTTTTTTTTAGATTAAATGGAGGGCAGGGTGGGGAAAGACTTATTTCCTGAAGTAGAGTTGACACACAGGGTGACATTCATTTCAGGTGTATGACAGTGAGTCCACTACTCTGTAACTTATGTTATGCTCACTATAAGCATAGCACCTTCTGTCACCACACAACACTATTACGGCACCATTTTCTATGCTCCCTATGCTGCACTTCTCATGACTTATTCATTCCATGACAGGAAGCCTGTACTTCCCACACCCTTTCACCCATTTTGCCCATCCTCTCACCTCCGGCAACCACCAGTTTGTTCTCTGTATTTATGGGTCTGTTTCTTTTTGTTTGTCCATTTGTTTTGTTTTTTAGATTCCACATATGAGCGAAATCATACGGTATTTGCCTTTCTCTGTCTGACTTATTTCACCGGCCCTCTAGATCAGCCATGTTGTCCCAGATGGCAAGATGTCCTTCCTTTCACGGCTAAACAATATTCCATTGTGGGGACAGACTTTGACAATAACTCAGGCGGGAGATGAGGACTTGGGCCAAAGCAATACTGGTGTGCAACAAAGAAAGTACAAGCGATGTTTTGAAAGAGGAGAGAAGGTCATGAACGACCTAAGTCAGGTGATGAAAGGACAGGGGGAAATCAGGTCTATACAGATTAAGTCACCCTGTGTTGTGATTTACAATCTTAGGAACACTTGTCATCACCTAGGGCTGGAGGAAGGCTGTGACTTTGAATGTACTCCATCTGTGGCATCGCTACTGTTTATTAAAGATTTTCCTAACAATTTTTTAAGTATTCATTTACTATTTTTGAGAGAGAGTGCAAGCAGGGGAGGGGCGGAGAGAGCGGGAGACAGAGAATCTGCAGTGGCTCTGTGCTGACAGCGTAGAGCCCAATGTGGGGCTGGAACTCACGAACTGTGAGGTCACCTCCTGAATGCAAGTCCCACACTCAACCGACAGAGCCACACAGGCGCCCCTTAAACATTTCCTAGGTGCCGGCAGTGAGCTCCACACTCAAGTATAATTCTTGGTTATTCCTCACAACTTTTCCTGTAAGTATTCTTTCCACGTTTTAGAGTAGAGAGGAGGAAACTGTGTTCAGAGAGGTGAAGTGACTTGTTCAAAGCGGCACAGCTACTTACTTGCAGGGTATGGCCTGAGTCTGGCAAAGGCAGCAGACTGTCCCTCCAGCGTCTCCCAGGGAAGAGCTGCGCTGAAGGCAGCGTGATGCTTCTCTGTGCCCCAGAAATTTGGGGGAGCTGGAAGGAGCCAGCCACGAGTTCTGCTGCTAACAGTGCCACTGTCTTCTGGAAAGGGCTTTCTGTCACCAACTTTTGCAGCATCAATAACCCAAAGCCACGGGCACTGGCAGGCTGTAAATAATTTAAAAGTATAAACTAGGTCCATCCCTATTACTGGGAACCAGTTAGACTCTAATTCCTCTTCTATTTGTTAAAATGGATGGGGTGCCTGGGTGGCTCAGTCGATTGGGCGTCTGACTTCAGATCAGGTCATGATCTTGCGGTTCGTGAGTTTGAGCCCCGCGTCGGGCTCTGTGCTGACAGCTCAGGGCCTGGAGCCTGCTTCGGATTCTGTGTCTTCCTCTCTCTCTGACCCTCCCCCGTTCACGTTCTGTCTCTGTCTCAAAAATAAATAAACGTTTAAAAATAAATACATAAATAAAATGGAGCCACATGTTTAAATAAAGACTATGACTAACAAGAATAGAAAGAATAGCTCAGGTAAACATTTTGTTAAGTTTTAAAACCACTCTCACATCGTGGCCACCGAGGTTCAAGCCCAGGGGTGGGGGGTTGTGGGTCTGGTGCGGGTTTGCCACACTGGTGTTTTTCTCCACTTCTGCTCACATGAAGGAAGCCGGCAATTGTTCGGTGACAGGAAACAAGGAAACAACAGTGCTTCTAAACAGCAGACTCTGGAATCCAGTCTGCGGGAATATTCCACAGAAGAATAGGAGCCTCACCAAGTGGTAGGAACACGTTAAATAAATAATGGTTTCCAGAAACAGGAGACCAAGAAACAGACGTTTCTCAGGCTCTTGAAGATGTTTACGGGAATATGAGTAGAAGAGAAATAGAGATGCTTTCTAACCATGCTTCCCTTATTCTGGATGAAAAGCCAAGAAGAAAAATGACAGGGAAGATGAGAAATGAGAAGGATCTTGAAAGAGCCCTGGGGAAGGGACGTGTGGGGAGAGGGCCCCGGCTGGGGTGCAGCCCCCAGGAAGTGAGAACAAAGATGAAGGAAGGAAGTAAAGAAAAGAAGGAGGGGGGTAAGCGAGGAGGAGGATGAGAGTCCCTGAGCTCGCACCAGGACCCCAGAGAGCCCTTCACACCTGAAAAAAGAGGGACTTTCTCCAAGAAGCCTTTATTTACACTTTCCCCTTAGATCCACATTTCCCGCAGGGAATTTCTGAGAAGGGGGAAAAAGCCTCCGGTTGTCTGCAAACACCAGGAGTTTTGAGAAGGATGCTCTTAATTAGAGTGAACAGCAAGTCTTGCGCTATGGGCCGGCTTCTCCCTGTGATTCTACACCCACATTCACACACTCACACCTCTCCTTTGGGCACCCCCAACGCACGCTGTCAGGGTCTTCTCGCCCTGCCCTGTGCTTTGTCCCACAGTGGACCGACCACCTGGAGCCTTACCTTCCTCAGGAGCCGTGCCCAGCGCCTTGGGATTCCAATACCGCTCCCTCCAGAAAATGTGTTCGTCCCGTGTACTCTCCTAGAGAAGCAGTTTAAGATTTGACTTAAACTTATTTACTTACTTAGCCTAAGTAACCTAAACTTACTTAAAATCCAAAAGAAAAATCGAGTTGATTATATATCACATTTCAGAAGAAAACTTGTGGGGCACCTGGGGGGTTCAGTCGGTTAAACGTCTAACTCTTGATTTCAGCTCAGGTCATGATCTCATGGTTCGTGAGACTCAGCCCTGAATCCCCACATAGTGCTGAGAGCACAGAGCCTTCCTGGGATTTTCTCTCTCTCTCTCTGCCCCTCCCCCCCCTCTCAAAATAAACTTTTTTTTTTTTTAAAGAAAACTAGAGGAAAGAAGGAAGAACAGAAGAAGGGAAAGAGGGAGAGAAATATATAAACCTTGCTAAGAGCCTGCGGGATGCAGATACTATGCTAAGTGTCTTAACCCATTTGGGCTGCTGTAACAAATACCATAGACTGGGTAGCTTGTAGACAAGCGAAATTTATTTCTTACAGTTTGGGAGGCTGGGAAGGGGTGAGAGAACTCCCTGGGGCCCCTTTCATAGGGGCATTAATCCCATCCATGAGGGCTCCAGCCTCATAACCTAATGACCTCCCAAGGCCCCACCTCCTAATGCCCATCACCTTAGGGGTTAGGGTTTCAACATGGGAATTGTGTGGGGACACAAACGTTCAGACCATTGCACTAAGTATTCTACATTTGTCCCCTCATGTATTCCTCAGAATAATATAAGGAGGTCTTTTTTGAAGATAAGGAAACATTAGATCATATCCAAAAGCCACAGTTAACTCAGAACCAGATTCGAATCAGATATTCCAGGCTCTGAGTATGAAATTGAGAAATGTGTGTGATGGAAGAGAGGTTCCTAAATGGAAACCTTACTGAGCACAGCGCCCCCTGGGGGCAGTTAGAGGAGTATGTGGCCACTCTGGCCTCTCACTGAAGAACAAGCTCCCAACTTCAGCCATGTTTGATTTTGCCTCATTCACAGACTCCATTTTGTTCCCTATTCTTGTTTGACTTCTTTCCTTATGTTTGTACGCTAACCAGTCCTATTTCGAGTATTCTTCAAAGCCTTCGCAAATCTCTGCAAAAAAAGAAATAATTAGAATTTGTTTAAAAAACTCCCTTTAAAAAACATAAACTAATTAAAAAGAAATGTACTGACAATGTAGAGTCCAAATTCCCCTGGACCAGGGTGGCCCAATTGCAATGACAGTGGATGGAGTACCCAGTTGATGGGTCTGAGTTGTGAGAGGGACCTAAGCCTGGCTCCATTTCTCCAAGTCAAACTTGATCTGCCATTGGTTTCCTGAATGAGTATGGCCAGATGGTCAGTTGCTACTCTGCAAAGTGTGATAATAGCACTCCCCACAAGGTGTTCTAGAAAGGTTTTGAAGTGCTTGGGTGAAAAGAACCATAATATAATTTTTTTTTTTTTTGGAGTGGAGGGGATGTCAATACCCTTTTTTCATCACACCCTTTTTTCAGTTACCTTTTAAGAGCAGCTGGTGTGTGTTGTAATCCAAAGCTGCTGACTTGGAATGAAAAATTGGTCACTGAAAGTACTTCAAGGTTTTTTAAAATCAGCTAAAAGAGCCCATCCAAGAGCTCGCTTCTGAATCCCAGGGAGGCCCCCACATTTTCTCTTGCAGGAGAGATCTTCCTCACTGCACCCTAGCAGTAAGGCTGTCTGAGCATGAACAGGCCTGGAGCAGTGGAATAGACCTGGGTTCAAATCCTGACTCCACCACTAACCAGCTACCTGATCTTGGGCAAATTATTTTCACACCCTGTCCTCTGTTTCCTTATCTACGATGGAAATAATAACAGTTACCCCCGCCCCCCAGACTTTGTCACTAGGATTAAACCAGATAATAGATATCATGTGCCCAATAAATGTGAGTTACTGCTCTCAACAGGATGAGCAGCAGCTGGGGTATCATCTCTCAGGTATTCATCTTGTCTCTTCCACAGGTCCTTTCCCAGAGCAGACACAACCGAGGTTTTGATGGGGAAGGGGTTCATTTTGGATCTGGTAGAATGTGTTGGGAACTTCATGTTATTGACAGAAAACCTTTCCAAGTCACCTCCTCCTCTAGCCACTGCCAGGGATCTGACATTATTCTCCTTGAAGCCCCTACCAATTACCCCCCAATACTTTTGAGGCACTCTTCATCTTCCTGTCTGCAGGATTCAATCAGGCAGCTGTCCTACATGGAAACTAAGGGCAAGACTCCACACAGCTGGAAATCCAGAAGCTATGTCATCTCTGTCAGAGAAGACCGGAATTAACCACTTGGAACTTCTTCCTCTGCCTCTGGGTTTCTGCTCTTCAGAGAATGTGGGTCCTTGTTATGGGATTTAGAAGACAGCAGAATTAGGAGGGAAACTGGGGAAAAGATTAATATTTGTACAAGTGTGTGACCATGGCTGCCCCTAGGGTATGTGGGGCCCAGACAAATATATAAACAATTATATATAAGCAATTAGAGTCACCAAAATCTTCATACTAGCACATCTGGTGGCCCAATTTCAGGTGATCCCATGAAAGAAATACAAGTCAGCAGGAGCTATACAATCTCCAGACCACCCTCCTGGAACTAGGTCTGGGTCCTGGTCCCAATCCTGGAACAACGTCACAGGCACAAGGCTCGGATCTTCTGGAGCATCTGGTCAACCCTATACAAGCAGTAGAGGATGGAAGAAAGTCCTAAAGGGGAGAAATAGGCACCAGAGCCCACATGGGTCCTGTTACAGGGTCCAGGAGTCCCACCTGGATGGCACTGCTGACTCCTTCCTATCTCCAGCATTGGACAGGGAATAAGAAAAGTTCAAGGAAGGCACTCAAACAGCAGAGTCCTCTGAGGCACAGGGCTGGGCCAGATCTCAGGACAGGACTGCATTTGATACCAGAGCCTCCGCGAAAGTTTTCCTGAGTCAGGTTCAAAAGGAACAGTGCCTCCTTCCTCTTGGTGTGTGGACATCGTGGGGTTCTTGTAAATTCTAGACCAGACAGTCTTTCTCTTAAAGTTACTCCTGTCTCTCAAGGACTATAGCTGTGGACTAGAAGGTCCTAGTGCTATTACCATGAAGTAGTTGCCCTATTAGCAACATGGCAGATAGAGATAAAAACAATTAAGATTGACTCTAGGACAAGGGCAAGCCAACTCAATTCTATCAGGAACTACTTGCAAATTCATTGTTTTTGCTTGGGAAGTTATAAGCCTGGACTCCTCCACAGGCCTGCCCCTCACATTTGCAGGCCTAGGGCAACAGTACACGTGGAAGCCCCTGGCCCACAACCCACCCATTTCTCTTTTCTCTCTGCTAGCTCTACTTAGATCATAAAAGACCTTTTCTGTATGCATATGGACATCCCAGCTCACCCAGCCTATTTCTGTCTTCCCTGACCCCTGCCAAACCACGACTCCTTGGCCACCCTTTGGGTACACAGGTGGTATAATTAGCCCTCACTCAAAAGGACAGACCTGGGAAAGACCATTTATATTGACCTTAGCATTGGGGCAAGGAATTCTGGTGTCCCTGGTACCTAGAATATGGTTTTGAAGTAGGGGGGCATGGACTGTAGGTGGACACACCACTTGGGCTCCTGGACCTCTCATCCCCTGGGAAAGGCACAGACAGAGGAGGGCCAGAGCCAGTCCCATGAAAGCTAAAGCCAGAGCAGAGGCCCACCTGCCTGGGTCCAAGGGTAATCCACCCCAGCATATGATTTCCAGACCCATACCCCAACCCCTACTTCACTTTTCAGTTTCTACTTCCTCAACCTCCTTCGGCCCACTCCCCAACTGCTGCTTTTCACTCATGCATAAGAATTCCTAGTTCCTGTTTTTGAGTCATCCTGGATCTGACCTTGAAGCTAGTGTTACACAAAAAAGGAGATATTACATCTTTTTTAAAAGTCTACAGAACCTGAATATTTATGATACACCGCATCAAGATCTCCTAGCAAAGAAATGTAATTCTTGTCACCCATGGCTACTGAAAAATGACTTTCTGGATACACTAGTGGCACTTTTTATCTTTCATAGGCTGACAGATAATGGGATTGCAAGTTTCAAGCAGTAATCTCCTCATCTTATTGTGATTTCGGGGGGGGGGGGGGGGGGGGAGACGATGTAGTTGAGCTCTATAGAGGACCAAACAGACAAGCAAAATAACACTCTGCCACAGGAAGTTCCCATCGTGGAAGAGATCTGAGGTCCCTTATACTCTTTCCAGGGGAACTGACATTGTTCCATTTTGTGATTAAGGACACCAGTGAAGAAGCAGAAAAGCAGCTATGAGATTTGCTCCAGAAATCAAATCCAGAACCCAAGTTCTTCTGCATTATGTGATACCGCAATATAATTTATTTAAAAAACTGATCTGATCTTTCTTCTTTGAAGTCACACATGCTTTCCATGTAATTTCCTTATGGTGGTTGTGGCATAATAAAAAATATTGAGCCTTTGTCCCAGTTTCTGGCACTTGGGTCCTAAAACCCTTGGAATCTCCAAAGCAATGAGAGTCTTTTGCATGCTAATGAGAGGACTGGCTGTTGGGGTCCCCTGGATCACTCCAGGATGGGGACCAGTCTCCAGAATGACCAAGCCTTGATTAGAAGCTAGGAACTTTCAGCCCTACCCTCCAACTCCAGGAAGGGGAGAGGGACTGGAGACTGAGTCAATGATTTAATCATTTGTGTGTATGTAGTGAAGCCTCCATAAAACCCATAAATGGCAGGATTCATAGAGTATGTGGGTTGGTGAGCATATCCCTGTGCTGGTCTGGTGGTGTACCCCAACTCCCTGTAACAGAAGCTCCTGTGCTTGAGACCTCCTCAGACCTCATCCTATATACCTCTTCATCTGGCTATTCATTTGTATCCTTTACAGCATCCTTTATAATAAATCAATAAATGTAAGTAAAATATGTTCCTGAATTCTGTGAGCCAGTCTACCATATTACCAAACCTAAGGAGGGGGGGTCATGGGACCCCCCCCATTTATAGCTGGTAGGTAAGAATTATGGGAGGCCCAGGACTAATGACTGACACCTGAAGTGGGAGGCAGTATTGTAGGACAGAGCCTTTAGCCTGTAGGGTATGCACTAATGCGAAGTAGTATCAGAATTGAATGGAATCATTGAACACCAAGTTGGTGTCTGGAGAACCAAAGAATGGTTGTTGGTGTACAAAACAGCCCAGAGTGGTTATCTGGCACTGCCCTTTATTATGGTCATTTGTGTTGGTTTTTTCCTACTAGTTGTATTTTCTTTGAGAACCCAAACTGGGTGTTATTCGTATTTGTATTTCTTACAACACCTAGCACAGAGCCTAGCCCACAATAAAAGATGAATAGACAACGTTGAACGGGTTCCAATTTGTTGTGTTGACTGCTCCTCAGATCTTTATGATCATGCACGTTTAGGAAGGCTGAACTGGGCTGGGCTGGGCTATGGCTCATAGTGACAAGGCACTGAATCATGGCATTCACCAAGGACATGTCTCTCAAACCTTCTTACCAGCCTGCTGACTTGCCTGGACCCCTATACTTACCCCTGTTCTGTGACCACATCAGCAACTTGTCGCAGCTCCAGTTTCAGAGACTTTCCCCAAACACACGTATTTGTAGATCAATTATAATTGATCAGGAGAAAAAAGAAGAATGAGCATTCAGCCTTCGACATTTTTACTCTAGAGTCTCTTACAGCTGAACTTGAATGACAAGTTCAGTCTGTCCTTAGGGAATGAAACCCTTCCTCCTTCACCTCGCCTCCATCAAATCCTTAACAATAGCTATAAAACAGAAGACTCAGATCCCTAGCAGATCTCTAGGTAGGCTGGGGCAGGAGCAGGGAGCAGATTTTAACTGAAATTCTACAGGCTTTGCAGGGATTGTCCACTATGGAATGGCCAGCAGACCTCAGCAATTCCCATGTCTCACAATGACTCTCTCTGGTAGACGTAGACCCATAGTCTCCTCTAAACACCAAACCACAGTGCAGTGAGCAGCAGAGGGCAGGCATCCAAAAGACACACCAGAAAGACTCAGAGGAATGGTGTCCAAATCTTTGTCTCCCCATATCTATGTCATTTATTGAGGAGAAGAGAATACAAAAGGGAGGGGAGGAGAGGAAAGAAGAGCAGGGAAGAGTAGGGGAGGGCAAAGAAGGGAAGGAGGAGAGGAGGGGAGGGGGGGACAGCGGAGGGAAGGAGAGGACATCAACCAGGACAATGTGTAAGACAGCACAGCCTCTTAGCCAGCCAGGTCATGAACATGGGAGCCCACCAAGATTCATATTCTAAACTGTAGCTCTTCGGTTCAGCCTGGGTAAATTCATACTGGTTATAGCAAAGGATTCAAAAAAGCAAGACCTGACCGGGCTGCCAGAATCATAACCACAAAAGACAATTTTGTAGGTTTTGTGGCTATTTTCATTCACTCCTGGATCACAGTACATCTGACTCCCTACAGGATAATCTCCAGAATCCAGTCTATTCTTAAATGCCTCAAGTAGCAGGATTTTCACGGCCTCCCCTGGGAAGTCATTCTTAAAGTCGAATGGCCAGGGTATTTTGCCTTGATATTGAACATCCATCTTTCTTTTTCCTAACCTCATCCCTATTATCCTGTGGAATAAACCTCTGCCCTCGGCATTATTTGTTTCTCTAAGTATTTACCGATGCATTTCCCAGACATACTTACTGTACCATTTTGAGCATCTCTGCACTCGAGCTTCAGAGATCAAGAAACGGCTAAGAAATGCAGTGACAAATAAAGGCTCCGCCATCTGGCAGGCATAAACATAAATGAGATGTGAGCCCAAAATCTCAATAAAGAAGGGATCATCATCAATCCACCCTCTACGCAGAGCCCCACGACAACCAGAGAATTACCCTGCAGTGAGTGATGCTCTGCCAGTGGGACCCTGTTCTCCCCGTGATTCATTTTCACAGCCTAATGAGTTCTCCCTTCCCCAAAATGAGTTTATGAAATGCCAAATTTATCTTATCATATGTATCTTTAATTTCATTCACCCCACTTGGTATACTTTTTATCTCACTGTGCTATGGTGCCTGGTGTATAAATTCTCATTGCACAAACAGTGGAGCGTTAAGAGCTTGCCAGCTCCTTGATGTAAGTAGAGCAATCAGAGTGGGCTCTGAGCGTGGGCTGCCCAAGAGCACATTAGCCTTGTTTCCACCTTGATGAATGTGGGGAGATTCAGCTGTTTTCTCCGTACATTTAGAACTTTTTTCCACAATCCAGAAGAACTCCAGTAATTAAAAATGGCTACTCAACCACCTACTCTGGTCAAGAGGGTCTCCCTTCATCTCCCATCCACACCCCACCTCCAGCACATACCCTGTTCGGGCCAATCTCCTTCAGACCTCTTACTCTGATGCCTCACCAAAATGTCCTTTCTTCTCCAGCAAATGGTCACCCAATTTTATAGCTGGACAGTTCCTTAGTTGAGACTTTTTTTTCTCCTTTCAGATAAGAGAGCTAGAGACTTGGAGAGAAAAGTTGGATCTGATACTTCCTTCCTTAATAAAGACATTCATTGAACACTTACTGTATGACAGGAGAAGCACCAGATGCTCTAGGAATATACAGGAGGGATCCCTAATTCAAAGAGGGAGACATTACTCTTTTCACTCTTGACCTCTCTTCAAGCCATTCTCCAGATTGTAGCCAGAGTGAGCCGTTTAAGCCATGAGTGAAATCAGGTCATTCCTCTGCTTAGGAAACTTCAGGGACTTGCTATGCATTCAACTAAAATCCAAACTTTTTGTTTGTTTGTTTTCCTGTTTGGGTGCACAGTCATGCAAGGTCTAGCCCTGCCTACCTCTGCACCTCCACCTCTTCCACTCTCCATGGCTCACCAAATTCCAGCTCCATTACTAACCGGCTTTCAATTCCTACGATGCACCAGGTTCTTCTTTCCCTCTCAGAGCCTTCCTACATACTCCTTCCCTTTTGTTTCTTCAGTCCAAAATGCTGCCCTGAATCCTCTCAGTGACCCCCTGCAGCATCACCTGGCTTACCTGGTTAGCTCGTTGTCATTTTTCAGGCATCAGCTTAACTGTCACCTCCTCAGCCTTCTATTACAGCAGATCCCCATCCCACCCTAAGGTCACTTTCATTGTTCTCTGGATTTTCCCTCAAGGCAACTCACACAATTTTTGCTATATGTTTATCTGTGCTTCCCTGTTTAGCGTTTATCTTTCCAAACAAATGCTGTTAGCAATTAGTATGTTAAAAGATAAACTGAGGTACATTAGGTTTTTGAACAGTTTATTGGAACAACTATTGATCTGACTCAGGCAGTGCCAAACCAAAATTGGGTAGAGGTCAGGAGCTAAGGAAAAGGCTTAGAGCATCGAGAAGACACAGAAACAGCAAAGAAATCACCTGCTTGGTTATAATCCGAGTTGCCTTATTTAGGGAAGCCTAGTTAGTTGTGATTTATTGTTCTTAAGTTTCAATTTCATAACCGTAAGGCATTTACAGAAATTGACTCTGGCTTGGGTTTCAGTTTGTTTGTGTAGGCTGCCAAGACGTTAGAGCCATTTCGGTCCAATGGTTGCCTTGTTCAATGACTCTAAAAATGATTAGACAAAATCTTTAGGAAAACAAGGATCTCGTATGTTTTATACACAAAACACCCAGTTCAGTGCCTTCACAGACTGGCTCAACAAATACTTGTTGAAAGATGACTTCCTGAGGAGGTGACACGAGCTGAGTCCCAAAGGGCAGGAGGGAGTTAGTAGACAAAGGCAGGGGAGTGGCATTGCTGGCATCCGGTGAGGCATATGCGAAAGTCTGGAAGCATGACCATACAAAAACCATACGTTACCGAGTATGGTTTGAACACTGCGTGCAAAAAGAGGAATAGTGGGTGATGAGGTTGGGAATGCCTGCCAACGAACATGGACACTCTCCTGTACACCAGGGAGAGCTAATGAGTAGGTTTGTAAAGGAGCAGAAAGATAGTGCATTTGTATTTTTGTATTCTCTAAAGGTCACTTTGGAGAAAGGGTAAGAGAGGGAGGGTACTGCAGGCACCCAGTGGTGGATAACAAAGACCTGGAAAGAATGATTCAAAGGAGATTTAGAAAATCAGATGGTATTTAGTGATCAATTAGCTGTTGGGGTGAAGAAGAAGGAAGAATCCGAGATAACACCCAGAGAGATTTCTGGCTGAGGCCATGGGGCTGAAGGGCTATCATTAATTTAGAAGCATGGTCATAGAAATAACTTGGTTCTACAGTATTTCCTTCAAGGTCGACACAAAGATTCACATGCTTCATCCTACAATGATTTTTCCCCTGCTCTGAACTCATCCAGCATTTCTTTTTATAGACTGTACAACCTTCCCAAACAGGATGGATTCACTCGTATCCATCAGGGCCCTGCAGGAAACCAGATGGCACCCTCACGAGGAGTAATTGGGTAGAGTACACTGAATATTTACAAAGGTGTGGGGAGGGCACAGGCAAATCAACAACTAGCACAGCTAGTAATGGCTCGTCAGCTCTCCAATAGGCCTGGCCCACTCCTGCCCCGGGGTCACTGTCTGTGTTGCCTTCCTTGCTTGAAATGTTCTTTCCCCAAATATCTGCATGGCTCGCTTCTTCCCCTTCTTAACTCTTTACTAAGACGTCACATTAGCCTGGACTCTTTAAAATTGTTAAAAGGCAAAACAAAACAAAACCTCTCCCCCTTTACCTCCTTGATTTGTCCCTAATCATTTATCACTACCTACCATACAATGTATTTTACAAATTTACCTTACATAAGATAAATGTAATGAAATAAAGACAAAGTCTTCCTCAGATGAAGTGACGTTGAGCCTCAACCTGAATGAAGTGAGAGACTGGGCCATAAAAATACCTGAAGGAAGAATTCAGGGGGTGGGGAACAGCATGGGCAAAGGCCCTGAAGTAGGACTGTGCATTCCGTGTTCTAAAAAACTAAGAGGGAGGGTGAGTCACAGAAGTTGAGGTGGGTGAGGGCTGGTGCAGATCATACCAAGGAACTGAACTTCATTAATTTTAATGAATTTAAAGTTAAATGGACACATGCCACTAGTGGTTAATATACTGGACAGCACAGGTGTGTATAATATCAAATACTTTAGAATACTTGAATAATTTTTTCCCAAAGGTATGGTGCTGCTACATAAATCTTCAGATTTACTCCTTTTTGCTTTCCCAAGAGATGTTGGTGCCCAAATAGGATTTCTCTGGGAAACTGCTGTTGCTAAGGTATTTTCCATACTTAGACTATGATAGCAAGTGTTCTAAAGAGCTGAGGCAAATAGCCACATGATTTAAGGCAGGAGGGGGGGAAGAAAAGAAAAAAATTTCAACTAAAATAATAAGGCAAAAGTTGGATCATGACCTAAATTACAATCTTTTTTAGGTTTACAAGGCATTTTTATCTTTGCTATGTTAAAAAGGTCTTCACTGTCAGGTGGAGCAGACACTTTCACTGAGAAACCTGAAGCAGGACAAAGGTGAAGGGACTGCCCAAGGACAAGAGCTGTCAGTCTAGGGCCTGAACTTCTGGCTCTGGGTCTCACTGTCTCATCCTGACAATGTGTATTAGTCCTGACTTCTCTTAGCTCGTCCAAGACCATTCCACATGATTCCCTGTGTACTTTTATAAATGAATTTACTGGTTCAATTTGAAAACTACACCCTCCTCAAGCATTTCATTTGTCTAAATTATCTAAAGATTATTTTTGATGAAGCTTATGTTTAGGAAGCTGTCCAAAAAGTATTTTATGGAGTTATATTACTAGCTAGCTATAGTGTGCCTTACCTAATAACAGGTCTGGTGGTTTTCTCTATTGATTTCCTGCTTTCAATTTTATTGATTTATGCTCTAATTCTTACTGTTTATACACACACACACACACACACACACACAATTATATACATATTTGACGTAGGTTGAATTATTGTTCAAAATATGTGTGGCCCCTCCCTCTAAACCACGGGAAAGACTATACTTCCTACCCCATAGACCTCAGGCTTGGTTGTATTTTTTTGGCCAAAGGTATGCTCCACTTCCAAGCACAAACTGTAAGAGCCATCATGTGCTTCCACCGTGTTCTTTTTCCTTTGCCATGAGAATAGTGATGTCCCTGAAAGGGAATACTCCTTCAACCTGGATCCCAGAGTGAAGATGTAAAACAGGGCTATAGTCAGCCCACAGCCAGCATGTAAGATGGGTAAGCCACTCACTTTACTACTGACAGCCAATGAGATTTATGGCATGTTTGTTACTGCAGCATATCCTTACCTAAACTGCCTAATACAATATACAAAAGAGGTAACTGTTTCTTTTTCAAAAATTGTTCAGAATATAAATATTGCTCTTAAGACTTCCTCTTTTCACGTAACATATCTTGAATCCTATTCTTAACTACTAGGTTAAGCTGCCTCTCCACAGTCTTGCCCTAGAAGGAAACAAAATACTACCAAACTACAAACAATGAAGACATTGCCATTACAACGTTGTCAGGCTAAGTGAGGGTTGGAGAAAGGAGTTTTGTAATCTCAGATTCACTCTGCATATTGTAACATAGTATTTATCCAGTGGTTACAGGCAAAGGGCTGTCAATAAAGCTAATTACGAGGTTCAGTCAGACACTAAACTTAAAACTATTTTGGCCCCTTATTATTTCAAACCAACATTAAAAAGCTCTTTTCTACCATCTGCATGCATCCCTACCCCATTATTCTCCTATCAAACTGAAGATCTTTTTTTGTGTTTTCTTTTTGGGAGACCTAAAGGGATCTCCAGAAAACAGCCTAACAGAAACAACAATGTAAGTAGTGTGCCCTGATTAAAACCAATGCTTACCCAAAATGTGACAAACGAACTTGATCAGAGAGATATATAAGAAAGCCTTGTAATCGGGGCACCTGGCTGGCTCAGTCAGTAGAGCTCACAACTCTTGGTCTCAGCGTTGTTAAGTTAGAGCCCCACATTGGGTGTAGAGATTGTTTAAAAATAAAATCTTTAAAAAAAAAAAGCCTTATTATAATCCCAAATCCCCCTTTTTAGCGAGAACTAACACTCGGTTTCATGTTCTACTATGAATTAGGCATTGCGTCTAAGGCTCACATTCAGCACTTGTGAAGCTATATGTTAACATTAAAGCTCTCTCTTTGAAGTAGCTTTATTTCTTTCATTTTGAAAATAATGTGCTCATAATAGTAAACCAGGAAAATTAGTACAAATATTTTTAAAAAGATAAATTAGGGGGCGCCTGGGTGGCGCAGTCGGTTAAGCGTCCGACTTCAGCCAGGTCACGATCTCGCGGTCCGTGAGTTCGAGCCCCGCGTCGGGCTCTGGGCTGATGGCTCAGAGCCTGGAGCCTGTTTCCGATTCTGTGTCTCCCTCTCTCTCTGCCCCTCCCCCGTTCATGCTCTGTCTCTCTCTGTCCCAAAAATAAAAATAAACGTTGAAAAAAAAAAAATTAAAAAAAAAAAAAAAAAAAAGATAAATTAGGGGCGCCTGGGTGGCTCAGTCGGTTAGGCGTCCAACTTCGACTCAGGTCATGATCTCGCGGTCCATGAGTTTGAGCCCCGTGTCGGGCTCTGGGCTGATGGCTCGGAGCCTGGAGCCTGCTTCCAATTCTGTGTCTCCCTCTCTCTCTGCCCCTCCCCCGTTCATGCTCTGTCTCTCTCTGTCTCAAAAATAAATAAACGTTAAAAAATATATATTTAAAAAAAAAAAGTTAAATTAATTGGGGCAAGTGGCCGGCTCAGTCAGTAGAGTGTGCAACTCTTGATCACAGGGCCGTGAGTTCAAGCCCCACACTGGGCATGGAGCCTAGTTTTAAAAAACGAAGATAAATTAACCATATTCTCACAACTCAGAGACATAAGCACTACCAAAATGTTGATGCTTTTCCTTCCTGTCTTTGCTTCTATGCATATGGTTCTCTTAACTGAGATTGGCGTTTATATAATTCACGTTGTCATTTAACGTTAAGTCATAAGTATTTCCCATGTGTTTATTAAGTCCTAGCATTGTATTCCATTATATAGATATCACAATGTATTTAGCTATTCCCCTCTTCTTGAACATTTTAAGTAATGTCATAATAAGCAACTTGGTATACAAATCTTTGCCCACGCTTTCTAGTATTCGCTCATTATTTATTTACGGTAGTTTTTTTTTTTTAATGGAATCACTGAGTTAAAGCCTATATAATTCCTTTGTCCAACCCTAACTTAGCCTAACAAAGATGTAATGGCAGTGTCTTCATAGTTCCAAGGCTTTTGATGTATATTGTACTAATTGCCTCTGAACCCAAATAACAAGAAATCCCACCATAAGCCCACACATCAAAAGGCCACCAATGTCAAACACAAACACACACACACACACACACACACACACACACACACAGTGCATTTATTAAAGAATATATGGGTACCAGAATCAATCAGGACCCAGGACACAACATTCCATAACCCTAAACACCCACTTTCATGAATAAGACTATTCCAGCCCCAGGGACGCACAGCTTCACCTCTCTCGCCAGATGTCCTTAAAACACAAAAGTAACCGCATCCGAATATCACCTCTCTCGCCAGATGTCCTTAAAACACAAAAGTAACCGCATCCGAATACCCGTAAGATTTATGAGTTATGCCACTGCCACATCAGAGATGGACACTTCTCTGAAGAGGTAGAAAGCACATAGGTAAGAGAAGACAAATTAACCTGACAAGCCCTTCCTGTCAACATAAATGCAGTAGCTTCTTAGAAAAGAAAGTACCATTTGCTAGTAGTACTGTGTGCCTACTTTCTGATTTCCCTTCATGCTAGATGTATAGTCCTAACATACTCAAGAACTGGTGTTCTCTTTGCAGTGAGAAGGAGCACTTTGCAATGTTAACCAATTTACATTACTCTTACATTTGATTCTATGGAGATAAAGATATAACATGCATGATGCGTGATAACAGTTCTTTATGTTAGCGACTTCATGGACATTGATACTGAACAATTTTGAATAGCTTTATGTTTATAAAAACATTTGCTAATATTTAATTAAACACTTAAAATTAAACTAAAATTTATTTAAATAAGTCTTATCTAAAATTCTGATAGTCATTATTTATAACTCTCATTTGCCTTTAAATTTTAAAGTAATTCTGAATATTTTAGATGAAAATAACTCTAAAAACATATATAATACATAACTTTAATTTTCCATTTCTTACATTTAGCTTAATTTACATGTGTAATGGAGAGATTTTCAAATGTATATCCTTTGAGTACAATTACATACTTAAGTATTTAGATAAATAGCATATGAGCTTCCATTTATATTCTCTTGCTGGGCTCCCAAATGTCAGAGATAGGCCTATGGTGAGGGGTTGACAAATTTCTCTCTACCAGCAGTATGTGAGCCCACATTTTCCCACACCAAGTTTAAATCTTACTTCTGATAATTCTCAGTGATTAAGTAAAATTTTTCATTTCCTTTGCTTTGATTACTAGTGACGATGAACTTTTTAAATATATGTTAACTAGTCACTTGTAAATTCTCTTCAAGTAATCTATCTCTTCATACACTTGGCCCATTTTAAATTTAGGGCATTAACATTTTTTCTTATTGATTTGAGTGAACACATTATATATTAAATATATCCACCCTTAGTCATATTTCTTGCAAATGTTTCCCCAAATTATCAATTATTTTACATTTTTATTTATATTTTTTACATACATTTGTATACAGTCAAATCTATCCATCTTTTCTTTTGTGATTTCTCCTATGGAGTTTATGCTTAGAATACCCTTTCCCACTCAGAAATCAGATAAATGTTAATCTTAATTTTCTTCTAGTATTTTCACTTCTTTAAACACAATGCACTCACTAATGCACCTGGGATTTATTTGGACGTGACATAAATTCATGATTGCATTAATTTTTTATATGTAGCTATCTAAATCTTTCTCAGTGACTTGAAATGCTTCCTTTATTGTGTACTAACTTTTGGAGTTTGCTTCTAAAGAAATATATTCCCTTCTAGGGGTGCCTGGGTGGCTCAGTCGGTTAAGTGTCCAACTTTGGCTCGGGTCACGATCTTGCGGTTTGTGAGTTCCAGCCCCGTGTCCGGCTCTGTGCTGACAGCTCAGAGTCTGGAGCCTGCTTTGGATTCTGTGTCTCCCTCTCTCTCTGCCCCTCCCCAGCTCATGCTCTGTCTGTCTGTCTGTCTCTCTCTCTCTCTCTCTCAAAAATAAATAAACATTAATAAAAACTTTTAAAAAATAAAAATTTTTTAAAATTTAAAAATGCATTCCCTTCCATTTATCTATGAGTCTATTCTTGAGCCACATTAACTAATTATTGCACAGATACAATATTCTAAATTTCTCACGAGATTAGTCCTTCTCTTTCCATTCATCTTTTCATACTTTTCTCCCTTTCTCATCTTTCTATTCTTGCAGGTGAACCTTGGAGTCAGTCCTCAGTTTGCTGCCCCTTTGGCCTCTGCCTTGACTGGAAGTAAAGCCAAAACCAGGAGACCACCTGGTAGAGGTATGGGAGTGGGTAATCCTTAAAAATAAGTCTCAGTCTATTTAATATAGTTGTCTACTTACTACAAGATTTCTCCTAACTCTAAAATCAGTCTGTGGAACTTTAGTACCCACAACTATTTTGTTTTGTATGGAAAGTGCATAGCTTGTGGTCAAATGGACTATCACATTGACCTTAGACAAGACAAATGAACTTAGACAAGTTATTTAACTTCTCTGAACTTCAGCTTCCTTATCTGTAAATAGAAGTGGGTAAAGCTGACCTCACAGAGCTGTTGGGAGAATTAAGAGATCATGTAGGTAAAACAGCCAGCATGGGGTCCAGCATATGGTGAGTGCTCTTGAAATGTTAACTTTTTTCTCCCATTTTAGCATTCTTGTTGTGCTACTCCAGAAGCATGCTCCTAGTCCTGCTCTGTATCTTTCTTTTTTCTTTTTCTTTTTTAATTTTAGAGAAAGACAGAGAGCATGACTCGGGGAGAGGGACACAGGGAGACAGAGGGAGAATCCCAAGTAGGCTCCATGCTCAGCACAGAGCCCCAAACCAGGCTCGATCCCACAACCCAGTGATCATGACCTGAGCCTAAATCAAGAGTCAGATGCTCAACCAACTGAACCACCCAGGGGACCCCAGGCTCTGTATCTTTCAAGGCATTAGGGTGTCTTTGCAAAATATATTCTGCTATAGTTTAAATAGATATGTCTCCCCAAAATCGTATGTTGAAATTCTAATACCCCATGTGATGGTTGTAGGGGTGGGGTCTTCAGGAGGTGATTAGGTCATGAGGGCAGAGCCCTCACTAATGGAATTAGTGTCTTTAATAAAGAAGCCCCCAAGAGCTGCCTGCCCACCTTCTGCCATATGAGAACATAATGAGAAGTTGCCAGTCTGCAACTCAGAAGAGTTGCAGAGCATGACCAGACTGGCACCCCGATCTGGAACTTCCCATCTCCAGAACTGTGAGATATAAATTCCTGTGGTTTATAGGCCACCGGTCTGTGGTATTTTGTTCTAGCAGCCCAAACAGACTAAGACAGATTCTAAGATTGACTCCTCGGAGCATTCAAGGATGTCACATGGACTGACCCTTAGCTATCTGTAAGAGGAAAGGAAAAAAGTCAACCTTCAGCTTTTGTGGAATCCTGAGTCACTCTATTTCACTGTTGAGGCCATTCGGCTATGTTCTTGCCTGCAGAAGTTCTTCTGCCAGCCACAGAGAAGTGCGAATAATTTAAATGATTCAAGCCAGCTTGTCAACATGTTCTTCAGATCTTTCTACATAGATATTTACTCTTTGATCTTTCACAAGATGGATCATCCTCAGCCAGGCAGAGAAAGTGATTACCCTGGATGATTATCCTGGAACTGACACTAAATTGGAACCAGTTTCCTTTCTCCATGAGAGCATTACTCCAATAACAGGAATTATCTGTTAAAAAGAAAAAAACAGAAACATAAAGTCATTTTCTCTACAAATTGCCCTAAGTTAGAGCCAGAAATCTCTAGACAGAGCCAACAGTACCATACATTGTAAAAGTCTTTAGCAAGGTCTCATCAACCCTGCCCTGCCTCACCCAGCCTTGGCACAAGCCCTCATCCTATCCCAGCATAGCCGCAGCACACTCAGCCTTGATCCAAGCTGTGTTACCTGTTGTTACCTCAGACCTGAGCTCCATGCAGCCCTCACCCCCCTCACCCAGGCCGGCTCTAGGCACTGTCCTCCTCGGCAAGACTGTGAAATAAATGCTTTCTGCCTCTGTAGTATGATAAAAAAAATAAATATTTGGTCTTTGTCCCTGATTCCTGGCACAGAGCTCCTAAAATCCTTGGAATTTACTGTCTTTTGAAGAAATACATTTTTTAAATGTTTATTTTTGAGAGAGATGGAGGGACAGAGTGTGAGGAGGGCAGGGGCAGAGAGAGAGGGAGACACAGAATCTGAAGCAGGCTCCAGGCTCTGAGCTGTCAGCATACAGCCCGATGCGGGACTCGAACTCATGAACCATGAGATCATAACCTGAGCTGAAGCCAGCTATTAACGGACTGAGCCACCCAGGTGCCCCTATTGTCTCTTGTATGCTCATGAGGTGGCTCATGGTGGAAGCTAGACACTAGAAAAACCAACCACATGATGAAAGGGTTAGAACTTTCAACTTCACCCGCCCCACCCCCCACCCCCCCGCCCCAACCTTCAGGGAGGAGAAAAGGGCTGAAGATTAAATTCAATCACCCATGGCCAATCAGTTAATCAATTGTGCCTATGTAATGAAAGTTCCATAAAAACCCCTAAATGACAGGGGCACCTGGGTGGCTCAGTCGGTTAAGTGTCCTACTTCTGCTCAGGTCATGATCTTGCGGTCCCATGGGTTCGAACTCTGTAGGTTCGAGCCCTGCAGGTTCGAGCCCCACGTCCGGCTCTGTGCTGACAGCTCAGAGCCTGGAGCCTGCTTTGGATTCTGTGTCCCTGTCTCTCTCTGCCCCTCCCCCACATGTGCTCTGTCTTGCTCTGTCTCTCAAAAATAAATGTTAAAAAAAAAATTATGGCACAAAAACAGACAACAGATCAATGGAACAGAATAGAGAACCCAGAAATGGACCCACAAACGTATGGCCAACTAATCTTTGACAAAGCAGCAAAGAATATCCAATGGAATAAAGACAGTCTCTTCAGCAAGTGGTGCTGGGAAAACTGGACAGCGACACACAGAAGAATGAACTTGGACCACTTTCTTACACCATACACAAAAATAAACTCAAAATGGATGAAAGATCTAAATGTAAGACAGGAAGCCATAAAAATCCTCAAGGAGAAAACGGGGAAAAAACCTCTTTGACCTCGGCCACAGCCACTTATTACTCAACACATCTCCAGAGGCAAGGGAAACCAAAGCAAAAATGAACTATTGGGACCTCATCAAAACAACAAACTTCTGCACAGCGAAGGAAACCATCAGCAAAACTAAAAGGCAACTGATGGAATGGGAGAAGATATTTGCAAACAATATATCAGATACAGGGTTAGTATCCAAAATCTATAAAGAACTTACCAAACTCAACACCCAAAAAACAAATAATCCAGGGGAGAAATGGGCAAAAGACATGAATAGACACTTCTCCAAAGAAGACATCCAGATAGCCAACTGACACATGAAAAAATGCTCCACATCGCTCATCATCAGGGAAATACAAATCAAAACCACCATGAGATACCATCTCACACCTGTCAGAATGGCTAACATTAACAACTCAGGCAACAACAGATGTTGGCGAGGATGCAGAGAAAGAGGATCTCTTTGGCACTGCTGGTGGGAATGCAAACTGGTGCAGCCACTCTGGACAACAGTATGGAGGTTCCTCAAAAAATTAAAAATAGAACTACCCTACAACCCAGCAATTGCACTACTAGGTATTTATCCAAGGGATACAGGTGTGCTGTTTCAAAAGGGCACATGCACCCCCATGTTTATAGTAGCACTATCAACAATAGCCAAAGTATGGAAAGAGCCCAAGTGTCCATCGATGGATGAATGGATAAAGAAGATGTGGTATATATATATACAATGGAGTATTGCTCAACAATCAAAAAGAATGAAATCTTGCATTTGCAACTATGTGGATGGAACTGGAGGGTATTACGGTAAGCGAAATTAGTCAGTCAGAGAAAGACAAATATCATATGATTTCACTCATATGAGGATTTTAAGACACAGAACAGATGAACACACAAGGGAAGGGAAGCAAAAATAATATAAGAACAGGGAGGGGGACAAAACAGAAGAGACTCTTAAATATGGATAACAAACAGAGGGTTACTGGAGGGGTTGTGGGAGGGGGGATGGGCTAAATGGGTAAGGAGCATTAAGGAATCTACTCCTGAAATCATTGTTGCACTATATGCTAACTAACTTGGATATAAACTAAAAAAATAAAATAAAATAAAAATTTTTTTAAAACCCTAAATGACAGAGTTCAGAGAGCTTTTTGGGTTGGTAGGCACACCAGTATGCTGAGAGGCATTTGGAGAGAGCACAAGAAGTTCCACAAGCCTTGTCCCATACTTTGCCACATGTGTCTCTTCCATTTGGCTCTTCTTGAGTTGTACCCTTTATAATAAAATGTAATAGTAAGTAGAGAATTTTTCTGAGTTCTGTGAGTCATCTAATAAATTATCAAACTTGGTGGGGAGGAATGGTCATAGGAATCTTCAAATACGTAGTTGGCCAGGCAGAAGTGTGGGTCACCTGGGTATCCCACTTGCAGCTGGCATCTGAAGTAGGGATGTAGTAGTCTTGTAGAACTGGGCCCTTTAATTTGTGAGGTTTGACACTAACTCCAGGTAGATGGTATCCAAATTGAATTGAATTGGACACCCAGTTGGTGTCAGAGTATTAGAGAATTGGTGAGGAAAAATGACTCATATTTGTTGTCAGAAGTGGTGTGAGAAATACCACACAGTCCCAGACTCCCTACCCTAACCCCTGTACTCCAAGGACCACCTATCCTTAACTGTGTTCCCTGGACCCCCAGAAGTACTCCAAGAAATCCATGAATCTTAAATCCAAAACAAGTGCTAAACTATGAAATTGTCCATTTCTCCTCTCATCTCCCCTACCCACCACCACAAGAAATGTCTGTGTTCTGTGTCCTGTGCCTTTCCATGTCTGTGCCTTTGACCACCTAGAATGTTTGTCTTCTTTTCCAATAAATTTGAAGTCCAGCTCAAATGCTTCCTTAAAGTCTTATCACATCCCTCCACCAAACATTATCTTTCCTTACTTTTGGAACAATTAATATCTATCTCTCTTTATCTGTATGCTTTAATGACATGTCATTTTCTGTCTTATATTAGGGTTTTCTGATGTTCATCATTTATTTTCCCTACTAAACTATAAACCCTTTGCTAACAAGAAGCTTGAAGTCAAGTCAGAGAGATATGTTGTGATCCATGGTTGAATTATCTTTGTATTCACAACTTGGCTTGGTGTTTGGCTCTTAGTATTCAGACAATGATTTCATGAATGAGTCAATCAATCTCAAAAGTGCTATATGAAACCTACCAGCTTCAAGAGAATAATTACTAAGTGAACATGTGGAAAATGTGAAGTAAAAGGTCTGTTCCTTTCTATACATGGGGCTTGTATTAGTCAGGGTTCTCCAGAGAAACAAAACCAATAAGAAACATATATAAAGAAAGAGATGTAAGAAGAGATTTATCGGGGGTGCCTGGGTGGCTCAGTCGGTTAAGCACCGACTTCAGCACGGGTCATGATCTCACGGTTTGTGGGTTCGAGCCCCACATCAGGCTCTGTGCTGACAGCTTGGAGCCTGGAGCCTGCTTCTGATTCTGTGTCTCCCTCTCTCTGCCCCTCCCCTGCTCATGCTCTGTCTCTCTCTATCTCTCAAAAATAAATAAACATTAAAAAAATTTTTTAAAGAAGAGATTTATTGTAGGAATTGGCTTCCTTGACCATGCAGACCAAGATGTCACATGACTAGGAGAGTGGGGAATGTAATTCAGTTCAGGCCCAAAGGGAGTATCAGGGGAACAATGGCATAAGTCACAGTCTGAGTTCAAAAGCTCAGGAGTACCAATATCTGAAGGAAGGAGAAGATGAAAATCTTAGCTCAAGCAGGAAGAAAATTTACCTTTGCTCTGCCTTTTCATTTTATTTAGGCCCTCAGTGGTTTGGGTGATGCTTATCTACAGTGATGAGGAGAATTCTCATTAATCAGTCTACTGATTCAAAATCTCATCTCTTCTTGGGGAGCCTGAGTGGCTCAGTCAGTTGAGCACCTGACTCTTGATTTCAGCTCAGGCCATGATCCCAGGGTTGTGGGATCAAGCCCCATGTCAGGCTCTGCACTGACAGCACAGAGCCTGCTTGGGATTCTCTCCCCCCGCCCCCCAATCTCTCTGCCCCTCCTGTGCTCACTCTCTCTCCCAAAATAAATAAATAAACATTTTTTAAAAAATCTCATTTCTCCTGAGATACCCTCACAGACACATCCAAAAATAGTGTTTTACCAGCTACATGGTATCCCTTAGCCCAATCAAGTTGACAATAAAATTAATCATTACAGGACTCATGGGGAAATCAAACCTGTTTGTACTTACCACCCAATTCATTTTTGCCCGGAATCCTGGTTTACAGGATCAAAGAAACTGGAATCTGAATCAACCCACAAAGATTAAAAGAAATCACTGAGGCCTTTCCTCCTGGCAAGATGGCTATTGCTTTTCTGTCATTTGCTCCTAAACCTCAAAAGCTTCAGGCCATGCCAAATTCTAAGAGCAATTATGAAGTGCTTTTTTGAACCTGCAGACCACAAACCAATTTGTGTGGTTAAACATGTCCATCAGATAATGGACATCTCCAATGTCCATTATCTGATGATTTGGGAAGAAGTGAAAACTGTCTCACCAATCTTTGGTGATTCATGCTTTCCAAAAGAAGTGACAAAAAAAAAAATGTACACACTTTCAAACAATGAAATGTGGCAAATTCCACGACACCTATCATCCCTGAAGGCTGAACATGATCCCTTTCTCTCTCCATATGGAGAACTATCACAGCTACAGGGAAATGCTTTCCCTCTAGACTCAACAGCTGATGAGACGCCCTGAAGAAGAGAAACACGAAACAAACCAAAAGGAAGACCTAAACACCGATCTACATTAAGCTGACTCCACTAAATAAATGGTGAGACTTATCTGCTATACTTCACTAGGCAGGAAGATGCTTCCATTTTATTACTGTAGTAAATTCAAAGCAGAAAGCAACATATATTGACACTTCAATCAAGAAGGCTCAGATAAATATACACGCACACACATACAAGCACACACTCTTACATGCATGTTCCCTGCCCAGCCCACTCAGCTCTGTGTGTTGAAAGCTTTATGAAAGAAAGCCTGGAGGATATCCAAGATTGCTAACAAGATTCAAAGGGATGGAATTTTACAAATCATTATAAAAGAACGGGGAGCCCTTGCCAATGAGAATTTGAAATATGTTCTTCTGCTCTTCTGGCTGTACAGAAGAAAAAGAGTCATAAACAACTTGCCAAGAATATACGTTCCCACAGAACACATCACCCTCAAGCTAAGTGCTTGCTGTCCTTTCTTCTTTAAGCACTAGGAATCAGTGACGTTACTAGGATAATACAGACCTGCCTGGCACCTTCAATCACTTGGCAAATTATAAAACAGGACTATGTCACTTCAGCTACTGAAATAAGGAGGCAGACCGACATTACCAAATAAGCATGTGCAGTACAGGGGTGTAAGAAATGGGGCAATATTTCAAGTGCTGGAAAGTGACAAATTTTATGTTGAGCCACATCCACTGCAGGGCTGCATACGGTATTTCTTCAAGGTGCAGGTATCGCATGAAGGTAAACTGTGCTGGGCATGTTTGTAAAGTATTTATATTCCATCAGCTTTCTTGCCAGAGGAAATAGTGGTTCTTTGTACATTATGCCATATGAATTTTATAATAGAAGCCACAGCCTATTTCTAAGTAAATTATTAAATCATCAGCTTTTTAATGAAATGGAATTGTCTGCACTGATCTTCCAGATAAAATTGTCCGTACTGGTTTTTGGGGGGCACCGAGGTGGCTCAGTCAGTTAAGCATCCCAATTTCGGCTCAGGTCAAGATCTCACGGTTCGTGGGTTCAAGTCCCACATCAGGTTCTGTGCTGACAGTTTGGAGCCTGGAGCCTGCTTCTGATTCTGTTTCTCCCTCTCTCTCTGCCCTTCCCCTGCTCATGCTCTGTCTTTCTCTGTCTCTCAAAAATGAATTAAATAAATAAAATTAAAAATTAAAAAAATGTTCTTTTGTAGAACATGACTGTCACAGGACAGAAGAATTAACTCAACCATTTGCTGCAGAAGACTGTGGAAAGGTAGGCAAATCAGTATTTATTGAGCACAATGCCAGGCACTAAGTAGACACTTGCCATGTGACTTCACTAAATCCTAATATCAACCTATAAGAAAAGAACAATTATTCCCATATCAGAGATGAGAAAATTCAAAGAAGCTAGATAACTTGCCCAGAAACACAATGCTAAGAAGTGGCAGAAATAAGATTTGAAAAATCTAGGTCTTACCAAAACCTAAGCTCATTCAAATGCAATGTGCTAAATCCCAACCTGGACAAAGTTGGCCTAGATAATCTTGCCCTGGCTTTTCAAGCCAAAATTAAATATAAGTAAGCCACCAGTAGTAAGCCACCTGTCAACCAATATATACTAATGCCCAAATATTTTGGGTAACTGGTGGCATGCACTGTACTACATTTCATGCATATAGACTAAATGTCCTAATATAATTGCTGTTAGCAAAACAGAAGACTCTCTAGTCACAAATATGGTCAAAACAATTTTTTAAAAGGAGTTGAGTAGAATGGGAAGCTAAGGGTCATCTAATCCATGTTTCCATTTATTGATTCAACAAAGATTCGTTGAGTCCCTAAGACCATGTACTTCTCTAGTCACTGGGGATACAGCAGTAAATAAACCACATAGCATTTCTATTATCATAGATCTTACATGTTAATGGTGAATACAGGTAATAAATAATATTTTTACCATGGAGAAACCTGGAAAACACTACCTTAACCATATGCCAAAGGTTAACATCACCAATAATGTCATATGGATATCATTTATGCCCTGATATGATGTGATAAAAAAGGCATTTCACCCCTGTGGTACTCTTTCAAAAACAAAAACAAAAACAAAAACACCTAACTGTAATCTAATTAAGAGAAAAACATTAAGCAAACTTGTATTGGGGACATTCTACTTGATTTCTAGCCAGTACTCCACAGGGCTATCGAGGTTATGAGAAACAAGTAGATTTATACACAAATGGAAACTAAACAACATACTCCTGAACGACCAGTGGGTCAAAGAAGAAATCAAAAAGGAAATTAAAACATATCTCTAAACTAATGAAAATGAAAACACAATATACCAAAACCTATGAGATGCTGCAAAAGCAGTTCTTAGAAGGAAGTCTATAGCAATAAATGCATATATTAAAAAAAGAAAGATCTCAAATAAGCAACCCAACTTTACACTCAAGGAGCTAGAAAAGGAAAAACCTAAGCCCACAGTTAGCAGAAGGAAGGAAATAACAAAAATCAGAGCAGAAACTCTCTGCTTAGAGATTAGAAAAATAGAAGAGATCAACAAAACTAAGAGATGGGGGTTTTTTTGGAAAGGATAAACAAAATTGACAAAACTTTAGCTAGACTAAGAAAAAAAGAGACAATACTTGAACAAATAAAACTGGAAATGGAAGAGATGTGCAACTGATGCCACAGAAATACATAGGATCATAAAAGACTACTATGAACAATTATATGCCAATAAATCTAATAAATGGGTAAGTTCCTACAAATACACACTTAATCAAGACTGAATCATGAAGAGAGGTGCCTGGGTGGCTCAGTCAGTTAAGCATCCAACTCTTGATTTCAGCTCAGGTCATGATCTCACTGTTCATGGGTTCGAGACCTGTGCCTACAGTGTAGAACCTGCTTGGGATTCTCTGTCTCCCTCTCTCTCTCTGCTTCTCTCTGGCTCGCTCTATCTCTCTCTCAAAAATAAGTAAATAAACATTTTTTAAAAGACTGAATCATGAAGAAATGAAAAATCTAAACAATTAATGAGGAAGGACACTGAATCAGTAATCAAAAACCTCCCAACACAGAAAAGTACAGGACCCAGTGGTTTCACGGGCGAATTCTACCAAACGGTTAAAGAAGAATTAATACCAATCCTTTTCAAAAAAATCCTTTTCCAAAAAATTGGAGAGGGGGTATCTCTCTCCAGATCATTTTACAAAGTCAGCATTATCCTAATACCAAAGCCAGATAAGGACGCTATGAGAAAAGAAAATTGTTGACCAATATCTTTGATGAATATATATGCAAAAACTCTCAAAAAATATTAACAAAACTGAATTCAACAGCACACTAAAAGGATTATAGACCATGATCAAGTGAGATTTATCTCTGGATGCAAGGATGGATGATCATATGCAAATCAGTAAATGTGACACATTATATTAATAGAATGAAAAATAAAGATCATATAATCATCTCAATAGATGCAGAGAAAGCATTTGACAAAATACAACAATTTTCGTGATAAAAAAAAAAACCCTCCACAAATTAGATATAGAAGGAACACACTCAACACAATAAAGGCTGTATACAACAAACTCACAGCCAACATTATACTCAACAGTGAAAAGTACAAAGCTTTTCCTCTAAGATCAAGAAAAAGACAAGGGTGCCCACTATCACCACTCTTTTTCAACACAGTACTAGGAGTCCTAGCTACAACAATCAGGCAAAATAAAGAAATTAAAGGCATTCAAATTGTAAAGGAAGAAGTAAAACTGTCTTTATTTGCAGATGATATATTCTTGTATAGAGAAAATCCTAAAGATGCAACAAAAAAACTATTGGAAATAATTAACGAATTAAGTAAAGTTGCAGGATATAAAATCAATATACAGAAATCAGTTGCATTTCTATGCACCATTAAATACCTGAAAAAGAAATAAAGAAAACAATCCCATTCATAATATCATCAAAAACAATAAAATACTTAGGAATAAATTTAAATTCATTTATTTATAAATAAATTTATAAATAAATTTAAAATAAATTTAAATAAATTATAAATAAATTTAAAGATAAATAAATTTAAAGGTCTGTACAGTCAAAACTATAAGATTTTGATATGTGAAATTGAAGACAAACAAATAGAAAGACATCCCATGTTCATGGATCAGAAATTCATATTGTTAAAATGTCCATACTACCCAAAACCATCCATAGGTTCAAGGCAACCACTATCAAAATTCCAATGACACTTTTCACAAAAATTTTTAAAAATCCTGAAATTTCCACGGAACTACAAAAGTCCTCAAATAGTCAACAATCATGAGAAAGAACAAAGCTGGAGGCATTACACTTCTTGATTTCAAACTATATTACAAAACTATAGTAATCAAAATAGTATGTTACTGGCATAAAAGTAGACAAATAGAGCAATGGAAGAGAATAGAGAGCCCAGAAATAAACTCCTGTATCTATGGTCAACTAATATTTGACAAGGGATCCAATAACACTGAACAGAAAAAGAATAATCTTTTCAATAAATGGTGTTGGAAAACCTAGATAACCACATGCAGAAAAATGAAATTGGACCCCTAGCTCACACCACTCACAAAAACTAACTCAAAATGGATTAAATACTGCAACATAAGACCTGAAACTATGAAGCTCCTAGGGGAAAGCATGAGGGAAAATCTCTACACTGGCCTTGGCAATGATTTTTTTAGATATAAAACTGAAAGCACAAGCAACAAAAGCAAAACAAATAGTAGGCCTACATCCAACTAAAAAGCTTCTACACTGGAAAAGAAACAACAAACAAAATGAAAAGGCAATTTATGGAATAGGAGAAAATACTTGCAACCCATATATCTGACAGGGGTTAATATCCAGAATATGTTAAAAAATGCATACAACTCTATAATAAAAACACAATCTGACTTTAAAAATGGACAGAGGAACTGAATAGACATTTTTCCGAAGATGACATACAGATGACCAATATGTACATAAAAAGATACTCAACATCACTAACCATCAGAGAAATGCAAACCAAAACCATAATAAGGTTATCATCTCATTCCTGTTAGAATTGTTATCATCAAAAAGGCAAGAGATAACAAATGTTGGCTAGGATGTGGAGAGAAGGAAACCCTTGTGCACTGTCAGTGAGAATGAAAATTGGTTGGGGCGCCTGGGTGGCTCAGTCGGTTAGGCGTCTGACTTCGGCTCAGGTCATGATCTCGCAGTCCGTGAGGTCGAGCCCTGCGTCGAGCTCTGTGCTGACCGCTCAGAGCCTGGAGCCTGTTTCAGATTCTGTGTCTCCCTCTCTCTCTGACCCTCCCCTGTTCATGCTCTGTCTCTCTCTGTCTCAAAAATAAATAAACGTTAAAAAAAATTTTTAAAAAAAAGAAAATTGGTTCAGCCACTGTAGAAAACAGCATAGAGATTCCTCAAAAAATTAAAAATAGAACTACAAAAGAATCTGCAATCCCACCTCTAAGTATATATACAAATAAAAGGAAAGCAGGATATCAAATATATATATCTACATTCCCATGTTTACTGTAGTATTATACACAATAGCCAAGATACGAAAACAACCTAAGTATCCATCTGAATAAAGAAGATATGAATATACATATATATGTTCACATATATATGTATATTTATATATATGAACCTTGAGAGCATTATGCTAAGTGAAATAAGTCAGAGAAAGATAAATACTGTATGATATCATTTATATGTGGAATCTAAAAACTCTAAACTTGTAGAAACACAGAGTAGAGTGGTGGTTACCAGGGGTTGTGAGTGGGGGGAAGGGAGGGGGAAGATGTTGGTCGAAGGGTATAAAATTGCAGTTAGAAGATAAATAATTTCTGGAAATCTAATGCACAATATTAGCAAAGAGAATCAATAAAAATACTCCTGGAAGTACTATGCAATTATAGCACGGTTGCAGAATACACGGTTAATATACAAAAGTCAATCACTTTCTTATATACCAGCAATGAACAATTGTAAATTAAAATACAAATTATGGTAATGTAAATTACCATTTACATTAACACCCAAAAAATGAAATGCTTAGGTATAAATCTAACAAAATATGTATATGAAATATACAAAGAAAACTACAAAACTCTAATCAAAGATATCAAAGAACAAAATAAATGGAGAGATATTCCATTTATGAATTAATTAAAATGAGTAATTGAAACAGGATGGTACTGTCATAAAAGTATATACATGGATCAATGGAATAGAACAGAAAACCCAGAATAAACCCACAATTATATGGTCAATTAAGTTTGACAAAGGAGGAATGAATATACAATGGGAAAAAGACAGTCTCTTCAACAAATGGTGTTGGGAAAACTGGACAGCCATATGCAAAGAATGAAACTGGACCACTTTCTTATACCATACACAAAAATAAACTGAAAATGGGTTAAAGACCTAAATTTGACCTAAACCATAAAAATGCTTGAAGATATCATAGGCAGTAAGCAGTATCCTCTCTGACGTTGGCCATACCAACATTTTTCTGGATATGTCTCCTGAGGCAAGGGAAACAAAAGCAAAAATAAGTTATAGGAACTACATCAAAATAAAAAGTTTCTGCACAGCAAAGGAAACAATCAATAAAACTAAAAAGCAACCTACAGAACGGGAGAAGATGTTTGCAAAAGCATATATGTGCATATCCCATGAAGGGTTAGTATCCAAAATACATAAAGAACTGATACAACTCAATAACCTCCCCAAAATGAATAATCCTTTACAAGTGGGCAGAAGACATGAATAGACATTTATTTAAAGAAGACATACATATAGCCAACAGACACATGAAAAGATCTTCAACATCATTCATCATCAGGGACATGCAAATTAAAACTACAATGAGATATCACCTCACACTATCAGAATGGCTAGATTTAACAAAACAAAACAAGTGTTGGCAAGGATGTGGAGGAAAAGTAACCCTCTTGTTCTGTGGGTGGGAATACAAATTGGTACAGCCACTGTGGAAAACTTTCTCAAAAAGTTAAAAATAGAAATACCCTATGATCCAGTAATCACACTACTAGGTATTTACCCCCAAAATACAAAAAAAAACAAATTCAAATGGGTACATGCACCCCTAGGTTTATTAAGTCATTATTTACAATAGCAAAACTACATAAGCAGCCCAAGTGTCCATCAACAGAAGAATGGATAAAGAGGTGAGATAGATAAATACAGATATAGATATAGATACACATATACATATACATATAACATATATGTGTATGTTATATATATGTATGTATGTATATACATACATATATATAATTTCATTATTTCATTATACATATAATGAAATATTATTGAGCCATAAAAAAGAATGAAATCTTGCCATTTGCAACAATACGGATAGAGCTAGAGAGCATAATGCTCTGTCAGTCAGAGAAAGACAAATACTATATGATCTTACTCATATGTGGATTTTAAGAAACAAAACAAATGAGCAAAGGAATAAAAAGAGAGACAGACAAACTAAGAAACAAGAATTTTAACTACAGAGAACAAACTGATGATTACCAGAGGAGAGATGGTTGGGGGGATGAAGGAAATAGGGGATGGGGAATAAAGAGTACATTTATCATGATGAAAAAGAAAAAGAAAAAGAAAATAGAAAAAAAGAAAATTCTGTTTCAAAGTTACAATCTGATAATATATTTGATTAGTATTGTGAATGATAGTTAATATTTGGATTAAGTGTAACAAATATCTGAATCAAAAAAGGAAGAAACAAGGAAAATTGTCATGTAATTCATGTAACTATTCCTTAAAATCAAACTTTCCAACTCAATGACCTCTTAATAGAGTTATTATTAAATGTTTTCCTTAATTTTGCACTAAAAAAAAAAAAAAGACTTACCATAAAGGTACAGTAATCAAGACAGTGTAGTATTGGAAAAAGAATAGACAAATAGGTCAATGGAACAAAATATAGAGCCCAAAAATAGACCCACAGAAATATAGTCAGGGCACCTGGGTGGCTCAGTTAAGCATCTGACTTTGGCTCATGTCATGATCTCACAGTTCATGGGTTCAAGCCCCATGTCAGTCTCTGTGCTGACAGCTCAGAGCCTGGAGCCTGCTTCAGATTCTGTGTTCCCTTCTCTCTCTGCCCCTCCCCTGCTAGTGCTTGGTCTCTCTCTGTCTCTCAAAAATAAATTAACATTTAAAAAAAAAGAAATACAGTCAACTGATCTTAGACAAAGGAGCAAAAGCTATATAATAAAAAAATATAGTCTTTTCAACAAATGGTGCTGAAACAACTGGACATCCACATGGGGAAAAAAAGGGAATCTAAAAACAAATCTTAGGCCCTTTACTAAAATTAACTTAAAATACATTGCAGACCTAAATATAAAATGCAAAACTATAAGAAGACAACATGCAGGAAAGACTATATGACCCTGGGAACAGTGATGACTTCTTAGATATAACACAAAAGCATGATCCCATAAACAAAAGAGTTGACAAGCTAGATTTTATTAAAATTAAAAACTTCTGCTCTATGAAAGAGAAATTAAGAAAATAATCTCATTTACAATTACACCAAAAATAATAAGCTACCTGAGAATAAACCTAACCAAAGAGACAAAAGACCTGTACTGTAAATATAAGACACTGATGAAAGAAATCGAAGATGACACAAAGAAATGGAAAGACATTCCATGCTCACGGATTGGAAGAATAAATATTGTTACAATGTCTGTACTACCCAAAGCAATCTACACATTTAATGTTTCCCTATCAAAATGCCAATAGCATTTTTCACAGAACTAGGACAAACAATCCTAAAGTTTGTATAGAACCACAAAGGACCCTGAATAGCTAAACCAATCTTGAAAAGGAAAGCTTGGGGCGCCTGGGTGGCTCAGTCGGTTAAGCGGCCGACTTCGGCTCAGGTCATGACCTCGCGGTCTGTGAGTTCGAGCCCCGCGTCGGGCTCTGTGCTGACAGCTCAGAGCCTGGAGCCTGTTTTGGATTCTGTGTCTCCCTCTCTCTGACCCTCCCCCATTCATGCTCTGTCTCTCTCTGTCTCAAAAATAAAATAAATGTTAAAAAAATTAAAAAAAAAAAAAAAAAAAAAAGAAAAGGAAAGCTGGAGGCATCTCAATTCTAAAGCTGCAGTAATCAAAACAGTATGGTACTGGCACAAAAATAGACAGTTAGATCAACAGAGCAATATTGGAAACCCAGAAATAAACCCACAGTTACATGGACAATTAATCTTCAACAAAGCAGGAAACAATATCCAATGGAAAAAAGATAGTCTCTTCAACAAACGATGTTGGGAAAACTGGACAGTGACATGCAAAAGAATGAATCTGGACCACTTACACAAAAATAAATTCAAACCATAAAAATCCTTGAAGAGAACACAGGCAGTAATTTCTCTGACTTGGCCATAGCAATTTCATTCTAGATACGTCTCCTGAGGCAAGGATAACAAAAGCAAAAGTAAACTGTTGGGACTACATCAAAATAAAAAGCTTCTGCATAGTTAAGGAAAGAATCAACAAAACTAAAAGGCAACCTACAGAATGGGAGAAGATATTTACTAATGACATATCTGATAAAAGGTTAGTATCCAAAATATATGAAGAACTTATAAAACTCAACACCCAAAAAACAAATAATCCAATTAAAAATGGGCAGAAGACATAAATAGACATTTCTTCAAAGAAGACACCTAACAGACACATGAAAAGATGCTCAACATCACTTATCATCAGGGAAATACAAGTCAAAACTACAATGAGATGCCACCTCACACCTGTCAGAATGGCTAAAATCAACAACAACTCATCTTGGTGAGGATGTGGAGGAAAAGGAACACTTGTGCACTGTTGGTGGAGGTGCAAACTAGTGCGGCCATTCTAGAAAACATATGGAGTTTCCTCAAAAAGTTAAAAATAGAACTACCTTATGATGCAGCAATCACACTACTGGGTATTTACCCAAAGAATAAAAGAACACTAATTCATGCACCCCTATGTACATTGCAGCATTATTTATAATAGCCAAGATACGGAAGCAGCCCAAATGTCCATCAATTGATGAACTAAAGAAGTATATATATATACTCGGTCATAAAAAAGAATGAAATCTTGCCATTCGCAACGAGACGGATGGAGTTACAGAGTATAACGCTAAGCGAAATGAGTTAGTCAGAGGAAGACAAATACCATATGATCTCACTCCTATGTGGAATTCGAGAAACAAAATAAGCAAAGGGGAAAAATAAGACTCTTAATTATAGAGAACAAACTGATAGTTACCAGAAGGGAGGGAGTAAGGGGTTGGGTTAAATAGGTGACAGGGATTAAGGAGTGCACTTGTGATGAGCACAGGGTGCAGTATGGAAGTGTTGAATCACTGTATTATACATCTGAAACTAACACTGAATGTTAACTAACTGGAATTAAAATTAAAACATAAAAAAATTATACATTAAAAAAAACTTCTACTCTCAGAAAGATACAGACAAGACAATGAGAAGATAAGCCACAGACTGGGAGAGAATATTTGCAAAAGACACATCTGTTAAAGGACTGTTATTCAAAATATACAAAGAACTCTTAAACCCAACAGTAAGAAAACATATTACCTGATTTTTAAAATGGGCGAAGACCTGAATAGACACCATACCAAAGAAGAAATATACAAATGACAAATAAGCATGCAAAAAGATGTTCCACATCTTCATCAAAGAAATGCAAATTGAAACAACAATGAGAAACCACTGTACATCTATTAGAATGACAAAAATCCAAAACACTGACAACACCAAATGCTGGCAAGGATGTGGAGCAGCAGGAACTCTCATTCATTGCTGGTGGGAATTCAAAATGATTCAGCCACTTTGGAAGACTGACGGTTTCTCGTGAAATTAAATATACTCTTTCCATATGATCCGGCAATCATGCTCCTTGATTTGCCCAAATGATTAAAAACCTATTTCCACACAAAACCTGCATGCAGGTGTTTATAGCAGCTTTATTCATAATAGTCAAAAACTGGAAGCAACCAAGATGTCTTTCAGCAAGTGAATGAGTAAATAAACCCTGGTACATCCAGGCAATGGAATATTATTCAGTGCTCAAAAGAAATGAACCACAAAGCCATGAAAGGACATGGAGGAAACTAAGTGAAAGAGGCCACTCTGAAAAGGCTATATACTATAGATTCCAATTTTATGACATTCTGGAAAAGACTCACATACAGAGATAGTAAACAGACCAGGAGAGAGAGAGGGAGGGATGAACAGGTAGAACACAGATAAATTGTATGAAACTACCCTGTATGTTATTTTATCATAGTGGATGCTCGTCATTATACATTTGTCCAAATTCGTATAATGTGCAACACCAAGAGCGAACCCCAAAGTAAAATATGGATCCTGGGTGATAATGCATTCGTGTAGATTCATCAGTTATAACAAACATACCACTACAGCTCAGGAGGTTGATAGTGGAGGTGCTGGGGGTGGGGGGGGGGGGGGGGGCAGTGCAGGAGCTATACAGGAATTTTCTGTACCTCTGCTCAATTTTGGTGTGAACTTAAAACTACTCTAAGAAATAAAGCTTATTGGGGGCACCTTGGTGGCTCAGTCAATTCAATGTCGAACTTCGGTTCAGGTCACGATCTTAGTGTTCCTGAAATGGAGCCTGCATCTGGCTCTGCACTGATAGTGCAGAGGCTCCTTCAGATTCTCCCTCTCCCTTTCTCTCTGCCCCTCCCCTGCTTGTACACATGCTCTCTCTCTCCCTCAAAATAAATAAACTTAAAAAAAAAAAAACCCTGCTATTACCATTCATCTATAAGTGTTTGTGTAGACATATGCTTTAATTTCTATTGCATAAGCATCTAGGAGTGAAATGCCTGGGTTATGTGATAGTTTTTTAAAAGCTGCCAAACTGTTTCACTAAGTGGCTGTAAAATTTTATAGCACTTCACATCATTCAGGAACATTCAAGACTTCCAGTTCCTTCACAGTCTCACCAGCACTTTGTATGTTAAGTGTTGTAAATATTAGCCATTCTAATAAGGTGGTGTGTTACTGTGATTTTTATTTGCATTTCCCAAGTGACTAATGATGCTGAGCATCTTTTCATTTGTATATCTTCTTTGGTTAAGTGTTTGTTCTAATCTTCCGTACTGCATGTTTTCATAATGGCCAGCAAAAGTTGAGGCACAAGGTCATATCAAAAGGAAAAGTTTTCACCTCTTTTCTCTCCCCTCCCATGCTCTTAAAAATTAAATCTTTTTGTAAGAAGCTGCTCGGGTTTTTTTAATAATATTTTATTTTTAGAGTAGTTTTAGGATCACACCAAAATTGAGCAGCAGGTACAGAGATTTCCAATATGGCTCCTGCCAGCCCCCACCTCTACTACTGTCAACATCCTGAATTATAGTGGTCCATTTTTAAAAAATATTTTTTATTCTAATTCCAGTTAGTTAACATACAGTGTTATATCAGTTTCAGATGTACCATATAGTGATTCAACAATTCCATGCATCACCCTGTGCTCATCACAACATGTGCATTCCTTAAACCCCCATCACCTATTTAACCCATCCCCCCAATTCCCTCCCCTCTGGTAACCATCATTTGTTCTCTTAAATTAAGAGTCTGGGGGCACCTGGGTGGCTCAGTCAATTAAACATCTGACTCTTGATTTTGGTTCAGGTCATGATGTCACCGGACGCTCATCCGACTCTGCTCCCAGTTACTTTTTTATCATAGTCATCTAGTGGGTATTTTGTGGTATCTCACTGTGGTTTGGATCACAGCATTTGTTTTTTAGTGGTATCTAAGAATGGCACATTTTACAATTTTATGGATGAGAAAAATACAGCATAAGAAAGTGAAGTCCAAGGCCATATGGCTAAAAAGTGTAAGAGCTGATCTTTCCTGGCCCTAGGCACCATAACACCAGAACCCATTCTTTTTTTTAACCAACTGGACTTTAATTATATAATAAATAACTGTACAAGTGAATATAACTTTAAATGACATTCCACAAAATATTTTTGATGTCCTAACTTGTATGAAGCAGTTTGTAATCTTACATTTGTACATGCTTCGACTTAACACACTTTTAAAACAGTTCTCCCTGTCTCCATTTTCATTCTGCTAGTCATCTGGAAATTATATTGTTTAGTATAAACTTTATGGCTGAACTTGGTTGCAAGGTATAAACACTAATGTTATATCATTATTGGAGACACCATGCTCTCCAAACACTGATGATGTGTTTTATTCTTTAAGTGAAATGTATGCAATAAAAGACTGTCTTCAAAACTGACCTTTAATCTCCTGTTTTACTTAGAAGTGTTATCTATTTTTTTTAGTTTCATTCTTCCCCATTGTTAATCTTTTTAATTGAAATATAATTATCATGGCATAAAACTCACCCCTAAATCTTAGCGGTTTAACAAATTAAAGTTCACTTCCCCTATACACAGAGTCTACTATAGGTCCAACGGTTCTCTAGGGAAGCTCCCTCCCTCTCCACCACCTTGATCCATAAGCACTAATGATTGCTGCATCAGGGGAAGAAAAAGCTGCAGCTCAGGCAGGAGCTTACACAGCTTAAGTTGGGGGGTGAAGAGTATCATTGCCACTTACTAGTTATGTTTGGCTCCCACCTGTGTGCCAAAAATTTAGGAAGTGTAGTATTGTGGGTAACGAGAAATGGAAGAAAAAGCAAGCAATAGTGGGTATTAGCAGTATCTTTGGTATTTCCTATGGGGAGCAGTTTCTAATTCATTCCAAATGCATTCTTTCCACTCACATCAAAGGGGATGGAAAGTGAGAATCCTCTAGGCAAACCCACTAAACAGAGGCAGAGCCTTCACAGAATTGTTCACTCCCAGGTTGTACGCACAGGGAACTGGCTCAAGAGATCACCCCTAGGGAATGTGATCCCACTGAGACCGGGGTCTTAATAGGCTATGTGGCCCCCACAGGCCAGGTGTCACTTAGGTACAGGGCGATGCAGCCTCACTCGCCCAGTAGCCGTATCTGATGGAAAACTGGAAGTATGGATGCTGCCTCTGCTAGGCCCCTCCCAAAAAGAGAGGAAACCACAAGTAAGGAAGAGAAGACCAAGGTGGGACGAAGGCAAGAAGGTGAACCCATCTGTCTCTGTCCCAGTACCTATCACAGTACCTACCACGCTAATTGCCTCACTAATTATTGCATTAAATGTGTGACACAGCGTGGAGAAAACAATTATTAATAACCGAACCTGACTGGAATCACTGCCAATCTTTCCCTGCTGAACTTTTTCTGTATTTCTGTGCCTAAAAATCCCCAGGGATGTTTATTTGGATCCAAAAACGTCAGACCTAGTTGCTTTTACCTCTTGCGAACACCCCTTGAAGCCAGAGGTCCCTGCTACCACCACCACCCTGTCTTCCTCTGATGCTTCTCCTTAAAATCAGAAGCTGTTTGACAGCCTATAGAATCTCCTCAATCCTATTGTTTCCAAGGAGTTGCTCCCTCATCCTCTGAACCCCATTACCCTCAACTCTGCCTCTCATGAAAGGAGAAAATAAAGCTCTCTTCCATATGGCTTAGACTTCTACTACATGGCCTAAGTGAATAAATGTTTATGGGCTAAATATCACTGTTAAAACTCAGATCATATCACAACATATATACATACATATATAGGACATGTGTATCTCAGATCATATCAAAACACACACACACATACAGGGTATGCGTCAGTATGTTGCACATATACATATATAAGACATATCTATTCAGGGGTCAAGCTTACAATAAAGTGATCCAAAAGTTAAAGCTAACAGGTAATGAAATACACACAAATACAATTAAAAAAGAAACAGGGATGACAATGTTATCATCAGATATATAAGACTCAGAAAATATATCACTCAAAAGTCATCACTGGGATGAAAAAGACAAATGTCAGAGAAAGACAAATATACGATTTCATTCATATGTGGAATTTAAGATACAAAACAGATGAACATAAGGGAAGGGGAGCAAAAATAATATAAAAACACAGAGGGAGACAAACCATAAGAGATTCTTAAATACAGAGAACAAACTAAGGGTTGCTGGTGCGGTGTTGAGTGGGGGGAAGGGCTAAAGGGGTGAGGGGCATTAAGGAGGAAATGTGTTGGGATGGGCACTGGGTGTTACATATAAGTGATGAATCACTAAATTCTATTCCTGAAATTATTATTATACTATATATTAACTAACTTGGATTTAAATTGAAATAAAAGGAAGAAAGAAAGAAAGAAAGAAAGAAAGAAAGAAAGAAAGAAAGAAAGAAAAACATTTATTAATGAAAGACACATTGCAAAGGGAAAAAAAAGTCATCACTGGGAAACCTGAAGACCTCAAAACCTGAAGACCTCAAAGAGGTAAGTTAAAACTAGAAACACAAGTATGGACAAGACTAAGAAGCATAAAGTTCACTGTGCATGCTCAAATCAATTAAATATATAGACTTTAGAATAAATGACTGTTAAAAACATGGTTATAAAATTGAAAGTAAAACCGAGGCACCTGGGTGGCTCAGTTGGTTAAGCATCCGACTTTGGCTCAGGTCATGATCTCATAGTCCGTGAGTTTGAGCCCCGCATCAGGCTCTGTGCTGACAGCTCAGAGCCTGGAGCCTGCTTCGGATTCCGTGTCTCCCTCTCTATCTGCTCCTCCCTTGCTCATGCTCTGTCTCTCTCAAAAATAAATAAACATTAAAAAAAATTTTTTTTAATTGAAAGTAAAACTTTAAAAATCCATGAAAAGTGATTTTTTTATCATAACTTTCTATATCTCCCCTAGCCTGCTCTACCTGTAACAACCCAATCTCAGTAAATTCTTGTTTAATCTGGATTTATAGACAAGTTTATTACTACCTAATTACAACCGGAACATGTAATTTCTTAGAGTAAAATATTTGAAGAATTTTTAATGAAATTTCATTCATTCATTTAATAAATATTTATTAAGGATTATGCTAGGCAGTAGGATAAACTAGTTAACTAGGACACACAGTCCCTGACTCAAATAGCTGACAGCTTAGTAGGGAATGCAGAAAATTAGGCATTTATAAGGCCATAAAGACTATAACACACGCAAGAGGGACAACTAACCCAGACTTAGAAGATCAGAGAAAACCTCCAAATGGAAGTGACATCTAATAGAAGTCGCCTTTGACAGAGGTATGGACTACATACCTAGGCAGAGGACAAATTATTTGGCAAAGGCCTGAAAACTGGGTGGCAAGAAATGAGACCAGGCAGGGAAGTAGGAGCCCCACTACATGAAGGCATTTGGCATTTCTCTAAAGAGCAATCAGAAAGTATTGCAGGGAATTAAGTGAGGGGCAGCCCTACCAGATTTTGCTTTAGGAAGAATGCTGTAACTAGGGAGAACAGATAAGAGGGATACAACATGAGGCAGGAGGACCAGTTAGACGCTGTCAGATTATCCAGGTAGGATGGGATAGTAGCTTGAACCAGGGAAGTGGCAGTGAGAATGAAGAATGGGCAAATATTTATGACACGGTGAATGAGCAGAAGTGGTGGCCATTCAACGAGTTGCAATGCCTCTCAAGCTTGACTCCTCGTGTGAATCACCTGAGAATGCAGATTCTAGCTCAACAGGTCTGGAATGGGACCAGGAACTCCACACTTCTAATAGTTCCCAGGTGATGCCACAAGTGCCTGCAGCACAGTTTGAGCATCAAGGAGCTGGAAAACACAAGGAGAAGAAGAACGCTGAAAGAAAAAAATAATAATAATAAATTCAGATGTAATGCACTGAAATGAATACAGTAAATTTAAGTGGAGGTAGCCTCCTGCAGGCAGTTGAAGACATGGGTCTGACGTGTAGAGAAGAGCTGGGCTGGAAGGAGAGATTTGGGTCATGAGTAAAAATATTGTGGAAGTTGCCCCTACCCACCTACTCCCATTTTAAATGGAACACTGGGGTTGGAAGCCACATTGCAGTGGGTTCACAAGTGGAAGGTGCAGAGGTGGAGACACCGACTCAAGAAATTTAGTTCAAAGGGAAAAGGAAGCATAGAGCAGTAGCTAGAGGACAGTATGGAGTTGAGAAAGGATCTTTTTTTAAAGATAAGACTGACTTGAACATGTTTAAATGCTATTAGACATAGCTGTCCACCAACAGGCCATTTGAAAGATCAATCAGGTTTCCTGTCTGACATCTCCACTTCATCCTTTGTAATATTCAGCAAACATTCTATATCGGACGAATTATTTTCCTCTTAGCTTTAACAGCTATATTATAACTGGGGTCTTCTATAGACACAATACTTTAAAATAAAGGAGGAGCGCTTGGGTGGCTCAGTTGGTTGGGGGTCCGACTTTGGTTCAGGTCATGATCTCATGGTTCATGGTTCAAGCCCCGTGTTGGGCTCTGTGCTGACAGCTCAGAACCTGGAGCCTGCTTCTGATTCTGTGTCTCCCTCTGTCTCTGCCCCTCCCCCGCTTGCGCTCTCTCTCTCTCTCTCTCTCTCTCTCTCTCAAAATAAACATTAAAAAAAAATAAAATAAAGTAAATGAAATAAAGAAGGCAACTCTGCCCAGATCTACCTACTACCCTACTATCCTTATTCAAGGCCCTCTCTTTAGGAGCCATATATTGAATGCTCTCCTATCATTTTCACCACTAACAACAACTTGATTTTGCATATTACTATTAAATATATTATTTCATATTATACACCGTAGAGCAAACCTGACATAAGCAATTAAAAGACGGCACCCAAGGACTTAATACCACTGAGAATAGCAGAACATATGAAACATTTAGAAAGGACAAGAAAAAGCGGAAAACTACTTCACTAGGCATATGGAAATTAGGAGTTCTGCCGGCTGGCTGCTAGAGACTTCATGATGAAAGCCAGCATGCTAGAAACTTGGAAGAGAAACTGAGAAAAGGTCTGTGCCCTCTTACAAGTTTATTACACTAACTACAAAATAGCAGTTTGCAAAGACACAAATAAAGTGTGGGAGACTGAGATAAAGAATGAAACTTAGCAAGAGATGAGAAATAGAAGGACATAAAAAAGAATTGTTGAAGGCTTTGAAAGAAAAGACAAGGATGAACGATAAGCAGAAAGAACAGGAAAAGAATAGAGTGAATCCTAGAGGTTGACCTCATCACAGAGTATTTATATAAGAGATATGGACTGCAAGATAAGTTTGCTAAATACTTTGAGTAAGTTCACATCGTGACACCAAAATTTATGCAGGAGGTGTCATTGTTATTTACAGTTCATTAAAAAAAAAAAAAAGAACGAAAGAAAGAAAGAAAAGGAATAGCTATTTTTGAAAAAATTGAATCACACACTTGAAAGGACCTTGAAAGATCATCTGGTTCTTGACAAAGGAGTACAGCTGTCACCGTCCACCTGTTAGTAAGCACCTACAGCATTTGTCTCAGACTTCCAGCCAAGGTCACACTCTTCCAGGGCATCCCCCAGCCAATAACTGAGCATGGCAGGTGTATCAAAGCCTGGTCCTATGCACTGAACAAAAGACTCCTCTTTGCCCTCTGCTCCTGACTCCCTTTTATGTTGTCCAGACCTCTGTGAGATCTACCTAGGGACCCTCCTATCACAGGGATCAGATCAGCCTCCCCTTGCATCGGCTTTCTCTGCCTAATCATGGCTCCTCCACTTTTTACCTTTCATGGGCAGTGTGTTCCCTATCCCCCAGTACATTTCATGAACTCCTAACTCTATCTCCACAGCTGTCTCCTGGTGGATGTAACTAATGCAAAGAACATATTCGCCATTCACGTATCTGACAAAGGATGGAACAATCTTTGAAATACAGTAAGACAAGCCAATTGTTTTTTAGATGGACAAAGACTTCATTTAAACAGATATGCAAATGGAAAACAAGCACATGAAGAGATGTTCAATATCATAAGGCATCTGAAAAATAAGAAGTAAAAGCACAGTAAGATACCACTCACTACACACCTATTAGAAGAGCTAAAAAGACTGACAATTCCAAGTGAGGAAGAGGATGTGGAGTAACTGACATTTGCATACATTGCTGGTAGGAGTATAAAATGGAAGAATCACTTTGGAAAACAGTTTGGTTGTTTCTTATAAAGTTAAATTTGTATTTACCATATGACTCAACAATTACACTTCTACACACTCACTCTGGAGAAATGAAAACTTGTACACAAAAGAGCTTGTACAAGAATGTTCATAGCAGGTTTACTCACAATAGCCAAGAACTGGAAACAATCCAAACAATACGTGAAGGAACAAATTCTGGTATATCCATACAATGAAAAGAGTACTTGGTGATAAAATGAAAACAACCTACTGGTACATGTAACCACGTGAATGAATCTCAAAAACACTATGTTGAGTCAAAGAGCCAAATACTTAAAAGGACATATATGATTCCATTTCTATCGAGTTCCAAAACTGGCAAAACTAATTTGGAGTGATAGAAATTTAATCAGAGGTTGCCTCAAGGAGTGAGGGGCTGACTGCAAAGAAGTATGAGGAAATTTCCTAGGGTGATGGAAATTTCTGTATCTTGATTCAGTGGTGGTTACACAGGGGTATACATCTGTCAAAACTCATCAAACTCTACATTCAAAATGTATGCATATTACTGCATGTAAATTATACCTCATATAAAGTTGATTTCATAAAATGTATTCCTGGCATGTATAAATACTAAATAAGTACTAAATACTAAGCAAACATATAAATACTATATCTAACAGTATTTGTTAGTATTGCAAGTGCAATATTTATCTCATTTACATTTAGATGGTTATTGCCAGAAAATTAAGAGGCTGTTGGTCTGTTTATTTTTCTTATAGCCAGAGGCCTTATCAAATTCACTTATTCTGTCGTTTTTAATGGAATTCCTTTGGGTTTTGTGGGTATACAATTATATAAACAACAAAAAGAAGTAACTTCATCTCTTATTATCCAACATTTTTAAGTTACTTTATTTACCTCTCTTATTGCATTTACTAGTCTTCAAAAGAATGTTAAGTAATAAAAAAAAAAAAAGAATTAATAATAATGGGGATCACCAGATGGCCTTTCTTTTCTCTGCTTTAAAGGAAATATCTGAGTGTTTAGACTAGCAGTTGGATTTCTCATAAACTGTCAATATGTAATTTCTTTCCATTTTATTGTTAAATTTCTTCAAATGATTTTTCAGCTTAGATAGCATATGGCTTTTCTCCATTAAACTACTGATGTAATGAAATATGCTTATAGATTTCCTAATATTGCAACAGTTTGCTTCCCTTGAATAAAATATCTTGAATTATTCTTTTGATAAGGCAATGGATTCCCTTTTGAATATTCATAAGCTAACTTGAACTTTAGTTTTTTTGTTTTATACTATCTTTATCAGGTTACTATAAGGCTGGCTTCATAAAATGATTCAGGGCATTTCTTTTTCTTTGCCCTAGGAGAGTAAAAAATATTTAATTATCCATTGTCCTTTAAAGATTAAAAAGGATTTAAGGCATTTGCTTGTGTGTCAAATCTTCATGCTATTTTTTATAGCGGATATTTAATGTCCAATTTTTCTAGGGTAATTAGTCTCTTACTGTTTTCTACTTACTGGGTCACTTTTATTAGAAAGTCATTCAACATCTCCTAGGTTTTCAAATGTGTGGCTCTTGAACTTCAGTTAGTAATGTATACCACTGGAATTTCTTTCTGCATCATTGCCTCCTTTCTCTTTTGTATAATTTTGGTGTTGTTTTTTTTTTCCTTAAATCAAGGTCAAAAGAGGATTACTGAGGGTGGGTGGCTGGCTCAGTCCCTGGAGCATTCAACTCTTGATCTCAAAGTAGTGAGTTCAAGCCCCACATTGGGTGTAAAGCTGACTTTAAAAAAAAAAAAAAAAAAAAGGTTATCTGTCTTATTGGTGTCTTTAAAGAACCAGCTTTAGGATTTATTTAAGTTTGGGGATTTTCTCTTTTATTAATTTCCATTGATATCTTTATTGTTTTCTTACTAGTTTTGTTGCTAATTAAGATATATAACAAAATTTATGTATTTTTTCTTTCTTCTTTAATAATAAAGATATTTAAGCCTATAGAATTGCTTCAGTATAGCTTTAATTTGGTCCTATGTTTTCTGGTAGGAAGTGTTCAGATTTTAATTGCTTACTGCATGTCATTTTAATTTTTATTTCCCCTTTGATCTAAATGTTATTTACAAAGGTGTTTCTAATGCCCACTATTATAATTCTTGGAGTCTTTTTATTATTATTATTTATTACTAATTTTGTTGGATTATGATCAAATAATATGATCAGATAATATGACCCAGATAAAATGTCTGGGATTTTAAGTTTATTAAAGTATTTTATGTAGCCAAGTATAGAATGTTTTTACACATTCTATATTTATACATGGACCTACCAAGTAAGTTATGTAAATTACTATACATTATTATATATGTATGCATATATATAAAATGCAAAATTCTGAGCATTTAAAAATTATAACCTAAACCACCACCCACTCTCAGACACATGCTCATGGGTCCCCTTACTTTGCTTATTTTTTTAATTCCTTTTCATAACAGGTATCCTTTATGATCTTATAACAAACTACGTAATTTACTTATACAGTGCTTACTGTTTATCCTGTCCATTCTACATGAATGTAAGGCGGACGAGAGCTGGAAAGTTTTGTCTATCGTTCACTGATGTATCCCAAAAGGTACAACGGTGCCTGGCACACACACACACAAAATACGTTAAATAAATAAATGATCGTGCCACATCACCACGCAAAAAAGCAAAACTACTGGTGTCCATTCATTCACTAACATCTTAGATGCTTCACCATCTACCACGTGTCAGAACCGTGCCATTGCTGGGTTTACGTAAACAAGTCTCCGTCCTCACCCAGCCAATAGGGCACGCGAGACGGAACGCGAGCCAGTGAAGGATACCGTGAATCCATGAGAGATGTATTCGTCTCATAAATGTACTCTTTATATGTAATGATCCCAAAATGGCCGCACTAGCTAACTTTTCGGCCCTTATTGTCCTTTGCTTCTAACAAAAACCGTCGGGCTGTCAAATCCCTACAACGTACTGAGGAGGCTTCTAAAAGTGAGAGAGTCCTTGGCCAGTAATCGCCAATCCGCCTAACTACCTCCAAGGGTTTTACCGACGCGCCGGGCTCCAAAACCCACAACGCCGTCGGGACCGCAGTGGGAACGCAGTGTTTCACTGAGCGTCCTGGCTGCCCTCCGCACAGGCCAAGGGCGGACGGGTCCCGCGAGGCAGCAATCTGCCTCGCCCACAACAGGCGCTCGCCGATACTCTGGGTCCACTGAAGGAGTCCCCAGCTCCCAAGCGCAAAACGCACAAGCGGCAACCGGGACTCACCCGACATCACCCAACACCACACACGCATGCGCAGCAGCTGAGGCACGACCCGCAGCCTTCGCCCGGTCCCTCGGACCGGAAGGAGTTGCTGGCGCTTCCGGCGGTGGTTGCCTCGGTGATGTCGTGGGTTCAAAGTACTCCCTTGGTCCAGGGTCCCGGGGAAGAGGGGGACGTGTTTGACGAGGAAGCGGACGAGTCGCTCCTGGTGCAGCGGGAATGGCAGAGCCACATGCTGAGACGAGTCAAAGTAAAGCTGCGTGGCGGGAGCGGGGAAGCTATGCCGGGTTGTGGGGGAGACGGGCGCAGAGTTGTCAGGAGTAAGGGTCTCGAGAGTAGAGGCACAGTGGTCGCAGCCTGGCCCGGTGCTGCCCTCCCCACCCCCTTGCCTTCCACTCCGGCCCGCGTCCTGCTAGGATTTTCCAGTGGGGTTACTTGAAGCCGTGTGAAACCACCGGGCGCGTTAGACGCTGGAAACAGACCAAAATAAACTTGGTCTGGACTTTGATGAGGATCACAGAGAAGGTGGGGGAGAAATGTATACACTGACTATTGCTAATTATGGCTGTCAAAGGACATTTTTTACCTGGGTTGCTTGAAGGGGTGAAGAGCGTAAAGTTAGGAGTGGTATTAATCAAGACATACCGAAAAAGTGAACTTAAGAATAACGAAGAGCGATGAAGGGAAGCTACTGGTGGCTAGGTGAGGGAATACTGAAGTTGGTTTCTTATTTGTTAGGTGTGAATTACCCGTATCTCATTTGCCTCATTATTCACTGAAACTAAGCTTAATACCACATCCCCAATTTCCAGTTGGAGTACTCAGAGCTTAGTTCACATGGCGAGTTTGATTTACACCTAATATCATTGCCAACCATTAAATCGCCCCTGATCTGCCCTTAATGTATCAGGAAAATGTTTGCTTAGCCCAATAACCTTGTTACCAGTTTCAGAAATGCTTTATGTGAAGCGTGGGCTGGACCAGTCAGTAGTGATCATCTTTTGAGTGCTGTGGCACCATTGAAGATGCTGGACAAAATCCCTGCCCACAGAGAGTTTGCAGTTTATTTGAATTTAGGTATCAAGAAAAATTTCTAAAATCACACTTTTCATTTTTTTGCGAACCCAGTTGAGTTCATTGTTGAAGACCTTTGATAACCTCTTTACCGCCCTCCCTTGTCACATCAGTCAAGGCTGCCTAGGGGTCAGACATGTAACTCTCTCAGTTTCCTTTCTGTGAAGCCATTTTTTTTTTCTTAATTTTTTTTTTTTAACGTTTATTTATTTTTGAGACAGAGAGAGAGCATGAACGGGGGAGGGTCAGAGAGAGGGAGACAGAATCTGAAACAGGCTCTAGGCTCTGAGCTGTCAGCACAGAGCCTGATGCGGGCCTCGACCTCAGGGACCGCGGGATCATGACCTGAGCCGAAGTCGGATGCTTAACCGACTGAGCCACCCAGGCGGCCCTGTGAAGCCATTTTTAATAGGGTTTGTTTTTTTTTTTTTTTAACTGTGTAGGAATCATTATTTTTAAATGTGCCAAGTAAGTCTAGACTTCAGCAGTGAGATAGGCCAATAATAAACTTTTATGAGAAGCATTGTCTGCTTTGGTTGTGTGACTGTGTCATTTGTGGTGGAACCATTATGTTAAATAGTAAATAGTGAAGGCCTGTTTCATCAGTTTTCTAAATTGGTCCTATGACTTTCTAGAGAAACCTATAGTGGTTCACATGGTGTCAATCACAGCCACAGTTCTTCGTTATTTATTTTTAGGAAGGTTACAGAGATGGAATAGATGCGGGCAAAGCAGTTACTCTTCAACAAGGCTTCAATCAAGGTTATAAGGAAGGTGCAGAAGTCATTATAAACTACGGGCAACTCAGAGGAACATTGAGGTAATTTTGTAACTTAAATGCTGAGAGTCAGTTTAGCCTCAATACTACTGGAGGACTTTTGAAAAGTCATAGGTAAAAATAAAGTATTTGAACTGAAGTGTTTTTCCTAGTGTTAAATCCACAAAAAAGTACTGCAGAGTATAGAATAATATTGCCTTCAAAAAGTCAAAAATCATCACTTCATCCACTTTAGTATGTGAGTCAGGTGTGGTCCTTTATTGCAAGGAAATGATAGGAAGGTGGATATTTTTTGCTACTGAACTACCACTAAACTGTATCTCAATTTAAAAGATCTTCACATGTGGCAGAACACAATATGACAGACTTCTAGACTAGAATTACATGATGAGAATTATAACTGGTAATAGAGAGGGAAATAATTCTATTTATCTTCGTGCTGAACATTGGATACCTGTCACGATTCCATAATAATAATGGCATATGTCAGGGCCAGGTGCACATGGAGCTAGGAGCATGATAGGCTTGTCTTCTCTGACATTGTATACCTTTTAAATTGTCCTCTATAGAAAAAAAAACAAACAAAACATAAAATTTTCAAAGAATCACTAATTTTTAAAAGAGCAGAAAATGGGGCACCTGGGTGGCTCAGTGGGTTAAGCAGCCAACTCTTGATTTTGGCTCAGGTCAAGATCTCTCATGAGATCTAGCTCCACGTCGGGTTCAGGAGTGAGCATGGAGCCTGCTGAAGATTCTCTGTCTCCCTCTGCCCCTCCCCCCTCTCTCTTTAAAAAAAAAAAAAAAATTAAAAAGAGTAGAAAATAAGTCATCAAAACAATTTCATTTTTTGAGCTTTTAGAAAATTCAACTATCAGATATCAGAATTTAGAGTCTACTACGGTGGGAAAATGATCAAGTACTCATTTTACATCAAGTTAAATCTTTTATAATCTCAGAAAACTTATTGCTAAATCTTTTGCATCAACTGATTACATTTTTAAAACATGACTACTTTTCACAACAACCATTATTTTATGTCATGATTACCTGAACAGTCTGAAATGGCAGAAAACAAAAAGTACTGTCTGTACTAGAAAAATAAAGAAAAATATTTGTTAGGACTAGAAGAATTCTTAACCTTCTTCAAGAAAGTTGTTAGCTCAACAAACAGGGTCTATTCTATAACAAAGTTGGGAAAGAGAAGTTGCCTCAACTTTTTTCCTGCCCCGCAGTGTTTTGATGGGAAGCACCTATATGGTTGGAACAATTGTTTTCAACCTTGGCTGCACCTTGATATCAGTTGGGAAGCTTGAGACTCTGATTTCATTCGTCTTGGATGTGACCTAGACCTTGACAGTTTTAAGAGCTCCCCAGGTGATTCTAATGGATATCCAAGTTTGAGAATCACTAGTCCAGAAACTGTTGGATGTCCTTAAAGGAGAAACTAAGTTTTGTGATCTCTTCTCTGAATTGCATCCCTTTTCAGTGGAAGCTACACAGTCACAAAGAGAAAACCTAAAATCAAGAAAAGTGGATGGAATTGTGAAAGAGGTCTTAGGAATTACAAGCACTCTAAATGGTTACTCCCAGTTGTTTAATTTTTATCAAAAGATAATATCTTTATATATTTTAAAATCCATTTTACCATTACTTTCTTGATTCTGACTTGCATCATTATTTATTTCTTTTTGCATGGTGTTATGTGGAAAAGAAGCACGTAGGGTTTAGCATCAGAAATTCAAAAAAGCTCTGATTGGTTCATTTTTTTCCTGTTTAACTCTTGTTTATATTTTCATTCAGTGCTTTGCTCTCCTGGTGTCACCTTCATGATAATGGTTCAGCTCTGATCAGTAAAATAAATAGTCTTCTGGATGCAGTTGGCCAGTGTGAAGAGTATGTGCTCAGACATCTGAAATCAATCACGTCTCAGCCCCATGTGGTAGATTTATCGGACTCTATTCAGGATATGGACCTTGGTCATGTAGCTGCAGCTGAGAAAAAGATGGATGAAGGTAAAGATGAAAGACTCTGTGAAAATAATGCTGAGCTTCACAAAAACTGTGGCAAGAGTCTTAGTGAGGCAGATTGTTCATCTCTAGAATGTTGTAGAATACAAGAGCAGCCACATTCTGAAAACCCAAGCCTCACATGGATTTTAGAACAGACAGCCAGTTTGGTCAAACAGCTGGGAGTATCACTTGACGTATTACAGCACCTCAAACAATTATAAAAATTCTCTTCATGTTTCTAATGAAAGTAATGTTGAGAACATTTGTTGGAACACTTTGTTTCTTAACAAACTAACCAAAATTTGTAGTGGTTTCTACATGGAACACATCACTTGTAGGTTATCCTTCATGGAAGTTTGAAATGTCTTCAAAATTAACACTATTAAATGTAATAAGAGCTTTTTTTCTTTGTCACTGGTAATTTTTATGTACTTTAAGGTACACTCAGAAACTCTAGTTGTGACAAGTTTCTGATCAAAATCAGGCATTTTCAGACTCATTAGCAAAAGTGAACAGCAATCAAATGCATTTTGTAAGGACCTAGCTCTGCTTTCTCCTCTTGTCACTATCAGGTGATTAGGACAGTATCACCAATTAATCAGACCAAAGTTACCATTAAATAGCCTGGTGGATAACACTGTAAATAGCCACCCATAGGTGTATAGAAATATATATATTGAAATTAAGAGGCTATAAGTATAAGAAACTGAAGAAATGTTTATACTGATGATTTAAAAACTACTAAAATTCATTTTAGTTTTGTGTTAAAGGCAAGGACATACAATTCTATGGAAAATACAAAATACATTTTATGTTCAAAGTACCTACTTAGTTTTTCCAAGTATTAATGAGTTAGGAGTTGTGTTATCCAGCAATGTGCCAGATTATTTCTAAACTGCAGTTTGTCTCACATGTTCACATAGTAGTAAAACACTGAAACCACTGACTTCTGTATTACCTCATAGCAATATTCTTTGTCTAGCATAGACAAAATTAGATCAAGCTTTTGCTCTAGGACCTAAGCATATAAAATCAGGAAAGGAATTTTCAGCACTTCCTTGGCCTAAAACACAAAGTTGTGTGAGGTGCCTGCCGTCAAAGGCATCCAAATAATTGCCCTTTGTCAATGGCCTCAATTGCTTTTTCACCAGTATTTATATCTAGTATCTACTCTAAAAGACAGGCATACTAAGATCGAGAATCCAACATTTTTCAAGAGATTAATAAAATATTCTACTGTGATCTTACCACCTCCTGAAAGTTCATAGAACATTAGAAATTAAAGCAACAAATTTGAAGTCAGAAGACCATATACTGGGGTGCCTGGCTGGCTCAGAGGAGCATGTGATTCTTGACCTAGGGATGGTGAGTTCAAGCCCCACACTGGGTGTAGAGATTACTTAACATCTTTTAAAAATAATAATAGTAAGTTAAAAATAAAAAGACGGTATACTGTTTCAGGATTTCTAAAACATGCTAAAGATAACCAAGTGCCATTTGACATCACCTTTAAAAAAAAATGCTTATATCTCTCTAGATTAAACACTATTTCAGAGATTTACTAATTTGTCTTGTTACATATTCTTTTCTGTGTTTATGGATACAGCCAAAATCTCAAATCCACATGGAATATTATAAGCAGTCTCTAAGTCTGAAAGTGTTGTTCTGCCCTGCATATTAGATATGAAATGTCCATCCCTAATGATGCCTCTCAAGAAAGTCACCCTGAGTGAAAATTTCACAAGTGCAATAAACCTTGAGATTTTATCTGGGCTCACCCTGCTAAGGTTCTCTGAAGATAACACCCCTTGCCACCATTGATAATATGGTGTTTTTGTGCAGATGTTCATAAAGAAGGAAATCAAGAGAATTAGCTGAGTGGATGGGGCTGTTGGTCAAAAACATCTCTTAAAATTGCTTTGCCTTGGGGCGCCTGGGTGGCTCAGTCGGTTAAGCGTCCGACTTCGGCTCAGGTCACGATCTCGCACTCCGTGAGTTCGAGCCCCGCGTCGGGCTCTGGGCTGATGGCTCGGAGCCTGGAGCCTGCTTCCAGTTCTGTGTCTCTCTCTCTGCCCCTCCCCCGTTCATGCTCTGTCTCTCTCTGTCTCAAAAATAAATAAACGTTAAAAAAAAAAAAATTAAAAAAAAAAAATAAATAAAAAATAAAATAAAATAAAATAAAATTGCTTTGCCTTTTAAAGACAAGTTTGTGGACTGCAGAGGAGTATTAATGGTATGCTTATTATACCTGTGTTCAATGAACGTGAGTAAGGGAAAGAAACCTTGCTCGCATTATGTGTTTTGCTTTGACACCTCTGCTATAGGCCTGCCAGTTCTTGTCATGAAGGACCCTAGCCGACCATAATGGTAAAGCCAGACTGCCCCAGAGTGGGCACAGCCCGACACTCAAGGCCCAAAACCCATACATTAGGCCTGAGTGATGTGGCTTCCTTACAAACAGGATTTTCACCTTAAATAATTTCTAGATGCTGAAATACCCAGAGCTTTTTTGTTTGTTTTAATGGGAGAGTCCACAATACTCTGCTTTTTGGACATTTCAGTTGCTAGAGCTGCTGAGGCCATCAAAATGTTTGTGATACACAAGCAGGAAGTGGGCAGCTGAAGTTACCTACCTGCATCCTTATCTCAGTTATATCCTTAGCACTGCTTGTTAACTGCTTCTGTGGTACATCAAAACAAAAGCTTTGAAACAAATCCAAGTTGGGATTCTCCCCCATCTCCAAATTAAAGTTAAAGCTTTACGTTCCCGTCTAAGAGGGACATGCAGATATATATAGGAATAGTCCTTAACGTGTTTTAATAATCTTGTTAATTTCAGACCAATAGATGTAGTAAATGTCCTATGCTCTGTTAATAAACTATCAGGCCTTTTGCTCTACAGAAATTCTCAAATCTTCGCCATGACGATACTTCACCCGCATAGTTTGCCCTTCTTGCATCTGCTGTCCCACACTTCTCCCAGCAAACCCCCTGGAAGAGGAGTCTGCTGTCGCTCCCTGATTGCTTTCTCCCCATTCACTCCTCAGCTTCAAACTGCTTTTTTGCTAGGGTCACCTATAGCTGAAGTCACAGAACTGCCCCTCAATGAGTTGTCTTCCCCATCACTGGACATGATGACCATCCCTCCATGGCCTTCTGCAGCAGCACCGTTTCTTCTGTTCTCTCACTGTTGCCTATCATTTTGCTAAGTCCCCTTCTCTACCTGCCTGAGGATTCCACAGAATTTCATTCTTGGGCCTTTTTTTGTCTTTGTACTCTAACCAGATCATCTCCTTTGTTCCCACGGTTTCGATTATAATCCTAAAGCTAATATTACAACCCCTGTTTCTCTCCCAAGCCCTAGACCTGTATTTCCAACTGCAGTCTCTCTTGCCCGTCTCAGTGGCTTAGCCGTACATGTCTAAAACCCCTCCTTTCAATCTTCTCTCCTCCCTCCCATCCCAAACTGCTTTGCCTTTCATATTTTCAGTCTTTTAATGTCATCTCTGTTTACTCAAAGTTAGGAACCTTTTTTTTTAATTGAGATGTAATTGATATAAAATATAGTATATTAGTTTCAGGTGTACAGTACAATGATTCAATATGTGTATATATTGCAAAGTGGTCACCACAATAAGCCTAGTTAACATCCATCACCATACATAGTTACATTTTTTTTTCTTGTAAAGAGAACTTTTAAGATCCACTCTCTTAGCAGCTTTCAAATATACAACACAGTGTTGTTAATTATAGTCACCACACTTTACATTACATCCCCATGACATTGATTTTATGACTGGATGTTTGTAAAAGCTAGAAATGTTTAAGTCTTTCTCTTTCCTTTGCTGTCATACCCTACTTCCAATTGGGAGTTTTTGCGTCTTTAGAACATACCTTGAATCTGGCCACCTTTCTATTCACTGGATTTTAATTAACCTTTGCACCGGCCTCATCACTAATGTCAGTACCTCCAATCTAGTGCTCTTCCTGTTCGTGCTCCACTGCCACCATTATCTACCTGAACAGTTTCCTTCTAGAGTTTAGAGCCTATACCTCTTCCCTTTTTTTCTATTGGATAAGTTATAAACTTGAGTTTCATTTCTGGACCTAAGCTGCATTGTCAGTCTGATTTCCCATCATGCCTCCCACTCCACCATGCACATTATGCTTCTTTATGAACAATACTCTCTGCTTTATGGACAATTCCCAACTTCTAAACTTACTCACCGCTGACTCTTCTTCCCAGAATACATTATTCCACATCCTTCCTTCCCAGAAAATTCCTATATATCCTTCAGTACCAGCTCAGATTTCAACTTTCTCAGGCAGAGTTGGTTGCTCTTCCCAGTATGCCTTCATCATTTTGAGTATCTCAGACTTCAAATTTATTCAGGAAATTGCCTTATTCATTGTTACATCCCCAGTACTTAGCATCATACCGTATACTTAGATGCATAGGTGGTGCTTGATGAGAGAGAGAGAGAGAGAAAAAAAAAATGACTCTACTAGCCAAAATGAAAATAAAACCAGAAATTTAGGATTCAAAAATATGTCCTGTTCTTTTGTTTTGGGAAAGGAAAAGGAACGTTTGTATTTCATTAAAAAAAAAAAATGTTTCTTTCATTTGTATGTTAATAAAATCCATATACCCAAATTGTGTATCATCTTATACAAGGCTAAATAGTAGCATTAAGACAATACTACTTACCACTCATTTAAAATTGCACTAACAAAGGGGCACCTGGGTGGCTCAGTTGGTTAAGCGTCTGACTTTGGCTCAGATCATGATCTCGCAGTTTGAGTTTGAGCCCCGCATCAGGCTCTGTGCTGGCAGCTCAGAGCAGCTGGAGCCTGCTTCGGATTCCATGTCTCTGTCTCTCTGTGCCCCTCCCCCACTCGTGCACTGTGTCTTTCTCTCTTAAAAATAAATAAACATAGGGGCGCCTGGGTGGCGCAGTTGGTTAAGCGTCCGACTTCGGCCAGGTCACGATCTTGCGGTCCGTGAGTTCGAGCCCCGCGTCGGGCTCTGGGCTGATGGCTCAGAGCCTGGAGCCTGTTTCCGATTCTGTGTCTCCCTCTCTCTCTGTCCCTCCCCCGTTCATACTCTGTCTCTCTCTGTCCCAAAAATAAATAAACGTTGAAAAAAAAAATTTAAAAAAAAAAAATAAATAAATAAATAAATAAATAAACAAACATTAAAATAAAATTGCACTGGGGCGCCTGGGTGGTGCAGTCGGTTGAGCATCCGACTTCAGCCAGGTCACGATCTCGCGGTCCATGAGTTCGAGCCCCGCATCAGGCTCTGGGCTGATGGCTCAGAGCCTGGAGCCTGTTTCCGATTCTGTGTCTCCCTCTCTCTCTGCCCCTCCCCCGTTCATGCTCTGTCTCTCTCTGTCCCAAAAATAAATAAACGTTGGAAAAAAAATAAATAAATAAATAAAATTGCACTAACCAAATTGTGATGTCACATTTAAAGATACAAAATTACATTTGGAGTACAGTTTCAGCTCTTAAGAAATGGCAGAAAGAAACCATGAGAGGTGAAAACCGGAAAGAAACACAAAAATACTTGTTTTTAGCAGGATGTCTGGTGCATAATATCTGATAGCAGGAAGGAGGTGGAGGGAATGGAGGAGTGGGAAAGAAATCGCTAACAAATACAGTGTTTACAAGATACAGGCACTGTTCTGAAAACTTTGCATATATTAATTTGCTTCGTTCTCATAACAACCCCATGCAGCAGAGCTATTAATTATCCCCATCCTAGCGATGAGGAAACTGGGGCACTGAGAAGATGAAGCCGCTTTTCCAATTCACAGTTATTAAATGGCCCAGTTGAGATTTAAAGCAAGGCAAATCTAGTTCCACAGTTTGTGCTCAGGGTAGATGTGTGCTGAATAATAACCCATTAGCAGGGGCCATGTTTAGTAGAGGGACTATGGGCTATATTTTCCCCTCACTGTTAATTTCTACTTTTCTGCAGTTTTCAAATGTCCAGTCAGCAAGTATTATTTTTATAATAAAATATCATGTGATAATCAGCAGCTCCAAAGAATGAAAAATTTACCAGAAATCTGTTTGCTATATATCTAGAAAAAGAAAAATACCATTTCCCTACTGGGGGAAGAGAACCTTTAGGAAGTGGTATAGAAAGTTGTGTTTAGCATATTCAGAAATTGAATTCTCCTTAGACTCCTTAGACTTTCTACACTTCTCATAGAGAGGATAATTTGTGCCACCTATTTTCTGATAATGTTTCTTGAGCTTTCTAAATTCCTACTTAACTTTCAAAAACAGTTAGCTCACTGCATTGCTAGAGACCCGCCAAAAAGAGCCAAGTGTCCTTAACATACGCCAAACTTCATTTCCTTGCCCTATAAATAGTGTGATCTCTCCAGAAGGAATGTTAACAAAGTATGACAAGACCCACCTGTGATGGATTCAATTCTGCGGAAGTTGAATCCTCCTTGTTCTTTCATGCCTGGGTAGGCAATTCACCTCTGAGACTGAGGCCTTCCTGTCTGGATCCTGTTTATTTCCAAGGAGCTGCTGAATTGGTTGGCCACTGGGTGGTGCTGTGCATCGTGCTATGTGATGTCCTCTTTGCTTAGTCTTCGCTGTCACAAGGACAAGACAATGATGATTATCCCTAAAGCCAGGCCAAACAGATTGAGTCATTTCTAACACTGGGTGAGTAGGGAGAGTTTTCTGAAGAATGTCAAGAAACAAAAAATGAGGATGCCCCCACCTTTTTAATTCTAGGTTGAGAATTTTTCTAAATCAAAATAACCAATCATAAGGAACCCTGTTCCCAAGAAAAAGCACCTTTTATTCTCCAAATCCCTGAGGCCTAAAATTAAATATCTAGACCGCAATATATGTGGCTTTTATCAGAATTGATATAAAATTATAATTTCACATGCGTGAAGTATCTATTTTGTCAGGCAGGACTGTGCCTAAAGTGTTTCAAACAATCTCTCTCTCTCTCCCTCCTCCACCTCTCTCTTTATCTCTCTCTCTTCCTCTACCTCTCTCTCTCTGTGTCTCTACCTCTCTACCTCTGTCTCTATTCTGTATCTCTATCTCTCTATCTCTAGCTCTCTCTTTCTCTCATATACAAACACAACTTCTCAGGGAGAGACAACTTACTTTGTTAACCTATCAAATATATAACAGCCCTTTTTTTAGTCAACAAATCTACGGCCAAATAGGTTTTCCTCACATCAAATGCAACTCTTTCCAGCTACTATTAGGCCTGTTTTCTTAGGACGTGCCTAGTCACCATTATGTAATATTGCTTTGTTACTTATAAAATAAGTATGTAAGTTCTATAAGAATTTTTTTTTGGCATAAAATATAAATAACTTGTCAAATCCTTTGTAATAATAAAATAAGAGTGATTTGACAACAATAGTACTGACAGTCCTTGCCAATAAAGCAAAACTGAGCTGAAATGGGGATATAATATAAATAACCTGAAAATAAAAGATGTTTCTTTTTCTTCTTTGGAAACATTGCAAAACATTTCTTTTCAAATCAGACCCTAAAATAACCAGGGACTCTTATTTGTGATTATAAACTTTATGGTAAAACATCAAATGATACTTGGGGCACCTGGGTGCCTCAGTTGGTTGAGCATCCGACTTCGACTCAGGTCATGATCTCACAGTTCATGTGCTTGAGCCCCGCATCAGGCTCTGTGCTCACAGCTCAGAGCTTGGAGGCTGCTTCTGATTCTGTGCCTCCCTCTCTCTCTGCCCCTCCCCTGCTTGCGCTGTCTCTCAAAAATAAATAAATGTAAAAAAAAATTAAAAAGAAAACATCAAATGATACTTTAGGAATCCTCAATGAGGAAGTCACTTACTTATTAAAAACTAACCATAAATTTTTGATTTGTAGTAGATATTCCTGTTATGGAGTTGATTGTGGAAAGAAAACCCATTTAATGCACTTAGACATTTAAATCCCAAGTGGGAGCCAATTAAACTATTGTCATTTGAAATCATTTTGTTTTGCTATTCAAGATGCCAAATAATTTATAATCAGTCTGTGTTTTAATCTTCTTCTAGAACTGTATCGGGTTCATATGAAGTCTGCATTCTGGCAGTGTTCATTATGATTATGACCCCATTTGTCAGCTCAGAGGCCATTTTTACTTCTGTCCATGTGCTAGGACAAAGGACTGCCTTCATGAAGGTAGCAGCAGCACCGAGATCAGAGATGTGACCCATGCTCACTCAGCTGCTCACAGGCTCTACCTCTCTAGTGTGAACATGAGACTCCTGACCTCATCACAGGTTACTGCTGTCGCCAAGGAAGTAACCAAGGGACGACTGGAGAAAGGTCAGGCAGAGTAAGTAGCCATTAACATACTGTTCCGTTGATGGAAAGAATGAGTGGAGAGGCTGACAAGCACACTGAAGATCAGTACAGCTTTTGGGTTGATACAGTGGGGTATGTATCAAATCAAAGATGCCCTACCTCTAGGATTTGATCTAAGGAAATAATCAAACAGGTAATAAAAACTCAGCACAAAGATACTCATGGCCACATTCCATCTCGAGGAGAGAAAAAAACAACCTAAGTGAACAACCCTAAAAGAATAGCTAAGGAAATTATAATCCGTGTATTCACAGAAGTGTTACACACCCGTGATAGGTTATCATAATGAGAAAAAAGGAAGATACTTATGGGGTATTTGTAAGTGAAAGCCACTGTAAAAATGTCACATACCTATGTGGACAAATTACATTCAAAAATGTGCATTTTACAGATAAAAACTGCAAGATTATTCTCAGATATAGTGATGTATTAATGTGGTAGGATTAGAGGAGGTTTTTTTTTTCTTCTTCAGAATTTTCTTTTATGTTGTGCTGTTTTACGATAAGAAAAGAAAAATATTTGGAAAACTCTTCATTTTTAAGAACCATGTAGGCCTTATCCTGAAAATCAAAATCTGGAAAGAAAAAAAAAAAAAGCAAATGTATTTAATTCAAATCAGAAAAAGATCCCCAGACTACTATCTGGTGAGGGGGCATATAACAATAAATCAGAAAAATTTATTAAGTTTATAATTTTTTCGATTATATCAAAATCTTAAATTTATTTCTTGAAGTATACATAATCAACCTTAAACCCTAATGGAAGAGAAAGGGGGTATGAAATGCTAGAAGCCATTTCTATTTGCCTTTAGTGCATTTTCTTTTTTTTTCTTTTTAATGTTTATTTTTGAGGGAGAGAGAAAGAGAGAGAGAATGGGGAAGGGTAGAGAGGAGAGAGGGGGACAGAGGATCTGAAGAGGCCCTGTGCTGACAGCAGAGAGCCCAATGCGGGGCTGGAACCCACAAACCGTGAGATCATGACCTGAGCCGAAGTCGGATGCTCAATGGAATGAGCCACCCAAGTGCCCCAGTGCAGTTTCTAACAGCTCTTGTAAGGTTGTATTTCAGCTGATACTAACAATTATACGAACCGGATAGTGCCCCAAGAATGTAAGTACATTCTCAGTAGCATGAGTACACTGGCTTTAAAAAACCTCTGGGACTGTCTTCTCTTAACAAAACAAAACAAAACAAAAAATAAAAAAAGTGTTTTATTGGATTTGTCACACTATCGCTTCTGTTTTAAAAGAAAAAGATCAGTCCACAAAATTGGAATTCCTGTTAGCCCAATTGAGTTATTTTTTTTATTACCTTCTGGGGAAAACCAATACCGTAAGTATGAATCACTTCTACATGATACATCTTACCCAATAATAAGATACTCAAAACCTCAAGAAATCCAACAAAAAGTGACTGACTGCTAACTTAAATAGATTTGGAAGAAAATATATATATTCATATCATTTCTTTGATTCTCCAAATTGATTGCATTGTGGCAACAACTGATTCAATTTGCCATTATTTTGTGCGTGTTAATAAACCGTATGCATACATGCTGTCTACTTCGGCAAACAGACTTGAGCCTCTTGATTTCCAAATCTGTAAAACGGAAGTAATGGTAGCAATTTCATTGTTTTCCTGAGAATCACGTGCCTTAATGTATGTAAATGAAGTGCTTCCTCAGTGTTGGATATCCAGCAAACAGTAAGGAGAGCCATCCTGGTGGCTCCAGGCGGCAGCCCTGAAACCAGATTGTCACTTCACCATCCTGTGCCTGATTCCTCACTGTCAAATAATAGTGCTACCTTATAGGGTCGATGAAGACAATGAGTGGAACTGTATGTGCGGGACACTTGGGACAATACCTGGCACATCTGGAGTGCTCACTACACGTTTGCTACTGATTTTATTTTCTCCTGAGCATCGTGCCTGCCGTGTGGGTAAACTGTGGCAAGGGGGTTAACCATCTTTAGACAACTTTAGCTTTCATGAAATTCTGCCAGGATTCGGGCACAGCCGAGCTTCCCACTGGCATGGCTAAAGGTAATTAGCATGATTTCTTCCTCTGTTTTTTTTTTTTTTTTTTTTTTTAAGCAAGGGTTAGGGGAGGAGAGGGATGGTTACATAGAGAAAAAAAAGAAAATTCTTTAAAGATTTACAACTATTAACGTAAAAGTATACTTTAAAGTGGTGATGATCAATAGGAAAGTTTTGGGAAACTGTGCGAACATTTTCTGATTGTCAGAGTGATGGAGGAGGGGCGCTACTGGCAAGAGTTGTGCAGAGAGGATGCCTTACCTCCTGCAATGCCCGGGTTGATCCTTCACAACAAAGAATTATCCTGTATCCCTCAGGACTTTCAAATGTCCCAGCAGACATGCATGTAAATGAAAAACCTTAGTTAGATTAGAATCTAACTAATACTGGGTGTTACATGTAAGTGATGAATCACTAAATTCTACTCCTGAAACTAGTATTCCACTCTGTGTTAACCAACTAGAATTTATAATTTTTTTTTCTTAACATTTATTTATTTTTGAGACAGAGAGAGACAGAACATGAACAGGGGAGGATCAGAGAGAGAGAGGGAGACACAGAATGTGAAACAGGCTCCAGGCCCTGAGCTGTCAGCATAGAGCCCAACGCGGGGCTCGAACCCACGGACCGTGAGATCATGACCTGAACCTAAGTCGGACGCTCAACTGACTGAGCCACCCAGGCGCCCCAAACCAACTAGAATTTAAATTAAATATCAGAAGGAAAAAATAGAATATAACTATTTATTAAATATGCACACACAAATGGGTGGGTGTTCAATGTTATTGTTTTTCCAAGTTGTAATTACGTTCCTTATAAAGTATTTAAACATTACAGAAACAATGTAGAACATAGTATTTAGGAAAAGTAAAGCTTCCACCGTGCTACCTGTTATGGACTGAATTGTGTCCCCCCCAAAAGTCACTTTGAAACCTTAGCCCCTAGTACCTCACTCAGAAGGTGACTGTGTTTGGAGTCCCGTCCTTTAGAGAGGTAATTAATTTAAAATGAGGTTGGTAGGGTGGGCCATAATCTAATCCGACTAGTATTCTTATAAGAAAAGGAAATTTAGACACACAAAGAGACACAGAGGGAAGACCATGTAAGGACACTGGAGAAGGCTGTTGTCTGCAAGCCAAGGAGAGAGGCTCCAGAAGGAACCATACCTGCTGAAATCCTGATCTTGATCCAGAACTAAGGGAAAATAAGTCTCTGTTGTTTAAGCCATCCAGTCTGTAGGATCTTGTTATGGCCACCCAAGCAAATTGATTAGCCCTCCGGATTCCTCCAGAATCTTTCTAGGTACATACTAGCAAATGGCGCAACTGTATTTTATAGAAATTCACTGCTTCAACAGATACGTTTTGAATATATAGTATTTTCAGAGAGGGTACCTTGGTGTGCAAAACAAAATCCCTACTAAAATGAAATCATACCAAATACACAAAAAGCAGCTTTATCTGTTCACTTTAAATGTATCTTAGATATCAGTCTATGTCTGTAGTAGTGATAACAATCATTTATTGAGGGCTTTGTATGTTCCAGACACTGGAATAAACACTTGGCTTGCAATGTCTTACTCCTCATGCCTCCAAGCCAGATGAGATAATAGACTTGAGAACCCTTTGGAAACTCTAAAGCTCTAACTACATGTAAAGGATCTTCCCCCCACAGTGGCCCTCGTTGATTCACTGACTGGAAGCCATCAAGCTTGGACAGAGCTTTTATTCACCATACATGTGAGGAAACTGAGGCTGTTAATTATCTTCCTCTCACTTCTTCTTTATATTACAATTACAGCCATATCACAATTTTTAAAATTACGTCTGTAGGCAAGTTATTATACTTTCACTTTGAGGTAGTCAAAGATGCATGACAACACATTACTTACGGAAAAGTGCTGTATCTAAAAACTATGGCTTTAGGGGCGCCCGGGTGGCTCAGCTGGTTACTCATCAGACTTCAGCCAGGCCATGATCTCATAGTTTCTGAGTTCCAGCCCCAAATCCTCAAAGCCCGCTGGGATCCTGTCTCCCTCTCTCTGCCCCTCCCCCACACTCTCATGTGTACATGTTCTCACTCTCTCCCTCTCTCAAATAAATAAATACATACATACATACCACTGCTTTAAAGGTGCAACTTAGATAAAATCTGGAAAACAAAAACTTTTGTATGTATCTTCTTCATTACTCTTTTTTTTTTTAATTGCTATTTATTTCTTTTTCTTGGCTAACTGGCTCCAATTTATTCTTAGTCTCTGCTGGTTTCCAGGGCTTTTTTAAAAGCTCCAAAACTCTTCTATACTTGTCTCTTAGACATGTTAAATTTTCTTTCGTCTTTCTTTTGCTCCAGCCTAGGTTTAATTAACATGTTACTGTGGACTTTCTGGTTTTGAAAAGCTAGTGATACTTAGTCCTTTGTGCACGTAGAGAGCTTGTAAACTTGGCAAAGATTGGGAGAAGGAAAAATCACAGCTGCCCCACTTAATGCACAGCACTGGTGGGAATCTCCAGCATTTCTTTTCTAGCAGTGTGTCTCCTCTCAAAAAAAAAAAAAGTCTTCCCCACTTATACCAGGTATGTGACCGTTTGGTTAGAAGTTGTTTGCTTAATTACATCCACTTGCTTGTTCTTACTAACAAACAAGTTTTCCTGTTTATTCCCTCCCTTGCTTCTGCTCTTGAAAAAAACCCACATTCTGTTTTTAGAATTTTCTTTAAAAACTAAAACACTGTCCAATTTTAGTTTCAGTTTAATTTAGCGTAAAATGAAAAACTTATAAAATAAGTCACTTGTGGTCATTTTAGAAGCAGTAGAAAGTAATTTACCTTATAAATTGGTGGATTTTTGCAAAGTGATAGCAGTAGATAAAAATCCCTAGTGTATAACTTTCTATATAGCTAGTTTAGTGGTCTGAAGAGCACATATATTTTACGATCTGAAATCGAAGCTATTTGTTGATTGTTTAGGAAGAGCGTTCTTGTTCCAAATCTGAAATGTGTCCTTCTGGTGGGACATCAACTTTGCAGTATCTGAATTGCTTAATTAGAATACAATAGTGTTCAGACTTATTGATGTGTATAAAAATACTTAATAGCTAAATTATCTTTTCCTATATCATTGGGGACCCCAAATCCTGTTGGGTTTTACTAAAAGTCCCCCTATTCTTTTTGATGGAGTATAAAATAGCTCAAACTTGGTCTTGGCTGTTCAAGAAACCCTGTTTTCTTCAAGCTGGTGTTTAACCAGCATAGTCTAAATCCGATCCACCCATCCCCACCCCCACCCCGCAAAAGGCAGTATTCCCTTTGACTCCCAAACACCTGAGGAATCCTGGTGTACCAAAAGGCCATTTCCTACCTATCTGGTGAGGCAACTGTTAGACTTCCATACATAATAAGCTATCCTCTCTTAAAATCTTGTCAGTGATTTAGATTTTTCTCCTGGACTCCATAGGGAGACAGAAGTCTAATAAGAGATACACATATCAAGTTAAGTGTTTGTGGATTATTTGGATAGATTTGAGAAAAAAAGAGAATCAATGCAAAAATATGGTTGGTATGTATCCAATACTGTCCTAGAAAAAAAAAAAAATTTTTCTTTAGCTGAGCACGCAGTCATGCTCAGGGACAGATGTTAAATGCATTGACTTTAACTTCCGCTGCTTTACCATTTTTGCCTGTGCTATAGGAATACCTCGTTGCTTCCCTCCTTGCTTCCCATACGTCCCTGCCCTGCAAATATTGCCAGAAGGATCTTTCTAAAACCCGAGTTCAATCATATTCTCTTCCATGCATCTCCATGACTGAAACAATAGGTCCCCGCCTTCCTTTCCAATGTCATCTCCAGTTAGTATGACAAAGCCTCACCCACCAGCGATAGTAACACATGGTGTTCCCTAAGTACTCCGCATTCTTCTATTTATTGCTGTGCCTGGAATACATTTTTACCACTGTCTCCTCCTTTACATTCAACTGAAGTACCTTCTCTAGGAGGCATTACTCATTCTCCCAGGGCTAAAGGAACAATAACTTTCTCCTCTGTGCTTCCCCTGGTTCCTCCTACACACCACCTCATGTGTTATAATTAGTCCTCAGGGTTGCCCCATTGGTTTTGTGAGATCTTACAGGGATTGAACAGATTTTCTTAAAATCTGGATCCTCAGCATTTAGTACAGTGCTAGACATACAGTAAGTGCTCCATATACTTCTATGGGACAAATAACATTCGGCAGGATGATTCTTTTCTCTCCCACAGTCTAGATGAGACTTCCTTAAACTCATCCAAGTCCCTTTATTTTCTGGGGAATGGTGTCTTGAATGTCTATGAGGATTTTGTCCACTGGAAAGGTATTAATGAATTAAGTGACATAATTGGTCTGGTTTGTGTAGGTCTCTTAAATTTTGTTTATATGACTCAATTTGACAGAACTTGATTGCTCTCATTGAACAGAAGAAATAGAATCCCCAAACACATAGTAAGAGCCTATTAAGCAACCAAGGGAACCCACGGACACATTGTGGAACATTCAGATGACTGTCTGAATTTTGTCTTATTGGATCTGATGGACATAAAGATCTGTTTGGGATTGCTTGTTGGAGCATGGCTTTAAGTTTTAAATGGCCAACATCCCTTGACAGTTCTGTGCAGTTATTGCCTTACCCATTTTCATGGTGGTTTCTTTGGTTATCTGTAATGTGTGATTGTTTCTATTTCTGTTTTTCTTTTGTTTTTGGTCAATCACTTCCAAATTGGAAATAATTTGGCCATCCCTGACACATCATCTGGGATTTGACTATTTCTTTTACATTGACTGAAACTAAGGAGTTGTTTTTGTTTATTATTCTTTCGTAATTTATTCCATTTTGTTTATTGAAATAATTCTTTCAAATGTGAAAGTGGTAACACTTTTTAGTATACAGTTGACCCTCGAACAATGCAGGCATTAGGGCAGCCAACCTCCCGCACAGTGGAAAATCAAAATGTAGAACTTTGACTCCCCCAAAACTTAACTACTAAATAGCCTGCTTAAACAAAAAAATGTTTTAACATTTATTTTTGAGAGACAGAGAGACGGAGAGACAGAGAGACAGAATGTGAGTGGGAGAGGGGCAGAGGGAGAGAGAGACACAGAATCCGAAGCAGGCTCTGTGCTGATAGCTCAGAGCCTGACACAGGGCTTGAACTCATGAACAGCGACATCATGACCTGAGCAAAGTTGGATGCTTAACTGACTGAGCCACCCAGGCACCCCTAAACATCCTGCTTTTGACTGGAAGCCTTACCAATAACACAGTCAGTTAACACGTAGTTTTTACATTACGTGTTTTATATACTGTATCCTCACAATAAAGTAAGCTACAGAAAAGAAAATGTTATTAAGAAAATCATAAGGAAGAGAAAATACATTTGTAGTAGTTTACTATTAAAAAAACAAACAAACCCGTGCATAAGTGGACCCATGCAGTTCAAACCTGTATTGTTCAAGAAACAATTGTATTCTATTCACAGCTGTGACTACAGCACCTAGACTAGTGTTTGGTAATATTCATTAAATATCTCAAATGAAGGTGTGAACATTTCAAGTCAAAACCTTTTTTTAAAAATCCTTTTTTTAACGTTTGTTCATTTTTGAGAGAAAGAGACAGAGCATAAGCGGGGAAGGGGCAGAGAGAGGGAGACACAGAATCTGAAACAGACTCCAACCTCTGAGCTGTCAGCACAGAGCCCGACGTGGGGCTCGAACTCACAAACTGCAAGATCCTGACCTGAGCCAAAGTCGGACGCTCAACCGACTGAGCCATCCAGGCGCCCCTCAAATCCTTTTTTTAAATCTCCCAATTCCTAGTACTGGTTATAATAATACATACACAAATTTATTTTTTTCTGTCAGAGAAACCAGCAAAATGTTTATCATGATTTTAATAGAAACAAAACTATTAAAAATGTGTTCTTAACATTCTCTTAAGGGCACCTGGGTGGCTCAGTTGGTTAAGCATCCGACTTTAGCTCAGGTTGTGGTCTCACAGTTCATGGGTTCAAGCCCCACATCGGGCTCTGTGCTGACAGCTCAGAGCCTGGAGCCTACTTTGGATTCTGTGTCTCCCTCTCTGTCTCTGTCTCTCCCCCACTCATGCTCTCTCTCTCTCTCTCTCTCTCAAGAATAAATAAACATTAAAAATATTTTTTAAAAACATTCTCTTAAAGAAGAATGTTTTTTTAATTTTTTTAACGTTTATTCATTTTTGAGAGACAGAGAGAGACAGAGCATGAGTGTGGAAGGAGCAGAGAGAGGGAGACACAGAATCCGAAGTAGGCTCCAGGCTCTGAGCTGTCAGCACTCACAAACTGTGAGATCATGACCTGAGCCGAAGTCAGACGCTTAACCGACTGAGCCACCCAGGTGCCCCAAGAAGAATTTTTTTAAAGTAAATTGGATCTTTCCATTTCTACTGTAGGATCCAAAAATTGTTTTTTAAAACATGAAAATACAACTTCTGTATTTAAATTTTTATTCCTCCCAGCTACTCCTTACATAGGGCTAATCCATTTTGATCACTAATGCTGTTATGAGCCTTTGGGTTTTCCAGAACTAAAGGTAATTTGCTTCAGTAGCTGATATCCCTGTTATAAAGTACTCTTGTGTTTGCCAGGATGGACCATGACGCCAAGGGCAATTCCAGGAACTCGGCCCCAGTGTCTAGAGCAGTAAAAAAGCCCCTGCCAACACTCAGCATTTAGGGAACTGCAGCCTTATTTCAGGAAGCCATGCTTGGAGGCAGCCAGCAGATGGTAAGGTCACACATCATAAGACACCAAAACAATGACTCACTAAAAGTCCCTTTCCAAACCTAGGGAGTTGGAGGAAGTAAACACCTGACCTGTGTCACTAATATAATATGTAAGTGTCATACTTTACAGTTTGTGATTGTAAAAGCAGGAAATTCAGAGAACAAGGCAATGTAATTTCAGTACAGCCCTGCCCCATCTGCATGAAAATCCCATGTGTATATAAATGAATTATTACTGAATATATACTATATATTTTAGTATATTAAGTATTTACCAAGACGCTATGCTACACAACAAAAGCTACAATAGTAGAGTTAAGATTCCCAACACAACTTAAATAGTAATCATTTTATGGGGCGCCTGGGTGTCTCAGTCTGTTGAGCGTGGGACTTCAGCTCAGGTGATCTCACAGTTCATGAGTTGGAGCCCTGCATCAAGCTCTCTGCTGTCAGTGGGGAGCCTGCTTTGGATCCTCTGTGCGCCCCCCTCTCTGCCCCTCCCCCACTTGCATTTGCTCTCACTCTCAAAAATAAATAAGCTTTAAAAAGATGCGTTTAATCATTTTAATTTGTGGAGATATTTGAGATGTAATTATCATCACTTACACAAATCTCACAGAGTTGTCATGAAATTAAATGATAAAATCATGATGCTTATTGAGCAGTTAGATTATGTCAAATGTTGGCTAAAGGTTTTACATGGAAACTGTGTTATTTTATTCTCATTGAGTAGTAATGTTGTCCCTGTTTTACAGATACCTTAAGAGGCAGGAAGATTGAACCTTCTACCTGGCTCCAACCCCGGTCCTCTTAATTACTGTGATCTTTAGTGATACCCCTCAGGCCTCCTCACTAGGGGACGCACATTGGTGGCTGCCCACAGAGCTTAGTCATACACTTTTCACTGGCTGCCTTTCTTTCTCCACTTTTCCACCGCGTTTCCTGGGGCCCCCTATTGCAGTAGTTTGCTGGGGCTGCCATAAGAAAATACTACTGTCTGGGTGGTGTAAACAACAGAAATTTATTTCCTCACAGTTCTGGCGACTAGAAATCTGAGATGAAGGTGTCAGCAGGCTTTGTTCCTTCTGAGGCCTCTGCCCGTGCCTCGCAGACGGCTGCCTTCTCCCTCTGTCCTGATTCGGTCATCTCTTCATGCACTCATGCCCCTGGTTTCTCTCCATTGTCCATACCTCCTCTACTTATAAAAACATCAGTCATGTTGGATTAGGGCCTACCCTGAAGACCTCGTTTTAGCTTAATCACCTTTTCAAAGTCTCTAAATATGGTCACGTTCTGAGATACTGGGGATTAGGACTTCAACATATAAACTTGGGAGGGACACAATTCAGCCCATAACCTCTACTATATAAACTACTTCAACTGAAACCTTGTTCCAGGCATGGCTTCTTGGGAACACAAAACATGGAGGACACTATTTGACACACAGTACTAAATATTTCTTTAGCATTTTTTTTGTAAAGTGTTGTTGTACTGGCAATGGATTCTCTCAGTTTTCGTTTGTACTAAAATGCCTTTATTTCCTTTTTATTCTTTTTGTTTATAATTTTTTTTATTTAATTTATTTATTTGGAGATGGCACGAGTGGGGAGGGGCAGAGAGAGAGGGAGAGAAATCCCAAGCAGGCTCCTCCCTGTCAGCACAGAGCCCAATTCAGGGCTTGAACTCACGAATCATGAGATTATGACCTGAGTTGAAATCAAGAGTTGTATGCTTAACTGATTGAGCCAACCAGGTGCCCCCCATATTTATTCTTGAATTTGGAGCCTGAGTTCTGCTCCAGATGTAAAATTCTAGATACTTTTACCAGATATAAAACCGATATAAAATTCCAGGGTTTTTTTTTTCTTTTCAGCACATTAAATAGGCTGTCATTATGTATCATTGATGCCCTGTTTTTCTCTGGATACTGTAAAGAGTTTAATTGTGGATTTCAGTAGTTTCATGAGGATGTGCCTAGGTGTGGTTCTCTTGTTACTTAATGCCAAGCACCTTGGAGATTTCACCAAATTTGAAAACACTTTGGCCATTGATTCTTCAAATTTTTAGTCATTCTCCCCCTCTCTCTCTCTCCTTATAGGACTCCATTTACACACAATGTTAGACCTCTTGATATTGTTCAACAAGTCACTAGGGCTCTGCTTATTTTTCCCCAGACTTCCTTCCGGTTTTTTTTTAGATTGGATCATTTTATTGTCTATGGTATTAATTCTTTCTTCTGTTATCTCCAATCTGAAGTTAAGGCTATCTAGTGAATTTGTAATATTGGGTATTTTAACACCTAGTTCTAGAATTTCCATTTGGCTAATTCTTTTTAGTTTCTGTTTCTCTACTGAGATGTCCTATATGTTTGTTCATTAAAATCATATTTTCTTTTATATCCTTAAGTATGTTATAGTAACTGTCTTTAAAATTTTGTCTGCTAATTATAATCTGAAACCTCCTAGGGTCTCTATTGATTATCTTTTCTTTTGAGTATTGATCTCATCTTCGTGTTTCTTCTTTTCTCTAGTAATTTTGGGTTGTGTGCTGGACATGGTGAGTGACACAGTGTAGAGACTGAACTTCATTATATTCTCAAAAATATCCCTTTTTATTACAGAAGACAGTTAACTTGGCAGAACTCAGGCTCCAAACTGATTGTTCTGTGTTAGGCAGCACCTGAAATCTCTATTCAGTTCTCTTAGCCTTAGAGCAGCTTGGTTTCTACTTTGCATGCACATAGCACAGGGATCAACCAGATGTTCATGCAGAGTTTATTTTTTATTTTTTTATTTTCGGGGGGGGGAATTTTAATATAATTTTTTTATTAACTTGTTTTATTTTTTATTTTTTTAATTTAAATCCAAATTAGTTAGCATATAGTGCAACAACGATTTCAGGAGTAGTGCCTCTCACCCATTTAGCCCATCCCCCCTCCCACAACCCCTCCCATAACCCTCAGTTTGTTCTCCATATTTATGAGTCTCTTCTGTTTTGTCCCCTTCCCTGTTTTTATATTATTTTTGTTTCCCTTCCCTTATGTTCATCTGTTTTGTCTCTTAAAGTCCTCCTATGAGTGAAGTCTTATGATTCTTGTCTTTCTCTGACTGAGTCATTTCACTTAGCTTAATACCCTCCAGTCCCATCCACGTAGTTGCAAATGGCAAAATTTCATTCTTTTGGATTGGCGAGTAATACTCCATTGTATATATATACCACATCTTCTTTATCCATTCATCCATCGAGGGACATTTGGGTTCTTTCCATACTTTGGCTATCGTCGATAGTGCTGCTATAAACAGGGGGGTGCACGTGTCTCTTCAAAACAGCACACCTGTATCCTTTGGATAAATGCCTAGTAGTGCAATTGCTGGGTCGTAGGGTGGTTCTATTTTTAGTTTTTTGGGGAACCTCCATACTGCTTTCCAGAGTGGCTGCACCAGTTCACATTCCCATCGTGCAGAGTTTATACGCATAAACTGGAGACCCCTCTATGGCTCTCTCCTTTCTGGATTATTCTCCTTCACATTGTAGTTACTTCAAGCACTGACTCTGAATATTTAACCTGTAAGATTATGAGTTTCTAAACCTTAGCCACACCACATGATGCGGACGGAAGCCAACCCTTAGGTAGAGTCATAAAAAATGGAAAATTCATCTCATGTCCTTCCCTTCTTCCAAGTGTTGACTCCTTCCACCTTCTGCTGCTTTGGTCACTTTTCAATGCTTTCATACAGTTGTTTTCTTCTATTTTGCACAGAGCTTATAAACATTACCTATGGAATGGTTGATCTGATACAAGCTACTCAACCATTAATAGAAGTGGAACCTCACATTTTTCTTTAGCCAAGAAAAATCTGCTCCATATCTAGACATCTGTATTGTATTTATTTATATGATCCCTGTTACTCCCTACCAGAATGTGCTTTTTTATTCACCTCTTAGAGATAAAATATTTGGAAAAAAGACAGCCTCTCCCCTCATCTTCTGGTGCTGCTATCCATTTCTCTGCTTGAAAAGAAGCTGTCAAGCTACTTTTTCTCCAGAACCTCCCTACTAATATGACTTTGAATTGTCCTGATTTATCCTTCCAATTCTATTCCTGTGGATTAATGAATAGAAACATTATAGACGGGATTTTTTTCCAAGTTTGAGGAACTGCCTGGGAACATTTCCAAGCTTTCCATTCAATTATTTTCTTTTTATTGATAAAAATATTTCTATAAATTTTTCCTAGAGGACTGTATAGTCAAATTCTGAATAAAGGGGATTCGAGTTCATATGCAATGGCATAACCATGAAAGGAGAAAGGATTGTCATGTGTACCAAAGAAGATGGAGAGCCCTGTAGAGAGACACAACCAGGCCACACAGTCTACTCAATTCAAGAAACCTAGAAGAAGAAGGAGAAGGAGAAGGAGAAGAAGAAGAAGAAGGAGGACGAGGAGGAGGAGGAGGAAGAGGAGGAGGAAGAGGAAGAGGAGGAGAGAAAGACTACAATGGAGGAGGAGGAAGAGAAGGGGGAAGAGAAGGAGGAAGAAGAGAAGGAAGAAGAGAAGAAGAAGAAGAAGAAGAAGAAGAAGAAGAAGAAGAAGAAGAAGAAAGAAAGAAAGAAAGAAAGAAAGAAAGAAAGAAAGAAAGAAAGAAAGATTGATTTATGTGCCAAACTATGCTACTGGTCTGTTCTTACTGGGGCTGAGGGGAGGGGAAGATGACATTGGAGCACACCATAAATGAATAATAATAATAATAATAATAATTATTATTATTATTATTATTTTATTCTAGAGAGAAAAAGCATGAGTGGGGGAAGGGGGCAGAGGGAGAGAGAGAGAGAGAATCCCAAGCAGATTCTCTGTGCTCAGCACAGAGGCCGACTCGGGACTCAATCCCATGACCATGACCTGAGTTGAAATCAAGAATCAGACACTCAACCAACTGAGCCACCCAGGAGCCCCAAGGATGAATACTATCTGAATAAATGACCAAAAAGTTCCTAAACAACTTTTTCAGTAACTGCTGTATTACAGATGGAGGGGGAAATGAGGCCCTCACTTCCAACTCCCAAGTACAATTATTGTTGATATCATCACACTTATTCAAAGCTGTGTGTGGTAGCAGGTAGACAGATACATGGCTGACTTTCAAGCCTGGAATAATTGGGCTTAAAGATGGAAAAAACAGAGCTTTGGTATCCAAGGAACACATTTGGAAACTGTGTTGCATCAAGCCCTCCTGAGATGAGAAGGAATCATACCTACTTCTTTCTGGCAAAGTCTGTGTGCAGCATATTTCTTTCTCTAACTCAAGCAGTTAAGTTCCTGCCCAGTTGTTAACTTTTCTCCATTGACGACATCTTTTTCTTCATGTCTCTGGTGTTAACAATTGAGTTAGAAAAGACAAAGACAGTCACACGTGGCTGAATTCTCCATTATCAAAAGAATATTTTTTTTTAGAGTTTGCAAAAGAAAGGCACTTATTATTTGGAACATTTGGGCACTGACAGAATAGAGTATTACCAGATCTAGCGATCTGTTAAGTAACCTCTGACGATAGATCTTACTCATGAGGTAGCTAAAACGGTTCCTTCTCCTGCACCACGTTCCTGACCCCGCTCACCCCACAGCCTGGCTTGGGCTCTGGCTTCTGGGTTCCCTGTGTATTCTGTATCCTATTACTCACCACATTGCCCTGAAATGCCCTATTTACCTCCGAGTCTCCCCTATTAGACAATCTGCTCCTTGAAGATATGCTCCTACCTCTCACTTCACTTTGAATCGTTGGCTTTTCCATCAGTACCTGGAATGAGGTACACCCTCAATACCTGTTTGTTGAAGACATGAATGACTGTGCCCAGGACACAAGTAATGTGGGGAAATTAATTGACATTATGATAAGTAAACAGGTCGTGTCTGTTAAAATTTCAAGGGATTGATTTTAGAAACAAATACGATTCTACAGCTCTGGAATTGACCTTCTTTCTATTTGTGCTTCCAGTGATCATTTGTACCTAGACTTTTAAAAGACATTTCTGGAATAGGTCATGGTAACTGTGGGGTTTGCCATCATTTAATAGATTGGAAATGCAAGGCTTGTCCCTGAAATGGGGTTATTTTTGAACTATGCTTTCTTCACAAAAGAAAGGGTTCTATTAAAGTCTTTACAAATGTAAAAAAATGTATACAGTTAATCTAGATACTCTTCAAGTAATTATTCACCATGTGCTACATAATCAAACAGAATAGTTTCACCCTCAGTGCCGTGTGACTTATTAGAAAAAAGACAGTGGAATATATGCCTGGGCACCTGTTTAATTTATTATGACTTTAATTTTGAGGACTTATCAGCACTGAGAACTAGCTGGCCTCAGTTTATTACATTTTGTTTTTCTTCACAAAGGCGCCATTGCTGAGTTATGTTTTTGCCTTAAATCCTGGAGAAGTATACCTCTGATCGGCCAGTTAACCCTTATCTGTTGTCTCCAGGTCATTAAGAAACCAACATCAGCAGTAGCACCAAGGTGCTGGGCTTTTGATAGGGGACGGGGTGGAGTCAAGAGAGACAGCCTGAAAACAGGATTGTTTTCTGTTCTGGAAAGAACTTAATCCCACCCCTCCACTTTCCAAAAGGTTTATCTCTAAAAGGTAAGATGCTTTCTGTTCTTTGTCCTAGAGGAGTATTCCAACTACCTCCCCACAACACTTCCTAGTAGAGAGCCTGGGTTTAGTATACTCTGTGGCTCTGCAGTGCAAAGTTACTTTCTGGGTAGAAAGTGAAGCCCTCGGGGTGCCTGGGTGGCTCAGTCGGTTGGGCGTCCGACCTCGGCTCAGGTCATGATCTCGCCGTCCGTGAGTTCGAGCCCCGCGTCGGGCTCTGTGCTGACAGCTCGGAGCCTGGAGCCTGTTTCAGATTCTGTGTCTCCCTCTCTCTGACCCTCCCCCGTTCATGCTCTGTCTCTCTCTGTCTCAAAAATAAATAATCGTTAACAAATAAAAAAAAGAAAAGAAAAGGAAGCCCTCTAAGGAAAGGGGGAAGAAAAGAAAAGTGAGATACATAGGAAGAAATGCTGACAAAGAAACAAGTGGATTTGTGAATGTTGGCAAGTTAAAAAGAAAGGAACAAAGAGAAAGGGAAGAAATTACAACTCCACCCTGGACTACCCCTAGGTATTACTTTACATACTGTTCAAAGATGAAAGGAAAGACATTGTTTCAGTTCCTCCCACCACTACAAGATGTGTGTTGCTCAGCCAGTTAAGCATCTGACTCTTGATCTTGGCTCAGGTCAAGATCTCACCGTTTGTAAGTTGGAGCCCATGTATCCGGCTCTGTGCTGACAGTGCAGAGCCTGCTTGGGATTCTCTCTTTCTCTCTCTGCCCCTTCCCTACTCTCTCACTCGCTCTCTCTCTCAAAATGAATAAATAAACTCTAACACACACACACACACACACACACACACAGACAAACACACACAAGATGTGTGTAAAGGTACTGATTATGTAGCAGGGGAATCTAGCTCAAGTGCCAGACCATCTTAGGTTTAAAAAAAATTTGTTTAATGTTTACTTATTTTTGACAGAGAGAGAGAGAGAGTATGAGTGGAGTATGAGTGAGGGAAGGGCAGAGAGAGAGGGAGACACAGAATTCGAAGAAGTCTCCAGGCTCTTAGCTGTCAGCACGAGCCCGATGCGGGGCCTGAACTCAGGAACTGAGAGATCATGACCTGAGCCAAAGTCAGACGCTCAACCAACTGAGCCACCCAGGCGCCCTGAGCCATGTTAGGTTTAAATCCTCACACTGCCATTTGCTAGAGTTCTCAGAGCCTCAGTTTCCTCATTTATAAATAGAAGTGATTATATAGTTCCTACTTTGTAGTGTTTTTTGTTTTTGTTTTTGAGAGAGCAAGCACATGTGCAAGTAAAGGAGAGGCAGAGAGAGAGGGGGACAGAGGATCCAAAGTGGGCTCTGTGCTGACAGCACAGGGCTCAAACTCATGAACTGTGAGCTCGTGACCTGAGCCAACGTTGGATGCCTAACCAACTGAGCCACGCAGGTGCTCCTGTAGTGTTGTTTTAAGGGTTAAATGAGGTAATTTACATGACGACACTGCATAGAGTTCAACAAATACTGGTTATTATTACTGTTTCTAGCTATCTTGCCACATGTTTTATGATCATTTATAGTCCCTTTGTGCTTTATTTCACTCCCTCAGAAGTGAAGAAGGGCACAAATCCATGAACTAAAAGTTTTTGAGGGCAAGGAGTGTATCTGATTTATTATGGTATTTCCTGTATCTAGCACAGTGCTTGGCACACAAATGGTCAATATTTGTTGAAGGAATGGAAGAACAATTATTACAAAACATCATTTCAATTACAGATGTTATGGGTTGAATTGTGTCCCCCAAGATTCTTAGGGGGAAGCCCTAATCCCCAGTACCTCAGGATGTAACTTCATTTGGAAATAGGATTGTTGCAGATATAATTAAAATGAGGTCATACCGGAGAAGGGTAAGGCTCTAATCCAGTATTACTGGTGTCCTTAATTGAAAGGGTAGATTTAGGGTGGGGGTTTGCCTGGGTGGCCCAGTCGGTTAAGGATCCGACTCATGATTTTGGCTCAGGTCACGATCTCACAGTTCATGAGTTCGAGCTCTGTATCGGATTCTGTGATGACAGTGCAGAGCCTGTTTGGGATTCTCGCTCTCTCTCCATTTCTCTGCCCCTCTCCCACTTCCCCTCCCCCCAATAAACAAATAAATAAACTTTAAATAAAATTTGGGGACAGACACATACACCAGGGAGAACACCACGTGAAGGTGAAGACAGGTATGGGGTGATGCATCTGGAAGCCAAGGATCACCCACGATTGTCAACAGACCACCAGAGAAGCCAGAGGGGAGGCGTGGAACATTTTCCCTCCCAACCCTGTCCTAGCAGAAGGAACCAACCCTGTCCATACCTTGAACTTAAAACTTCTAGCCTCCAGAACCTTGAGACACAAATTCCTTTTGTTTAAGCCACCCAGTTTGTGATACTTTGTTACAGCAGCCTCAGGAAATGAATTCAATAGGTCAGTTGCAACATCATCTTCAAACTGATGGTGTATGTTGATTTGTAAGTATAGTGTTCGGTGGTTTGAACCTATTCTGAAAGAGAGGCTTTCATATTATTTTGCATAAGCAAACATTATTCAAACCAAACATAATCAAGTGCAAAATGAAATTGCTTCTTGGGTAGGCACAATTCTAAAAAGTTGTCTAAGCTTTTTGCAACCAGCAGCATATTACTAAGCTCTATGCATACTCGGTATCTGACATGACAGCTGACGTTACGTACAGAAAGCAGACTGAGATCAGCAACAGAACAAATCTCATTGTTTAATTATACTCAAGTTGAAGCTCTGTAATCACCTCTACTACTTTTATGAAAACATCGTAAAAGGTTTAATGGAGCCAAGGAACACTAGTAAACAAATCTGCTTATGGCAGTATTTCTTTTGAATTTTCAAGAATAACTGACAGTAAGTGTAACAATAAACTATGAAGAACAGCCCAACTTCCTTGACCTAACTGGTCTTTGTTGCATTGAATCCCACTGAAATTAAGCAGACACTTAGGTGGAACATTATATAGATTTGACACTGACATGAAATAACAGGAGTTTGAAGTATATTCATGAATATTAGAACTTCAAGGAGACTAATGATGAAACATACTCAGCAAGTATCAACACACAGAAATACTCAATAAGTATTAAATTCAGGAATGAATGAAAAAAAAAAAAAAAAAGGAATGGATTAAGAGAGCAGATTACTTTTGAAAACCGGAACCACAAAAGTGTAATTAATGGGATTTTTTGTGGAGTAGTCATTGTCCTGGGATCATGTCTGTTACCTTCATCCTTTCTAGAAGCAGACTAGAGGTACTCAAAAAGATAGCCAATCAGAAAGGATGTAAGAGGCCTAGGAGAATGCTTGGTTAGAGAGACATGGTTGAATTTAGCACCGACTAAGCCAACACGGCCTCTCCCTGAAAATTCACCAGTCTGCTACTGCCGGAAAGATAACACATTCCAGCCCAATCCAGCCAATACCCCACTGAAGCGAAAACAGTGACACAGCTTGGCTTCCCTGATGCCTAAGAGACTTGCTGAGAGGTAGGTAGACAATACATGTCTAAGATGTTTTAAAGGCCAAGTTTTATTTTATTCAAAGTTTTACCATGAATAGAAACTGGTGATAAAATGAGGAATGCCCGTGCTGTAGAGGTCTGTGGCAGCACAAAAAGATTCAAAATTTCTGAGAAGATTCACACTGCAAATATTCTAGCACACTCATTGTATTAACATTCTTGTACATCACAGTGGTGTGGGGGGGGGTGGGGCAGGGGAGGGAAATGTCATTTAAAACTCATAGTGACCATAGCTGTTTCTTTCTTCTAAGATGAACTGGCAGAATTCATATCAGCAGGAACATTACTCTCTGTTGCTTCCTTCCTTTGGCAGATACTGGTTGAAGAGGAATAACAGAGGGACTGAAATTTCCAAGTATCTGCCCCACTTTTCTATGCCCCCAACAGATAAGATCCAAAGTAGATGGCTCTTACTTTGGCAGTACATGTAATGAGTTTTGATATGCAAAAATAAACCCGAGTCCCTGAGTAAGTGAAAAACTAAATTAATTTGAAAACAAGGCCTGAGAATTGTGATGAAGTGCTTCTTCCTGAAGAGATTAGCTTGAAGAATGAAACCAGAGACTACTGACTATGGAAGGTGACCAGTAAAAATTTCCAATAGACAGAATTCCCTAGGATGTTTAAAAACAAGAATTCCTAACAATCCATTTTAAGGTGTTTTACTGGAGTAAAGTAAACTCTATTTCCTCATTCTGAACCTTCAATAAAGTTTGGTGTGTGCACGCACACGCATACACACATACACATACCTCTGTGTGTCTGATCTGAATAGATTTTATACTGAAGAAAAGAAGCCATGTTCCATGAATGAGTGAACACAGTACATAAGGAGACATTTTGCCACAGGAGAGGAGATGAGCAATCAAGAATGAAATAGAATCAAGAAGTTGGACTTGAAGAATGTTAGCCTGAGGAACCTCAAAGAAATGTTGGGAGGATTTTGGATTTCCCACCAATTGCAAGATGAGGGTTAACTCAGTTTTTGAAATGTTCAAGGACAGATTTTATCAATTAAGATGACTTTGGCTTGCAAGTAACAGAAAACCCTGGTTCAATTTGACTTAAATAATAAGGTAGATAATTATCTCATATTACTGCAAGGATAAAAGAAGAAGGGCAGAGAATATGGAGGCGGGTTGGTTGACATTAAGGACTTAGGTCCTTTCAATATCTTCACTCTGACATTTCCAGCTGATCGCAAAGTGGCTAGAAGTTCTTGGCAATACATCAAGATATAATATCCAGAGTCAGGAAAGAGACCATTTATTGGAATCTTCCTTTTATGAATGAGGAAATCTTTCCAAGAAGCAACTCCAACAGACTTTCCTACACATCTAATTGGCCAGAACTGTATCACACGCCTGCTGTGAAACCAACCTGCTGACAAGGGGGGTTGCTCCCATCCAGAAACACCCTAAATGGCTTAGGCCAGTCAGGATTGACTCCTGAGTTGGGGATGAGTCATCTTCACCTAAGTCATAGGCAGATATAAGTAGATACCTAAAAAATTAGGATTGTTAGGTATATAGTGTGAGCTCCACTGGTGTTTGTGTCTCAAGGAAAATGACACATTGTATATACACAGTTTAGAGAATCATTTATGTAAAGTGCTTGAACAACTTGTACTAAGGCTAGTTTGTTAGTCATATAGTCATAAATAATGGTTTCTCGGTGGTTCTGTCAACAAGAAGTTCCTTTTGTTTTGTGGCAAGAACAGAAACAGAGACTCAAAGTTGATTTTTTTTTTCCAGCATAAAGGAAGTAGGACACATTTAGAAAAATGTGCTCAGTTCAAGGCATCATGTTTAAAGAAAACTGACAGAACCAGAGTACATGAAGAAATCCTATATTAGGAGGATGAGAAGGGATATTTGGGGAAAAAAGCCACTTGGGAGACTATAACTAAAGTCTCAATTTATTTGAAAAGTTAGTATGTGGAATGCAGCATAGACCTATTCTGAGTACTTCCACAGGTTAGAGGTAGGAAAATTGGCTGTAATTACAGACAGACACCCTTCAGGTCAAACTAACATGGCCAGCCAGTAGCAGTGTTGTTGAGAGATTCTTGCTTTGGTGGGAAACCAGATCAGGTCAATGTGACTTTGAAACCTACTGTAAGCTGACACCCTACCTCATGTGTAGGCTGTGATGGACATCTGGGTACCCAGATATCTGGTCAAAATTATTCTCAGTGTGTCTGTGAGAATGTTGTTAGATGAGATTAACCTTTCAGTCGGTAGACTAAGTAAAGCAGACTGTCCTCCCAGATGCGTGTGGCCTCATCCAATCAGTTGAAGGCCTGAAAAGAACAAAACGGCTGACCCTCCTGAAAGGAGGAGGGAACTCCTCCTCCCCGATTGCCTTTAACCTGGGACATCAGCTTTTTTTCTTCCTTCAGAGTCAAATGGAAACATTAACTCTTTTTGAGTCTCTGGCCTCCTGGCTTTTGGACTAGAACTTACATCATTGGCTCTCCTGTGTCCCCAGCTTACTGACCACAGATCTTGAAGCTTCTCAGCCTCCATGTTATGTGAGCCAATTCTATAGAGAGAGATGGATAGTAGTCTCCTGTTGGTTCTGTTTCTCTAAAGAACCCTGACATACATGGACTGAGAACTTTTCACAAAGCAAATCTTTTCTTCAGTTCTTACAGGTGAGTAATTCATGCTCTGTAAATTAACTTTTTGCTTATTGCTGGTTTGAGGAAGACTAGAACTATAGTTCTACTTCAATTTTTATTGATCCATTCATCACCAGTGAGTTCTTTTCATTAGAAAATGGAAACGGGGTGCCTGGTTGGCTCAGTCAGTGGAGCATGTGACTCTTGATGTTGGGTTTGTGAGTTCAAGCCCCACATTGGGTGTGAAGATTACTTAAAGATAAGATCTTAAAGAAAAAACTGTTAACAGGTGGGCTACAGGATCTTTTGTCTTCCTCCAGAGGTCATGGTAAAATAATTTTTGAGAAATTCTCTGGTCTAGACCACTTCAAAAGTCTCCTAGAACTTCAAAATCCCATTATTATATTAATTTATTGGTTCCATAATTTTTTTCTTTGCGACTTCACGCTTTACTTTTTTCTGCTCAGAAAAAAGAAAATTTAAACACAATGAGTCAGAAGTGGAATAGAGAAAACTATAGGTTGTATTTTAAAATGGTCATTTCAAAAATATAGAGGGGTGCCTGGGTGGCTCAGTTACCTTCAGATAATGCCATCTTTGTACAGCAGTATTTGTGCAATTATTTGAATATTTTACCACGTTTGAGCTTTATATTTTATAAAAGTTAATGACAAAAATTGAAAATGTTGCCATTAATACTACAGTTGAGACAAAGTCCAAAAAAAAAAAAAAAAAAAAATTAGGTTTTCCTAATGTTGTGAATCGTTAGCCCAAATCAGATTCTTTGTTGAACTTGGAGTTGATTTCCTGTGAATTCAAATATGAAAGGAAAGAACTATATGAGAGCACATTTAGAAAACACTGGAAATTTATCCTTGACAACTGTGTCTAAAAACATAAAATACAGTGACAAAGGAAATGGAGAGGTTGTTAAAGTTATGGATTGAAAATTAACATCCTTAAGTATTCCAGAGATTCAAACACAGAAAGAACATGATATAAACAGAATAAGGATGCAACTCACTAATGAACCCATTATCAAGAGAAAACTGGAATTCAAATTTTTCTCAGTAATTTTCTGAAGTTTATAAAACATTAATAATGGTCAGTACTCTACAAAATACACATCAATTTCTTTCCAATGTGAAAATAAATTTCATCTACTAAATGTCGCCATAAATGGGAGAAATGGAATGTGAGTTAAGAAATTTATCATTTTTAATGTTTAACCCAGGTTTTAAATATATTAGGTATACATATGGCAGGGGTTAAAAAATAAAGCCTTTGTACAATAATTAGAATATTCTAGTATTTATATTATTGAGTTACAAGCCTGGTCTAATAGGTCTTAACTTTTGCTCATTTAACTTTCATACATTTTGGGGGACCACAGTATGTACAAAAGCAGACAATTACTTGTATTCTTGGAGCTAGATCCCTCTCTCTCGGGGAGTTGAGGGAAACGTGACCACAGATGAGAATACAAAGATAAACTGATGTTGGATTGTGTAAGGCTGTAAAAGACACACAAAAGAGTTCAGACTATCCTGACACTAATGGAAGTATTGAAACGGTTGAGGCAGAGGAGTTCTATGAACCTATTTGCTCCAGAAGATCATGATAGTTGCAGTATGAAGAGTGGATATGTGGGGGGAATACACTGAATTCAGGGGATCTGCACTGCAGTGATAGTAAGCAGGCAATGATGGTCAGGATTAGGAAAGTGGCAGTCGAAACGGAGTGGAGTGGATGACTGTGATATACTGAAAAGGAAGGTTTAACAGATTGTGGTGATAGAATGGATGTTGAGGAAGATGGAAAATTCAAAGCACACATTTAGATTTCTGGTTTGGGGCATTTGGGTGGGTGATGGCATCAGTTCAGTTTGGACACTTTGTGTTTGAGCTGGGTACGTATGAAACACCCAAGAGAAACCAAGTAGGGAATTGAATATCAGTTTCAAGCTTAGGGGTGTGATCCTGGCTAGGAGTCATCAGCATATGGATAGTAAAGCCACCAGCATAGATGAGCTCGTCCAAGAAGAATGTGTAGACTAGATTAAGTGATAAGAGCCTTACCATTCCTTGAATGGCAATATTTAAACAAAGACATAAGGTCCAAAGGTCAAGAAGGCGGGCCAGAAAGGAAACTTTGAAGTGTGGCATTACAGAAGCTAAGAAAACAGATTGTTTTAAAAAAAGGCAGAGTGGGGGAGGATGGTCAACAAATTCAAATGCAGTTGAAACATTAAGAAGTGAGAGATATTATACAATAAGGATGATATTGGTGACTTTATCAGAGTAGTTTCAAAGCAGTGTTGGGAACAAAAGCCTGATTACAACTGGTTGAGAAGTAACTTGGAGGTGAGGAAGGAGAGATAGCAAGCACAGAAAATTCTCCGAAAATTTTTCTTTAGTGAAAGGAAGGAGAATCTGGGTAGAAGCTAGAGGGAGGGAAGATATGAGGGAGATACTTTCAACAAGGAAACAGTAGAGTGAGAGGTTGAATACACAATAAAAAGAGAATAATTGACTGAGTGTGGCCCTTCAGTAGATGGGAGGAGTTGAGGTCCAAAATACAGACAGAATGATGTGGAAAGAATGAAGGACTGGGGGCTTCATCAAAATCAAAAGCCCCCAGAATCAAAAGCTGGGGGCTGGGTTATAAAAACTAACATGCACTATCTCATGTAATTTTTAATTCTTATAATAAACTATTCAGGGTATTTTTAAAAGATTTTAAGTAATTTCTACACCCAATGTGGGGCTCAAACTCACAGCCCCGAGATCATGAGTTACACGCTCTACCAAACTAAGCCAGCCAGGCACCCCCAGTATAAGTATTTTAAAAGGCAGAGAATGATAGAATTTGTTCAAGTGTCCTGCTTATTAATAATATTTTCTCTTTCAAGACTCAAACCACCTAGATTTAAGGGACCTAGCCAAACATTCCTTCCTTTGTAAGGTCCGTGGTACAAAGTCTGAAATACGGTAAATATTGAATAAATGCTAATTAAATTTCCTTGGCTGACTCTGGACTCCAATAATCAGCTGCTTCACCACTGACAGCATCTAATTCTCCCTTCTGGCTTCTCAAATCTGTACCTTTTGGTCTAATCCTCTGTACCTACTGGATCCTTCCTGACTTTGTAAATACCTTCTGTTCTGGTCTATCCCCACCTCTACCCTTTTCCAGGACAAACTGATTTATGATAGTATAATTCATTTTTATGAAGTATATTAACCACTAAATTCATATTCTGCATGAAGATATGAAGGTATTCTGTGCATGTGGTATACGCCCCCCCCCCCCCCCCCCCCCCCCCCCCCCCCGCCAAATATAAGAATTCAGGAGCCATTAGAAATTGCTGCTGGGCATGTGATGATTCCTCTGAAAAGTAACACAACTTATGAAATTGAACAAAAACTAAGATGGATATCAATTTTAACAGATGCTAACCAAAGGCTTATTTTTACAGGCTTTGTCAAAATACATGAAAGAGCCCTTAAGATTGGGTTCTTCATATACTAGTGATGAAAATGTATAATCTTATTTATAGTTAACAAGTATAAAAGTTTGCTCAAGGTTGAAAGATGACAAAGAAACCTGTAGAGAAGTAGGGAGATTAAAATAGAATCAAGTTTATCTATTACCTCATTCCAGGGAAGTATTTTATTTGAAAGATCAATATGAGCAGCCAATGGCTTCTAAACAATGAATACTTGATTACAGAACAAGAAGAATTGATTTTGGAGCTAGAATAGTGACAAGAGTACAATGTAAAATACAGTCCATCATCTCATGTACCTTAGCTATAACTGTATCTTAAATAAAATCATATGAGAATACTACACAGCTACAAGTCCGAAATTTTAGTACGTATGTTATTAACATTTCTCTTAATAGATCAGAAAAGATTAAAAGAATCAATATAGAAATATTTTCAGCTATACAAATTCCAGAGCTTTCCTGATTAAAAAAAAAAAAAAAAAAAAAGGCTGAGGATTCCACCATTATTTACACACGCACACGTTTTTTCTACCCAGAAAATGTTTATTATCTAAAACAATCTTACCCATGTTAACCCTAGGCAAAGTGAATGCTGTCATTAGGCAACAGACTTGTTATTTGACACTTACATGTACTTGCCACATGCCAGGTACTGTTCTAAGTACTCTACAGGTATTCACTCATTTAATCTTAAAACCATGTAACAGAATATGGCAAATAATAATTTAAAAAACTAAAATTGCTATTTTTTCTTCTACCCCATCATATGTAGTCAGTAAAAATACAGAAAAGTCCAGTGAAAAGATATTTAACTTAGACTTGTAAGATTTGAATTTGTTTCTGGCTCTATTTATGGTTCTGGTGACCTTGGATAAGTTACTGAAACCAGAGCTTCCCCAACCTGACTGATGATCAGAATTCAAAGGAGGGTGTAATAGTTTATATTTGCTAGATAGATAGATAGATAGATAGATAGATAGATATAGATAGATAGATGAAATAAACTTTACTTTGAGAGACAAAGACAGTGCAAGCAGGGGAGAGGCAGATAGAGAATACCCGAGCAGGCTTCATGCTGGCAGCTGTGGATCCTAATGTAGGGCTTGAACCCATGAACCATGAGATCATGACCTGAGGTGAAACCAAGAGCCAGATGCTTAACAGACTATGCTACCCAGTTATATTTTTATTTATGTAACTATATACATAAGGGATCACCCAAGACTTTCTAACTGACTTTGTTTGGAGTGGGATTTCCCTTTAAAGCTGTACAGATGACTCTGAGTAGTGACACTTGGGGACCACTGATTTCAGTCTTATCCTCTAATTTCCTGACAGAAGTATGGAAATATGTGGTCCACAAGGGTGGACATGAAGAATTATAATAAAGGCCTAAATTGTCAGACCTCTGTTCCTTATACATTCTCACCAGAGTGGCCACAAAAAAGGTGGGGGGGGGGGGGCTACTTTGAATATTTAAGCAAAAATATTAGAAACGGTATCACACAAGTGACTGTCATCTATGGTACCTGTATAAGCCTACCCCTCCAAGGCCTGATGCCAATAAAAGTGAAGGAGGAAACTGAGGCAATGGCCTCACTAAGTTAAATTATAAAGCAAACCAAAACAAATGATCTTTTCCTCAATGTGTGGAAAACGTGCACACACACACACACACACACACACACACACACCCCTAAAAGTTTCCGAGGTGATTATAAATATGGGTTTTTTTCTTTAAGTATTCAATGGATCATCACAAGATACTTTTTATTTTCATCCCTAAAATGCTTTTGAGTATTTATGCCTGACATCATAAAGAAGACAAAGATGAATAAAACAGAGTTCCTGCCTTTTTGGTGAAGACACAGCCATAAACACAAGAATAGCAGTTTAAGTTTTAAAATTTTAAGTTTGGCTGAATTTTAGATTCTGCAGGCAAGCAATCTTAAGCCAGAAATGTCCCTATTCTAAATATATTCTGGCATAACTGTCATATCAAGCTGGTAACCATGGTATAAAGTCCTACAGGGAACAGTGCATTTGCAAATCTCAAAAATTTGACTTTGACTCTGCTACTTGACAATTTGTAGCAAGTCTTTAAGCCTCTGAGCCTATTTTTTTGAACAATGCGAGCCTCACAAAGTTGTTGTGAAAACAAAATGAAATAATGTTATGGTGTCATGAGTACTATAGACAGCATTCATAACTCTACTAATGATAAACATGTATTCTGAGTTTCTTTCCCATCAATAGTGGCAAATTGCTAATAACCAACTGCTTTCTTATCTGGCCAATACACCCAAAGAAGCTTTTCTTGTTAACAGTTGTTTCTATACGTGTACTTATTGTACATTAATATTTTCATGAATTGGCAGATAACGAGTGTGTGCATAAAATGTGCACATTATATTGCCATGAATATGTTTAAATGTGTTTATATATGCACATACCTTTCAAAAAAAATACCGAGGCCACTAATCTAATGGGCAAAATTTCATCTACTTTAAGGATAGACATTGGACAAAAGTTCACAGGCCTATACATTTTATTTTGTATTTCTGATTAAATAATGATGGAAATGACAGAAGATTCACAGGAATGTTTCATGTTTCAGACAACCATGGAATTGCATGTCAAATTCTTATTATTCTATAGGGACATGAGTAATGCTTTCATAGAAAATTCCAGTTAAATGCAGTAAACTAATCATTTATTTCTAAACAAGATTCTGACAAAAGCATACCTACCTATACATCCTCCCAAAGCATATATTAGCTATAACAGCAGTGAATCTAGGACTGTAGTTACTAAAATTTCTTTTACTTTTTACTCATACTATATTTAACACATAAGGTTTGATCATAAATAATAAAAATTAAACTCATAGGTCAAAAAGAAATCTAACCCTATTTTTTTTTTTTTAATCGAAACCCATTTCAAAAACAGAATCCTTCATGTTGAGTTGCTCAGGCAACAAATTTAGGAATGCTCATGAGTTCTTCAGGATATTAGTGCTAATTATTAATAATATGTAGTTACAATTATACCCTTTCATCCAAGTACCTCAAAGAGCTTTTAAAGTATTAATTTGTTATTTCTTATATCTCTGAGAGGCAGGCCAGTAGAAGGCTATTATTATTTCTATTTTACAGTCAAAAACTAGGGCAGGGAGAGGTTAAGTGACTTTGCTAGGGTCATATGGTGAGCAAAGAACAAAAAAGGGACTTGAGGTCATTGTTCTCATTTCCAGTTCACTATGGTATCCATTATACAGTTGTTTAAAACACCTACATGTATTTCTACTCTAGAAAGACTGAGAATAATGTATTTGAATAATCTAAGAACTAAAGGTGAGAGTTCCTCATTTTTTATGTTCAAAAATGCTGAGTAAAAACTAATAATTAGTCTCTGGTTTGCCGCTGTAGCTATTATTTATAGGGCTTTTGTTATTTGTAGCTTTCTGAAGCCTCGGCTCAAAATAATCCATTCTATTTCTGACTGCTTTCAGCTAGGTTAGCATGGCTATGAACAACCAAAAAGCAGCTGAGACAAGCTGACTAATGAACTTGTGGTTGTCTTTCATTGTGTTCCCACTGCTCACTCTTCTTGAAGTCATCCTTCTTCTAATTCTCCATTCAACAGATATTTGTGCAACCTATCATCCTCAGTCCTTAGTCTGTGGCCACTTTAAATAAGCTAATGTCAAAAGTAAATATATAAATAAACTATTGTCAATGATTAAATTTTTTAAAAAATTGTGAAACTAATCATGATACTTCATCTCTTGAGTTTGTAACGCTATACTAGGTACCATCGTCATATTCAGTTTCTTGTAAGCCTGATCTTTCTGGTCCTTACAAGAACATTAAACATTTGAGTATTAGCATGGGGGATTTTAAAAATGTTCTATTTCAGCAATTTGCCCAAGAAAAGGTAGCATGAAAGAAGTGGTTTTGAAACTGTGCTCAATAAAGGGAGACTGCAGTGGGCTTGGATGTGGTGATACAAAACCTGTGATGTTTTTAACTTCAGCCAAGAATCTCCCTCAGAGCTTCCAGACCCATGTAGCAACTGCCATTGGACTGCACCGCTGGTACTTCACTCACCAGGTCCCAAATGGCACTTTTCCACATCCCCTGCCGGAGTCCAGCCATTCACTATCTCCTTTTTACAACTTTACCCTCCCCCCCCAAACCAAAACAAGGCATCATTATTGCTACTTCCGTTCCCTTACCCAGAATCTGCCCTCAGCAATTACATTTACATTCAGTTGATCTGGCATCCTGATATTTTAGGAATCCATGTTTTTTGGATGCCAACTACCATTCACATAATGGTCCTTATCCTTTCTCTGGATTTCTGTAACATCCCTTGTCTACAAGCCCTCCTGCCCTACTCCTCCCCTCAACTAACATCCTCCACCAACAGCCTAAATTGTAAATCTATCCAGGCTCATTCCTCTATCCATGGCCTCACCAAGACATGAAACACAGTTCACGATTTGGTTCCTGTCTGCTTCTCCGGACTCATCTTTTTTCAGTAACCCAGGCTTGAACTTTAAACCCTGTAATTACTACTCAGACTTCTAAACACGTATCATCTGTCCCTGGGCTGCATGTCTTTTTTGTTAAGATCTGGATTTGCCATCCCATCTCTTATGTTTGTGCTGGGAAATCCCTTATCTTGAAACTCTAACACAGTTGGTGGTCATCTATTCTTTCCTCTGTACACCTTGATATATACACTTCCAATCATAATTATTTGCTTTTATGTCTGTGCATCAGACTGGGCATTCCTTGAACGAGGTGTGCAAAACAGGGAGTGGGTACTCAATAGGGGTGGGGAGGGGGTGGAGAAAAGGTAATAAATAAATGGCAGGAGATAAGACTCTATTTGCTAACGGATGTTAGGCAAAAGATCTATTTCGAACCTGTGGAAGGATTCAAATAAAGCAACAGATTTAGTGGAACTACTTCTAACTTAAGCTACCAAATCACAACACGGGGCCGCCGTTTGATCTCAGCGCCACACCAGACACCAGACCTGCGGTGTCCAGGGGGTTCAAGTGCTCTCAGCAAAAGATCACAGACCATCCGCGGGGGGGGGGGGGGGGGGGGGGGGGCGAGTTCTCCAGGGATCAGCAGTTAGATATGAGGCCCAGCGGAGGTACCGAAACCCTCCAGCCAGGGCAGGAGACTGACCAAACCATCTCCAAGGATTCGGCCCGCGACGAGCCACGTCGCCAGCTCCCCTTTGGGAAACCCCGGCCACAGGACAGAGCGGCCTCCACCCTACGACAGCCAGGGAGAAGCGGCTGCCCCCCGGAAGCAAGATGGCGGCCTCTGCTTTCCCCTCCTTCCCCGGGAACCCCCTCCCGGTCCCCAGAAGAGAGACAAGGACGTCGCGGCGCCGACGCTGAGATCCGGGAACCTCCGCGGGGCCCGCGGCCACTCCCGGGCCCCCGGGAGGCGACTCCACCTCGTCGGACGCGGGGAGTCGGGTGTGGGGCCGTCCAAAGGGCAGCGCAGCCCGCACTCGGCACGCAGAGGGTGGACGCCTGCTAGCCCGCGCCCTCCTGGCCATTGTTCTCCAGCTCCGGCCCCAACACCCCCTTCTCCGCTCGCGAACAGGAAGTTACTCCCCAGCCGGCCCCGCCCCGCTCCCCAGCGCCCCGGAAGTGATCTGCGGCGGCTGCTGCAGAGCGGCCAGGAGGAGGGTGGATCTCTGGAGAGCGGAGCGCCCCTAGTCGTCCTCCTCCTCCTCCTGCCGCCCAGGCTCCGCCGCCGCCCGTCGGACTCGTCCTTCTGCCTCTCGCGGCGGGGAACCTCCCAGACGACCAGGGCTGAGCTCTCTCCGGCCGAAGCCAGCTCAGCCGCGGCTTCCGGAGCCCGCGGGGCGGCAGACCGGCTTGCGGTGCAGGTGAGCGATGCCTGCCCGGGCCGCCCCGGGAGAGGTTGGGGCCGCTGGGGCGGCGGCGGCGGGGGTGTGTCCGGGCGGCGGCGGGCCGAGGCCGAGGCTCAGGGCCCGGACGCGGAGATTGCAAGTGCCGCGTTCTGCCCGGGGACGAGCCCAGGCTGGAATCCGGGGCGCGGTGTTCGCTGCTTTGCGGGCGAGTGCACGCCCGAGAGCCGGCGGCTGCAGCGCGGTCCTCCGAGCCCAGCACCTCCTTGAGTTGGCCTCGTCGGAAGGTCACCCCGCATCTCTGGCCCGCCGCGCCGAGGTCCCCGCCTGGGCGGTGCCCGCGACCTGGGGGGACCCATCGCCACCGCCGCAGTCCCCGCGCCTCACTCCGCCCCTCTCCCCTCCTTCCCTTTCTTCCAGTCCTCGCCTGTACCAGAGCAGTTGCTTTTTAAGCATCTCCGCCAAGGTTTTGTGCCAGTCTAAGGAATGGCTTTTTCAGACTGAAGTCATTAGATGCTCCGCATTGAACTGCACTGGTTTACCCATATTAGGGTAATCCAGCCTCCAAAACGAAGAAGAGAATATAGATGTTGAGCGAGGGGGTGTTTCCTTCGTGGTTCGTTCCTTAAGGTTTTCCAGGAGTGGAAGATGTGATTTGTATGCTTTAGGCTGGGTACATATGTGTAAGTGGGCAGGGATGACAGCACAGAGAGGTGGCAGTGTTGTTTCAAGGTTGAAGGAGAATTAGGGAGTTAACTGGCCTTTGCTGGGAAACCTGAACGTCCAGACTTGTGAGAGCTTATCCAAGTGTCTTTAGGGTTGTGTGAGAACTCCAGTGCCACGCCCTACGTGTCAAGCTGAAAAGCACCCAATTTACAAATTGTGTTTGGTTGGGGGAGGGGGAGCTTTATAAAACGTGTGTCATAAGTTAATTCTTGTCGTGAAAGTACAGTACAACTTTAATCGTGTTCCCAAACTCGGATAACAAAATTTGTTAGTAAACTCGCAGAAGGCTTTTTTTTTAGCTTCTTTTTTTAATGTATTTAAATGTATCTTACTCGTTTATGTGGGTCTGCCTCTATTAATACAATATTACTATAAAATGAATTGTGACTCTTCAGACATTATTTTTAGACTTTGAATTTTTTCAGGGCAGGAACCATGTCTTATGCATCCATGTGTTCCCATGCTATGTCCCTGGAACAAAGAAGTTATTCCCATATTTCCACTGAATGAACGAATGTGTAGGTGATCCCACAGTTGTTGCCTCAGGAAACATTTATTTTGTTGGGGTTTTTGTTTGTGTTCCAGTTTCTTGGCACATACAGACTTTGCTTTGTCTTAATGTTTTTTTAGCAGGGTTAAAGGACGATTCAAGAAGAATCCTTTGCTGTCCTTCCAAAACTGTCCTCCCCTGAAGGGTTAAAATTATATTTGGGGTATTGTGATTAGGCATTATAATAACTTGTTGTATTCCAGTCTTAAATACTTACTACTTAAGCATGTTTATCCAGAGTTATTAAGAGATTTTCTAGTGATAGTAAGTTTATGTTTGGAGTTGATAACTGTTCCCTGTCTTAGAAAGAGGAAATTGGGAGTCACCACTGTTGGGAAAACATGGTACGTCACGGAATTTGTTACAGTGGCTTATTTCTCCCATGGGTACATGAAATCCTCTGACATCCTGGTATGACCTTGGCATGATTTACCAGTAGGCACTTCCACATTTCTTTTCAGAGATCCAGGTGTTCTCTAGTGTGACTGCTGAATGTGCAGTCATCTGTATCACTTATTTTGAAGTAGTTCATACAACACTTCTTTGCAGGGCTCTCAGGGAGAAAGGGCCTACTTATAGGGAAGAATCTTGTCTACATTTGTTTATGGGGGGAGTTTTTTGTCTCTAGAGGGTAGGGTTATTTTCACTTTAGGGAGCTCCAAAAAAAAAAAAAAAATGCTGATAGCTTCTTTTCCCTCCAATTGTCTGGTGGCGGTCCTGCACTGGTTTTCCAGCTCAGCTTCTGCAGAACATAAATAAACGTACCAGAATCACTTCTTGTATGTGTATCAGTGTTATACACACTTGTATTCCTTAGTGGATGGAGGGCAAGGACAGCCACTTTTAGAATACAATGATATTTTTAAGAAGGGAAAAGATTATGATTTGGAAGAAGTAGGGAGACAGTTTATGGTTTTTATTGTTTTATAAAATGTTTTAACTCTCAGACACTAAGGTGAGGGAAGCCTGCAGTTTCTAATCTCCGAAACATCACCACTATACAGAGGTCAGATTTTTCTATTTTAATTCAACAACCCTCTTGGTAATAAATCTGTATACATTGATTGCCTGCCAAGCGCTATGATAAGAGCTTTAGTTATATTATTTTTAAATCTCCACAGTACCTCTGTAAGATAGGCAGTTTTGCCGTACTTTACTAAGACTAAGTGAAGTTATTATTGGCTGGAGGCTAGTAGCTAGTAATTATTAGAATCTGGATTTGAAAGTAATGAATTCTGAGAGCATTGCATATTGCAATTAATCCTAAAAGGCTGAGGAAAAACAAGATTCTGATTGAGCTGAGCTTCAGGAATGTGAAGATAATGGGCCCTTCAGCACTCTTGGCCATCCAGTGGGTCCTGGGGTTACCACTGTTTATTTCCAGCGTGCCTGCAAATACAGTGTTCTCATCTGCTGTGTATGCCATGATGAAAAAATGGTTGGATATTGTTCGGATAGGTGCCCTGGAGGAGTAGAGTATTAGCAACTCAACAGTGGTGTTGATACTGCTTTTTTACCTCTGAAGTACCTGAATAATCCCTACTTGAGAGGACTATGGAAAACCTATTTTGTAGTGACCTTTCCTGAAATCTTGTTTTTCAGTTCTTTCATTAAAGGAGGTGGGGGTGGGGGAGGTTGTAGGGGAATTGGGAAGAATGGTAAAAGAGGCAGGGTTGTCTTGGGTCTGTTTTTACCATTTCGGACCATATATCGTTTTCTCTTTGGGTTTAGTGTAGAGGCTTAAAGGTGGCAGAACTTGTAAGGGTCTAATTGCTATTCACCCTTTCCCAGCCTGTGCATTCTTTTTCCTTTCAAAAAATGCACTTTTTTTTTTAAATTTTTTTTTTTTAACATTTATTTATTTTTGAGACAGAGAGAGAGAGAGCATGAACAGGGGAGGGTCAGACAAAGAGGGAGACACAGAATCTGAAACAGACTCCAGGCTCTGAGCTGTCAGCACAGAGCCCGACGCGGGGCTCGAACCCACAGACCGCGAGATCATGACCTGAGCCGAAGTCGGGCGCTTAACCGACTGAGCCACCCAGGCGCCCCTCAAAAGATGCACTTTTAATGGGCTTGATTTCAAGGATGTGTTCATCTCTTGGTTAAAAAAAAAAAAAAAAAGTATGTAGCTTTAAGTAAAATATGGCTCATTCTCCAGTCCCCATTAGTAATAGTTTTTCTTTTTTTCTTTACATCTAAGACACCTTTTTTACTACCTTATGACACTCATGAGGATTTGGCTACCATATAGAAAAAAATGAAATTAAAGCTCCATGAGTTTTAAGAGTCATGGGAATACACTTTAGAAGAGAATTTAAATCTCTGATGTAAATTACACCCAAAGGTATAGTTGCTCAACATCAAGATTGTATTCTGTGCAAGCCAAAATCAGCAAGCTGACATAAAATATTGTGATATTATTCTTAAAGGCCTTCACAGTTAGAATTCACAGTTAGAATTGTGACACACACAATCTCTTTGAAATTTGAGGTCCAGTTGGGTTGCCGAATTCACTTATTGAAACTAAAAGTCAGGGTTTGACAATGTCGTGTTGGAGAATAAGACATAGTAAGATTATGAAATGACTTCTACTCCCAGATGCATTGTGAAGGGTGGGCAAAGATCCCCGGTTTCGACAAAGATCACGATTGTAGTCATCTAAGCCACAGGATCCCTGCTTTCTTTTTTTTTTTTTTTTTTTTCCAACGTTTATTTATTTTTGGGACAGAGAGAGACAGAGCATGAACGGGGGAGGGGCAGAGAGAGAGGGAGACACAGAATCGGAAACAGGCTCCAGGCTCTGAGCCATCAGCCCAGAGCCTGACGCAGGGCTCGAACTCACGGACCGCGAGATCGTGACCTGGCTGAAGTCGGACGCTGAACCGACTGCGCCACCCAGGCGCCCCAGGATCCCTGCTTTCTAATGCAGTTGAGTAGCTGGCATAGTAACTGATTGAAAATGGAGGTTGCCCACTACTGATTGCAAATGCTTTAGTTCAGCTGCCCTGTCTAGGTCCGTTCTGGATTACTGCAGCAGCCTGTTAGCCTCTTGGTGCCACCCCACCTCCATCTTTTCTCCACACTTGGTTAGAGCAGTTATGACACTCCCCTACTTTAAGCCCTTTCGCAACTCTTTCTTGCCCATTAACAAAATCCAAATTCCTTTTATCCCTAAATCTCATATAAAAAATTCTCAAGACCTACTCCTTACCTAACTCTCTAGCCTCATCTCTTCCCTTGCAGGGTATTCTGTTCCAGCAATACCAGGCTTCTAGAATGCTAGCGTTTTCCTAGTCCTCCATTTCCTCTTCCGTAGTTAGTTCTAGCCATTCCTCCTTATTCCAATTTAGTAATGCCTACTTATCTTCCAGCACTCAGTTTAGTATCTTGATTAGATTCTTTCTCTTGATCTCATCCCTCAAACAACAGGAAACCAACCAACCAACCAACCAATCAAATAAGAACCCCAGGAACTTTCAAGACTGGGCTGGTTCCTCCTATTATGTGCTGCCGTAAAATCTAACATAGCACTTACCACTATGGACAGTGCCTTCATTAGTCTATTGTAAATTTTGTTGATCGCAGTCCATAGTAACCTCATAGGTACATACATAAATACACTCTTAAAAGCCTTCACAAGGGGCACCTGGGTGGCTCAGTAGGTTAAGCATCTGACTTTGGCTCAGGTCATCATCTCACAGCTCATGAGTCCAAGCTCCACATCAGGCTCTGTGCTGACAGCTCAAAGCCTGGAGCCTGCTTCGGAGACTGTCTCTCCCTCTCTCTCTGCCCCTCCCCTGCTCACACTCTGTCTCTGTCTCTCTCTGACTCTTTCAAAAATAAACGTTAACAACAACAACAAAAAGCCTTCACAGGCCTTTATCAGAATCTTTAGTTCATGACATCCTTGTCATATCAATAATTTTTTCACAGCATCCCTAGGTCAAAAGAAACACCTAACAGTTTATTAAATAGGCCCAGACAATTTAATAATTATTTATGTCCTAAAGATTTAGTAGCTATTTGAAAAAAATAATACACATAAATTAAAACAAATTACTTTTTTTTTCTTAACTGCAGAATATTCCATGGCGTATTCAACCTATGTCCTGTACTTGGACATTTAAGTAATTTCCAATATTTTTTAATTATAAATGATGTTATAATGAAAATCTTTACATATGTGTGTCTTTGTATTGTTGGAGGTAAATATTCAGGATAAATGCATATATAAGATTTGTTAGATATTGACAAATTCCTCTTCTTAATGGAACTCTACTATTTTGAATACCTTCCAGCAATGTGTAAGTTCCACAGCCTCAATGGACTATATTGTCAAGTTTTTGAATTTCTGCCAATCTAATAGGTGAGAAATGGTATCTCAGTATAGTTTTAATTTGTAAATTGAACATTTTTTGTACATTAAAGGGTCATTTTTTTTTACATTTAAAAATTAAATGTTCATGTTATTTAACTACTTTTTAAATAATTTTTGGTCTTTTTCCCTCAGGTTTTAAAAGTTCTCTTTATTTAAGAATGTTCACCATTTAGGGGCACCTGGGTGGCTCAGTCGGTTAATCGTCGACTTTGGCTTAGGTCATGATCTCCTGGTTCGTGGGTTCAAGCCCCATGTCGGGCTCTGTGCTGACAGCTAAGAGCCTGGAGCTCGCTTCACATTCTGTATCTCCTCCCTCTGCCCCTCCCCTGCGCACTCTCTCTCAAAAATAAATATTAAAAAAATTAAAAGCAAAAAAAGATTGTTAACCATGTAACTTTGATGTATGTTGCAGATACTTTGCCCACTCATCTTTGGCATTGCTTACAGGGTTTTTTGGACGTGTGAAAGTCTGTTCTTGTGTAGTTAAATATATTGATCTTAAATTTTTTGCATCTGAGTTTTTCATCATCATTAGAGAGTCATTCCTTATCCTCAGGTTATAGAGGAATTCACCCATGCCGCCTTCCGGTATTCCTAAAGTTTCATTTTCCGCATTTAGTTTCCTGACCCATTTGGAGTACATTTACGTTTATGGTGTGAGGAATGGGTATAATGTTATCATTTTCTACATGGCTCTCTAGGGTAACTTCCTTTTCTCCTCTAGGCTAAAGCTGCCATGGGTCTGTGAAGATCTAAGGATTCCCTTCTAGGCTTTCGCAGTCTTTTTTTTTTTTTTTTTTTTCTAATGTTTATTTATTTTTGAGAGAGAGAGAAAGCCCACTCAAACTGAGGAGGGACGGGGAGGGGGGACAGAGGACCCAAAGCTGTACTGGCAGCAGAGAGCCTGATGTGGGGCTTGAACTCACAAACCACGAGATCGACCTGAGCTGAAGTTGGATGTTTAACCAGCTGAGCCACTTAGGAATCCCTAGGCTTTCACAGTCTTAAGTGGTGTCCTCGTATTGTAGACAGATAAATTAGGCTTACCTTTTATTGATGTGGTCATGGCTTGGCTCCTTGGGTCTGTAGGTCATATGGCAAGTCAGGGTTATAATTAAATGAGCTTATCCCTGGGAGTGACCTAGAGTACACAGATGTAGGGTTGTTCCAGAGAAGTTTGTAGGGCCTGGATCATCTTTTTTTTCTCCACAATTCATTTTGGAAGACCCAGTCTTCTAGCTGGAAGTGATGTGTTTGTGTGGAATCAAGTGTTGGGTGGGCATCCAGCATGTGTGGTGTCCACATGCCGGTTATGGATACACACCAGTGTTGCCTCCCAAGTTCTAGAGGGTGCTTTCATTCGACTGCCATCTAATTCACCCAGAAAGTTCAAATAGCACATTTTCCGTAAATTCTTATAATTTCACAATTATCTAGGTCCATTGGTGAACTCTCAGTCCACATCCTGTTTCTGTGTTTGTCATTCTAAGCGTTTCCTTTCCCAGGAGTGCAGGGAAGGTATTTATTAATTTCTTGCCCCCTGGGCTGACGTGCTCCTCCCCCAGAAGTCCCTACAACTCTTAGTCCATGGTCTGTTGTCTGTCTTCATGGTCCCAGGAGCGCTGGTAGGTGGGGTGTTTAATAATCCCTTTTGGTCCCAGCTTTGAGGAGCTCTCACTCACCAGGTCGTTTGTCCATCTCTGCTTTTCCCAGGACCCATGTTGCCTTTTTCTCTCTGGGTCACATTGCCTCACTGGCATGCAGTTCATCCTTGAGAGGTTTTGGGGATGCCTTGCTGTGAAGACCCTCAAGCCTCACCCTCCGGTAAATTGATGGCACCTTGATGGCAGAGCTTGGGCAGGAGGTTGGTTTTTTCCTGTTCCTTTTTTTCCCCCCCTTACTTTATCTACCCTCACCTTTTAAGTCTGAGGACAGTCTGTCTCCCCTCATCCTTCTGCGTAAGACATTTGTCTGTGACAAGAAAATCTCCATTCCCTGAGGTCTTTGGCTGCCGTAGTCTTAATGCTTGGATTGTTGGAAACTTTCCCACTACCCTGTTAGTCTCCAAGGTCTTCATATGTCTCCATGATAAAACTAAGATAATTCTTCAACTCTTCTACAACTAAGAATAACGTCACTTATTCTTATTTGCTGCTTGTGGGTTTAGTAGCTTTTTTGGTCCTTCAGAATAAAACAAAACTTGGTCATTTTCTCTGCTTATCCCCTTTTATCCTTTGCTTTGGCTTAGATCATAAAACCCATTCTTGTCTTTATATTTTGTTTTGTTTTTAAAGTTTATTTGGGGGCGCCTGGGTGGCGCAGTCGGTTAAGCATCCGACTTCAGCCAGGTCACGATCTCGCGGTCCGTGAGTTCGAGCCCCGCGTCAGGCTCTGGGCTGATGGCTCAGAGCCTGGAGCCTGTTTCCGATTCTGTGTCTCCCTCTCTCTCTGCCCCTCCCCCGTTCATGCTCTGTCTCTCTCTGTCCCAAAAATAAATAAACGCTGAAAAAAAAAAAAATTTTAAAGTTTATTTGGTCACAACTGTTTAAATTCTTTGTACAGTAACTGGTCATTTATATTTTTTATTCTGTGAATTGTCTTTTTATGTCCTTCGCTTATTTGAAGGGTATGGGCGCTAGATTTTTTTTTTTTTTTTTTAATAACAGATTTATTGAGATGAAATTCACATACTGCAAAAGTTACTCTTTTAAAGTATAATTTGGTGGTTTTTAATACAGTCACAGAATTGTGCAGCCACGGCCACTATCTGATCTGACCACATTTTCATGACCCCAAAAAGAAACCTCATGCTCATCAGCCTTCACTCCTGATTCCCTCCACCCGCAGCTCCAGGGAACTACTGATCCGCTTCCCATCCGTACAGATTTTCCCATTCTGGACATTTCTGGATTCCATGAATGGAATCATACAATATGTGGTCTTTTGTGTTTTGCCATTTTCACTTAACATAATGTTTTCAGGGTTCGTCCATGTTGTATGTAGCATGTATCAGTACTTCATTCGTTTTTATGGCTAAATAATGTTCCAGTGAGTAAATATACCACATTTTGTTTATCTGTTCATCCGTTGATGGACATTTGGGTGTGTCCACTTCTTGGCATATATTGGATAATGCTGCTATGAAAATAGATGTACATGTTTTTGCATGGACATGTGTTTTCATTTCTCCTGGGTGTGTGTGTGTGTGTGTGTGTGTGTGTATATATCTATATATATATAGGAATGGAATTACTCGGTCATATGGTAACTCCGCGTTTAACATTTTGAGAAACTGCCAAACTGTTTTCTAAAGCACCTGCACCATTTTACTTGCTCCCTATTGGTGTATAAGGCTTCCTAGTTTCTCTGCATCCTCACCAACATTTGTTATAGTCCACCTCTTATTAATTATAGCCATCCTAGTGGGTGTGATTATCTTCTTTCATCTGCTAGAATACTTTGTCTAAGCTGCCCTGTGTGTGTGAAGTAATGTACATCTTGGCATATCATGTCTTTTTGTTCTTAGACATTTTAGTTTGATGTCCAATTCCAAGAATGTTCTCTTTGTTGTAAAAACGGTAAATGTGGCTTTTTGTTGGAACTTCTAAGTGAACTTTGCTTTTGATTCATAGCAAGGTTTTTGCATTAGTGTGTCTGATGAGTTTCAAGCTGTTACAATTTTCAGTTGTTAAAAGCACACTGTTACAAATTGTTGCATAACAAGTACCTAGACAAAGTGCCTAATAGAGTGAAGGGGAATCATTCATAATCAACACTGACAGTGTTTCCAAGAATTGTTGGTGCAGTATTGACTACAAAATTGGGGAACACCAATTATAGACAAAAGTAACCAAAAATGGTGCTAGGTTTAATAAACTGAGCACTTTTGTACGCATGATCTCATTTGATCTTTGTATCAGCCAAGAGATATAGGTGGGATGGGAAAATTTATTGACCTTCAGTCAAAATATTTTACTGAATGCACTTGTAACATAAAGATTTCCACACCAACCAATACCTATGTTGCTTTGTCTTAAATTATTTAAAAAGTATTGGTTAGCATTAGCATTTTCATAAAGCTCTAACTTGCTCACAGCGTAGTTATTTTATTCTTTTAGTTCCCATTTGTTCCCTGTTATTATCTGTATCTGAACAGGTATGGAATAGAGATGATGGTCTCTGTACCTCAACTATGTGCCTCTTTCTGAAATGCATAGAAAACTGCACTGGTGATTCTTTTATACTTGGTTACCTTTTAAAATGAAAGCACTCTTCCCTGGCCCCCCAGCTTTGTATTTTGAAACATTTCCAACTTACAAAAAACTTTCAAAGAGTAGAATATTGAATTCCTGTATTTCCCAATCATCCTCTCTTCACCGATTACCGATTATTATTTTGCCCTGTTTACTTTATCTTTCTAAGTATAGATGCTTTTATTTTTCTCTACTTTGAAAGAAGTTGGAGACCTCATGAAACTTCACCTCTGTGTACTTCATCTTACGTCTTCTGAGAATAAAGGCATTCTCCCGTATCATCATAATACTGTTGTTTAACACATAAGTAATAATTCCGTAACATCATCTACTATGTAGCCCAGATTCAGATTTCTCTAGTTGCCACCAATTGTCTTTAAATAGCTGTTTTTCCTCTGATCTGTTGGCTTATTATGTCTTCCTTAGTCCTTATTTCATTTTTTCTAATTAACTTTTTTGAGATACAATTTACATATCATAAAATTCACCCATTTAAGTTACAGTCATTTTTGGTAACTGGTTGTGTAACCATCACCAATATCCAGTTTTTAAACATTTTTATCACTTCGATAAAATCCCTTTGCCCATTTGTAGTTAATCCCCATCCCTACCTCCAGCCCCAGGCAACCATTAACTTACATTCTATCTCCACAGATTTGCCTTTTCTGGGCATTACTATAAATGGAATCATACCATGAGTAATCTTTGGGGTTTTTTTACTTAGCATAATTTTTTTCTGGCTCATCATTTTGTGGCATGTGTCACTAATTCTTTTCTTTTTATTGGTGAATAGTAGGTAAGTATTCCATTCAATAGATTCACCACATTTTGCTATCCATTTACCAGTTGATGAACATTTGGATTGTTTCCCTTTTTTGGTTGTTACGAATAATTCTGCTATGAACATTCATGTACAAGCCTTTGTGTGGACATATGTTTTTATTTCTCCTTTATACACCTAGGAGTAGAAATGCTCAGTTGTATGGTACATTTATGTTTAACCTTTTAAGGAGGTGCTAAACTGTTTTCCAAAGTGGTCTCACATTATTTTGCATTCCCACCAACAATGTTTGAGAGTTCCCATTTCTCTGCACTTTAAAAAGAAATTTTTTTTAATGTTTATTTTTGAGAGAGAGAGAGAGAGAGAGAGAGAGAGAGAGAGAGAATGAGTGGGGGAGGGGCAGACAGAGAGGGAGACAGAATCTGAAGCAGGCTCCAGGCTCCGAGCTGTTCGCACAGAGCCCGAAGCGGGGCTCGAACTCAAGAACCGTGAGATCATGACCTGAGCTGAAGTTGGACACTTAACCGACTGAGCCACCCAGGGGCCCCTCATTTTTCTGCACTTTTAAGAATGGTTATTAGATTAGTCTTTTTAGAAATTATTATGGCCAGTCTAGTGGGTATAAAACTATATCTCGTGAGGTTTTTTTTTTGCGTTTCCCTAATGACTAATGGTGTCGAGCACCTTTTCATGTGTTTTTTAGCCATTCACAAATATTCTTTGGTGGAATGTCCTCTCAAATCTTTTTCCTATTTTTTAAACAGGTTATCTTGTTATTGAATTGTGAGTTCTTTGTGTGTTCCAGATACAAATCCTTCATAGATATTTGAATTGCAAAGACCTTCTGCCAGAGAATGCTAAGGGTTTTATTTTGGTAATGATGTTAACCATGAACCTTGCTTAATTTTTCTCATTTGCTGTGGGGCTTTTCTAGACAATTGGAATAAGAGCTAGATCTTTTCTTAATTCTTTCATGTGTCTAGCTAGTACAGAAGTAGAATAAACAATTAAAGACAGTGATAGTCACTGTCATCTTCGTTCTGCAGTTAAGCAGTGAGAAACTTCCTTCTGAACCATGAGAAGCAAATAGACACACATTATGGGTATTAGGGCTCTTTCAGTTGTAAGAGTCAGAAATCCAGTTTAGACTCTTCAGCAAAACAGACTTTTAGTGCTTTTCTCTCGCTTCTTCAGCTCTGCTTCTTTTTTCATTCTTTTGGCCGACTCTTCACATGTGGCCACTTTCGTCTCCAGGTTCAGTTCTTCCCAGCTCAGCAGAAGGAGCCAGTCTTTCCCCCTGGCCCAAGAATGGAGTACTCTGGCCAAGTTAGGTCGCTTGCCCTGCTTTTTGCTTTTGAGAGATGTGGAGCATCCAGATTCGCAGTCCTATTGTAACGCGGGAAGGAGGGAGTAGTTCCCTCTAGAAAGAGGTGCTGGGCAGACAGACTCTATATACGTCCGCTTCTTCAGGGGTGTTGGGGTCATTTTTTGCCCACTTTTATGAAATTAAACCAAAAGTAATGAGTAGAAAGTTGATACCTGGAGTTTTGGGAAAAAACCACATTTGTTATCTGATTAATTTTAACACGAAATTAGCCTTTACTAGTACTTTTTCTTACCTAAACAAACTCATGTGATGTTTGCTTTGCATTCCGCATACCCCTTTCCCCCTCCCACTGAGGTGAGAGGCAAGCGACGTTAGCAGTAATAATAACTTGGTAATTGTGGCTGATTTTTCTATACTTCTTTTGAGAGTTCTTTTATGTAGTTTTCTTTAGCTCTCTGAGGCGGGGTTATATCCAACTGTCTCGGAGTGCCTACATTCCTACAGATTGCTGAAATCAATTTTTTTATAATTAGTTTCCTTCCTCTCTTTCATTTACTTGGATTCTCAAGCTCTGTCAGTGTCCATATGTTGAATGATTCATCTTTGAAGTGATTTTTTTTTTTTTTTTTTTTTAAAGTCAGGATAGTTCCCGGTTCCTTTTCGTGACATTGGGTGTGTGATGTGCATGGTGATGGTGAAGACACTGTTGATGAAGTTGTGATTTTCCTGCTCTAAAAGGAAATAATTGTTATCACTGAAAGTGTTTCTTATCTAAAGTCTTTAATAGCTATAACTGCTATATAAATACCGTCGTGAAGTTGAACAAATAACTGGATACCGTGTCCCTGTTGTGTTGCTTCTGTGCTCTTCCAGTACTCCTTAGGATTTGTTTTCAGTATGAAAATAAAATGCAGAATTGAGAACTCGTGGTTTGAGGCTGTCTGTCTAAGATGTATCATTTCTCATAGAATTAAAAGAGCGTACCTTGAAAGGTTTTCTAATGTATTCTTCCACTATTTACAAAAATCCCCTCAAAACTACCCAGCCACTAGCCATTGCTTAAACACTTACTGTAGTGATCTTGTGGAGATCTGGGTCCTTTTTAGGTACGCTCATTTAAAAATTCATTCCTGGGGTGCCTGGGTTGCTCATTCGGTTGGGCGTCCAACTTAGCTCAGGTCATGATCTCACGGTCTGTGAGTTCAAGCTCCACATGTGGCTTTCTGCGGTCAGTGCAGATCCTCTGTCCTCCTCTCTCTTTGCCCCTCCGCTGCTTGTGCGTTCTCTCTCTCTCAAATAAATAAACATTAAAAAAAATTCATTCTTGTTTTGAACTGAAGTGTATTATCCTGTGACTTCTCTTTGTTCCTGATTTGCTTTCTGAAGAAGCACTTAGTACACAAACATTTTTGAGCCCTTGCTAAACAGTGCGTTTGTTGACAGAATCGAGAACAGTCATTTTACAGATACTTTTCTTCAAATAATTGAAAATAGCAGTGATACAACTGCTTTGCCGGCTTCCCAAGTGTCTGCCTGTTCAGGCCATACGTCCCTCATTTCTTGAGTTAGTTCCTAACTATCCAGATCACAGGCTTCCAGAAATCATACAGTAACATTCACTTCTTTTGAGGTCAAATTTTACAGCTTAAAATATGAAACACTTAAAAAAGAAGGAGGAAACTAGAATCTATACATTTCCTTCTGTGGCCAGTCCCTGACCCTAAACAATTTCAGATTCCTTATTTCCATTTAATCGTCCAGATTTAACCATATGAGGTAGAAGGTGAGGAAACTTAAAGGCTGCACTATTAAGAATCAGGAAGTAAAGTTTAAAAACAAATGAAGAAAACAACATACCTTTGAACATCCAAAGTAGAAATGCAGAGTCCTAGCACTGAAGGCTGGTACACATCTGATGCTCACGGGAATAATTATGCCATCTTTCAGAACTCTTACTTTATATCTAACTACAATAAGTCTGGTAATTTGCGCCCAGACAGTTTTTAGGAGTGAAGGGTGCTGCTGAAGGGAAGTACAGGGGCAGTAGTGATCAGCGAGGGACAGCTCTGAAAGGAAGGGAAGGGGCAGAAAGACTTAGAAATGATAATAGGAGAATTCAGAGTTCCACATTCTAGGGCTATTAAATCCAGGGGAAAGTACCCCGGTTCATAATAGCCTCTAAGAATTTCAGAATAGCCTCGAGGAATTTGTGAGACATACAATTCAGAGTTTAAAATTTTTGTTGAATACACCTCAAAAATTAAAATACCATCCTGCCTGGACACTGCTTCTGGTGGGCCAAATCGCTTGTTTTCTCATTGATTATCATCTCTTCATTAAATTCCCATGATGATTATTTTTTTAATGTGTGTATGTTAAGCATTAAGTAAAATAAGGCACCCAGTAAATCGTGGCTATTCACTTGTTGATGATTGAGTGGGGGAGGTAGTCTATAGAGTTAGAGTTTGTCATTTCTTACAACTTTGGCTGAACTACCACCGTTTTCCCACCTTGATGTTAAGGTTTATCACAACGTGACTTCCCTTTGTGTGGTAGCACATTCTGGTCCACTCCCCCTGCCATCAGTCGTTAAATATTTAGAAAATGCTGTTATTAGACTAAGCAAAACATAGTTTAAATTTTCATATAAAAATGTATGTGAATATGTAAAAAATCATGTAGTTAACAGTTGCTTTCTTTTGGATTAGGAAATAAAAGTATTAGATTATATTGCTCCAGAATTACTGTAGGGTTTATCCTCCCTCTCTTCCTCTTCCAAACCCCAGCTGTTCATTTGGTTGCTGTTTTGCTATAACTAATCAAATAGCTACTGCCCTTTATTCTTATAAGCTTCAGCTGGACCTAATCTTATTACATCTTTAAATCTTTGATGAAAATATTGACAATTTGTTCTTCAATCAAAAAACATTAAGATATTCGGTGCCCAGATATTTATGGGGTCTTCTTTTTGGTCGTTTAAAACCTAGTAGTAATCCTTTGTCAGAGCATTGCTACCATTGAAGATTATAAAATAAAAGCTTATCTATACTTTTAGTGAAATTTTAGTGACTTCATATTAAGAACGGTTTGTCACGCAGTGTAGAATGCACCTGACACAGTAGTGAAAAATGTAAGAAGCCCAGCCTCCGCTTATAAATTACTTTGTGCTGTTTCTTGATGTTGACGGATTAAGAATAAGAAGTAGGATACATTCTGACTTTTCAATGGCTTTCCTTAAAAACTAGACTCATTGTAATATTATTTGGGTTCAGAACTCAGGACTCATTTTTTCAACTTGACTGTCAGTGTAAAATATTTTTACTTATATTAAAATGCTTGGGCCAAGGATAAACAGCAGCAGGTTTCCTTTTTGTAGTTTATTTTTGCTATATCTATTAGTCAATCAACCTATGTTTCAAGTTTCTGTTACAGTGTGGAAGGTGGGGCAGGAGGGTTTGAAAGAAGAATTCCCTTTTAAGGCAGTCATATGAAAGTAATTTTGAGATGAAAGTTGCTACTAATGTGTGTTTTCTTCATTCCAAAACTGGGACATGTTGGCAGTAATGTTTCATAAATGAAGTGAAAAAGGGAAGATTGATAGTATTTGAGAAGGTTTTTTCCTTTAGAAATTATAGTTTGTTTTTTTCATTCTTTAATATTTGAAGCTGATAGACATCCATTTGTCAGTAGAATGAAAAGTTTTTAAGAGAAGCATAGAACATTTTGGGGGAGACAGTATGGTGTGGTGACATGAACATAGGTTTTGCTTAACAAAATGTTTGTTGAATGAATAAGCACCTGTTGTGTGTCAGGTACTGTGCTGGACACATAAAAGGACAGGCACTCAGCCTAGGCTTAAGTAACAAGGAGTTTTCCCCAAGTGATCACCAGGAGGACCAGCAGGACTTTGGTAAAAGAAACGGATCAGGACAATCAGGTAATCAAATTCATGCCGTCAAATTTAGAGTGAGTGTGGTGTATTCCTGCAGGGTGAGAAGGGGAAAGCAAAAAGACCCTGAGGGAGAGGGAGAGGGTTGGGAGGGTTGTAGAGAGATCATAAGGCTCCTCATCACAGGCCCATGGGACCCATCAAAAGAATTTAGGAAGCATTATGATCAGATTTGCATTTTGATTATTCTCTATGGCAGTGCTTCTGAAATTATCTTTGGTGAAGAACCATTATAAAAATTTTCAATATGTATCACACATATTTACATATGTATGTTTATAAAATACAATACAGATGAATTACTAGGAAAATGAAAATTTCAAAACAGAAAGCAAGCCCGTTTTAAAAGTTAGATTGACAGGGTGCCTGAATAGCTCAGTCAGTTGAGTGTGAGACTCTTGATTTTGGCTCAGGTCATCATCCCAGGGTTATGGATCGAGCCCTGCGTCGGGGCCTGCACTGAATGTGGAACCTGCTTAAGATTCTCTCTCTCTCTCTCTCTCTCTCTCTCTCTCTCTCTCTCTCTCTCTCTCCCCCTCTCCCTCTCCCTCTCCCTCTCCCTCCCCCCCTTCTACCCCACTTGCATGTGTACTCTCTCAGAAAAAACAACCAAATGAACTCATTAAAAAATAAAATAAAAGTTAGATTGAATAGACATAAAATTACTCTTAAGTTCTCTAGAAGTTTCCAAATGTATACTCTCAAATTTGTTCTTTCCTAGTCATTAACTAGTTAGGTTTTGAGTACCTCTGCCACGGGGGAATTATCTCTTTTTGATCACGTGCCCCATCACTACAGAATTCTAGAAACTCCCATGTGTATATTTACTTTTAAATCACATACATGTACTGCTGTGCAGTTATACAATATACATTATAAATCATAAAATATAAGTTAGAAAATAACGTTAGAAAATAAGTTATATAAGCAATTTTAAATTTAAAAGTTTTATTAATAGAATAAAAATTTTTGTTGGCACAAAAGCATTGTTTAGTGAAAGCAGTGTAATCAACTGTGCTTTATTATAACTTTTGCAGGTCTTGTATCATTCACATGCCAGATAAATAGTATATTAAATCATCATGTTGTATACAATTTCTATTTGTCAATTTTACCTAAATGAAACTGGAAAAAATAAGTAAAAAAACAACTATTATTTGGCCCTCTTACAGGTGCTGGGAGATATAGTAGACCATAATATATACAAAAAAAAAATCTCTGTTCACATGATCTTCATTCTAGTGAAAGTTAACACTTTGTAAAATGGTGATTCAAAGGCTTGGTTTTAGGTGCAGTCTGTTTTATATTCATTTTAATGCTTGTCACATTTGAAATAGATGCCTCATAAAGATACAGATAAAAAATGGGAGAATGATGTTGTCAGTTGTGTTGACTTAATGATAGTCCTAAGTTAATTTTATCTAACAATTAAGGACAGATGTTTAATGAAATATCTTGCTAATTTCCATTTTCTCTGATGTCAGTCAGTTCTTACAGACTCATCAAAATGTGTTTCCTTTTTCGTGTGTATTTGTAATACATGTTTTCAAAATCTAATGAAACTATAGATTTCAACAGGTTAGAAATTAATTTTCAAGTTGGTGTTCAGGTGAGGTTATCTTTTAAAGTGGGCACATTTACATTCATGACAGTAAAAGCTTGCCAACTCCTGGTGTATCCATTCACTAATATCACACTGTCTTAATTACTGTAGCTTTCTAAGAAGTCTTGACAGTTAGTAGAGTAGGAGTCAGCAAAGGTTTTCTCATAGGGCCAAAATACTAAATATAGGCTTTGCAGGCCATGTGGTCTCTGTTACACCCACTCACCTCAGCTGTTGTAATAGACAGCAGCCATCGTCCATACGTAAACAGATGGGGATGACTAGATCCCAATAAAACTTTATTTACAAAAATAAGTTATTTTGTCATAAACCTAAAACTGCCCTAAAAAATAGTCTGTTGGGGTGCCTGGCAGGCTCAGTCGGAAGAGCAAGTGACTGTTGATCTTGAGGTCATGAGTCCGAGCCCCACATTAGGTGTAGAGATTACTTAAATAAATATTTTTTTAAAAATAAATAGAGTCTTTTAAAAAGAAATGCAGACAGAAGAAACAGCATCACCTTTGTGTTGTTCTTGTGGAAGATGCATAACTCGAATCTAAGCATCAGACAAAAATCAGTTTTAAGAGACGTTCTATAAAATAATTGGTTAGTAATCTTCAAAATTGTCAAGTTCATGAAAGTCACAGTATGAGAAATCATGCCAGACCGAAGGAGGCCAACGAGATGCAGCAACCAAAGGCAACAAATGATTCTAAGCCAGTGCAGAATCGTGGATGGGGTCTGAGGATTCCAAGATAGGACTGTGTTAATGTTCATATCCCTATGGTAATGACTGTATTGTGATTTTCGGGGATTGTCCTTGTTTGTTGGAAATAAGCTCAGAGTGTTCAGGTGAGATGAAGCAGCATACCAGCAACTTACTCTTAAATGGTTCAGGGAAACATCTTTCTGTATTGTACTCATACCTTTTCTATAAATTTTAGATTGTTTCAACATTTAAGAAATATCTATCATTAAAAGTAAGTAAAATAAGTTTATTACAGAAAAACACCCAAACAGCGTAGCTTGCCAATCACTGCATACTTTGGTGGTTGTTCTTCACAGTCATCTTGGATGTTGTTGGTGTTATTGTTTCCATACAAATTTTAAAAGCAACTGCCAATTTTCACCAAAAAACCTGCTGTGATTTTTATTGGGATTGCATTAAATCTATAAATAAATTTGAGGAGGAGTGGCTTTTTTTTTTTTTTTTTTTTTTTACAATGAGTGTTCTAATCCATAAACCTGAACTAAAACATTCTTTAGGTCTTCTTTAAATTTTCTCATCAGTGTTTTATAGTTTCCCATACAAAGTTCCTTGTGGTCGCCATTCTCCAAATCGTGCACCAAAATTTTGCCTCTTGGTGTATGGTTCCCTTTCACACTGAATAGGGCTGACCAAATGACATTGTGTGACTTCCAAGACTAGGTCATGAGAGATATTTTGGCTTCTGCCTTGCTTTCTTTCTCTCATCTGGAGAAAGCAGAAGTCATGTTAAGAGAACATTTAAGTAGCCCAATGGAGAGGCCCAGGTAGTGAAGAACTCGGAGGCTTTCTGCCACAACAGTGATGTGAATGAGCTATCTTAGAAGCAGCTCCTCCAATGTTTAAGCCTTTAGATGACTACAGCTTAACAACATCTTGATTGTAGCCTCATGAGAGCCCGAGCTGGAACCAACTACCTAGGCTGCTCAAACTGTAGGATAATAAATGTTTGTTATTTTAAGTCACTAAGTTTTAGGGTAGTTTGTGCAGTAACAGGCAACTAACACAGTCAGATATATTTTTAAGTTTTTGTTCTCAAATTCTATTGTTTCCTTTTTTGTGGCAAAATACATATGCCATTTACCATCTTAAACGTTTTAATTGTATAGTTTAGCAGTATTAAACACATTCACATTGTTTTTATTTATTTATTTATTTATTTATTTAAAAAAAATTTTTTTAACGTTTTATTTTTGAGACAGAGAGAGACAGAGCATGAATGGGGGAGGGTCAGAGAGAGGGAGACATAGAATCCGAGACAGGCTCCAGGCTCTGAGCTGTCAGCACAGAGCCCGACGCGGGGCCTGAACTCACGGACCGCGAGATCATGACCTGAGCCGAAGTTGGCCGCTTAACCGACTGAGCCACCCAGGCGCCCCAAACACATTCACATTGTTATACAACCATCACCACCATTCATCCCCATAACTCTTTTCATCTTGTGAAACTGAAACTCTGTATTGAATAAATAATAACTTCACATTCTTCTCTCCCCATAGTCCCTAGTAACCACCAGTATACTTTCCATCTTGTATCGACTACTCTAAGTACCTCATATAAGTGGCATCTTACAGTATTTGCCTTCTTGTGTTAGCTTACTTGGCTTTGCACAGTGTCCTCAAGGTTCACTGATGTTGTAGCATGTGTCAGAACTTATTTGCTGTTTCGGAAGCACCTGGGTGGTTCCGTCAGTTAAGCGAAATCCGACTCTTGATTTCAGATCAGGTCATGATCTCATGGTTCCTGGGTTCCGGACAGTGATTCCTAGGTCCCTGCTTCGAATTCTCTCTTCCCTTTCTGCCCCTTCCCTGCTTGTGTATGTGTGTGCTCTTTCTCTCTCAAAATAAATAAACTTAAAAATTTATTTGCTTTTTAAGCCTGAATAATAATATTCCATTGTGTGTATATATACATATATATATGTACACACACACACATATATATACACACACATATATATATGTATATATGTATATATGTATATATGTATATATACACACATACGTACATACCAAGTTTTGCTGATTCATCTACCCATGGATGCTTAGGTTGCTTCCATGCTTTAGCTGTTGTGAATAATGCTGCTATGAATATCTCAAGACCCTGCTTTCAATTCTTTTGGGTATAAACCAAGAAGTGGAATTGCTGGATTGTGTGATAAGTCTAGTTTTCATTTTGGGGGGAACTACCATACTGTTTTGTACAATGGCTGTGCCATTTTATATTCCCACCAGCAGTGCACAAGCGTTCTGATTTCTCCATATCTTTGTCAACACTTGTTTTCTGGTATTTTTGATAGTGGTCATCCTAATTGGTGTGAGATGGTATCTCACCGTAGTTTTGATTTGCATTTCCCTAATAATTAGTGATGTTGAGTATTTTTTTCATATGCTTGTCAGCCATTTGTTTATCTTCTGTGAAGAAATGTCTTTTTGTTCAAGTCCTTTGCCCATTTTTAAACTAGGTTTTTTTTTGTTGTTGAGTTATAGGAGTTCTCTGTATATTCTAGGTATCAATCCCTTATCACATATATGATTTGCAAATATTTTCTCCTTTTCGGTGGGTGGCCTTTTTACTCTGTTGATAGCATCTTTTGATGCACAAAATTTTCTAATTTTCATTATGTCCAGTGTGTCCATTTTTCTTTTGTTACCAGTGCCTTTGGTGTCAGATCCAAGAAACCATTGCCAAATTCAGTATTGTGAAGTTTTTGTCCTGTGTTTCTTCCAAGAGTTTTATTATTTTAGGTCTTACATTAGGACTTTGATCCGTAATTACTTTTAGAATACAGAAATAGAATGTTCTAAGTTAGGATCAGATTTTCAACAGTTTTGCTAAATTCACTTGTTAATATTGATAATTTAATTCTTTTGCAATGTTGCCTGTGAGTAATCTGTTTTGCTTCTTCCTATCCAGTCCTTTGCCTTTTATTTCTGTGCTTGCTTTATTGTACTGGCTAGAATTTCCAGGACTTTACTGACTGGAAGTGATGATAGGAAGCAGTCTTGTCTTATCCTTCAGCTCATGGGGAAAACATTTCCTATTTTACCTGTTAAGTTTTTGTAAAAATTATTTATCAGTGTAAAGAGGTTTCCTCCTTTTTCTAATTTGCTAAGGCTTTTCTCGTGAATGAATGTTGCATTTTTGTCTGACTTTTTTGCATCTGTTGAGATAATCGTGTGATTTTTCTCCCCTTTTGTGAATTACATCAGTTTGTTAGTGGAACCTTGTATTCCTCAAATCCAGCTGGATCATGATTTTTTTAAAATGTACCATTGTATTTTTTTTTTTAATTTTTTTGACATTTATTTTTTGAGAGACATAGAGAGACAGAGCACAAGTTCAGGAGGGGCAGAGAGAGAAGGAGACACAGAATCTGAAGCAGGCTCCAGGCTCCAAGCTGTCAGCACAGAGCCTGATGTGGGACTCGAACTCACAAACCATGAGATCGTGACCTGAGCTGAAGTCGGACGCTTAACTGACTGAGCCACCCAGGAGCCCCAACCATTGTATATTTTTAATATTTTCCCGTTTGTGTTTATGAGAGATTGGCCTGTGTTTTTCTTTCTTTTCAGATTTTCATATCAAGATTATGTTGGTGTTACAAAATGAGTGGGGATGTGGTCCCCATCCTTCTCTGTATGTTTAGGGTCTTATTTTTATAAAATGAACCATGTTAATAACATAGCATTTTGTGCATTTCCAGTTTCAGTTTTGTTATGTTAGCTGTCAATTATGCAGAGAATAAATTTCAGAGCAGTGCTACCTGTGTGTGCTTACCCTAGAATCTCTTATTCATCCACATAGCTCCGTCAGTGGTATATTTACATTGTTTTTCCATGTAACACACTGTTTTTATGAAAGAAGCAATTTACTTTTGGAGATAACCTTCTCTGAGACCCCTTGCTCTTTTAGCAAATAAAAAGCAGCTCTTGTGTGCTGTTATTTTAGAATCTAGAAAATACTTTAACTGACATGTTAGAAACATTTGCACCTTAATCTACCTGTCCAAGAATCTTATTCTTCTTGTTAGCCAAAAACCTGTATGTTTTCCAGTATTTGTTGCAAATGCATTTTAATTTGACCTTTTGTGTTCTGTGTTATTTTAGACATTTTGACATGACAGGAAGAACAAGTGTTAATAGAATATAATGTAGATTTCACTATTAATAGGAATGCCTTAATGGATGCTTGTGAACATTTATCATTAAGTTCAGAGTAATTATATAAAGTTTTGCTGCAGTATAACATTAATTTAAAGAGGACTAAAAAACATGGAGGCTTTCTTGTTCCAGACACATAGTTTTGTTTGTGTGTTTTGTTTTTTAAAGTTTATTCATTTATTTTGAGAGAGAGAAAGCACACACAAGTGGGGGAGAGACAGAGAGGGAGAGAAAGAAAATCCCAAGCAGGCTCGGCACTGACAGTGTGGAGCTGATTGTGGGGCTTGAACTCACAAACTGCGAGATCGTGACCCGAGCCAAAGTTGGACACTTAACCAACTGAGCCACCCAGGTGCCCCTCAGACACTTAGTTTCTAAATACCTTAATAATTCTAATTGTTTCATACTACCATTCCATAATTCTTTTATCTAAAATGAATGTGTTTTAGGCTTTAGAATTCTTAGAACTTAAGAAAGATAATTTTATGCATATACTAAGTATTTCATAATTTGGTGTAATACCCTTTAATGAAATACTATTTCTGCAGCAAAATGTACGACTATTCACACTAAGTAAATCAATAGTACAAATAGTCTCTAGTCTATTCAGTTCAGATTTTGCCTCACATCAGTTTGCACCATATTTACAGTGGATGGGGGGACTTCATTATTCAAATCTTTTTGTTTTTTTGTATTTTGATACTGTGGCTAAATCTTGGTTGATGAGGAACAACATGAGGTTTATTGTTTATACCAAGTGTTGGAGACAGCTTATCTCAGTGTTCCCCTTCTTTTGTAAATGAAACTCCCAGATATTAGTGGGGCTTGCCCAGAATAAAGACTACAAATGCCAGTCTCTCTTACAGTTAACTGTGTGGCCTGGTGACTAATTTCTGGCCAGTGAGATCAAGCAGAAATGATTTGTGAAACTCCAGGAAGGGCTCTTAAAGTAGAGAGGGTTGCATACCTTAAACTTATTTGTAATGACTGGGAATCCTCTGTACCATGGGTACAGCTGCCCCCTAAAATACTGGAAGCATGCTGGTTGTTAGATAATTTTGGAGCAACGTTGTCAGTCCTGGATTGCCTGTCTCTGTATACTCCTATCATCGTGGAAATTAATGTCTATTTTTAACCGATGTTTTGGGTTTTCTGTCAGAAGCCAGACCTAAACCTAACAGAATTACATATATAAATGCATATTGCCATTTCAGTCCTCCATTTTAGTTTGGCCTTCTCAGATCTGATTTACTTTGCCATCGTTTTCTTCCATGAAACTGATGAAGAGCTTAGACTAGAAGTGAAAATGAGTTAAAGCCCTGCCGTTGTCTTGTTGCTCACTTGCACTTGCACAAATCTTTTCAATTCATGATTTCTTTTCAGGAAGCTTATTAAATTATCTGTCTTGTAAAGATGTTTTAGGTAAAACATAGAGAATAATTTTTATACATACCTACCTGGGTCATGTAAACTAAAATACACTCTAATATCCCGACAGTGAACAGCTGTGAGAGCACTACTCTCCACCTCTCTCGGGTTGCTCACTCTTCCCTCAGGGCCTACCTCTCAAACCCCACATAGACCTTCCCCACCTGACAGAGACCCAGCGAGGATGCCAGTGTCAGTCAGTATGCTGGCTATTAGTAAAGCTTAATTTCTCATTTTCTAACATTAGAAACACATGTAAATACAAGTTCTGATTTTTCCCATATTCCAGTGGTTCATTTTATATTCATCCTGGGGTGCATAGAAGCCTGCTCTCAAGATCGATGTTCTAGAGAATGCATTGGAAGGGGTCAGGCTATCAGGCGAGGATAATACGACTCTTAGAACAACTCAGGCCAATACGATAATGTCCTGAATTAGATCAGGGGAATTAAGAAAAGCAGATGCATTTGAAGTGCTGAGGAGGTAGAATGTGTAGGGCTTGAGTGATTAATTGCACATGAAAAGTTAAGGAGAGGCATCAAGAATAACGGAAGTTTCTGGTGTGGGTTCCTGAGCCTGAGTGGATGAGGATGCCATTCATTGAGAAGGGGAATATAGGAGGAAGAACATCATGATTTTGAGTTTGAGTTGTTTGTGAATATCCAAGTAGATAGATCTGAGCAGTAGCACTTGGAAACAGATGGGCTCTGTTTACATCAGCTTGTTAATATCAAAGATTTGTAATATCTTCCACAGTCTTTTGAGTCTAGTATTTTGCATCTATTTGATGCCTGCCTTCCTTACAGGGTCATTTTAATAAATACTGCAAAATATTAGAACATGGTGGGCATTCATCCACAAATTTTAGCTTCCTTTCCTTGAAAAATAAGTAGGAGTATATATTAGTTTTTAGGAAGAAATATAACTGAGTATCCCTATTTGTTTAGGAGTGGATTCTTCCCAGTAGGAAGTCTACATAACCTCTGCCCTTATGGGGCTTATTCTGGGAACTCTGGAATTATCCTTCATAGTGACCTATGACTCAGCTAGGAAGATAATTTTTGTAAATATGCTAGAGGTAGAGCCCAGTTAGTTGTCTCTCTGATCAAAACATTCCATCAGTTTCTGTTGCCATCCCAAATATGTTGTGTCCTTGTAAACCAAAACTTTTGGTGTATGATACATTAGGAATAGTGTAGGTTGGGATTTCATAGACCTGTATTTGAATTTTAGCTTAGCCATTTATTAGTTGTGTGACCTTGGACATGCTACATAATTTTGGGGGCTCATTTACACGGTCTATTACAAAAATCTAAACAAAGAAAATTCCTATCTACTTTCCAGTGTTAATTGTATCTAACATAAAGCCTTGGACATTTTCAGCCCTTTAATAAGTGTTTCACTTCTGTGTCACCAGCTTATCAGCTACTCTGACACTTCTGTATAGCAGGACATTTTTTTCCAGGAAGTTAGACTTCCCTGTCAACACACCTTTATAGAGGCTGTGGTCAAATGCCTGTGGGTTTGGAAAGTATCTGTCATTGTATAAGTCTCTGAAGTCAGGTGCAAAATTTTGTATGTTTACTGATTTTAAAGGGTCCAAGGCTCCTTGTGCAGTCATTAAAGAAAAACTGAAGTCTCTAGAGGCTAGTAGTATGTGGCACAACCTAGGACCGCTGACTCATTGCTAGTCTTCTTTCTGCCATAAGTTACCAGGGGCTTTGATTATGTTTAAAAAATACTTTGAAAGTAGGAAGTGGAAAAAAAATTAATATACAATTTATTTTACCAATAAGTTTTCTATTGCCTTAGAAAGTATTTTTTGCCTCTTCTCACAGTTAACTCATTTATTCAACAAATATTAAGTATCTACTATGTGTTGTGTACTATATAAAATAATGGAGATGTAACAAACAGGAAACAAAGAAAAATTCCCTGCCCCCATGAATCTTCTATTCTACCCAGGGGAGTCCTAAATAATGTGAAGGAATGAGCCATGTGTTTCCCTTCTAGTAGTAGAAGGACTGGTAAGATAACTTAGGACCTTACATTTCATTGTAAGACTGTTATTGTTATTCAGAGTAACATGGAAATTCTTCTCAGGAGTAGATACATTTTGAGGGTAGAGCTTACAGATTTGCCAGGAGATCAGATGTGGGCTATGAAAGAGGAGGCAAAAATGACTCGTATGGCCTGAGCAACTCAAAGAATGGGTTTGCTGTTTACTAAGATAAAGGAAAAACTGAGAGAGAGGCAGGTTGAGGTAGGTGAAATTAGGAGTTTAGTTTTGGACGGTTTGGAATTGGGACAGTTAAATTTGGAATGCAACCAGCTGAAGCTGTCAGAGGCAGCTGAATGGGAGTCTGGCCTTCAGGAGAGAGATGAAATCTGGAGGTATAAAGTTGGGTGGCATCTCTTATCGAAGTATACTGAGTGAGGTTATGAAGGAATGAACGTAGACAGAAAAAAGAGGTTCAAGTTGAACCCTGAGGTCCACCACACTTAGAACAAAGGGGATTGAAAGGGAGCGCCATAGAGATTTGAGGAAAGCCAAGTGATTATGGTGTCCTGGAAATCAAACACAATATTTTAAGAAAAAGGGAGTGATCATCTGGGTCATCTATAATGAAGGTTGAGAATTGACGATTTGACTTAACAGTGTGAAGATAATCCAGGATCTTAACAAAAGCCTGATTAATAGGGGAGGAGGAGAGGACCAAATTTAAGAATTTTTTTTTTTTCAACGTTTATTTATTTTTGGGACAGAGAGAGACAGAGCATGAACGGGGGAGGGGCACAGAGAGAGGGAGACACAGAATCTGAAACAGGCTCCAGGCTCTGAGCCGTCAGCCCAGAGCCCGACGCGGGGCTCGAACTCACGGACCGCGAGATCGTGACCTGGCTGAAGTCGGACGCTTAACTGACTGCGCCACCCAGGCGCCCCTGAGAGGACCAAATTTAGACACACTGAGCTGGAGAAATGGAAGCAGGATTGAGAGTTTTTGTTTTGTCTTTTAAGATAGTTGAAATAACGTGTATATTCAGTAAAGAGGAACAAAATTGATGCATTGGTTGGGGGGCCAGGGCTTTGTGGAGCAATGTATGAAGTCGGCTAGAGGGAACGGAATCTGCTGCCTGAGTTGGAAACACTGGTCTTACTAGTTTTCATTTATAGCAGGTTGGCAAGCCACAGCTCTGGAGCCAAATTCAGCTTACCGACGGTTTTTTTTTTTTTTTTTTTTTAATTTTTTTTTTTTTCAACATTTATTTATTTTTGGGACAGAGAGAGACAGAGCATGAACGGGGGAGGGGCAGAGAGAGAGGGAGACACAGAATCGGAAACAGGCTCCAGGCTCTGAGCCATCAGCCCCAGAGCCCGATGCGGGGCTCTAACTCACGGACCGCGAGATCGTGACCTGGCTGAAGTCGGGCGCTTAACCGACTGCGCCACCCAGGCGCCCCAAAACTTTATTTTAAAAAAACAGTCGGGGGCGCCCCAAAACTTTATTTTAAAAAAACAGTCGGGGGGCGACCCAAAACTTTATTTTAAAAAAACAGTCGGGGGGCGCCCCAAAACTTTATTTTAAAAAAACAGTCGGGGGGCGCCTGGGTGGCGCAGTCGGTTAAGCGCCCGACTTCAGCCAGGTCACGATCTCGCGGTCCGTGAGTTCGAGCCCCGCGTCGGGCTCTGGGGCTGATGGCTCAGAGCCTGGAGCCTGTTTCCGATTCTGTGTCTCCCTCTCTCTCTGCCCCTCCCCCGTTCATGCTCTGTCTCTCTCTGTCCCAAAAATAAATAAATGTTGAAAAAAAATAAAATAAAGTTTTGTTGGAATGCAGCTGTGCCCATTTATTTAGATGTTGTCTATGGCTGCTTTCAAGCTGTAGCTGTAGGATTGCATGGTTGCTGCAGAGAAGCCTAAGATATTTGCTATCTGGCTGTTTGCAGAAGGGGTTTGTCAACCCTAGACTTATAGTAACTGAAAGAGGAGATGAAATATGAGTGGGAGAAGGGAAGTAGAAGGCAAATCTAAGGAACTGAATATTTTGTAAAAGGTATTCAGATGCCTTTTCTGGTTTAGGTCAGACCGGATAGGAAATCAGAACTTTGAATTTAGAGCAAAATGGGTTATAGCCTAGGTGCTTTTTCCTAAGGTGGGTTCTTAGAAGGACTCTGCTCTCCAAAGGTATAAGCTAACTATATAGCCTGCTATTGCTGTGTTAGAAATTGTCACGATCTTATTGGCTTAAAACAACAAACATTTATTATCTCACAGTTTCTGTGGGTCAGGAATCAGAAGCAGCTTAGCTGTGTGGTTCTGACTCAGTCTCTCATGAAGCTACAATCAAGGTGTCAGCCAGAACTCCTGTCATCTGAGACTGGGCTAGGTCTAGAAGGCTGGCTTTCCGTCTCACTCATGTGGTTGTTAGCAGGAGGCTTCGGTTCCTTGCCACATGGACTTCTGTCCACAGGACTACTCACAACATGGTTCCCCCCAAAGGGAGTGATGAGAGAGAGTGTCCAGGACAGAAACCTTAGTCTTTCCGTCACTTCCACTGTATTGTAATGGTCAAACAGGTCAGCCCTGGTACATCACAGGAAGACACTACAGAAGGGTGTGAATACCAGGAGGTGGAGATTGTTGGGAGACATCTTGGAGGCTAACTACACAGACTCACTTGAATGTCTACAAAATTGTGTGTTATGTTGTGTACTTCCAGCTTTGCCGGGCGGTGACCAATGTTTTCGTAACTGTCCACGGCAGCTATTAGTGACAGTTTGATTATATTAAAGCCCCACCACAAAAACACTGTTTAAATATCTTTTTCTTTTTTCCTAAGCTTTTTCTTTTCTGATCACAAAAGTAACATGGCAGAACACTGGAATTCAGATAAGTAAAAAGCCCTGGAAATTACACATTTCTCATGTGCCGCCCTGTTTAGAGTTCTCTTTCTGAAATTTTATTTTGCAGTCTGATGTTTTTCCTGTTTCTACTAATACATAATCTGTTTCAAGAGTTCATACATGAGGGACGCCTGGGTGGCTCAGTCGGTTAAGTGTCCGACTTCAGCTCAGTTCATGACCTTGCAGTTTGTGAGTTCGAGCCCCGCGTCAGGCTTTGTGCTGACAGCTCAGAGCCTGGAGCCTGCTTCAGATTCTGTGTCTCCCCCTCTCTCTGCCCTGCCCATGCTCATGCTCTGTCTCTCTCTGTCCCTCAATAATAAATAAGTGTTAAATAAATAAATAAAATAAAAGTTCATACATGAATATTATTTGTAAGCTGCTTTCACAGATTTTGTGAACATATTCCAGGACCATTCAGTACTCAGCATCATTTTTATGATTGTTTTATAATCCCATTTTGTGGCTATCCATAATTTAATTCTTCACTTAATTATTATGGATGTTACAGTAAATATCCTTGTCATTAATTTCTCTGTGCACAACCATGATTATTATGATAGCCTTTTTTTTCAAATATCAGTTCTTACTAATGATTCACATACAAATTCAAGAAAAGTAATAACTGCAGGTATAAAGTGTATTCTATTTGTAGTTGTTTTTAAATAGGGCCATGGTGAGGCTTTTGTGTTGAGGATCTGTAGAACCTTATTAGGTTCTCAAAAAGGACTGGGATATTCACGTCCTTGGTTAATTTGCAAAAATAGGTCAGTGACCATAAACTTATCTTACTTAAACCTCTTGGGTTGGATATATGAACATAACACATCTACTGCCCCCCAAACTCCTAAATCTTATAATACATATATAAGGTAAGAAACAAAAAATGTTTGCAGAAATTTGCCACTTGCTGTGGTGATCTTAGTAAGTGACCTTATTATCAGAAGATTGAATTGCTTTAGGTCAGATGTTATGTAACACTGACATGATTGTATTAATCTATTAAGAAAATTGCATGAAGTGTCTGCTAAATTTAGAATTATTTCTGACTATTCCATTTAATTTTTTTTCGGAGACTTTTTTTTTTTTTTTTTTTTTTTTTTTTTTTTTTTTTTTTTTTTTTCAACGTTTATTTATTTTTGGGACAGAGAGAGACAGAGCATGAACGGGGGAGGGGCAGAGAGAGAGGGAGACACAGAATCGGAAGCAGGCTCCAGGCTCTGAGCCATCAGCCCAGAGCCCGACGCGGGGCTCGAACTCGCGGACCACGAGATCGTGACCTGGCTGAAGTCGGACACCTAACCGACTGCGCCACCCAGGCGCCCCTCGGAGACTTTTTTTGAACATTAGTCTTGGGGAAACTAACTTAGCTTCAGAGACCAGGGTTTAATTTGTCCATAATGCATAACACATTGCAATTCCAAGTAATACAATATAGCGTTATCAGATGTGGGAGCAGCGCGACTCTGTTGCCTGTGCCAACTCTCCTTTAGCAGTTCTTCCATAGCCGTTCTGTCCATAGCAGTTCTTTACTGGAGTTCCTGTTCTTCTTGGGGGAATGTCTCAGGATTTTACCACTACCAATTACTTTGTTCTCCAAAGTCATTTTCTAGAGTTTAGTTTCTTTTTTGAAAGTATATGTACCAGTTATTTGTTGTTAGATACTGGGATTACAGACCTGGCAGGGGGCGGGGTGGGGCGGGGGTAGCTCTTTGCTGTTGAAAAGTCCCTGATAGTTAGTGTGGTGAGATGCATTGATAGACCTTTTGTCCAGAATGCTCTGGAACCACCAAGGAAGTAGCCACTCAGGCCCAGAGAGCAGTTGGAAGGCTGGAAATGCTGCATAGAAGAGGTTCTGTGTCAACAGCTTTCTTTACCCTTATGCACACATTTCACATCACCCTGTTAGGCCACAATGTTTTCATTGAAAATGTTCTGATCAAGTTGTATGGATCAAGAACTTTTCTCACCACTGATTTAATATGGTATCAAGTATGCATTAAATTGGTCATCTCAGAAATAGCTGAAAAGTACATTTATAGAGTAAGAAGCAATTTAAATTTAATTGTCTCAATCTCTACCACCTTCTTTCCTGATCTGTTTGATTCTTTTTCCTGGGAGCTTATAGACAGTTTTGTTTGTTTGTTTGTTCGTTTGTTTGTTTGTTTAAGAGAGAGAAAGCATGGAGGACAGGACAAAGAGAGAGAGAGAGAGAGAGAGAGAGAGAGAGAGAGAGAGAATCTTAAGCAGGCTCCACAGTCAGCTCAGAGCCCAGTGCGGGGCTTAGTCCCATGACCCTGGGATCATGACCTGAGCCAAAATCAAGAGTTGGACATTCAGTTGACTGAGCCACCCAGGCACCTCCATTCACTTTTTACCAGAAAAACTCATTAGAACCTGCCAGTGAGCCAGAATTTGCCTTTGTCTTTTCCTCAGTATTTTGTTTTAAATTCGAAACATTTTCTCCCATTTTTTTTCTTTCTTTCTTTTCTTTTCTTTTCTTTTCTTTTCTTTTCTTTTCTTTTCTTTTCTTTTCTTTTCTTTTCTTTTCTTTTCTTTTCTTTTCTCTTTCTTTCAGATTTTAAGTACTCTCTATACCCAACATGAGACTCGATCTTACAATCCTGAGATCAAGAGTCGCATGCTGTACCCACTGAGCCAGCCAGGTGCCTCTCATTTTCTTTTTGAAAGGGGAAAAATATTTTTTAAAATTACAAACTCAACCCATTAGATATATCTCAAAGGATGTAATACTTTTCTTCATTTATCAGTGAAAGAAGTTAGAAATTAGCTTAAAAAAAAAAAGCTCAGCAAATGGCAGACAAATCTCCTTGGAAGTCACAGTCCCATGTAAAGTGCATCCCAGAAAAGAGGAGGGGCAGATCAGGTAGCTCCTGCTTTTATGGGTTTCATCAAATACTGGACCTACTCAAGGGGAGGCAGAAGAGTCACCTCTCAAAAAGGAGTGTGTTACCGATGAGGCCATTACTACACACCTTCCTAAGAGCACCAGTGGGGTGGTGGGGGCTGGGGTTGGGGACGTGTTTTCTAAACTAGATCTAGGAAGTGGAATGTGGAATCAGTTTTGTCCTGTTCCCCTTAAGGGCTGTCCACTGGTTAATGACACTTTTTTTTTAAAGACTAAATAAAACAAAGCAAGCACACACCCTAAAAATGGAAAAGAAAAAATACCACCAAGATGTCCCCGATTACTCTCCAGAGTGGAACCGGGGAGAAGCTTCAGCAACCCGAATTGGTTGTTACAGAGTCATCACAAGCGGGCCTCTCTCTTAAACAACAACGAAAACTTTTTTTTTTTTTTTTTGGAAACAACAGAACAAAAACTAGTACTGATCACTTTTCTGACAATACAGAATCACTCAGAATTAACTAGTATCAGGGGAGGCAAGGGGGCCATACCTATGGGCCTTGTCTCATACCAGCGCATGTGGGTAAGTGCAGGGCATTTGTCATTATTGGAAAGACAAATTTTAATTTTTCATCTTTAGTTTGATTTAAACATTGCTTTTAGTACGATGCTGACACCAGCTGCGCAGAAAGGGCTCTGGAGAGAGGTTCATAGCAGCATACACCTGCGGGTTTTCTGGTTCTGGCTGTGGGCCCTCCAGTATTGCTTCCTCAAACACGTTCATTCCATAGGCATTGCTGTATGAGTTCAGAGCACTCCATATACTCGATAGCCTGCGAGCAGTCTCTGCAGTGATAGGCCTCTCTGATTCTTAAAGTTCCTCAGTAGTGGAGGGGTCATCTCTGAGATCAGTTTGGATCCCAGCAAGCAAGAAAAGAGTCTTTGCACAGTGGTGAATTATCTCAGGCACCCACTTTTCTTTCATGTTTTGAGTGAGGACAGAGAAAAGAGTGAGAAACAGACTAGAGATACATGTATTTGTGGATAACTCAGTGGTCATAATCTGTTATAATCCTCTTGCCCTGCTATATCAAAAAGTCCAAGAATATATGGCTCTCCACCAACCATAACTATGACTGCATAGTTGTCAAAAACAGTTGGTACATGTTCAGATGGAAGTGTGTCCGGTAGGGTATCAGGAGACACATTTTACCAGTGGCACCATCACCCACAACAGTGCACTTACTTGTCTGCCATGCTGAGACAGTTTTGCATCTATTTTGAATATTCAGATTCCACGTTGACTTCAGCTTCTCCACTGGGACCTTTCTATCCTTTCATTTTCTTAACTTTTATCTTTTGAAGGCAGAAAATACGTTTTTAAAAACTGATTTTATTTGAATATAGTTGGCACAATGTTACATTAGTTTCAGGTATAATATAGTGATTCAATAAGTCTATATATTATGCTGTGCTCACCACAAATATAGTTGCCATCTGTCACCATTATGGAATGAATAAATCATAGGAATAAAAGGCACATTGTAGGGAATGTAGTCGATGATTGTAATTGTTTATTTAACTGTCTTTTAAAGAACAGAAATTTTTAACTTTGAGGTAGTCCAGTTTATCAGTTTGTTCTTATGTGGATTTTGCTTTTGGCATTCTAGCTAAGAAATCATTACTTAACTCAAGGTCATATGCCTAATCCAAGGTCATATGCCTAACTCTGCTTTCTTCTAGAAGTTTTGCAATATGGATCTCAGTTCATTTTTTTGCATATGGATATCTTAATTGTTCCAATATCATTGTTGAAAAGACTATCCTAGGGCACCTGGATGGCTCAGTTAAGCATCCAACTCTTGATCTCAGCTCAGGTCTTGATCTCAGGGTTGTGAGTTCAAGCCCCACATTGGGCTCCAAGCTGGGCATGGAGCATACTTAAAAAAAAAACAAAAAAACAAAACCACAAAACTGTCGTTTCTTTATTGCATTGCCTTTTACACCTTTGTCAACAGGCGTCAAAAACTGTAAACAACCCAGATGTCCACCAATAGATGAATGGATAAACGAATTGTAGTAACGCTGTATAGTGGACTACTGTGCAGCAGTAAAAGGAAAAGAGCTACTGATACAGGCAACAACAGGGATGTATCTCAAAATTACATGGAGTGAAAGAAGCCTGATGGAGTTCATACTGCATAATTCTAGAAACTATAGGAAATGCTAATTAATTTATATAGAAAACAGAGCAATGTATTAAGGGGGTGTGGCAATGCTAGGGGGATTACGGTGGGTCATATTTAAATATGTGCAGTTTATTATATGCTATACCTCAATAAAGCTGTTACACATAAAACTCTAAAAATTTTATAGAATAACAGTAGTTAAACTTGATCACTAAAATTTTTCTTTTCCTACTTGTTAATCTTTTCTTCATACTATAATCCCTGTTTTATTGTTTTATTTAAAAAATGACAAGTAGATCTGGACGTAGTATTCAGAACATGTGATCATTGTAAACTCGCTTCAAGTATATCTTTTGCTTCAAGTCCTGTGTCATGCCAGTTCCTACAGGGCCTATTAATCTTTCCTCGGTATCATTGTTCAACTACCTATGACCTACTTTGTTATTGTTTAATCCATACTCCCCCCTCACCCAAACTCCCCCAAATGTCCACACATACTTCACTAGTAGAAACTGGAAAATGCATAGGATTAAGATATATAAAGTTTGAGGAGAGAAGCATAAAAAAGGGATCAGGGGCACATGGTATAAGGAGACAATGTTATAGAATTTAGATTTCAACCTAAGAGCACTTACGGAGTCTTTGAAGAATTTTAGCTAAGCCATGTCAAACTAATTTCACTTTTTATTGTGATAGGTTATAGTTACATAAAAAGGCAGACATTATTAACAATAAGGGGTGTCGAGTCCCTTTGGTATTTTAGTTAATACATAATTTTTGGGGTGGCAGGGTCAAAACTCTTATTCCAATATCTTAAATTTATTCCCAAGCTTTATACATTATAATTGCATCCTTTCAACTGAAATAGAACTAGTAATTCAAAGTTCAGAACTACCTGAACTTTCCTGTTTCTACTTCTTGGGTTTATGTGAATGACAACTATATTTAGGCTTAAGAATATAGTCTACTGGAACTAAATACAGGCTTCATCTATTCATCCTTGCTGGTTTTCAGTAGGAAATCTTGTAAAATGGCCTATAAGAGGTTTTACTATTTTATTTTGCTTCCTTTCAAACCTTTTGAGTCAAGGTTCACTAATTTGGAACTAGTTATGACTCTCTGTAAGGCACTATTGATTCTTGATATCATCTCCTGATAGCAAGAGATGGCAAGAACCCAGAAAGGAAGAAATGTGACTTCTGAGCAGCAGCCAGTTATCTGGAAACAGGATCCTTTGTTGTTAAAGAGGGTTTACTGGAACAAGTTTCTGTGTCGTCATACAGCACCGGCCACTGCCTAACCCAGACCATGTTTTTCAACACCTGGCATAACATGAAATTTCTAGATCACATGAGACCAGTCCTTCAGGAGGTTACTTGAACTCAGTCGTCCAGTATGATGGATTGGTGACTGTGGAAGCCTGTAAGCGGGTACCAGTTACTAATAAACATGCTCAGCCCATCCCTTGAGTTGAACTCCGGGTTTTGGGATAGAGCAAAAGAATGAGGATATGGGATACTGGCTTCTAAAGTCGTTTGTGAGTACACAGTAATTGCACGCCTGCTCTAACTGCACTGGCACAGATACGTAGATTCTGCGGGATCATACCGTCCTGGGTCAGTTCCTAGTTTTAACTCTACCACAACTTTCTGTGGAATTTCTTGCAAGTGACTTAACTCTTCTCTAGCCCTTATTTCCTTTTATGAAAAATGAGAGGATTAAGAATATTTTAAGACTTCCTTCTGTGGTTCTTCAGTTGCATTATGTTTATTTGATTTAAAAAACATCTTGCAGTGAAACTTGTAGGTAAAAATGAAAATAATTTGTTAAAATCCTATCACGTGTAAAATTGGAAGAAAGAGGCTAGTATACTGAAGGGGATATTTTACTGGATGAGATCCCTGGGTAAATCTCACTTTCTGTGGGGCCTGGATCTTCAGAATGTTATCTCTTTGAGCATCAAATTGTCATCTGTGCTGAAGCCTGTAACCTTACGTGATAATGAGCTGCAACACCTTTGCTTCTAACCCCTATTTTGCATTTAGGTGCACATGTTTAATGTTTTAATTTTAAATGTATGGTTGGCTTTTGGTGATACAGTTTGAAGAGATTGAAAGCTTACCTGTGTGTGGGTCTGCTTCCCAGCCTATGATTCCCAACCGTTCCTGATGAGCCATGACTATCCCCAATGAGCCCCTGATACCCACTGTCATTCACCGTCCACCCACTCCCGCTTAGAGTAATTTGACATACACTCTGTTCCATGTTCTGCCTGTTAGACGTATTGGAAATGACCAAGGAGTCTTGTCCCTTTCCTTGGCCACGTAGGCAGTTGCTGTATGTGGGACTTGTTTTATTTTTTTAATTTAATTTCTTAACTTTAGAGAGAGAGTATGAGCTCAAGAGAGGGGCAGAGGGAGAAAGAGAATCTTAAGAAGGCTCCATGCTCAGCATGGAGCCTGATGTGGGGCTCGATCCCATAACGCTGGGATCGTGACCTGCGCCAGATCAAGAGTTGGATGCTCAACCAACTGAGCCACCCAGGTGTCCCAGGGACTTGTTTTAAATTACTGTTGTCTGGTCTTTTCTGCCTCCATCGATCCATCGAGAACCCCAGTGGTCTTTATTCCAAATACAATGATGATTTGCCCTGTGGTATCATCCCTGACTCACCTCCTCCCCTTCTCAACTGCCTCTCTCTTTCCCCCTCACTTCCCCACACAAAGTCTGGGGATGTCTTTGCCCACTTCTTGGCTAGTGTTATAAAACTGGCAACAACAGGTGCACAAAACTTAGTGCCTGGTACAAAGTAGTATGTTTGGTAAATGTTAGCTGTTTTTAGTCTTAGGCCACTGTCTATTGAATGAGTCATGAGGTGCCTGCCTGGCTCAGTCAGTTAAGCGTCCGACTTTGGCTTGGCTCATGATCTCACGGTTCGTGAGTTCGAGCCTCACGTTGGGCTCTGTGCTGACAGCTCAGAGCCTGGAGCCAGCTTTGGATTCTGTGTCTCCCTCTCTCTCTGCCCTTCCCCACTCGCATTCTGTCTCAAAAATAAATAAACATTAAAAAAAATTTTAAATAAAGTTTATTTTAAAAAATAATAAAATAAATGAATCATATGAAATTGTTGATTTCTAAGTAAAAAAAGAAATCTAATGTTGGCAGTTTTATATAGTTCAACTTTATGATAATATGGAGTGATGATTCTTAACCAAGATACAAATTAGAATGATCAGGTCAGCCTTTTACAATATACACTGTCCGCATCCTAGCTCGTTCAGTGAGGATCTTCATGCATGGGTCCTGGGTAAGTGCATTTGTCAAAAGTTCCCCAGATGACTCTAGCGCATACACCTACTAAAACACCTGTGAGAGAATCTTTCCTTCAGGTTGTTTTTCTTTTAATGTACAAGTTCTTTTATACAGACCAGTATGTTTTTCATATAGTCAATTATATAGTCATGAACTGAAACTTTATTTTCATGACTCAACAAATTAGTCATTTTTAACTGTAAGATATGATCAAATCTCAAATTAAGATTTATCAGTACTCAATCTTTGGAAGGAAAATCTAGATGCTAAAGGATGTTTTCATGATTTTCAAGGAATTTCCAAGTCTTTCTTTCTTTCTTTTTTTTTTTTTTTTAAATTATGGTTCTTTATTTTTTAGAGGCAGAGAGAGACAGAGCATGAGTTGGGGAGGGGCAGAGAGAGATGGAGACACAGAATTCGAAGCAGGCTCCAGGCTCTGAGCTGTCAACCCAGAGCCCGACATGGGGCTCGAACCCACGAACCGTGAGATCATGACCTGAGCCGAAGTCGGATGCTTAACCACCTGAGCCACCCAGGCGCCCCAACTAAGTAGAATTTAAATAAAAATAAAAATAAATAAAGCCTTGAGTAACATACACAAAGAAAGAAATAAACATAAGCTTAGATAGTCTATTTTCTATATTCGTTGTTAGAGTTTTTTTTTTTAATTTTTTTTTTAAATTTTTTTTTTAATGTTTATTTAATCTTGAGAGAGAGAGACAGAGCATGAGCAAGGGAGGGGCAGAGAGAGAGGGAGACACAGAATCTGAAACAGGCTCCAGGCTCTGAGCTGTCAGCACAGAGCCCAACGTGGGGCTCGAACTCACAAACCGTGAGATCTTGACCCAAGCCGAAATTGGACACTCAACCTACTGAGCCATTCAGGTGCCCCACGTTGTTAGAGTTTTTAATTAAAAACCGTGATATTTCCTGTCATTTTGCTGTGCCATACGTCTACAGTAAACCACACAGAGTACGTACCAAATGCTTAATGTGAATGGATGGATGTGTGATGCCGCACACAAGAGCAAGTCAGAATTTCAAAGGTTACTAGTTCGTGTTTTCTTTCTTTCTCTGTTTTGAATGGCTCCCTGTTGCTATTTAAAAAGAACTGGCAGCTGGCCCTCCACTCTGCCTTGCAGTTACCCACTGCCTTCTTGCCACCTGCCCTGGCCCTGCTGTTCTCTGGCTGTGTCCTGTCCAGGGTCACTACCACCTTCCACCCAGGCCTCACCGCTGCGGCCTCTGGCAGAGCCAGCTCCTGGTGGACCCGTATGGAGATGGGGCTCCCGGATCCCATCCTGGGAGTCACAGGAGCCTTTAAGAGAAACACCAACAGCAAACAGATCATTCTGGGAGTTGGTGCCTACTGAGATGATAATGGAAAGCCTTCTGTGCTCCCTAGTGTCTGGAAGGCAGAGGCCCAGATTGCTGCAAAGTATTTGACAAAGAATACCTTCCCATTGCGAGACTTGCTGAATTTTGTGAGGCATCTGCAGAACTAGCCCTGGGTGAGAACAACAAAACGTTGAAAAGTAACTGGTATGTCACCATGCAGACCGTTTCTGAAACTGGGGCCTTGAAGATAGGAGCCAGTTTTCTGCAAAGATTTTTTTTAAGTTCAGCTGAGCTGCCTTTCTGCCCAAACGCTTCTGAGGAAATCACACGCCCATCTTCAGGGACGCCGGCCTGCGGCTACATGGTTAATCAATACTCTAACCCCAAGACGTGCAGCTTTGACTTCACAGGCGCTAAAGAGGACGTTTCGAAAATGCCACAGCAAAGCGTCCTTCTCCTGCATACCTGTGCCCACAGCCCCACGGGAGAGGACCCTTGCCCCAAGCATTGGAAGGATAGAGCAACAGTGGTGAAGAAAAACAATCTCTTTGCATTCCTCGACATGGCCTATTTACCAAGGCTTTGCCAGAGATGATGGCAACAAGGATGCCTGGGCTGTATGCCACTTCACAGGGCATTCATGTTTGTCTCTGCTAATCCTATGCCAAGAACATGGCTTATTTGGTGAGTGTGTGGGAGCGTTCACTGTAGTCGGGAAAGATGCTGATGAAGCCTACAGGGTGGGGTCATGGTTGAAGATTTTGATCTGTCTGGTGCATTCCAACCTTCCAATCAGTGGAGCACGGATTGCCTCGACCATCCTGACCAGCCCTGACCTGCAGAAACCATGGTTGCAGGAAGTAAAAGGCATGGCCAACCACGTCATTAGCGTGCAGACTCAGCTGGTCTCCCTCCTCAAGAAGGAGGGCTCCTGCCACAACTGGTAGCACATCACTGACCAGATGGGCATGTTTGGTTTCACAGGACTAAAGCTCGAGCAGGTGGAGAGGCTGACCAAGGAGTTCTCCATCTCCCGGACAAATGATCGCCTCAGGCAACGTGGACTACCTTGTCCATGCCACTTACTAGGTCACCAAGTAATTTCCCTGGTTAGAGGGAACAAAGACCACCTTCCTGTCTACAGCCTCTGTGGTTGTGAGATTCACACAGAGGAAGAAGGAGGGTGGATGGTGGTGAGCAAGTCATTTCTTTCAACCACAGTACTTAACACTCAACCATTGAATGTGTTTTTCAGAAAAGAACATGTAGTGAAATGGGGCAGAGGCATCTGTGGCTGGTGTCTGAAACTTTGTGGCTCAAAACCAAACTCCTGCTCATCCTTTAATTCCAGTGTTCCAAAAGAGTGTACATGTGCAAGATAGAGCCCCCCAAAAACCTGTCGATCACGCCAGTGCAATAGATCAGGAGCTTTAACAGAAGCACCTTTTGGTGTTGGGGACACCTCTGTAGCTCTAGAATGCGAAGAGCACCTACAAGAGGCATTGTGGGAAGACCTAGTTCTAACATGAGCAGTCAGCCCTGTGTTTGTCCTCTGGTGATGGGGCAAGCTTATCAACAGACCTCGTTCCAGAAACCGTGTTTCATGAAAACCAGCAAGTCTGCTGCCGCTGCAGTGAGGAAAATAAAAGATGTTGTTTCCTGTCTTATTTAAGAAAAATAAGGGGCGCCTGGGTGGCTCAGTCAGTTAAGCGTCCGACTTCGACTCAGGTCGTGATCTCATGGGTCGTGGGTTCGAGCCCCGCATCGGGCTCTGTGCTGACAGCTCGGAGCCAGGAGCCTGCTTCTGATTCTGTGTGTCCCTCCCTCTCTGCCCCTCCCCTGCTCATGCTGTCTCTCTCTGTCTCTCAAAAATAAATAAATGTAAAAAAAAAAAAAAAAAAGTAAAGAAAAAGAGAAAAGGCCTTTCTTTTTAATACTTTCAGACATTTTAATGTTGCTCTCTTCTCCCTTATTATTGCTGTTCTTTTCCTGAGGCACAGAGATCTATAACTAGCCTAGATTTTCATCCTATTCTGCTGCTTGATGGACTGTCAGCCCCATCCTATAGGATTGACTTATTTGAAGAAGTGTATAATTTACTTCTCATCCCATACCCTCACTTTCCTTATCAAAGAATAGCATGGAAGAGGTAACTGCACTGGATTTCAGCATCCTCTTTAGTGATTGATTGTCTCCTGACGGGATGTTGCCTCTGCCCAGTTGGACCCCTTACTTCATTCAGTGCAGTTGTGCAGTGTCTCATCTCACGTCACGAGTGGGCAGTGCAGGGCAGAGTCAGGAAAGAGGGTATCTGGGCTCTGGTTTTAACCTTTTGTGTGCCGCCAGCTGGGCTCAGGCTTCACCCTTTGGAAAGATAACCACTATCTGCTCCAATCATGTAGACTTATTGAACCCTGGTTTCTCTCTTAAAATAAAGTTACTGCAGACCCCCCCTCCAAATAAAAATAAATGAAAAGAATTGGCTACCGTATTTCCACAAAATAGAAACTCAGCAAGTGGTCTATTATAGAGCTGTTGTGGAGATTAGTTGGTACAAAGGGAATTTCTCTTTATTGATGTAGAGTTCATCTTTAGCTTTAAGTTACTGATTTATAAAAATAGTTTCAGTACTTAATTTGCAGAGCGTGACGGATCAATATGTCCCTTTATAAATTCTTAGTTTTAGCTAAGCTGTCCCAGTGCTATAAAGAAAACATTAGAAAAAAAAATCATATCAACACTTTTCTATAGCAGTGAAGACCACTGGCTGACCTCTTTTTTTCTTTCTGTGTGATTACTTGGTCACTTATATCAGGAAACCTATTTATTCTTAAAATTGATACTGAAAATTGATAATTGATACTGAATACTTAAAATTGATTGTATTCTTTAAAACTGAGGTTTATCTTAACTAGACTCTTTAGTTGAGATTTTCGAAGTTCCTGAATTTGAAATATTTGGGATTCCAAATAAGTCAACTGAAGATTTTAACTCGTTTGTACTGAAAGCCAATAGACTGACTCCTCTGTGTCCCCAACTTCCTGTGACATGACAGAGGAAAATAAAATTTATAAACAGAAATTTGTAAACTCACAAGCACTGAGAGTAGGAGCAGATGGAGTGGCCATGAGCAAAGCAGAGACTTTCCAGGTTTTAGAAGGCAGGAAACAGATGGCACTGATGGGTGGGCCAGGGTGGAGGAAGCCCCGGTCCAGCATACCCATGAGGAGAGGCTGCGAGAGGAATCTATGCTTTCAGGAGGAACTGAACAGAAGAGATGATAGGACATGATATTATGATTGTATGCATTAAGAGCCAACTAGACATCCTACCCATACAAATGCTGCAACAACATTGGTTCCCATGCTAATTTTGGAAATCTGCTTTCGAAAAAAGTTTCTTTTTAAACTCTCAGCCTGAGGAGGATTAGGAGTCGCAGTGAAAGTGTTAGTGACACATGGTAAACTCTCCTTGTTTTGATATTTGAAGAAGAATCCAACCTATCAACCTGTTCCTTGCCCACTAACGTCGAAGGAAACACACCCATTAAAATGACAGTGAACGTGGAGTCTTTGACTTCTCCAGATCTGTAATGGGAAGTAGATCTCTCCACCACTGGAGGAAACCTGCTGTGGTGGACTGGGGAAGCTAGAGGAAAGAAAGCCTAGTCAGTGGTGACTTGGAATTATAAATGAATTAACAATTATGAATTAACAATTCACAAAATAACCAAATACATAGAAAAAAATTCACCCTCCTCATGTAATCAAAGATGGAATTAGAAATAATAATGAGATCTTTTTCCTAATATGTAATTAGCAGATTTTTTTAAAGAATACCAATTGCCTAATAGGAATGTTGTGAACAATTATACAGAACTTTTGAAAAGCAGTTGGACATTATGCCTGATAAACCTTAAACAATCCATTCATTCAATTTCTGTTTCTTATGGAAACAGCATGAAAAGCATTTTAAACATAGAAATAGATAGATGGTCATTAATTGTTATACTGAATAATTCTGAACGGCTGTCATGTCTTACAGGACTCAGTAAGTGAACTGCTGTACATGCACAAAATGACATACTAAATAGCCATTAAGAATTACAGCCATGAGGTCAACAAAACAACACAGAAAAACAAGTATGACTTAAGTGGAAAGGGATGCAGAAGGCAAACTTGTGTTATAACTTAACCTCCTCCCCCCATGTCTCTGTACTTGATGGTAAAATCCTTGAAGTTGGGGATCCTGACTTATCTATGTGCCCATCCACTCCTATGTGTACATAGCATAGAGCCTGCTTGGGATTCTCTCTCTCCCTCTCTCTACCCCTAGCTGCTTGCACACATGCATGTTCTCTCTCTCTCTCTCTCTCTCTCTGTCTCTCAAAATAAATATTTAAAAAATATATTTTATGTGCTTATGACTGTTTACTGTTAAACTTTTTGTCAATATTTCTTCTAATGTCTTAAGTTTGATCTAAGCCTTACTTAGTTGAATAATTTTTAAGCTGGATAATTCAGACAGGATTAGTTCAATTATTTTTTCTGGTTGCATTTTTTTTTTAATTAGCAAAGCTTTCATAGACAATGTGAAGTTCCTAAATATATCAAGAAGAAACTGAGAGTGTATATACACTAATTTATAGCTCATACACAGTAGAACCTAAAGCAGGTATAACTTATCCAAATTATACTTTTTTTTTAGATCACTAAGCATCCAGACTCTGAGTATTATTTCTTCATGCAGTTTTGTACCTGGTAAATTGAGTAAAAACATTTAATTTATTTAATTTTCAATTAAGGAACATATTCACATGTTTCACAATTCAAATGGTTACTGTTATTTATCCTCCCAGAGTTAGCATAGGAATATAGAAGCAAAATGTATATTCTTTATAAGTATTAACAATTTAATGTTTTTCTAAAGTACATAATCTTATTTTAAAAGCACACTTAGGGGTTAAAAGACAAATGTTAAAATAGCCATCGATAGTAGTTTATAAGTTTTTTTTTACTCTTTTGCCTTTTGGGTTTCACCCTGTTACTTATTTCTCGGCATTACTGAAATCAAGTCATAATGTGCTAACAAAACTACTGGGACCAGAGTGAGAAAACCTCTTATATTTCAGCTATACAATCTTAGATTCAATTTTTAAATTATTTTGAACTATTAAAGTGATTTTCATCATTTCCTTGCATGAATTCTTCTCACTACCTACCCTTACCCCACAAAAGGCTGTTGCTGCTTCTTTTCCTTACCCATGTCCATCCACTCTAGTCAGAGAGTTAAGTAATTTGGCTTGAACTTCCCCTCTCCTTCACCCCACACATCTAATAGGTCCCCATATTGGTTGAGTCTTTTCCCTTAGTGTCTCTTGAATTCATCAACACCTCCCCAGTCCACACTCAAGTCACCATGGCCCTGTAGGCTTCTAGCTGTTCTCCCTTCTGAGTCATAGTCTCTCGCTTAAAAACTCCTGGTGGTTCTCCACTGCTTTGAGGACAAAAATCATTACATTCCTGGTACATAAGGTTCTGTTTCTGGCTCTTTTTACTTCTTACAGCTTTATCTCCAACCATGGCTCCCAGGTTCACCTGGTCTACTATTGCTTTGTCTTTCAAGTCTTCGCTTAGCCATCACTTCCTCATTTGTTCTAGAAAATTTTTGTTAGTTTTAACTGTGGCAAGGGTTTTACCTTTGTGCTGCTATTAGTAATTTTGCCCTGAATGGGGGCTGAATATATGATGCATTAAAGGTACTATCTTCAAAAAAGATGCATAGGGGCAGCTCAGGTGATGATATCGTGGTTCAGGCTGTCTGCTTTTAGCACAGCGCCTGCTTCGGATCCTCTGTCCTCATCTCTCTCTGCCTCTCCCTTGCTCAAGTTTGCACTTTTCTCTCTGTTTCTCTCTCTCAAAAATAAACATTTAAAAATAAATAAAAAGATGCTTATCGTATATACGCTGTTTTATTCATGTTAACATTGGCTTTACAAACAAGCTGACGCCCAAGGAGATAAAGTAATTCAAGCCTTTGTGATTTTAGGTCTGTGCTTTGATATCTGACAATGTGTCTGGCAAGTCATGCAAATAACTTTTACTATTCAGACAAGGCAAAATGTTAAGCCATCTTTAAGCAGTTTCCAGCTACTGTAACCTTAAAATAGTATTACTTTCCTTAGTTCAGTCTTTATTATAATTTTGTGTTCTTGTTATTCAGTGCAGCTTGAATAGTTGGAAAATATTATGTTGTTCCATCTCAAAAATAAAACAGTGTTGCAGGGACTTTCTAACTTTGAATGCTGCTCATATAGAGCTTAATTGTATTCTTCAAAATGAAGGAAGACTTTAGGGTGTCAGTTGCTATTAACGTTGTTTCACCTGGACTTCCTTCCACCTTCTCTTTTTAATAATGACTAATTAATAAAGTTTTGTTTATAAATATTAAAAACAATAGTTTTTTTGTCACTTAAAATTTGTCAAAGATTTATTGGGATTCCAAAAGCATGAAACAAAACTATGATAAATTGGACTTCGCCAAAATAAAAACTTCTCTTCAAAAAACATGTAAAGAAAATGAAAAGATAAGCCACAGACTAGAAGAAAATATTTTCTGGTAAAAAAAAAATTTTGTTCCAGAAAATATAAAGAACTCTTACAACTCACTAAAAAAAATTTTTTTTTTAAATGGGCAAAAGATTTGAACACCAAAGACCTATATAGATGGCAGATAACCACATGAAAGGATGCTTAACATGGTTAGTTATTAGGAAAGTGCAAATTACAACCACAATGAAATACTAATGCTGATGTCCTAGACTGCCTAGATGATGACAGTACCCTATGTAAAGCAACTGGAAATCGCCTACTTGTTAGTGGAAATGCAGAAAGGCACACCACTTGGAAAACATATTTAAACAAACTTACCATGCAATTTAGCAATCCCACTCTTAGATATTTACCCAAAAGAAGTGCGCAGTGGGGGGGGGGGGGGATACACACACACACACACACACACACACAGACTTGTATATGAATGTGTATAGCTTCTTCATCTTTAACATTTTTTAAATGAAATAACCCGAATAAATGTGAATAGGTAACCAAATTGTGCTATTTCCAGACAGTTGAATACCATCCAACGTTAAAAAAAAAGATATATGCACTTCTGGTACATGTAACAATATGGATGTATCTCAGAAGCCATAGCTGAGTAAAAGAAACCAGGCACAAAAAGCTATGTACAATATGATCAATTTATATAACATTCTGGAAAAGGCAATAGGAACTGAAATTGGATCAATGGCTGCCAAGGGATGGGGTCATGGGGGGATATTGACTGCAGGGGGTCAGAAGAACCTTTTAGGGGTGATGGAAACGTTAGGGATCTTGACTGTGGTAGTGGTCACGTGACTACATTTATCAAAACTCATTGAAAAGATGATTTTATTGTATGTATACCAAACTGCCTTTAAAAAAAAGTTAAAGCCAGTTTTCAACATCAGAAATTACCTTCACAGGGACATCTGGGTGGCTCAATGAGATAATAAGCGTCCAACTCTTGGTTTTGGCTCAGGTCATGATCTCATGGTTCCTGAGTTCAAGCCCTGTGTTGGGCTCTATGCTGACAGCTTGGGATCCTGTCTCTGCCCCTCCCCTGCTTGCACTCTCTGTGCTCGCACTGTCTGTCTGTCTGTCTGTCTCTCTCTCTCAAAATAAATAAACTTAAAAAAAATTACCTTCACAAATTTAAGGGTAAAGAAAACTCTAGAAGATAGATCAGATGACTCCTAAATCAGGTCCTTAGTCTTTTGATTCAGTGGTGGGTTTTTTTTATTGTGAATACATTTTCATATATTAAAAGTTAATAGTCTTTTATTATCAAAATTTTGTTACCAGTGTACAATCTTCTTGCCCCAAAACAAGATCTATCTTCATTTATTTGAGTGACTCTTTATAAAGTTACCGAAGTACATTATTAAATTGTCTTCATGTATATCTTACACAGTTTGTGTTCATTTCATTCTCTGTTATGTACTCTTTGTGAGTGCTCCTGTAAATCGAGTCTTTTCTTCCACTCTCTGTATATATTGTTGTTGTTGTTAGATATTTGGTTTCCACTTTTTGGCTACTGTGAAGAAAACTGAACATTCTTGTACAAGTATTTTTGTGGACAGATGTTTTCATATCACTTGAGTAAAATGTAGGAGTAGAACTTTGGGTTATAGGGTATGTGTTATGTTTACCTTTTTGAGAAATTGCCATTTTTCAGAATGATTGTACCATTTTTACACTCCCACCAGCAAGGCATGAGAGTTCTGAAAGTTCAACATCCTTTCCTACATTCAATGTGGACTCTTTAATTTTAGCTATTGTAGTGGGCATAAAGTAGTGTATCCTTGTGACTTTAATTTGAATGTCCTTCTGATATTGAGCAACTTTTTATGAACTTTTTGGACAAAGAAATATCTTTATGAAGTGTTTCTGAAGCTCAAGTATTTTGCCCAGTTTTTTTTTTTTTTAATTTTTTTTTTTAACGTTTTATTTATTTTTGAGACAGAGAGAGACAGAGCATGAATGGGGGAGGGGCAGAGAGAGAGGGAGACACAGAATTGGAAGCAGGCTCCAGGCTCTGAGCCACCAGCCCAGAGCCCGACGCGGGGCTCGAACTCACGGACCGCAAGATCGTGACCTGAGCTGAAGTCGGATGCTTAACCGACTGCGCTACCCAGGCGCCCCTATTTTGCCCAGTTTTTATTGGGTTGTTTATATGTATATATTTTTTAATGTTTATTTATTTTTGAGAGAGAGAGAGAGCACAAGTAGGGGAGGGGCAGAGAGAGAGGGAGACACAGAATCTGAAGCAGGCTCCAGGCTCTGAGCTGTCAGCATAGAGCCCGATGCAGGGCTCGAACCCACGAACTGTGAGATCATGACCTGAACCAAAGTCAGAGGCTTAACCAACTGAGCCACTCAGGTACCCCTGGGTTGCTTATATTTTTATTATTAATTTGTTAGAGTTATTTATATATTTTGGATGCAAGTCCTTTGACAATATTTTCTCCCAGGCTGTGACTTACCTTTTAATTTTCTCATCAGTCCCTTTTGATGAGTAGAGGATTTTAGTTTTGATAGTCCAGTTTTTCAGTTTTTTCTTTTGTACTTCATATTTTTTGTGTTCTCTCTAAAAAATCTTTTTTTTCCCTCAGAGTCTCAAAGATATTTTTCTGTTTTTTGAAGACTATATGTTAGCTTTACATTTGAGTCTATCGTACATATCAAATTAATTTTTTGGCACAGGGTGAGAAATGAGTAGAGGTTCTTTTCCTCCTAAGGTTTATGCAATTTTTCCAGGACTGTTTGTTGAAAAGATTGTCATTTCCCCCATTTAATTGCTTTGGCCCCTTCTTCCATTATACATTCTAACCATTTATTTGAAAAGAAATTCATTCTTTATACAACATATTTGGTATAGAACCATTTACCCTTTGAAATCTCTTTTTGATAGCAATTTTTCAGTTGATTCCTTTGGCCTAAGTATGAAATCATATTATCAGTTAATAATGGTCATTTGCTCCTTATTTCTCTTTCTGATGTCATCAGATGCCACTTCCAGAACAATGCTGAAGAGTGGTGATGGTGGACATTCTTATTCCTGAAAAAAGCATTAATGGAAATGCTTTTATTTTATCATGAAGCACAATGATACTTTTAGGGTGTGGGCTTTAAGGTAGCCAGTTTCTATATTAAGTGAGTACCAAAAAATTTCTACTTTATTAAGGTTTTTATGAGCAGCAGACTTTGGATTTTACAAATAGTATAGGCTTTATACAGATAATAATATGATTATTTTCTTCTATTAATTTGAGGAATTCTATTGACTTCTTAAAATATAAAGCTATTCTTACAATATCTGGTTGAATTCTACTTGGTCACTTTGGTTTATTCTTTTAATATGCTGGATTCTATATGGTAACATTTTTTATTTAGAATTTTTGCACTGTATTCACATGATAGATCAGTTAATCTACATTTCCTTTATTATCTCTTTGTTAGAACTTTATCAATGTTAAGCTAGCTCTCTGAGGAGGATTTGGAAGCGTTTTCCATACTCTGGAGCATTAAACACTATTGATAATACCTGTGCTTTATTTAAATGGCTGGAAAAATTGGGGCGCCTGGGTGGCTCAGTCGGTTGAGCTTCCAACTGTGGCTTAGGTCATGATCTCACTGTCTGTGAGTTAGAGCCCCGCGTCAGGCTCTGTGCTGACAGCTCAGAGCCTGGAGCCTGCTTCGGATTCTGTGTCTCCCTCTCTGTCTCTGACCCTCCCCCGTTCATGTTCTCTCTCTGTCTCAAAAATAAATAAACATTAAGAAAAAAAAATTTTGGGGGGCGCCTGGGTGGCTCAGTTGGTTAAGCGGCCGACTTCGGCTCAAGTCATGATCTCGGTCCGTGAGTTCGAGCCCCGCATCAGGCTCTGTGCCTACAGCTCAAAGCCTGGAGCCTGTTTCAGATTCTGTGTCTCCCTCTCTCTGACCCTCCCCCATTCATGCTGTGTGTCTCTGTCTCAAAAATAAATAAACGTTAAAAAATAAAAATAAAAAAAAGATGTTAAAAAAGAAAAAAAAATTTTTAATTAAAAAAAATAAAAATAAAATAAATGGCTGGAAAAATACACCAATATTGTTATTTGTGCCTGGTAATAAACCTAAATAGTCTTAAAAAAAAAAAAAAAAAAAAAAAAACTCTTTCAAAAAGGAATAGTGTATCTTGTTTCCTTGGTCAGGTATATTCTAATTCTTCTGAAATTGTTAATTTTATAATAAATTCCTGGGAATTTTTTATTGAGCAGATATTCTTAATGCAGATAGGGAGTGCCATGGGTGAGTTGTTGTATGAAATACTTTATATTCTGAGAGTGAATCACTAATTTGGCCTCTACCTACATGTGATTAGTAATGGTTTGATAGGAACTGAACTTCTGGTGATCATAAACTTTTAATGCACTATTGAAATAGGAGGGGAAGTAAATGATTCATTTAATCTCTTTATTGACAAAGAATCTCTCATTAAGAACTTTTACCAGTCAGAGGGGCACCTGGGTAGCTCTGTTGGTTAAGCAACCGACTTCAGCTCAGGTCATGATCCCACAGCTCCTGGGTTCGAGCCCAGCGTCCAGCTCTGTGCTGACAGCTCAGAGCCTGGAGCCTGCTTCAGATTCTGTGTCTCCCTCTCTCTCTGCCCCTCCTGTGCTCATGCTGTCTCTCTCTATGAAAATAATAAATAAACATTAAAAAAATTTTTTTTGAAGAATTTACCAGCTAATATTTTTGCTAGACTAATAATAAGTACCTTTATTAGGAAAAT